>NC_135807.1:41462729-42062729 GCF_964213995.1 Mustelus asterias | reverse complement strand
GTTGTCAATGCTGCAGAAGAAAAGGGGGAGGGACGTTATATATTTTAAAAGATTTGCAGGTTGCTTTGAGAGCTGATCACATGATTTGACAGTGATGACATTAGGGTGTTTGCTCAGGCTGTTGTTTTTACTTTCAGTTTTGTATTCTGATGCCGAGCAAAGAACAGTTCTTCAATAAAACCTGTAGTGTGTTTAAATCTATCTGTGCAAACCAAGTCTTTCATTTTTCTGTTAAAACTCACACCCCCTAACTTCGTTAGGACATTGCAGTTTTAAAGCACTGTCTTCCTTTGTTTCTCCATCAGCCTGGAGTGCTACTGCTGGATTGTGCTTTGCTACCTGTGGCTTAGGTTCTGCCAGCAGCTTTAATTAGCAGACAGCTTCAATTTATTTCCAGTTGGCATGTTGTCGAGCTAAAGTTCCAGTGTCTTTATGATCTCAGAGATCTGAGGCTTTCACTCTTTGGGCACATCTTTATTTGGAACTGTAATTTTCACAGTAGGAATACAGCTAGGCACAGACTTTTGTGAGTCACTGGATATAATTGATACATTTTCAATACTCAACTTGTACTATTTCACTGGACCTGTCTGACAACACTGGAAATGATGTGGAGATACCGGCATTGGACTGGGGTAAACACAGTAAGAGTTTTAACAATACCAGGTCAAAGTCCAACAGGTTTATTTGTTACCAAATGCCATTAGCTTTCGGAGCGCTGCTCCTTCTTCAGATGGAGTGGAAATCTGCTCTCAAACAGGGCACAGAGACATAAAATCAAGTTACAGAATACTGATTAGAATGCGAATCTCTACAGCCAACAGCGGTCACGGGCATTCAGCCTCTGATCTTCGGGTAAGCGTTCTCCAAGGCGGCCTTCACGACACACGACAGCGCAGAGTCGCTGAGCAGAAACTGATAGCCAAGTTCCGCACATATGAGGACGGCCTAAACCGGGATGTTGGGTTTATGTCACACTATCAGTAACCCCCACAGCTTGCCTCCTGGACTTGCAGAATTTCACTGGCTGTCCTGTCTAGAGACAATACACATCTCTTTAACCTGTGCTTAATGCTCCCTCCACTCACATTGTCTGTATCTTTAAGACCTGGTTGGTTGTAGAGATTCGCATTCTAATCAGTATTCTGTAACTTGATTTTGTGTCTCTGTGCCCTGTTTGAGAGCAGATTTCCACTCCATCTGACGAAGGAGCAGCGCTCCGAAAGCTAATGGCACTTGCTACCAAATAAACCTGTTGGACTTTAACCTGGTGTTGTTAAAACCAACACTGGAAATGGCAGGACATTATCCCCAGCAAGGTCATTTCCTAATTGGATATCAATACCATAAATAGGCAACTTCAACACAATTTGATTTGATTTATTATTGTCACATGTATTAACATACAGTAAAAAGTATTGTTTCTTGCGTGCTATACAGACAAAACATACCATTCATAGGGAAGGAAACGAGAGAGTGCAGAATGCAGTGTTACAGTCATAGCTAGGGTGTAGAGAAAGATCAACTTAATGCAAGGTAGGTCCATTCAAAAGTCTGACAGCAGCAGGGAAGAAGCTGTTCTTGAGTCGGTTGGTACGTGACCTCAGACTTTTGTATCTTTTTCCCGACGGAAGAAGGTGAAAGGGAGAATGTCTGGCTTGCGTGGCGTCCTTAATTATGCTGGCTGCTTTGCTGAGGGAGCGGGAAGTGTAAACAGAGTTAATGGATGGGAGGCTGGTTTGCGTGATGGATTGGGCTACATTCACGACCTTTTGTAGCTCCTTGCGGTCTTGGGCAGAGCAGGAGCCATACCAAGCTGTGATACAACCAGAAAGAATGCTTTCTATGGTGCATCTGTAAAAGTTGGTGAGAGGCGTAGCTGACATGCCAAATTTCCTTAGTCTTCTGAGAAAGTAGAGGAGTTGGTGGGCTTTCTTAATTATAGTGTCTGCATAGGGGACCAGGGCAGGTTGTTGGTGATCTGGACACCTAAATACTTGAAGCTCTCGACCCTTTTTACTTCGTCCCCATTGATGTAGACTGGGGTATGTTCTCCTTTATGCTTCCTGAAGTCGATGACAATCTCCTTCATTTTGTTGACATTGAGGGAGAGATTATTGTTGCCGCACCAGTTCACCATTCCTGTACTCTGTCTCATCATTGTTTGAGATCCAACCCACTACAGTGGTGTCATCAGCAAACTTGAAAATCGAATTACCATCGTTACAATGCCAGAAATTAAAACCATATTTTAAATTAATTTTATGCAATAGAGTGACTAAACAATCTTCTGCTATGAATTGTAGACAGGGGAGAGGTAGACAAACTGCATTGATTTTCTCTTACCATCTGTCCATAAGTAGAACGTGTTTTGAATTATTCTTTTTTAAATACACGGTGATGTGTTTTCTCAATTCCTCGGTTTTAGTGATCTAATTTATTTATAATCAGCAGCAAACTTGAGTTAAGTTTAACTCAGAAGGTTAAGTTTATTTCAGATTCAAAAGCCTGGGGAAGAAATGTCCATAACATCCCACTTCATACACAGTTTTACTGCACAAATACAACCACAGAAATGAACATGAGTCCAAGTGATTTCCAGAGTCCTGAGTCAGAGTCTAAAGAGGAGTTCTTTCATGTAAGAATTGGAGTTCAGCTAGCTGAACACCAGAGTTGTAGTCTTCGCCTTTCAGTTAATGCTGGCTGCAAGATGAAGTAGGTATGCGGAGACTGAGTCGGTTCTATACACGATGGTATAAACTCTTCCAGCAGAGGTAGATTTTGAGGTACAGGTTATTGTTCTGCTTGGAGGGGCCTACTTCTTGGTGGCTCACCAGTTGGAAGTTAAAAACAAAAGATTGACTAGTTCTCAAAGGCATGGTCACTTGAGTCATGGCATCTTCCTTCTCCACAATGACTTCAAAAGTGATGTTTATCCAATGTCTGGAGGTGGCTAATGTCCCAGTTAGTCATGCTTGAAAGAGCTACTGTCCATATTGAGGGTCTGGTGAAGGGAAGTTATTGTCTAGGCAAACACACTGACTCCATTGGCAAGTCCCAACTAGAAGAACACAAAGTTTCTAAGATAAGAGAAGGTGCTGCTGTTGCCGACGGTTACAAACTGTCCCACAAACAGATCGATGGCAGAATGCCTCAGTTTGCAAACCCACAGAGAAACTGGAGAGATAAGCAGTTTGATAGTCGGAAAAAATCAGGCTCCGGTGAGAAGGACCGTAGAAATAAGGAGACAGGCACATCCAGAATAGTGAGAAAGACAGTATTGAGGATAAGTATGCTTCAAGGGGACCCAATATGTTATTTGGGTTGGCCCAAAATAATTATTTTCTCAGCTTCGAGAATCTCATACCTTATTGTGCAGACCCCGTGTAATCACAAAAGACCAGGAGTCTTGCACATCAGAACTCGGTACGCTTACAGAGTGTGAACAGATTCGTATCACACCTGGGATTGACCACACCCATTTCGAAAGAGATGTCATTTGCACCTGATAAGTTTACCCTGCCAGTGGAGTCAGGTTGAGTGATATCTTCAGAAATCCCTGTAAGACAATCGTACATCAGCTAGCTATAGACTCTTCCCTTCCCAAAGCCCATCTCCATGGTGATGTGAACTCCATGGATTTTGTCTCCAGGTAGAAATGCTAATTAGCTACTCTCTACATTCCAAACTATTCTAACTTCCAATTAAATAGACATTTTAAAGTACAACTGTTCGTAAAATCTGACATCCCTGACATCTCAGGCAGGATTCTCTGGCTGTGCATGTCCCAAGACTGGAAGTGCCAGCTCGAGTGTGCACAAAGATGTGCAGGCTAGGTGGATTGGTCATGCTAAGTTGCCCTTAGTATCCAAAGAAGTGTGGGTTAGGTGGATTAGCCATGGTGAATGCGTGAGATTCCAGGGATAGGGTGGGGGAGAGGGCCTCAGTAAGATACACTGTCAGAGGGTCAGTGCAGCCTCAATGAGCTGAATGGCCTCTTCTGCACTGTAGGGATTCCATGATTCTATGAGTTTAACATGCCTTTGAATGGTCCACCGAATTTTCTGCCTTGCCCGCTACAATTCCTGCAGCGGGCGAGACAGGGTAATTTCGGCCCTGCTATGAGACTTGGAAACTAACAGTTTAACCAAAGCCAACACAGATGCTCTTCCCATTCTCTGTAGGTGCACACCTTCTTCATTAAAACAACCTTGGCTCCCCTATTCTGCAATGCAGTCAAATGTGAAGTCAATCACTTTGGCCTTAAAAAGGATAGAACAGAGTACGTTCAGAGTGGGGAAAAGCTGAAAACATTGGAGGCCTAAAGAGGCTTAGGCAGTTCAGGCACATAGATTGTTAAATTGTCATCAACATTTTAGCGAATGATCAAAAGAGGCTCATGGAATTCTGCTCCTTATGTCTAGAGGACAAGATGGCTGGGGCACAAATCTTATTTCAGCTGTACAATGTCCTGGTTAGACCGCACCTGGACTCCTGTGAGGATTTCTGGGTACCACAACTTAGGAAGGATATTTTGGCCTTGGAGGGAGTGCAACTTATATTTGCCAGGATGATACTTGGACTCAAAGTCTTAAATTATGAGGGGAGATTAAACAAAACCTGGCTTGTATTTCCTGGAATTTAGAAGGTTAAGGATTAATTTCATCAAAGATTTCAAGATATTAAGGAAAATGGATAGGTTTGATGGAGGAAAGATATTTCCTCTGGTTGGGGAGTCTATGGGGCATAGTCTAAAAATCAGTTCCAGACGTTTCAGTGATGAAATTAGTCAACACTTCTACACATAAAGCATGGTGAAATTTGGAACCATCTTCTGCAAATGACAATCAATTCTAGGTCAATTTTAAATTTTAAATCTAAGATTGATAGATTTTTTAAAATCCAGAAGCATCGTGGGATTCAGGGCTGAGGTCGATATATTGGGTGAAGTTGCAGATCAGCCATGATCGCATTGAATGTTGAAACAGGCTTGAGAGGATAGATGGCCTACTCCTGTTCCTAGGTTCCTACTTTACTGTGTAGTGGCATTGCCACCTTCCTCACTGAGTTGCACGTTGAAGCCTCTTCACAAGCTGAAGTTACGGAGCATGCCACAGACAACAATTATTCTCGAAGTTTGGGTGGGGAGTGGATTGGATGCAGCCTGTAAGCCCTAACATGTGAGTTACTACTTCAAGAGACCAAGGTGTATTTGTTAGTAATGCTGTAAAGAGAATGAGCTACAGTAGACCTGGCTTCTACCTGTGACTGAATCATGGTTGCATAGAGTAGTATTTGTTTATATTTTAACAATATCTTAGTGGTGTTCAGTAATTCACATAGTACTGAAAATCACTCTGAACATTCCCATATTTTAGACAAAACGAATTATCAATAAGATATTATTAAATATCCAACTCTACCTCACAATTACGTCTTTCAACCTTTCCACTGTCTCAGCACAGATGCTCTTCCCATTCTCTGTAGGTGCACACTTTCTTCATTAAAACAACCCTGGCTCCCCTATTCTGCAATACAGTCAAATGTGAAGTCAATCACTTTGGCCTTAAAAAGGATAGAACAGAGTACGTTTAGAGTGAGGAAAAGCTGAAAACATTGGAGGTCTAAAGAGGCTTAGGGAGTTCAGGCACATAGATTGTTAAATTATCATCAACATTTTAGCAAATGATCAAAAGAGCCTCGTGGAATACTGCTCTTTATGTCTAGAGGACAAGATGGCTGGGGAAGAAATCTTATTTCAGCTGTACAATGTCCTGGTTAGACCGCACCTGGACTCCTGTGAGGATTTCTGGGTACCACAACCTAGGAAGGATATATTTTGTGCTACATTCAATTTAATATTGGGAAGCCCATTTTAAGATTGGGAAGTCCAAAGGCTTGAATTTTCCTTCGATGGGAAGATGTCCCTACCTTGAGATGATTCCTGAAGTGTCTGTGGGGCACTGGTCCAATTAGTGAAAATAGGTGGTTTCCACTGTGGGGAGGTCTGTTTAGTGCGGCCCAGTGGTAGGGTCGAAAGTCTCTTTTGCAGTCTGGGTAATGTCAGCAGGAGTGGCAGCAGCACCATGGAGGTAGTTCTTGAGGGAAGCAGCTGCCATTGTACAATCGCAAGTATTAAATGAGACATGAGTTTCCAGGAAGTTGCTGCAAAGCATGCTTGCTGTCCGGGGATTTTGTGAAGTTTTGCTGGCAGATAAATTTAAACCTTCAAATAAGTGTGAGATTAAACTACCTCTGATCTATTTTCAACTCCAGACATTGTGGTGTATCTTTGATAAATTTGCATATGTGTCAGAAAATATCCCTTAATTGGCTGCTTGAATCTAATTGACTTGTCATCAACCCTACCTCCAGAAAAATTATGTAGAGACAGCAAAACATTGTGCAGCTGGGGTGCTGTGCTCCTACAGGACGTTGCTGGCCTGCTCTCCTATAAACCCATCTCTACCTCTCAGGAAAAGGTCAGCCCATTGTCTTTGGTCCCACCACAGACCCAATGACCCACTCCATTCCTCTTCATCATTATTGTCTGAAACCAAACCAGACTGTTTGCAAACTTGACAACATATTTGATCCCAAGATCAGGGTCGGATCACATATCCCCATCAATACGAAGACAACCTATTTCCACTTCTGTAAGATCGCCAGACTCTGTCCTTGGCTCAGCTCATCTGCTGTGGAACCCTCAAACACAACTTTGTTACCTCTGGACTTGTCTATTCCGACACTCAGCTCATCTGCCTAATACTTTAAGTGCACCATAGATTTGAGGAATCCTAAATGGAGGAATCCTAAATGGCCCCCGTCTACATCAATGGGGATGAAGTGAAAATGGTCGAGAGCTTCAAGTTTCTAGATGTCAAGATCACCAACAACCTGTCCTGGTCCCTCCACACTGAAGTTAAGAAAGCCCAGAAAGTCTGCAGCCCTCCTAGATACTGGGGTGGCAGCGGCCGTGGTGCCCACGATGCAACCGCATGGTCAGGTGCGTAAGCCTCGAGGTTACGGGAGGCCACCTCTAAAGATTCCGTGAGCGCCACTGTTTTTGGTAGGTCCAGCCCACCCTGCTCCAGCAGTCGCTGCCGAATGTAGTTGGACGCGATGCCCGTAACATAGGCATCGCGGGTTAAGTCCTCTGTGTACTGCGTGGCGGATACAGCCTTGCAATTACAGGCCCTGCCGAGTACCCGTAGTTCGCGGAGAAATTGTGCACTCGATTCTCCCGGCTGTTGTCTTCGAGTAGCCAGAAGGTGTCTGGCGTAGACTTCGTTCGTCTGTTTGTTATACTGGCTCTTTAGGAGCTCTAGCGCGTCCCTGTACGTCTCAGCGTCGCGGATGGTGGAATATACCACGTCGCTTACCCGGGCGTGGAGCACGTGCAGCTTGTCTGTTTCGGACTGGACGACAGTGGAGGCTTCGAGGAAGGCTTCAAAGCACTTCAGCCAGTGATCGAAGCTGTTGGCAGCTCCCACAGCTTGAGGATCCAGGTCTAACTTGTCGGGCTTCAAAATTTGTTCCATTCTATGATTTTTGTTTTTCTTTGCGATTAAAATTGATGCACCATCAATTTACGAGGACTCCAGCGAGTGAGTGAAATACAACAGGCTTTTAATTGCAAAGAACTGGAACACACCCTTGTAGTCAGCCTGGCCCAGACTGAGGCAGAGGGGAGGAACTGTTACCTTTATACCTTGATCAGCTGGAAAGGGAGGAGTCTCGGGTCAGGCGCAGCAGGGGTGTGTCCAGGCATATAACATGTAGTTACAGTGGGTCACCACAGCATGCGCAGTTGAAGGTTCCAATCGGAGTTGCAGCGTTTCGGGCGCAATAAATCCCGCCCACAGGCTTCTGCAACGCGATTCGGAATTGCTGCTTTTTTTTCAGGCAGAGTGCATATGGGGGCACCAGAGAACGGGGCTAAAAGTTGGATCTGAAACACTCCCAGATTCAGCACTTAGAATCAAAATGGTAAAATCGGGCCCTATACCCTGTGACTCCACTGTTAGTCAACAATCTATCTATCTACATTTGTCTTGAAATATACAATGACAATGCTACACCACTCTGACTACAACCCTCTGAGAGAAAGAAGTTCTCCTTAACTCCATCTGAAATGGGAGATGCCATATTTTTAAAGTATGTCCCTTCTGAATTCTCTGATCTCATTCACCCTGCCAATTCTGGCAGCGAGAATGGAGAATTTAGTGTTTAGCCAAAACTCCATTCACCGCAGCGGGACCGGAAAATCTCAGCCACGGGCGAGGTCAGAGAATTCGAGCCCTGGTCTCTCCCACAGAGGAAAGGCCCTTTCAGTACCCACTCTCTCAAGCCTCTTAGGATCTTATATGTTTCAATAAGATCACTCCACATTCTTCTAAACTCCAATGGATACAAGCCCAACCTGTCGGATCATAAAATAATCCCCTTATTCCAGGAATCAGTCACTGAATCTTCTCTGAACTGCTTTCCTAAATGAGACCAAAAGTGTATAAATTTCAGGATTGAGATGTGTAACAAGGCTGTAATTAAAACAACTGGTTCTGCTGACATTGAGACAAAGAAGTGAAATCTACATGTCTAAGAAAAAAGAAAATGCTTTGTCCATGGCCAGGATTTTAGTGCCCTCCATCCAACAGGATGTTATGGTCCTGCCAAACTAATGGACTCATGTCTTTTCAGAGTGAAGAGTGCGGTATCTGAGCCATGCATTTTAAACATTTTGCAAAAAGCAATAACTTTTATTCCTGGCATGTCAAAGTCAGGAGACCTCCAATTTCCATTTGCAATGGCAATATTGGCACATCATGGGAAAAATACATCAATGCAGCAACACTTTAATTCCTTAAACACTTATAATAGCCAGATTTTCTGCACCAAAATCCAGTTCGATGGCCGAATGGCCTTGCAGCAAAGTTAAACACCAGGCAGGTGGGAAGCACGCACATTCAGTAACATGAGTAATTACACAGGCAGGAATTTGCAGACCATAAATCGAAGCACATGAACCTTTTCAAGATTCCAAAATATGCTCATAATATGCACCATATTGTAAAATGTGTAAAGTATAAAAATGTATGGGAAACACCAATAAAAAGAGATTGATCATTTTTGCAAAAGCATTGTTCCGAGATAACTTCCATTCAGTCATTTTTCAAACTGAAAGGATAACTTTGATCTGTCAACTGAGAAAAGTAAACTGAGTGTGACCTTTCGTCATCAGTTAATCATCTCAGTTAATGACAACTGGTAACTTTGTTCTGATATTTGACTGTGCTCTTTCTTTGTACTGTCAAATTGCTTCATCCGAGCACTAATTATTTCACTTTATGTGCACGGATATTATGGGAGTAAGTCGAGTTCAACATTCGAATGCAAGTTTGTCTTTTGAGAAATATTGTATTACTGTGTTGGTACTGCACCATTTTATTGCCAGCAGGACCCTTGGGGAAATCTGACTCGACAGGACATGGTTTCTGTCTTGGCTAGTTTTGAAGTCCCACGTATAAAATAAGGCTGAAACCAAGTATTCATTCTGCTGCTTTTGGCATCCAAACCAACCTATCAAAAATGGAAATTCGCAGAAGTAATGATGTAGGTGTTATTTTTAATATTCAATCCCGGGATACGTGAGTAACACCAACAAGGCCAGCATCCATTGCCCACCTAAAGATATATTTTATAACTTTTTAAAAATCACTTTTACAAACTGGAAAAAAATATTTTGTCTTTGTTTGCTGCCTTCTATTGTGACTGATTGTATGTGAAATCCGCATTTGCAAATCAAACACCAGTGCTAAAAATTCATCAAAACTTTTTCAGACTTCCTCTAGAGATGTTTCAACAATGTAATGGAACTTAGAAGTGTTTTTTGTCAGCAATTTAAAATTAAAGACAAACTAACAGAACATATTTCACTCGTAGAATTTGCTTCAATTAGTAAAAATATGGACCATATCTCCCGTGTGGTAAAGGAACTGTACTGTGGAATTCATGATTAGTATTTCACCTGCAGAACCCGCGTATGCTGCCAAAAGCTATGTTTTTTCCTGTGCTGATTGGATGTCTTATTATGAATTATATAGTTGCATGTTTGTGACCTTTAGGAATAATTGCATTGCTCTGACCAACCAGAAGGCAAGGGAATCATTATCAGGATGAATGTCAGTAGAAATCCTGCATCAATTGATTGGTGTGTGCCTCCTCTGTCCCATATCCCAGGCAACAATTGAAATACTAAACAGCAACATGTGCCACATGTTTCTGTACATAGAACTGAAGCTAGAGTCCAAACAAATAGAATCAATTGTACACCAGGAACTGGTAAGTGCAAAAGAAGGCTAGGGTGAGTGAATTCAACGTGGGCAAGTGCGAGGTCGTACACTTTGGAAAAAAGAATAGAGGCATGGACTATTTTCTAAACGGTGACAAAATTCATAATGCTAAAGTGCAAAGGGACTTGGGAGTCCTAGTCCAGGATTCTCTAAAGGTAAACTTGCAGGTTGAGTCCGTAATTAAGAAAGCAAATGTAATGTTGTCATTTATCTCAAGAGGCTTGGAATACAAAAGCAGGGATGTACTTCTGAGGCTTTATAAAGCACTGGTTAGGCCCCATTTGGAGTACTGTGAGCAATTTTGGGCCCCACACCTCAGGAAGGACATACTGGCACTGGAGCGGGTCCAGCGGAGATTCACACGGATGATCCCAGGAATGGTAGGCCTGACATACGATGAACGTCTGAGGATCGTGGGATTATATTCATTGGAGTTTAGGAGGTTGAGGGGAGATCTGATAGAAACTTACAAGATAATGAACGGCTTAGATAGGATGGACGTAGGGAAGTTGTTTCCATTAACAGGGGAGACTAGGACGCGGGGGCACAGCCTTAGAATAAAAGGGAGTCACTTTAGAACAGAGATGAGGAGAAATTTCTTCAGCCAGAGAGTGGTGGGTCTGTGGAATTCATTGCCACAGAGGGCTGTGGAGGCCGAGACGTTGAGCGTCTTCAAGACAGAAATTGATAAATTCTTGATTTCTCGAGGAATTAAGGGCTATGGGGAGAGAGCGGGTAAATGGAGTTGAAATCAACCATGATTGAATGGTGGAGTGGACTCGATGGGCCGAATGGCCTTACTTCCGCTCCTATGTCTTAATATAATTAAATTAATATTTAATGCTGCAAGTAAATCTTTTTAAAAATACTTGCAGATTAAAGAAGGGGGTGGGTGGGTTCTATTTTAATTTTCATTATCCTTTTACGAGTAGGAAGAGTTTCTCCCATTCTACTCTGTCCAACCTCCTCATAATTTTGAACATCTCTGTCAAATCTCCTCTTAGCCTTTTTCTCTCCAAGGAGAACACTCTCTCCAATCTATTGTCACAACTGCAGTATCCCATCCCTGGAAACGTTCTTGTAAACCTCTTCTGTACCCTCTCCAATGCATTCCTATTCTTCCCAATATGTGGCACACAGAACTGTGCGCAATACGCCAGCTGAGGTCTTACTAGTGTCTTATATAAGTTCAGCATGACCTGCTTGCTCTTGTACTTTATGCCCCTATTAACAAAGCCTAGCATATGATATGCTTTATTAACTGCTGTCTCCACTTGTCCTGCCACCTTTAATGACTTATGCACGTATACACCCAGGTCCCATAAGACCATAAGACATAGGAGTAGAATCAGGCCACTCGGCCCATCGAATCTGCTCCGCCATTCAATCATAGCTGATATTTTGCTCATCCCCATTCCCCTGTCTTTTCCCCATAACCCCTGATCCCCTTATTAATCAAGAACCTATCTATCTCTGTCTTAAAGAAACTCAATGACTTGGCCTCCACAGCCTTCTGCGGCAAAGAGTTCCACAGATTCGCCACTCTCTGGCTGAAGAAATTCCTCCTCAGCTCTGTTTTAAAGGATCGTCCTTTTAGCCTGAGGTTTGCCCTCTGGTGGAATCATCCTCTCCACGCCCACTCCATCCAGGCCTCGCAGTATTCTGTAGGTTTCAATAAGTCCTTCTGCTCCTGAACCTCCTTTAGAGTTGTACCCCTTATTTTATATTGTCTCTCCATGTCCTTTCTACCAAAATAAATCAACTCATGCTTCTCTGCATTGGCTTTCATCTGCTATCTATCTGCCCACGCCACCGACTTGTCTCTTGTGTGTTTCAATTTCTCTTCACAGTTTACAATACAATGCTTTCAAGTTTTGCATCATCCACAGACTTTAAAATTGTCCCTGTGTACGAAGATCTAGCTCATTAATACATCAGGAAAAGCAAGGATCCCAATATCAACCCCTGGGGAACACCACTACGAACCTTCTTTCAGCCTGAAAAATATCCACTATTACTCACTATTTCTTAGTATTCAGACAGTTTTGTATCCACGTTGCTACTGTCCCTTTTACTCCATGAGCTATAACTTTTCTCACGGGTTTGTTGTGTGGCACTGTATCAAGTGCCTTTTGAAAGTCCACGTACACCACATCAACAGCATCACCCTCATCGACCCTCTCTGTTCAAAAAGCTCCAGCAAATTAGTTAAATACGAGTCGAAATCTTGCTCCTGTTCACGCCGGCGGGATCTTATAGTCCCGCTGATGATGCACCGCTGCCATGGGTGTCCCAGTGACGAGGGGCGCGTTCAGTGGAAAATCCCATTAACAATGGAGGGATCATAAAATCCTGCAGCCAGCAAGTGTGTGCCACCTCCTGCTACTACGAATCATGCCATAGAGTGGGAGAAAAATCCCACCCATGATTTTCCCTTCCGAAATCCACGCTGGCTCTTCCTAATCAACCCACATTTTTCCATTTGGCTATTAATTCTATTTTGAATATTTGTTTCCAGAAGCTCCCCCATCACTGACGTTAAACTGACTGGTCTGTAATTGCTGGGCTTATCCTTACAACCTTTTCTGAACAAGGCTTTAATGTTTGCGATTCTCCATCTCCCCTGAATCTCGGGAAGACTGGCCAGTGCCACTGCAATTTCCACTCTCACTGCCTTCAATACCCTTGGATGCATCTCCTCTGGTCCCTGTGTCTTGTCAATTTTCATTGTTGACAGCCTATTCTACACTTCTCCCTCATCAATACTGAGCCCTTCTAATAACAGAGTTTTCTTGTCTGTCATCATGCTCTGAGTAGCACCTTCCTCCTTGGTAAAGACGGATGCAAAGTTTGCATTTAGAACCTCAGCCATGCCCCCTGCCTCCATGTGTAAATTCCCTTTTTGGTCCCTAATTGGCCCCACTCCTGCTTTCACAACACTTTTACTGCTCATTTGCCTACAGAAGACTTTGGGATTTCCCTTTATGTTGTCTGCCAGGCTTTTCTCATAAACCTGCTTTGTTTCTTGGACATGCTTTTTCACCTCCTCTCTGAACCTTCTGGATTCCTCTTTGTTCTCAATTATATTTTCTACCTGACACCTGTCATAGCGCTTTTTCTTGCTTATCTTAATTTCTATCTCCTTTTTCATCCAGGGAGCTCTGGTTTTGTTTGCCCTACCTTTTCCTTTTGAGGGAATATACCTTGACTGTTTGACCCATTTCTTCTTTGAAGGTAGCTCATTGTTCAGCTACAGTTTTTCCCGCGTCTTTGGTTTCAGTCTATCCAGTCCAGCTCCATTCGCGACCATTTGAAGTGGGCTCTCCCCCAGTTAATTATTCTTACTCTGGATTTCCCATTGTCCTTTTCTGCCATCACTCTAACCTTATGGGTGGTATTCTCCCATTTTGAGACAAGGTGTTGTGGTTGGCATCTCCGGTGGCACCCGTCCCACCAACCAAAATGGTGGGATCCCGCACCAGATTCTGCGCAATGTGTGCGCAAACACATTCCCCTCTCAATCACCTGGTGGACCAAACATCAGCTGGCGGATTCATATTTGAAAACCATTGCAATACAATTATACCATTCTCTCCAGCCCACCTACCTCCACCATATCATGCAGGATGTCAGCAACCCAGAGGAAAAAGGCTAGCAGCCTCAAGAAGAAGTCGGTTCCTTGATTCAACCACTCTCCCCCCCACCAAGCACAGCCCCTGCGAAGTGCCCATGCCCCACTTGGACCTCTCCCCAATGCATCTAGACTGTTTGCGTATCTCCTTCTCGTAAATGATGCGGTATTTGATGCCCTTTTGTGTATGGGCTTTTCATGCAGCCATGTTGAAGGTCTAGCTTCTCTCTCCTTATCTTCCCTCTTCCATTGTTTGCCATCCTCATCCATTTCCTTGCCCCTCTGCCTGCCATCATGAGACTGTAATAAGTCTTTGGAGGAAGAAGTCCCTTCACCAAAATCTCTTTATTTACAATTCCAACAGCAGTACACAGAACGCTATCAGTCAGCAGTCTACCTCCAGGAGTGCCAGAGGAACTGACATTCCCGTTTAAATACAAGAATAAGACTCCCTGATTGGCCTTTCAATTGATTCCTTAATCAGGGAGCTCATATTCCAATAGGCCAACCTCAATGGCCTGATTGAAGTCATTACAGAGACCTTGCCCTCCCTCCTCCTCCTTGCACAGCCCTCCTTCCACATTGTCCCCTTTGTCTTCGTTAGGCCACCCCACTCCCCCTCCGTCCCCCAGCCTCACCTCATACTCCACGTCGTCATCGAACATTGGACCTTTCCTGCAATGGCTGCATGAAACCTGCAGTACAGTGTTCGAGGTCAGCAAGGGCAGAAGAGTGGTATCAGATTGAATGTGGGCGATAGAATTGTGAATGAGTTTGTGCGGGATGGATATCAGAGGTCATCTGAGGAATAATCCATATCAAGACCACAACAAACAAAGGCAGGACTGAAGATTTCAAAGATTTGAGGTGCGATAAGGATGTTTTGCAAATGGAAATAAGTGGTCTCAATAATTAACCGAATATGTGGTCTGAAGCTCAGCTGAATATTGAATAGGCCACCAAGGTTGTATACTGTGAGGGTAAGCATGCCTGGGCAATTGGGGAGGATGGTCAAATTGAAGGCTAGCTTGCCTGGCATCTGGTGAGAACTGAGTAAGGCTTGACGTACATTTCGCCAACGGTTAGTTGAAGCCAAAAAATATTTTCATCTTTTGCGACCATTATACAGATGACGCTGCACCAGGATTAAATCAAATGTACACACAGGAAAATAACCGGGAATAACTTCAGGGTTAATTTTTAGACTTTGCACTCCTGGCAAATACATGTCAGAAACCTTCCATGTCAACTGGAGACATGCCACTCTCCTACCTTCTATCCTCCCTTCCTTAATATTTGCATGCCTTTCACTTATTAATATAGGAATATGGGTATTTCAGGAAAAGCCATTATTTTCCCCATCATTGTTCTTTCACGATGCTGACTTTCAATTTCAGAAATACTGTTAAATGCCGAGGAAGTTAAAAGACTTCAAAAATCTGTAAGAAAATATTCAAGAAACTATGGCCTCGGTTATCCCTTTTTGCAACTGGAAATTATAATACACATATATAAATATGAATATGTAACACCACCCACTATAGGAAGTGTAAAGTCTGAGGATGGGGTTTTCCAATCCCCTCGCAGCAGGTTTTCCGACAGCGGAGGTGGGGTTTTCCAGTCCCCCCGCGGTGGGTTTTCCGACAGCAGAGGTGGCTCGTCATTGGCCGTCAGTGGAATCTTCCGGTCCTGCTGACGTCTATGGCGTTTTGTGTGGCTCGCCCTGAAACATTGTTTTTTCATAAAATTGTAAGTGTCTGATATTTAAAATTAAGCTTGGACTTTGTTCTATCAGTCCATTCCAATTTTCTCAGTGGACTATTGCTGGGCCATGAATCCACAAGTACTAGCAACAATCTGCTCATTGGCTGCAGTAGTCATTCCTTCCATGTGATCATTGGAAGAACAGATGGTCAAGTTGACCATGCAGAGTATTAGATCTGAGCTTGATATCCAACCAAGTGCATTTTTCAATATTGGACAGTATCAGAAGAACTTTAAAAAATTATTTCATGGGCTCGGATTTATTGCCCATCCCTAATTACCCTTTGAGAAGGGCAATTGGCTATCTTTTTCCCAGTGCCAGATTAGTTAATTGTTCCATTCCAATTGTTATTTGCTTGAGATCAGTTAACTGTCTGTAAAATCAAAGTTGCAGCCGAAATCTTTGTGATTTAGTATCATTTAAGTTTTTTTACTAGACTTTTTAATTCTAATAATGTTGAACTGATAACATACCAAATTCTGCCCATGTAACTGAAATATCATCGTGTTATTTCCAAATACAAAATAAAAGAAGGAATGGAATATTGAAGTAGATTGTTGATAAATGCATGCATCTGCCTGTTATTTATATGCACACAAATAGTTGTTCACTAAATGTTGCATATTTTAAGAGGCCATGATTTGCTTTAAGTGTGTGTCTAATTGCGTCTGGCATTAGTTAGACCTCCCTTGCATATTTACATATTTTAATTTGTTGCATAGCAAGTGGCTGAAATTGTAAGGTGACAACAGAATCTTGGCATTCAGGACTTGAATAAACAGTACGAGAAACTATGTTTGTCCTTAATCAATCAGACTACAGGATTGTGAAATTAGCAGTGTAAAGGCTGAAAAGGAAGTGTACAATAAGACTGGATGAATTCCACGTTAAATTATGTACAGCAAATTAAAGGAAGGATTGAAATAAGAGAGAGAAGAAAGAAGAAAAGTAAAAGAAAATTTTCAAAGTTTACGGGGGCAATTCTCCCAAAAGAATTCTAAGTGTCGAATTCACGTAAAAACTGGAGTAAATCACGCTGTTTTTTTCAGTGGGAGTTTCAGAATGAATCTTCCACACTCTATTCACTGCTGAGTACACGAACATGATTCATGTGAAAAATCAGGGGCGGGCCCATTCCCGCTGGAGAGCCAGCAGCATAGCGCTGAGTGGGCCACTGCGCATGCGTTGATCTGTCAACGCCGAGATCAGAGCATGCGCAGTAGCCCCACACTGCCGGCTTCCCGATTGCCGGCCAGACCATCGGGCCTTGTATCGCTGCCCCTCTGACTCCCCCACACCCCGATCGCTGACCCCCCGAACATGTCTGGGCCAGCCACGACCCTTACCCGCCCCCCCCCCCCCCCCCCCCCCGGCCTGGCCTGCCTCTATCTCCCCCACCCACCCCACCCCCTCACCAACAGCCCTATTTCTCGATTCCGCCCCCCCCCCCCCCATTCAGCAGCCCCAACCCAAACCCCCCGCCCCCCCCACAGTCCCGACCCCCCCACAACCGGCAGGCTGACGCACACCCCCACCCTGACGGCAGGACCCAATCACTGGCTTCCTTCCCTCTGTCAACACCGAGTGCAGAGTGATAGCGGGAACCCTCACTCCCTCCAATCGCCCCCCCCCCCCACCCAGAGGCCCTGCTCCATTGGGCCCTGCCTCATTAGGCCCCACCCCCTCGACACTGCCCAATGCCCAGTGGGCAATGCCAAGGTGCCTGCTGGGCATTGGCACTTTGCCCCTTGGGCAGTGCCAAGGGGCCGGGCTGGTGCTGCCAAGGTGGCAATGCCCAGAGGGTACCCCCCCTTATCCCC
Organism: Mustelus asterias; assembly: GCF_964213995.1. NCBI lineage: Eukaryota > Metazoa > Chordata > Chondrichthyes > Carcharhiniformes > Triakidae > Mustelus > Mustelus asterias. The sequence goes on along the minus strand of NC_135807.1, from coordinate 42,045,161 downwards.
GACACTCTGGCAGGCCTCGATGGCCCCCCTTCACTCTAGCAGGATCTGTTCACCAGCTCCTCGCAAGTGGGGAGCTATTGTAAACTCCGCTGGAGTGAAACACTCCTGGCGGGGGTGGAGACTCTAGCAGGCCCGGAGTCTTCAGTCCTGGGCCCCCTAATTTCATGTAAAATAGATTTAATTTAGGGTTTTAAATAAATTATGCAGCTCTGTGCCGACCTCTGGAAACCCAGCTGCCAGAGACTCAGGGAGGCCATGGCGCCCAATGGGGAGCCCACTAAATGGCCTCTGCTTGAGTCTTGAGAATCACCCCCTACATTTTTACAATTTCCAGCAGCAACTAAAACCTGAAGGAATGCGACTCCATAATCATAAAAGTTAACTTATAATATCAGCAAGGTAGACTTATCATATTGTTGACTTATCATACAGTTGAAAGGTGACATAAACTGAAATGGACAAGATAATTTCACTGTGTGAGGTTAGTCATATCAACTGAACAAATACAGAATTGTCATGACATTTATAGAATCATATAGAATCCCTACAATGCAGAAAAGGCCATTCAGCCCATTAAGTCTGCGCTGACTCTCTGACAAAGTACCTTACAAAGGCCCTCTGCCCCACCCTATACCTGTAACGCCACACATTTACAATGGCTAATCCATCAAATCTACACATGTTGGGACACTAAGGGGCAATTTATCATGGCCAATCCAACTAATTTGCACACCTTTGGAGTGTGGGAGGAAACCAGAGCGCCTGGAGGAAACCCAAGCAGACATGGAGGAAATGTGGAGACTTCACACAGACAGTGACCCAAGGCCAGAATTGAACCCGGGTCCCTGGAGCTGTGAGGTGGCACTGTGCTGCCCTTCAATGTATTTCAGTGGTGTGCCAGACCACAAGATGCCATTTTGGCAAGGCTAACTTTGAATCCATCATCGCATGAGGTTACTGTAGTATTTGCGTATAAAAGGTAGCGAGCGCCATTTGCCTTATTACATGCAATTATCTTGGAAAGTAACAGAAAGAAATGTTAAATAGAATGAAACTTCCAAAAAGACTTAACCAACAGGCAACTGAGGGTTAAAGTAAAGGATATTCTGATGAGAACAATAGACCAGCAATTGCCCTTGTTCTGCTTATTGCTCAAATTACACCCTAGTTAGTTGCTAATTTGAGTTGAGCTTGTTGAATGACCAATTGAAGTCGGCCTCACACTAAATTTATCCACCATTCACTCCCTCGCAAGATTGATAGATAGTGCTCGGCCAGAGAAAAATAGCAGGGGTTGAAAGGTGCAGAAGGAAAAGTGAGCTAACTAAAAAGAGTATGTGGAAACTGAAATGAAACATAGAATGGCACATAAAGAAGAGGGGGGAAAGAAACTTGGCTGACCTGTTTGGAAAGTGCTGCACAAGTCACAAATGCCATGTGTTAGCATTCATATCAGCCCTGTCAGTTATGGTTCTGTCATAATGCAATAATTTGTAGTGTAAGTCAGAATTGAAAGGTAATACCATTTCATTGGATAAGCATATTAACTCTGACTGAATGATTGCGTACACACTCAGAACTGCTGAAATGTTCTGAAAGAATTGCATTTTATATAACGCCTTTCATGTCCTCAGATGCCACAAAGCACTTAACAGCCAATGAAGTACCTTTGAAGTGTAGACATTGTTGTTAATGTAGGCTAAACCCTGTTGACATTTAATCCAAATCTATTCCCACTGCCTCTCACTCTCCCTATGACCCAGAATCGTTCTCTCATTGAGATACTTATACACTTTCTCCATTAAAGAAGCAACGGTCCCTGCCTTAATCATTCCCTATGGCAAAACATTCTGTGCTGCTGCAGGTCATGTGAAGACATTTTTCATACAGGTTGCGACAATTATCATTCGATAAACTTTCACCAATGACTCTGCATTCAGCGGAAATGAGAGAAATTCTAAAGTTGAAACAGGGTGGCATCCAAAAGTGATGGAGAATGACCGAGTGCCCCATCTCACAATCGTTGTGGCCTTTGGAATCTTCCCTCTGCCTACTGTTGGGCAGCTGAGTGTCCTGCCCGAGTAAAGAGTAGGCCCCTTTAATATGCAAACTAAAATCCTACAACAAGTGCAGAGGATGCCGAAAAAGCTCTGCAGGTCTGCTAGAATCCAATAAGAGAGAAACAGAGTTAACATTTCGAGTCTTCTGACTCTTTGTCAAAACTGAAGGGAGAGAGAATGTACTAGAGTTGTAGGAACTGCAACAAAAAGTAGCAACTTTAAGAACAAAATACAGATGCCTGTTATGAGAGGGAGGGTAGTGGTGTTGCATTGAGGTGATAAAGATATGGGATATTTTTGAAAGAGGAAGTTTAAGATGGAGGAAAGAGGTCAAAATCTAAAGTTGCCAAACTCAATGTTGAATCCCGAGGGCTGCAATGGCCAATCGGAAGATGAGATGCTGCTCTTCCAGAAGCCTGCCGGCTTCACTGGAGCATTGCAACAGGCCAAGGATGGACATGTCAGCATGACAGTAAGGTGCTGAGTTAAAATGGAAGCGATAGGAAGGTTGGGGTCATTGTTGCAGTTGGGCGAAGGTGTTCTGCAAAGCAGTCACCCAGTCTGCACTGAGGGCCCCAATGTTTCACTGCTCCCACACTGGGAATATAATAAACCCAATTGAAGGATGTGCAAATGAAATGTTGCTTCATCTGAAAGGACACCTTGTACGATGGGGAGGGAGGAAGTAAAGGGACATGTGTTGCATCTTCTGCAATTGCGAGGGAAGGTATTGTGGGAAGGAGATGGAGAGTTGGGTATGATGGAGGCGTGCACCAGGGTCGCGGGGAGGAAGTTGTTCCTGTGGAATGTTGACGGGTGGGGGTGAGGGGAGGAAATAAGTTCTTTGGGGCAGGAACATGTTGATACAAAGAGTCTACTGAGGCAGCTATTTGTGGATTTTGGGAAGGAGATGGAAGCAGGCTGTGCAGTGTTGGGGGACTATGAGGTTCGAGGCTGTGGAGGGAAGATCACCAGAGGCATGAGGTCAGTGACCATCCTGGAAACAATGGTTTGAATATTCGGTGGTGGGGTGGTGGACTGGGGATATAGGAAGATGTGCCTCAGAGTTGATGCTCAGCTTCTGCAACGTAGAAATCAGCACACTAGACAACAATGGCACCACTCTTAAACTCCTATTATGTACATAGGGCTCCATTTGCCATTTTTGGACAGTACTGATATAGTGTGCGTTGAACATGTATCAACTGCAGTTCAGCTAAAGAGCAGGTGACAGGTGGGTTTTATTGTGCATTTGTGAGATCAGAGGACACATCTGAACTCCATGAAAACTGCCTGTACCTCTGCAGTGCCTGAGTTCACACCATCACACCACTTCCCCGCTCTCCCCTTCCCCTTCCCCACTCCAGCTCGGTCTGTGGTGGTATTACTGAGCCACCCTTGGTGATGGACCTTGAAGCCCCTCAACCAGAATACATTTTACTTGCTTGACACGCTCAGTTCTTCCTCCAAGTGGTGTTCAAAATGGAGAAGTACTGATTCATCAGCTGAGGGGGGACGGTATGTGCCCATGTTTGACCTGATGCCATGAGACGGTATCTTGCCCATGTTTGACCTGATGCCATGAGACTTCATGGGGTTCAGTATCTATGTTCAGGACTCCCAGGGCAATTCACTACCGACTGAATACCACTGTGCCACCACCTCTGCTGGATCTGTCCTGCTATTGACACAGGACATACCCAGGAATGGTGATGGTGGTGTCTGGGACTTTATTTGTGAGAGATAGTTCTGCGAGTGTGACTATGTTAGGCTGCTGCTTGACTCGTCTGTGAGACAGCTCTCCCAAGTTTGGCACAAGCACCCAAATGTTAGTAAGGAGGAGATAGTCAACAAAGCTGGATTTGCCATTGTCCTTCCTGGTGCCGAGGTCGATGCTGGGTGATCCATCCAGTTTCATTTTCTTTTGCATTTGTCACGATTGAATGCAACTGGGTGGCTTGCTCGGCCGTTTCTGCACTGGAGTCACATGTCAACCAGACCAGGTAAGGACGGCAGGTTCCCTTCACGAAAGAACATTAGTGAACCAGGTGGCTTTTTATGACAATGGTTTCATGGTCATCAATCGACTTTTAATTCCATTTTATTGGATTTAAAAATTCCACCACCTATCATGGTGGGATTTGAACCCGGGTCTCCAGAGCATTGCCCTGGGTTACTAGTCAAGTAACAATATCTCTGTGCCACCACTTCTCCATTGGAACCATCTCCCCCTCTACCACAGAGCCTCTTCCTATTCACTCTACAAAATATCTTCATAATTCAAATGGCTCCATTAAAATTTCTCATGGCCAGTACAGATCCATCACCTCAAATCTGTCTTCTTAACTGTAGGTTTCCATCTTTAGCATATATTCCTATATTTCTGATGTCCTTTCTACGGTGAAAAAACCCAAAACTGCATACAATACTCTAACTGTGGCCTAACCAAGGTTTTGTACATGTTTAACATCGGCTCTGAGCTTTTAAGGCAGCCACAATTGATGAGAAACAACAAGATTGCATTTTGCTGGATTAATGTAAAAGTTTCCAGTGTAAATATGAAGCTGCTCAAGGCATTTGAGGTGGTTTGCTCCTCACAATTTGAAGAAAAAAGATGATTAAACTCTTCCTTGGTTGTGAATATTGAAGCTGACAATAAGGTTTATTGAGGGATGGCAGAGTGGCACAGTGGTTAAGACTGCTGCCTTACAGGGCCAGGGACTTGGGTTCGATTGCCAGAGTCTGCACATTCTCCCTATGACTGCGTGGGTTTCCTCTGGGTGCTCTGGTTTCCTCCCACGGTCCGAAAGACTGGTTAGGTGGATTGGCCATGCTAAATTCTTCCTCAGTGTACCTGAACAGGCGCTGGAGTGTGGCGACTTGAGGATTTTTACAGTAACTTCATTGCAGTGTTAATGAAAGTCTACTTGTGACACTAATAAATAAATTTTAAAAACTGAGTGAATGGTGAGGACAATTTGCATAAAAAATACATGTATACCTTTAAGGTGCTGAGAAAATATGTTTTGATGCCCCTGTGTGCCTTAATTTCTCACATATTTAGCTAAACCAATAAAACAGAAAACACCAGAACCAGGTCGAGGCACTACATTAAGACAAAGCAAGTGTTCAGATTTCAGTTTATTAAAGTGCATTGTTAGCAAATTAACAAGTGGCTCAGCAGAATGATGCCAGGTGTTTTCCCATTGGCTCTTCATTCATACTCCCAGGAGCCCCAGTAAATAAAATAACACATTTCAGCAAGTGAATTCTAACTCACGTAGATTAAAATGAATCCATCAGGCACCCATATTTATTGCAAAAAGGCGAATTCCCAAACTTGTTTTTTCCATTGAACCAACTTGTCAGGACACCATAACAGACTTTAACAAGTGATGTTAAGATGCAATCTCAGATATGTCTTGAAAAGAATATTTTCTGTTTGCTGATACTTTGCTGGCACCTTTAGGAAATATAAAGTTTGAGAGGCTCTGAAGAGAATGATCATATGGTGCAATAATGACCATTAAAGGCACAAGTTTGGGGACTATTTGGAAACAAACAGCCATTTAATTTGTGAGCAAAAACAAGTTGCTGATTTTTACTCAATCTTATTTCCCCCAGCAGAATATCGCACCTATGAAGGGTAGCGTCACTGGGTAAGAACCTTTCTCTTTTATGCACTTTATAAAATCTCATCCTTTTAGCCACTCTACTTTTCAAGCATAGATTTGCATTCCCGTTCTGAGAAAGCTCCGTTACTTTAAAAGTATTAAATTCTCCATTGGACCCGGTGAAGTAATGTAGAATGGTTCTATTTCTCCTTGTGGAATTAATTAAACCGAGTTAAGCCATTTCTACAAAACCTGAAATGTAACATCTGCCCTTTCTGCTTAAACTTCAGTTACTTTCATTGTTAATATGCATCCCCATGACTGGGTGCTTGTCACTCTGCCCAGTTGTTCCATTTTTGCTTTAACCTTTTGAAGGCTTTTTTCTGTTCACCAAATGCCATTGACACAAGTTAACGTTTTCCCACTCAGAAATGTCCTCCACATATACAGATTCAAATCATTCTATTTCTTTCCCTTCAACTCTTTTTCCGTCTTTTGGATTTTGCACCACCGTTCCGCCCCAAATTGGATGAGTTAGTAACAGAAAAGGAGATGAGGCCAATTTGTATTTTCCCCAACCTGAGCTGAAGTTCCCTCCTTCAGCCTTGCTTGTAAAGCTGTCCCTTTGTGTTTCCTATTAGTATTATTGCACAGATTTGTGCCCCTCGGAACCCTTTAATAGAAACATTTCAGAAAATTACTGGACTCTTAAACCATTTTGAAAAGTTTCTCTGCCTCTTCTGGTCCAGAATACCCCACTGCTGCAGCAGCAGATGCCATCTTAGTGTGGAGACCCTGACAGGAACCTACACCACTTACAGAATGACACCCAAGAAAGAGACTACCCGGTTCACCAGGGGATATGAGTTGGTGGTGGAAGTCCTACTCCAAACATCTTGGAGCAAGATATTAGAAATATTACTCATTCTTCCTACACTGCTCAGGTACCTCGTCCAAGGAACCATCTTCCTGTATCATCCTACAAGTGTGGGTTGGTTGAAGAGAATTATAACTAAATGTCTTTCTCCACTTTAGAACATGGAGTTTAATAATGATATCCACTTTCTGTTTGTGATTACTGGATGCCAAATGACAACAGGAAACCCGGGTAATATTTCAACTCAGCTCACTCAGAAACCAAAAAAAATAGTATTTTTAATTCATTTGTGGGACATGGGCATTGCTAGCTGGCCAGCATTTATTACCCATCCCTATTTGCCCAAGTGCTGTTGAGAGTCAACCACATTGCTATGGCTCTGGAGTCACATGCAGCCCAGACCAGGTAAGGGCGGCAGATTTCCTTCCCTAAAGGACATTAGTGAACCAGATGGGTTTTTCTAGCAATGGTTTCATGGTCATCAATAGATTCTTAATTTCAGATTTTTTTTATTGAATTCAAATTCCACCATCTGCTGTGGCAGGATTTGAATCCGGGTCCCTGGAACATTAGCAGAGTTCCTGGATGAATATTCAAGCGATAATACCACTGGGCTATTGCCTCCCCCACTGTGACTTCCTTATTCAGTTTGGATCAATCCTATATTGGAAGATGCATTCATAACTGACCAATCGGCATAGCTGGCTGGTTTTACCCCAACGTATCAGTCATCAATTGGCATTTATAGGACTTTACTTGGTTGTAGACAATATGAAATATCGGGCAAGTTGCAGAACTCATTCTGCAAATGTGAAAATGATTTCAGAAGGTAAGATTACAGGAAACAAAATGGTTTTGATGACATTAGTCTAAAACACCGCTTTAAGATAAGTCAACACATAAGAGCCATGGGTACGGACTAAAACTGGTGAAAGACATATGGAGAGTAAATGAAAAATAAAATTTTGGGTAAGGTAGTTCAGGCAAAATCACAGATTCATTCAAGGTAAAGATCAATGACTAAGTTTTAGAACTGCAAGTTTTTTTTGTTGAATGAGCTAAGATGGACTGAAGTGTCTTTTCATCTGAAACCAGATCTAAGGATATATTTCCATGCAACTTTGGTGTCAATTTTAAACTCCTTCCAGCAGATGAGGGTGGCACGGTGGCACAATGGTTAGCACTGCTGCCTCACAATGCCAGGGACCTGGGTTTGATTCCCAGTTTGGGTTACTGTCTGTGCGGAGTCTGCACGTTCTCCCCGTGTCTGCATGGGCTTCCTCCAGGTGCTCCAGTTTCCTCCCACAGTCCTAAAGGCGTGCTGGTTAGGTGCATTGGCCATGCTAAATTCTCCTCAGTGCACCTGAACAGGTGCCAGAGTGTGTGACTAGAGGATTTTCACAACAACTTCATTGCAGTGTTAATGTAAGTCTACTTGTGACACTAATAAAGAAATGACCAATGTTTGGATGCAGAATCGCACAATTTCATTATTCTGTCAATTCCCTACGTCTACTGGGGTGAGGGGTGGGAAGTCAGAAGGTTAAGGAACAGCTACTTCTAGTGCTGACCTTTCCATCCTGTAGATTTTTGGGAAAATATTAGGTTCTATGCCTGTATCTATGACCCCATTCCACTGTGCTAATTCCGTACTGTCAAAATCTCAGGAATTTTGGACTCCAATTTTCCTGTACCCTCAGGGTTCAACAGTTACAGATTTCTTTCTTATTCTTACATGGGATGTGAGTATCGCTGCCAAGGCCAACATTTGTTGCCCATTGCTAATTGCCCTTGAGAAAGTGATGGTGAAGCAGCTTCGATCCACACATACGTTTAAACATTTTACAGCTACAGGATTCTTTATGAAAACTCCATGTTCAAAAGTTCAAATTTTTCTTTTACTCCTTTGCGGAAACAAGGTTTTGTAATTTATGAAATATTTAACATTTGCTGCGATCGGGTTCCATTTCACTTGCAGCTTTGAGTCAGTTCATAATGTATCATTTATCCCAAGTATTTAAGTTTCAATGCTGCCTGGTAGCCTGTTGTTCACTTAGATATAAGACCCCATAATCTCGGATTGGTCGTGAACTTTGCACCTAAAATGTTATTGCTGAAATGTTGGTGCTCCCTAGTTTTCATAAGAACTGTTTTTCTGAATGACGCAATGGGTTATACAGATACAACCCAAAAGAATGACTGAGAGTCAACCCATGAGTTCGAAACAGAAAAATGTTTTGAGAACAAGGACACATATTAGCCAATAAATTTAAAGTTACGTGTGACATTTATATAATTTTAAGTTAGTAGATTCAAAAAGCTGGAAAAAGTAATTAAATTGCTGAATTATTTTAAGGTAGAGGCAAGTGGAACCTGTTGTAAGGGTTTGTTCAATAGGTCTTAGAAATAGGTTAAGAGGTTTGCAAGATTGAACCGTGGTGTTTATTGGTAACACATAATTATTTACATAAATGCACAACATGGCATGGGTCAGAGTGGGTGAGCCCTACTTTGCTTCATATGGTTTCAGTAACAACTGGAATGGGACAGACATCTGGAAGAGCTGCCGCCAACCCCCACCCTTCGGCCTTCCACTCTTACCTCGAGATCCTGCTCTGCGAGTTCTGAGAGATTGAAGTGAAGTGCCCCAGGACAGGGGGAAGAGGCCAGCATCAATTAACCAAGTAGCTATGGATGGAGGTGACCTTGGAATGAGTTTCACGATTATTCAGTGTACCAAGAAGTTCAGGGACCTCAGTAGGATGGGGAAGTGAATGACATAACACTGTCAAGGGTCAAAGCTCACACCCTGAGCTGCACAGCACTCCCCAGGTCTACAAACCCTGTAGGTTCATTGATAGCTGTCTCTCACATACCTCCTCACATCACCACTCAACAGCCAACAGTGACACTCACTCTTATCCTTGTGCCATCCCACACAAGTGCCTCACATTCACCGTCCATAAATGTTATCCTCCTCTGCCACTTACACAATCCATCCATTTTCACATTCATTACTTTCTGCTTTCTCACTTCACTGAAAAAGAGAGTGTGCAACTGCCTGGAGAAATAGGGAACTGGAGAGGGTGGTGGGTGGTGAGGGCTTTGCTCTTCAGTGATAGCCATCTTGATGGCCATTGGCAATGTGCGCCCACCTGGTCCACTGGGAAGGAGGTCATGCTCTAGGGAGTTGCAGATATCGGCAATGACCTGATATAAAATCTCTGAGTCTCCTGACACACTGGTGTTTACACATGCCAGGAGAGCTCATCCTCTGCCGCTAGACTGTATGTTGCGATTCTCACCTCCTTTGAGCATCCTGACACAGTAGTTAGCATTACTGTCTCACAGCGCCAGAGACCCGGGTTCGAATCCCGGCTTGGGTCCTTGTCTGTGTGGTGTCCGCACGTTCTCCCTGTGTCTGTGTGGGTTTCCTCCAGGTGCTCCGGTTTCCTCCCACAGTCTGAAGGATGTGCTGGTTAGGTTCATTGGCCATGCTAAATTCTCCCTCAGTGTACCCGAACAGGCACCGGAATGTGGCAACTAGGGGATTTTCACAGTAGCTTCATTGCAATGTTAATGTAAGCCTACTTGTGACACTAATAAATAAACTTTAAAAAAACTTTAACTCTGTCTTGTGTCGTGGCTCCTGGCGCAGTTGATGTTCATGGTGCTGTTCCTTTTTTCTCGCTTGAAGGTAGAGCTGCGTAAGCTGCTGCCATGCTGCAGTGGAGGCGGGCAACCAGTGGAGGCAGTGGAGGCGTGTTCAAGGCAAGTGAAATCCAAGGACAGGTAAAGTGACATCCAAAAAGTTGGAAATCACCTGTCAAGCAATGAAAACACTCTTGCTGAAGAAGTACTGTGAGCACCTGCCTCTTGCCTAACCATGGCTGCAGCTTTTTAGTGTCACTGTCTGAAGGCTTCCCAGCCTGCCAGTCTCATTGAAGAAGCACTTCTCGCTGTGTTCTCACAAGGCCGACCCTGGAAACCCACCTTGCTGCCTGTTAAGCCCAGAAATACGTTTAAATGCTGGGTAATTGGGGATTTAAGTATCTGAATTTCTTACTCAATTGCTCTGCAGGGATTTCAAACCTGCCTGTAAATCTTGCCCTGATAAACAAGGAAGAGAGCCGGATCATGTGTTCCCCACTTGACACCACTTGTTGGGGGTTTTAATCCCCTGATTTGCTTGTAAGGAGGAAGAATGAAGGTGATTGTGCAACATGCTTCGAATTCTGCCCCACAACAAGCCGGGGTAGTTTGCTTGTGGACATTAAATCGGGCCCAGTTTGACTTACTGGGAGGAAGGTGTAGCATATCCATGGCTGTACACAATGGAGACAGTAACTGTACTGTCTCTGGCAGACAGTTAATGTTGTATTTCTACTTCCAAGTTAGGTATCATGAGATGGGAAATTTCCTGATTCACCAGAGCTGCCTCGGTAAAATGTACCTCAAATTACACAACCTTTAATTTGGGGGATTTTGGGGCGGGGGTTGGTGTTGGGTGAAGCAGGTGCAGGATAGAGTTGTTTGATGAAAACATCATATTTTTCAATATTTCCCCAAGATCACTGTGGTATACTGTGGAACAGGCTTGTGTGTGTGTAGGGTTGTGACTAATGTGATTACTCTGAAGACCACTGGACAGTTAGAAACATCAAAAAGGAGTTAGGTGCGAAAGCAAGTGTTTGAAAGTGACTTTGGCAGCATCCCATGGAGGGCCAGAACCTTTAGTGTCCGGGCCTTCTTTTGGGCTGCATGGGTGTTGCAGTGCTGCCCTTCTCACATGTAAGGCTGTGTGTTGCTTACAGGGAGGGGGTGTCAGATGGGCTGGGCATCCCCAGGTCTCTTGGATAGAAGATTATGCTCCTGCCGATCCTCTTCCCTTTGGGTGCCCGGTGGCCCCCTGTTCTTCTCCATGGGATAGAGGGGCAGCTGGAGTGAGATCCAGAAGCCCTGCCGTCCTCTGGTGCTGACAACCATGTATTTTCATGAGTGCCTGCAGCGTGCAGTTGAAGCCCTAAACCATGGAACTCATGCCCTCGGACGTGGAGGTCATGACCTGAACCATGGAGTGGACATCACCCGCCGTGGAATGCATGTCCTACGCTAAGGTTTCCAATGCGGATGCCACCCTTGCAGCATTGGCCTTGTTACGCTGGAGTGACAGCACCATCCCTTGGACAGAAGACAATAGGACTCCTCCAATTGGCCTTGCACACCAAGGAGGGAAGCTGACATCCCACCCTGATACTCTCCCTTTGGAACTCCAGCAGCTGTGGGACAACCGGACCTGGGGCACATTATCAGATTGGGGCTCAGCAGGGTCCTGGCCCCCGGTATCCCTCCGAGTGCTGGATCCCTTGGATGTCCCTATCTCCGCCGGCTGTGTATCTTCAGCTGTGAGCTTCTCACCAGTGAGTGACCAGAAGCCTGCCTACTGGTTAATCCTGCTGTGATGTGAGTACCTGCACTGCTCGAGGGCGTGGGTGACAGCTGTGACACCTCTTTGATGCTCATCCCTAAGATGTCTCCCTTGGAGCTGCTTGGGTCTGTGGTGTCCAGAGACCACGAGGATGGTCTGAGCTGGTCTGCTGATTGACCCGCAATGGAAGGGAGATGGCATTAGTGTGGGACAGGGGAACACTGATAGGAGATGGTTCCTTGTTCCTCGAAAGAGATAAGGGTCATGAGCTCCAGCATCACTCCAGCTGGCGGTGCCCACTCACGTCAGTTGTGCTTGAGTTTGTCCTGCAACGAGACAGATGGGGAGAGTGTAGGTGGGAGTCATGCCAGGTCATATAGAGATGTAGTTTGGCATGCATGGGGGTGAGTGGCAGTGAGGAGTGAGGAGCAGAGGAGGTACCGGGTGATAATGGGGTGGGGGGCGGGGGGTTGACATGACAAGTGTCGGGGCCCCGCGAGGTGGGTAGGAGTGAGATCACTGTGGAAGTGTGAAGGGTGTGTTAAGAGGTGCTGCGGGAGACACGAGGAGGCAGACTTACCCTGGCTGCACGAAAGTCATTCATCTTCTTACGTCACTGCAGCTCCGTCCTCTTACAGAGCGAGCTGGTGCTCAGAATCGCGCCCATGGCTTCCAAGGCAGGGTTGGTCACCTTGTTGGGACCTTGCTGCCCGATCAAAGGTAGAGGGTCTCCTGTCTCTGCTGGACCCCATCCAGAAGCTTGCTGAGGGCTCCCTCGGTGAAATGTGATCAGTCTTCCTGGTACCCATCCCCACGATTGGGGATTTCTGGGGAGGCATTTAAAAGGAGTGCCCCATTGATTGCAATCATTAAGTCATGGCAGGGTGAACAAATCAGAGGCAGGCTGCCATGGGCGTGACGTAAAACCCATGGAAAATATTTTTTGGTTAAAATGGCTTACTGTATGGTGACTATTCTCACCAATGGCACTGGTGGGATTCTCTCCGGTTTTCTTGCCAGGTCCGATATCTTAAAAAAAAATCGGAAAATTCCGTCCAATGAGTGATCTTCTCATGTGATCTTTTCAGCAGGCCATTGGAAATTCAAATATCTTTTTAAAAGTTACCAGTCTCTATCGGGATTCTGACAACATAGTCAATTTAGCCCTTTCCAAAAGCATGCAAGTTTCCATGGTTTGAATCTAAAATTACTATACCAAGTAGCCCAATGTGTGTTCTGATTGCTGTGAAATAGTTAACAAAGAGTCTCGTAGAAAGTCTGCAGTCTAAAACTCTAGTTTTGTACCATTGGAAACATAGAGGACAAAATGTAAGGTCAATGTCAATTTAAAGAACGTCATGATAATTATGGTTAAGTGTTCCTCCAGGCATTAATGAGTGGAAAAGTTGGTGCGAGTATATAAAGAGAAAATTATTTTGTATTTGCAATGCACTTTTCAGTCACATTAGCAAGTAAAGAAATGCACCTCTTGCATTAATTAGCATCAATGAATATTGACTCGTTATCTAAAACAAAAAGAGTATATATAATGTATTAGAAAAACTCTGTACATTTTTAAAATCTGACTATAGGTTAGTTCAAGAACAAATGGAACACAAATGGAAGGCATCTTTCTTTAATTAACTTTAAAATATAATCTACAAGTTCTTTGTGCTTTGATGAAACAGCATTCAAGAGCTTGGTTATAGTTGCTAAGAAAATGAATGATCTTTTGAAGGATGATGTGTATTTTCCTTCAAAGATTCAGACCAGTCAGACATATCTGAAAGAGTAGAAATGTTTTGTTTAATTATAACAAGTGTCGAAGTATGCTCGATTACAAAGAAATGCATTAAATCCAGAATGGCTAGACAATCAGTGGGATTTTGGTTGAGGAGAAGTATTGTTGTTTAATGCATCAACAAATATAGGGTAACAACGAACTCATTCATTAATATGAAGGACAAACATCTACGATTGTAAATTTAAAACAGAAGTCTTGTTAGGGTGGCACGATGGCATAGTGCCAGGACCCAGGTTCATTTCCAGCCTCGGTCACTTTCTGTGTGCAGTTTGCACTTTCTCCCCATGTCTGCGTGGGTTTTCTCCAGGTACTCTGATTTCCTCCCACAGTCCAAAGATGTGCGGGTTGGGTTGATTGGCCATGCTAAATTCACCCTAGTGTCAGGGGATTAGTGGGGTAAATGTGTGGGGTTATGGGGTTGGGTCCTGGGTAGGATTGTGGTCAGTTCAAACTCAATGGGCCGAATGGCCTCTTTCTGTACTGCAGGAATTCTATGATAAATCTATTCGATTCTATGATAAAATATGTACTTGTAACGTTTCTCAGTAAATGCGGTCAATGTTTTGAATGTAATACAAAATTTGCTGATAAAGTCTACCGTTATCAGAGACTGGAATGAAAGCTGAGGGAAGCACAGGACAAACTCAGTAGCTAAAAACAATCACCAGACAAGACATTGGGGGCGATTCTCCCAAAAAAGTTCTAAGTGCTGAATTTGCAGGAAAACTGGTGTAAATCACAATTGTTTTATCAGTGGGAGTTCAGACTCAAATCTCCCACATCCTGTGCAATGCAGAGGTCACAATCGTGAATATTATTAAAAGCTCAGGGGCGGGGCCTACTCACGCCACAGTCTGACAGTTCCCGGCCTCTGCGCATGCGCAGTAGCCCCGAACTGTCATCCTCCTGATCACTGGCCAGCTCAATCGCTGACCAACCCGGGACTCCGGCAGTGCTGCCCCTCCACCCCTCCGTGGCCCGATCGGGGCCCCCACGACCATTCCCGAGCCAGCTCCGACCGCCTCCAATCCTGCAGCATCCCGATCTCCAGCCCCCTCCACCACAGTGACAATTCCCCCCACCCCAGCAGATCCTCCCCTCCAACGGGAGCCCCACCCCCTCTCCCCACCTCCTAGGCCCTGCCCCACCCACCCCTTGGCACTGCCCGATGCCCAATGAGCAGTGCTAAGGTGCCCCCTGGGCATGGGCACTTTGCCCCTTGGGCAGTGCTGGGGCACAGGCTGGCATTGCCAGGGTGCCCATGCCCAAGGGATACCACCCCTCTGCTGTCTGACCCCTTGGGGGACCCCGATTGCCCCCCTTCACTCCAGCAGGGTCTCCCGCTAGTTCCCCGAAAGTGGGGAGTTCTCTAAACCTCGCCGGAGTGAACTTGTAGTGGCGGGGTGGGAGATGCTATCGGGCCTGGAGAATTCAGTCCTGGACCCGATAATCACATTTAAATGACATTAAAATAAGATTAAAATTACTTACCTGCTGGTCCCGCCTGTTTCCTGCGTGGTCCTGACTGCGCCAGATTTCTGTCGCTGGGAGATGCATGTGCATCGGGAACGCACGCACGAATCCCATGAATAGGCGCATGCGCGAATCTCCCGGCCTGATCGCCAAAATATTAGTGAGTTGGAATGGGAGAATTGCCCCCCTTATGTTTATTTATCAGGCTCATTACTGAAAGGTTTCCTAGATCCCAGTTTAAGACATTTTCGAAGGTATGAGGAATTCATACTTGTTCACTGAGTTGAAGATATCTAGAATGAGCAAAGACTTTTTTACATTGAAAGTGGTTTGGGTCCGGAACGTATTGCCTTGTTGTGTGGTGGAGGCAGGTTCAATCAAGGCATTCAAGGGGGCATTAGATGATCGTTCGTATAGAAACAATGTGCAGGTGTATGGGGAAAAGGCAAGAGAATGGCACTACGTCATAATGCTCATTTGAAGAATCAATGCAAAGACTATGGACCGAATGTCCGCCTTCTGCACTGTAACAATTCTGTGATTCTAAGAAGAACAGTCCTCTGAGAAATCTTCACTGCTCTTGAGCATCCACAATTTTAATCGCTCCACCATTGATGGTCTTACCTTTAGATGACTGTAAGCTAAGCTGTGGAAATGCCTCCCGACACTCCTCTGTTTTACTATCTCACTTTCTTCCTTTAAGGCACTCCTTAAAACCTACCTCTTTGACCAACCTTTCGGTCACCTGATTTAATGGCCGGGATTTTACGATCTCGCTCGGGGGAGGCTCGTAAAATCCCGCCTGAGGCCAATGGAGAATTCCGTTCTGCGAACCTCGCCTGCCCTGAATCTGGGGCAGGTAAGGTGGTAAAACTCCAGCCAATATCTCTCTATGTGGCTTGGTGTCATATTTCATTTTAAAATGCCCCTGTGAAGTGCCTTTGGATGGTTCACTATGTAAAAGTGTTATACTCTCTTCTACTCTGTTCCGTCGGGAAAAAGTTATAAAAGTCTGAGAACAGCTACTTCCCTGCTGTCATCAGACTTTTGAATGAACCTACCTTATATTAAGCTGATCTTTCTCTGCACCCTAGCTATGACTGTAACACTATATTCTATACCCTCTCCTTTCCTGCTCCCCTATGTACCCTATGAACGGTATGTTTTGTCTGTATAGCTCACGAGAAACACCACTTTTTACCATAACTCAATATATGTGACAGTAATAAATCGAATCAAACCAAATCAAAGCTCAATATAAATTTAAGTTGTTGCTGTTGTTGAAGATTTAAGCAAGACTCAAAAATGTAGCCTGATTTTACTTTATCCAATTCTGTGCACTTTTGAACCTGTAACAGGAACACCGAGAGGCCATCAAGCAGTTAAACTGGAAAGGCAGAAGGACTCCAGTTACAGTTACTTAAAGGTATTTTAACTTAAAGCAAATAGAGCAGAAGATACAGGTCTGATGTGATGATCTCCCAGATAGCCTTTAATAAAATCCTGCAAAATCCTGTTACACAAGCTGAAGGCCATGGGTATTCTTGGTGAACCTTGTACATGGATATGGAATTGATCAAGGGAGAGTGAAGTCAGCATGTACTAATGAGGACATTATAGCAGGTTGTGAAGGCGTATTGAATGAAATAGCCCAGATATCACCACTGAGGATCCAAATAGCTACTAAAAGGACCTATAATTTGAAATAAGCAGAACTACGGCAATTGAAATTGAATGCAATTAAATATTACGTATTGGTATGACAGATTGGAAGGAAAAATATGAGGCATACATACTTTATGAATGGCAATAATAGTAAAAGTAAACACAACCGTTGGAAACTTCCATGCAGCTGGAATTCTCCAGTGCTGCTGCAATGAATGGAGTTTTGGTTGAGTGCCAAATTCTCCATTCTTGCTGGCAGCAGGGTGGAAACGAACGAGATCGGAGAATCCTGCCCAACAGTAACCACTTGCATAGTGACAACCAACCAAACAAAGAAAACGCATTGCAATTTTTCTGTTAAAATGTTTTAAAGTTTATTCGTGTCACAAGTAGGCTTACATTAACACTGCAGTGAAATTACTGTGACCATCCCCCAGTCGCCAAACTCCGGCGCCTGTTCGGGTGCACTGAGGGAAAACTTAGCATGGCCAATGCACCTAACCCGGCATGTCTTTCGGAGGAAACCAGAACACCCGGAGGAAACCCACGTATAATGCTGGCATTATTTTAAGAAGCTGTAAAATTCATTTCTTATCAAATAGCAACCACAGCAACGTGATTAAAATGAAACAACAATCGCTCCTCAACTCTCATCTTAGAAGTAGTGTCAAAACCGTCTGATTGGTAGGCCAGCCATTACGAGGTTAAAAATGAAGGATTTTTATGAACCTCGAAAATATTTAAACTAATAAACACAAAGGGATATATTTTACTGAACAATACTTGAGGAAAAGGCTTGTATTCCTTTGAAGTTTGATAGAAGATATTGGGAATTGGTGTGTCCATGCTACAGCTATGAAATATAGCCTTGTTCTGAACCAGTTGTTCTGCTGCAAGTCAGATTATTTAGTAGCTCATATAGATTACAATCATGGAGTAATAATTGTGAGGGCCACTGAGGTTTTGATGAGAACATATTGGAAGGCAGCATCCTTCGACATGGCCATCTCTTTAGAAGTTTGTTTCGTATAATCATCCTTATGAGTTTACTGTTGTAGCTATTTAGATTTTACTATAAAGACATGGCCACAGCACTGAAAGCACTAGTCAGCAACATGAGCAAGTGGAGAGGCAACAGTGAAGAAAATCTTAGTGAGGGAAGTTTTAAACCAGAGAATTTTCAGCTCCTATATATATTTTGTGAAATGATTTCCTTTATTTTTAATATACTGTGAGATTGGAAACGTTTATATTTTTTCAACAAAAAGTCGTTCCAATTAACATAGAAATTTGAAATCTAATCTTCAATTTCCGGTGGCCAGCTGGACATTGATAGGAAATGTAGTTGTAAGATGAAAAAAAGAAGGCTGGTTCAAAAAGAATGACAGCCTTCTGAAAATTAGAGGCCTATTTTATCCCATTGACACTGAAGCACTGAACTCAGTTCAGAGATCTTGTTGATCTGAAAAGGATTCCATCTCCAATATGTTTAGCCTCACCCCTGCCCTGTATCAGGACATGTGCCAGACAGGGTCGGATTACCTGGTGAGGGCACTCACCGGTGTGTCAGGTAGGACAAGAATTGAGTAGAGATTCAAATTAGTCTGTTGGGGATATGGCCTAATTTTACTCAATTTAGTTTGCAGTTGGTTTGAAACTAGTTTAAGATTACCCCCTCAGGTCCACACTGACCTCTGCAGTACACTGTGGTGCTGCTCCACTGCATAAGAAATTCCATGAGTGGGATTTTCAGGCTGCACTCGTCCCAAGACCGGAAAATTCCGCTCGAGGTCAACGGACATTTGCATGATCCTGTCCCGCCCGCTACGATTCCCGTGGTGGGTGGGATGGGGAAATTCCTTCCTGTGTGTTTTTAAAAATATATCATAATTTAAATGAAGTGCACTTTAACTATAATTTATAGTTTCAGGTAATTTTTGTTAACTCTACAAAGGCTTGAACATAATGAAGCACTTCCCGCAAAGCAGCCACAAACTATACACATGACTAGACTCTTAAAGTGAATGCGTAACAACAACCCCAAATATATAACATCCCTCCCCCTTTACTTCTAAGGTCCCATAACAACAAATAAACATAGTACTTTTACATAGCCATTAAAACACATATACAAGAGCAGGCACTGAATCATTACATGGTAATAATATAGTTAATAGGAAAGATGATCTGGTGGGTGTCTATTCTGCACTGGTTGCCTGCACACTTTGGAATTTGATTGTTCTTGATCTTCGAGCTGTTCTCCAGGTCTTCAGAGGATGTGTCTGCACTGGAAGGCATAACAGTCTCTGATGCAGAAGGAAGACAAGTAGTAGCAAAGGATTCTTCGGCAATCTCGGTTTCTGCTGATTGACCAGAGGTCGCAGTCACAATATTTGGTAGAATGGATGGCAGTTCGTCTTGAGGTAATTCTGGTACACATGGTACTGGCACATTGATGTGTGTAACTAACAACTGTTCTGTGTGCTCATCTTCAATTTGTACTGTATAGGAGATAGCGCCAGTTTGAGCCAACTGGAACCCGCTTCTTGCTATTGGTATTGCTGCGTGCCAAATCTTGTTCTCCTTGATAAAACAAATGTCTTTTGGAATGACCTTCTCTTCTCAAGATTTTCAACTGATGGTTGCGTTCCACTATCTCAGAAGGCTCCTGTGGTAAAAGTACATCAAATGTAGTTCTCAGCTTCCTATTCAGTAGTAGTAAAACTGGGGAACTCTGAGTAATCCTGTATGTGTTGTGATATGTCACCAAGAAACTGTTTAGACTGATTTAATGAACCTTGAACCTTCATCCTTAGAGGTTTTCAGTTAATGCTTCAAGAACTGGACAAGCTTATTGGCTAATTCATTCATAGATGGTTGGTAAGGTGCTGATTTTATGTGTTGGATACCACTCATCTTTAGATAGTCTTCAAATCCTGAGCCATGAATTGTTATCCATTATCACTCACAATTTGTTCTGCTTTCCCAAATCTGGTGAAAATCTCATTGAGCTTTTCAATGGTTTGTTTCACAATTGTTGACTTCATTAGGACAACTACATGCCACTTGTAATGTGCATCTATGACAACCGTGAACATGTGCCCCTCATATGGACCTGCAAAGGCAATGTGTAGATGCATTTTAGGCCACCCCCATGGATACAATGAGGATAATGGCAGTGCTCT
The DNA here is from genome assembly GCF_964213995.1 of Mustelus asterias. Classification (NCBI taxonomy): domain Eukaryota; kingdom Metazoa; phylum Chordata; class Chondrichthyes; order Carcharhiniformes; family Triakidae; genus Mustelus; species Mustelus asterias. The sequence goes on along the minus strand of NC_135807.1, from coordinate 42,025,055 downwards.
CCTTACCCGCGCACATGACTAGCACAGTCCTGCTTTTTCCTCACGCTGTCTAGGCCACCAGAAGTAGATCCTCACAAGTTCTTTCATTCAACTATACCTGGGTTCCTTCATGTAATTGTTCCAATACTCTGTCACAAGTTTGGAGGAATTAATACCCTTATCTCCCACAATAGGCATCCACCCTGTACTGTCAACTCGAGTTATCTGGAAACTTATGGCTTTAATTCAGGATGGATTCCCACTATCCTCCCTTTTAACACCATTTCCAGTACCTTCCCCATCAGGGAAGGTCTGTTGTTGGACCTCATAGAATTCCTACACTGCAGAAGGAGGCCATTCAGTCCATCGAGTTTACACTGACCACAATCCCACCCAAGCCCTATTCCCATGACCCCAAATATTTACCCTGCTAATCCCCCTGACACTAGGGTCAATTTAGCATGTCCAATCAACCTAACCCGCACATCTTTGGACTATAGGAGGAAACCCATGCAGACAGGGGGAGAATGTGCAAACTCCACACAGACAGTGACCCCAAGCTGGGAATCGAACCTGGGTCCCTGGCGCTGTGAGGCTGCAGTGCTAACCACTGTGCCACCATGCCGACCTGAGCTGCAGTCAATGGGATGTATTCTATCTGTAAAAAATTGAAGATATTGGAAACACTACTGGGTGGTACTTGAGCAGTAGGTAAGAACAATCGTGATAATGCATCAGCATTGGCACGGCTCTCTGACTGATGGTATTTGATCTCATTGGAAAGTGCTAAAGTGATACCAAAAGATAATCCCTTGTAGCGGAATAGGCCTTTATGTGTCATAATGGTGACAGGAGTTGAGTTCAGCTCCAACATTCATTTGTACGTAGGTCAGCGTTAGATTGATTTTGCTGAACATCTGTCCTCCTGCTAGGCTGGTAAACAAATTCTTAGTCAAAGGTAGTGGGTATTGATCCATACACAAAACTGGATTGATGGTTGTTTTGAAATATCCACAAATGTGTGTGGTCCTGTTCTGCTTCATTACAGGCACAGTAGGGGATGCCCAGTAATTAGTGGTAATGGGTGCTAAAATTCCTGTATCCACAAATCTCATTAGTTCAGATTCTACCTTTGGACATATGGCGTAGGATACTCCTCTGGTCTTGAGACTCATAGGCTGGTTGTTTTGTTTGATCATAAGTGCCACCTGTACTCCTTTCATGGACTCCAGTGCGTGTGATTCCTTCAATACGATTGTGGTTTGCAAAAGAGGAAGTTAAATCAGAGGCTGTCAATCAGATTAGAATCTGCCAATGTTGTGGTCAGGATCAATGGGGTACTTGAAATGGTGGGCTCCTGACTCTCCAGCACTGAGACGAAGAGAGGCAGCTTAATGTGCAGCTCAGGGAGAGACAGAGGGCACCCTCTGATGGAAGTGCCCTCAGGGTATTTTTGAATTTTCTAAGAATAAAAATGTCCACAGCTCTCAGACTGACAGGAGGAGGATCCACAATAAAAAAAGTTTCAAGAGTGCCAGTTCTCTGCTCTGCTGCCTGCCTTCTTTCATGGACTGTGCTCCAACCACCATAGGAGAGCCAAAGCAGCTGAGTCCATTACCTTTATTGGTTATCCACCGCTTATGGGCAGATAGTCTGTTTTAACCCAGACCTGGCCTGTTTTAAAAAAGCAGGAGCATGCTGGAAAACAGTAGCACCAAATTCTAGACCTGCTCCCATTGTGGACTGAAAATTCAGCCCCATGATTTTTAGTATCCGACAGGTAAATTGTATCAGGTGCTGATGTTACACACCCTAACCTTGATATATTCTCAAAAGCTAAATTCCATATATTCTTTCTTTTAAAAAAAACAAGGTTAATATTGTAATACAAATCAATTGATAGAAGTACTTTTTCCTGGACAAAGTTCAGGTCAATGTGAATATTTACATAATTCTATCCTTCATGGCAGGGTACATTTTTTGATGCTTCACACATAGTAAATGTGTGGTTTACAACCCCCCAGGGCTGCAGGAGTTAAAAATTAATTTCCTGGACACTTCTGTGAACAACCCAGGAGAGCAATCCTTAGGGGGATTAAAATGATTTAGTGCTTTCTTTCAATACATTAGTTTGTTAATTATACAGTCACTGGGGCTTAGAAAGTTTAGGCTGGCAGGATGCTCGGAAGCAAAGATCATACAAAAAAACTTCCAGGAATACATCTGACCAAAGCTGGCAAAGTGAGAAGCCTCAGTAGCGCTGGCTGTAAAGTCAGGCCTCCACTCTGTCATACCCATGTTTTTCAGATGACCATTGTGGGAACACCTTCACTGCAAGGACACAAACATTTCAATACCCATCACTGATATCACAAAACAACTGGGGATGGGCAATAAATACAGCCCTGCCAGCGCTACCTACATCCCAGAAAAAACAATTAAAACACGATCTTAGCTAAAGAGAAGGCTTTTTATGAGTCTGCAAAATAAATATTTTGCTTAAACATTTCAATTATCTGTATTTTTTTTTACACCGAGTGAAGCTACCTACAGTGTGAAACTTGACCAAATAAAGTAGGTGGTGTAGTCTGTTCCTTCTCTCCCACTCACAGTTTTATCTAAAGTGCTTTTTGGGCTGAATACTTTTCGATGGTTGCACATTTTATTCAGTCTTGGTTCTTTCGCTCCTGATGCGCGATTGATTCACACGGGAGGCTAGGACGTACCCGGGAATAAAGGCTTTTATTCACAACAAGATTGGAGCACACTACTTAACAATACTATCCCAGACTAAGGGCTACTAGGAAGTAGCAGTGACCTTTATACTCCTGTAAGAAGGCGGAGCCTAACGGAGTGTACCACATAAACAATGATAACAGGTGGAACACCCCAACCCTAACCCCAACAGTAACAAGAGTAACATATGTACAAGTACCCATAGTGGTAACGATCTATGGTTCACCACATTCACCCCTCCTTTAAAAAACAAAGGCCGGTGGGGTAAGGAGACAATACGAACTGTCCATATGTTCACAAGTTCAGCCGTATCGGAGGTCCGCACCGTCTCTGCGACCTCCGCAGCACTGGCTCCAGCACCGGTTCTGGTCACCGTGGTGACTACCCTCTCTTCGAGGTGGTGTCCAGTGACTCCTCCAGTTCCTCACACGCCTGTGGACCTCGAGGTGGCGACTGGATTCACGCAAGCTGTACACGGGAGTAAGAGGATTAAGTTGAGGTCCCGATGCTGCCCACGCCGTGTCAGGAGGGGAGGGAATGGGCAAAGGAATCCTAACCAGGGGTACGGGAGTGACGGGGTTTTCCAGGTCCCCTGCAGGTGCCAGATCTCTGATAGAGACCGTGTCCTCTCGCCCGTCAGGATATGCCACATAGGCATATTGAGGGTTGGCGTGGAGGAGATGGACCTGTTCAACCAAAGGGTCAGACTTGCGGGCCCTAACATGCCGCCGCAGGAGGACAGGTCCTGAGTACGTCAACCAAGACGGCAGTGAGGTCCCAGACGAAGACTTCCTAGGGAAGGTAAACATCCGCTCATGTGGGGTAGCATTGGTTGCCGTACACAGGAGGGACCGGATTGAATGGAGCGCATCAGAAAGTACCTCTTGCCAACGGGAGACTGGAAGACCCCTAGACCTTAGCGCCAGTAAAACAGCCTTCCAGACTGTAGCGTTTTCTCTCTCGACCTGTCCGTTACCCCTGGGGTTATAACTCGTAGTCCTACTTGAGGCAATTCCTTTAGAGAGCAGGTATTGCCTCAAGTCGTCGCTCATAAACAACGAACCCCTATCACTGTGGATATAACTGGGGTAGCCGAACAGGGTAAAAAGACTCCGCAGGGCTTTGATGACCGTGGCAGAGGACATGTCAGAACAGGGGATGGCAAAGGGGAATCGGGAGTATTTGTCAACCACGTTGAGGAAATACACATTCCGATCTGTCGAAGGAAGGGGGCCCTTGAAGTCGACACTCAGTCGTTCAAAAGGGTGAGTGGCCTTAATGAGGTGTGCCCTGTGAGGCCGGTAGAAGTGCGGCTTGCACTCTGCACATACCTGGCAGCTTCGAGTTATCGACCTGACATCCTCTATGGAGTAGGGCAGATTCCGAGCCTTTACAAAATGGAAAAACCGAGTGATCCCCGGATGGCAGAGATCATTGTGGAGGGCCTGCAACCGGTCCTACTGCACACTGGCACATGTTCCACGTGACAGGGCATCTGAGGGCTCATTGAGCTTCCCCGGACGGTACATGATATCATAGTTGTAGGTGGAGAGTTCGATTCTCCACCTCAAGATTTTATCATTCTTAATTTTTCCCTTTAACGTGTTGTTGAACATGAAGGCCACGGACCGCTGGTCCGTGAGCTGGGTAAACTGCTTGCCAGCCAAATAATGGCGCCAATGCCGTACGGCCTCCACAATGGCCTGAGCCTCTTTCTCCACAGAGGAGTGCCGAATTTCAGGGCCTTGGAGGGTGCGAGAGAAAAAGGCGACGGGCCTGCCCGCCTGGTTAAGTGTGGCGGCCAGGGCGAAATCCGATGCATCACTCTCCACCTGGAAGGGGATGGACTCAACGACAGCGTGCATCGTGGCTTTCACGATGTCGGCTTTTATCCCTTCAAAGGCTAGGCGAGCCTCTGCTGTCAGGGGAAAAGAGGTAGATTTTATGAGCAGACGGGCTTTGTCGGCGTAATTGGGGACCCACTGTGCATAGTACGAGAAGAAGCCTAAGCATCTTCTCAGTGCTTTGATGCTAGTGGGTAGGGGAAGTTCAAGGAGGGGACGCATACGGTCTGGATCGGGGCCGATGACCCCGTTTTCCACCACGTATCCGAGGATTGCTAGACGGTGCTTGCTGAATACACACTTCTCCTTGTTATAGGTCAGGTTCAGGAGAGTCGCAGTGCGTAAAAACTTCTGGAGGTTGGCGTCGTGGTCCTGCTGGTCATGGCCGCAGATAGTGACGTTGTCCAGGTACGGGAAGGTAGCCCGTAGCCCGTTTTGGTCCACCATTCGGTCCATCTCACGCTGGAAGACCGAGACCCCATTAGTGACGCCGAAAGGGACTCTTAAGAAGTGGTAGAGACGGCCATCCGCCTCAAAGGCCGTGTATTTTCGCTCCTCTGGGCGAATGGGGAGATGGTGGTAGGCTGACTTCAAGTCGATGGTGGAGAACACCCGGTACTGCGCAATCTGGTTGACCATGTCAGATATGCGCGGGAGAGGGTACGCGTCCAGCTGCGTGTACCTATTAATGGTCTGACTATAGTCTATGACCATCCGGGGCTTGTCTCCACTCTTAACCACCACGACTTGTGCTCTCCATGGGCTAGTGCTAGGTTGAATGACCCCTTCCCTGAGGAGCCGCTGAACCTCAGATCTAATAAAGATCCGATCCTCAGCGCTGTAACGCCTGCTCATAGTCGCGATGGGCTTGCAGCCTGGCACGAGATTTTTGAATAGGGAAGGCGGGGTAATTTTGAGTGTTGAGAGGCCGCATGTGGAGCGCGCTGGACAATTTGGAGGCCGCTGTTCTCCCACAGAAAGTGGAGGGAGTGGCCCATCGTACTGCAGGGTCACACTCTTCAGGTGGACCATAAAGTCTAGCCCCAGGAGTACCGGAGCGCAAAGGTGCGGTAACACGAGGAGCCTGAAGTTCTTGTAGGCTGTGCCCCGCACCGTTAAGGTTACCACACAGCTCCCAAGAACGAGGACAGATCGGGACCTCGACGCCATGGAGATTGTCTGCCTGACAGTTTGCACACGGAGAGTGCACCGTTTCACTGTATCCGGATGGATGAAGCTCTCCGTGCTCCCGCTGTCAAACAAGCAATGCGCCAGGCGCCCGTTTACCTCTATGTCCATCATGGACTTGTCGAGTCTGTGAGGCTTGGCCTGGTCCAGGATGATTGACGCCACTGTTGGATCCCGAGTGTAACTGCAGGCAGCTGAGATAGCCGACGACGAGGACCCCTGCTGGTCTTCTGCGGCCGGTGTCGACCAAAATGGCTGCGCCCACGAATCGCACGTGGTCGATGATGTTGAAAACGGCGGCACCCGTAGGTTGCACTTGGCTTGCGCCGTCGTTGTAGGAAATGGCGGCGCCCGTGGATCGCACGTGGCTGAAGACATCGACGAGGCCGGAGACGAGGAGGTGGATCCTGGGGAGTCACACGCAGCACTGCTGGGCTTGGAAGGGGTCTTTGCTCGGCACACTTTTGCATAGTGCCCTTTCTTTCCACAGGCGGAGCAAAACACCATCCTGGCCGGACATCTCTGGCGAGGATGCTTCGCCAATCCGCAGAAATAGCATCGTGGGCCTCCAGGAGCTGCCGCAGCCGTCAAGTCTGAAGTTGAGAGCATTATCGCGCAGTTCCGAGGAGCCGCCGAGTACAGTTGAGGCGGTGGCTGTGCTTGCCACGATGTTCCCACGTGGTCGGTGGGGTAGGTTTCGAGACTTCTGGAGGCCGTTTCCATTGCATCGGCCAATTCTACCGTCTTAGCTAGGTCCAAGTTACCTTGCTCTAGCAGCCGCAGGCGAATATAGGATGAGCCGATTCCCGCCACGAACGCGTCCCGAATAAGATCATTGGTGTATTGAGTAGCCGACACCTCTTTGCAGTTGCAGGCTCTGGCTAGCTGTTGAAGTTCGCGCAGGTACTGTCCCGCAGTTTCGCCGGGCTGCCGCCGTCGAGTGGCTAATAGGTGACGAGCATGAATTTCGTTCGGCTGTTTATTGTACAGCTTCTTGAGTAATTCGATGGCGTCTTTGTAATTCTGGGAATCGCGAATTGTTGCATACACAGTGTCGCTCACCCTGGCGTGGAGGACCCGCAATCTGTTGGTGTCGGACTGGACTGCTGTCGAGGCCTCAATGTAATCCTCGAAGCACTTCAACCAATGGTCGAAAGTATTCGACGCCCCAGCGGCACGCGGATCCAAGGTTAGCCGATCGGGTTTCAGCATCTGCTCCATTTTTTCCTCGAACAAAATTTTCGGTATTTTGTTGTGAATAAAATTGATGCGCGATTGATTCACACGGGAGGCTAGGACGTACCCGGGAATAAACGCTTTTATTCACAACAAGATTGGAGCACAATACTTAACAATACTATCCCAGACTAAGGGCTACTAGGAAGTAGCAGTGACCTTTATACTCCAGTAAGAAGGCGGAGCCGAATGGAGTGTACCACATAAACAATGATAACAGGTGGAACACCCCAACCCTAACCCCAACAGTAACAAGAGTAACATATGTACAAGTACCCATAGTGGTAACCATCTATGGTTCACCACAGCTCCAATATAAATTTTCGACACCTTTACCTGCAGTGTTACTGTCCTGACTCTGCTCTGGCCTGAGCTCATCTGCTGCTGTGACCCTCATCCATGTCTTTAGGCTCCAGATTGGACTTTTCCAGTGTACTCCTGGCTGACTTCCCGCATTTGACATCCTGTAAACTTGAGGCCATCCAAAGTTCTACTGCCCATGTCCTTATTTGCACCAGGGAAGGCATAGTGGTATTGTCACTGGACTAATAATCCAGAGGCCCAGGGTAATGTTCCGGAGACCTGGGTTTGAGTCCAGTTTGAATTCAATAAAAATCTGGAATTAAAAGTCTAATGACTTCATTGTTGTTTTTTGTTAGAACACATCTGGTTCACTCATGCCCCCTTTAGGAAAGAAAATCTGCCATCCTTACTCAATCCAGTCTACATGTGACTCCAGATCCACACCAAAGAGATTGACACTTAACTGCCTTGGAAATGGCCTAGTAAGCCACTCAATTCAAGAGCAACAAATGCTGGTCTTGCCAGTGATACCCACATCCCATGAAAGAAAAAAAAAGTTCTATTCACCCATCACTGTGGGCTTGCTGACTCATATTGGCCTACAAGCAATGCCTCAACTTTAAAATAGTGACTCTTGTTTTTAAATCCCATATGGCCTTACCCCCTCTGCAATCTTCTCCCTCAGCCCTCCAGAATTTTGGTGTCCCTCTAATACAAAACTTCTGAGCACATCTAATTTGAATTGTTCTACAATTGGTGGCCACACCATCAGGAAGGTTTGATTTCCAATCTGGAGTCGGGAACCTGATTATTTCTGGGTCCCATCCCACGTTATATCTGCATCACTAATACAATGCTATTTTGAAATGAAAAGCTTTTAACTGGATCGGAGGCAAATTTGATGCCAATTAGTGGCGCAGAGTGCTGCATGGGAGCAGCAACTGACTCTAGATTGCAATTCCCAATGGCAGATAGCAGCCATGACATGACTTGCTGTTGCCGTGCAGAATGGAGCAGCTGGGAAATCAGAGGGCCATTAAGTGGCCATTTAATCAATTAGAAAACACTTGGATTCCGTCTGTTTGAATCACCCTATTTTTCCATTCTTCAGCCACATTGCATAACAGCTTCCTGCAATGCTCTGACAGCTTGGGTGAACAATCGACAGTTCCGACGTGCCACAGCGAAAAACCGCACCAACCTCCTCAGAAGGCAAACACGGGACATGGCGGACAGTGTACCCTTCGTCGTCCAGTACTTTCCCGGAGCGGAGAACCTACGACGTCTTCTCCGGAGCCTTCAACATGTCATTGATGAAGACGAACATCACGCCAAGGCCATCCCCACACCCTCATTTCTTGCCTTCAAACAACCGCACAACCTCAAACAGACCATTGTCCGCAGCAAACTACCCAGCCTTCAGGAGAACAGTGACCACGACACCACACAACTCTGCCACAGCAACCTCTGCAAGACGTGCCGGATCATTGACACGGTTGCCATCATCTCACGTGAGAACACCATCCACCAGGTACACGGTACATACTCTTGCAACTCGGCCAACGTTGTCTACCTGATACGCTGCAGGAAAGGATGTCCCGAGGCATGGTACATTGGGGAGACCATGCAGACGCTACGACAATGGATGAATGGACACCACTCGACAATCACCAGGCAAGAGTGTTCTCTTCCTGTTGGGGAACACTTCAGCAGTCACAGGCATTCGGCCTCTGATCTTCGGGTAACGTTCTCCAAGGCGGCCTTCACGACACACGACAGCGCAGAGTCGCTGAGCAGATACTGATAGCTAAGTTCCGCACACATGAGGACGGCCTCAACCGGGATCTTGGGTTCATGTCACACCATCTGTAACCCCCCACGACTTGCTTGGGCTTGCAAAATGTCACTAACTGTCCCGGCTGGAGACAATACACATCTCTTTAACCTGTGCTTAACCCTCTCTCCACTCACATTGTCTGTACCTTTAAGACTTGATTACCTGTAAAGACTCGCATTCCAACCATTATTTTGTAAATTGAGTTTGTGTCTTTATATGCCCTGTATGTGAACAGAACTCCCACTCACCTGACGAAGGGGCAGCGCTCCGAAAGCTAGTGGCTTTTGCTACCAAATAAACCTGTTGGACTTTAACCTGGTGTTGTGAGACTTCTTACTATGTTTACCCCAGTCCAACGCCGGCATCTCCCCATCATATGCACCAGATTGCTTGCCTTTTGCAGTCTCCACTTTGAAAATCTCCCTTCTGGCTTTCCCCAGCCCATTGGAGAGCTTACCAGGCCCTAAACTGGACCAGAATGGATGACAGTTCTCCTTCCCTACCCTCGCTTTGAAAATAGCAGCATGCCAGGAGGTTGACATGCACCCGCACCTCACCTGATCATCATGGGTATGTGAAAATTAAGCTGTGGGTGCGCAGATATATTGTGAATTAGTTTTCTGTTATATTTCCAGGATTTGTGGTTCAAAATAAACCGATTAATGCTGCTATTAAAATAACTGCCTACAAACTGTTATAAAAGTGCAATAAGTATTTATATGCTTACTTTACAAACAGCAATTTTCAGAATTTGTCCACTACTTTAACAAAAAGTGGGCAGATTAACTTCAAATGAACACTTGTAATTATTACTGATATCGCAAAGTGATTTCAACCAAAAATATGTGTTAATCATAATTAGATTGATGAATTACATAGAAGTTCTGTTCAGCACTTGCTTAATGGTTTAGAAAATCAACTAGAAAAGAAAGTTGGACAGCACAACTTATACTGGCAAAAGTTCTCCAAACTAATTTAATCTCCTGAGGGAGGTAAATTGTCAAATGTAAACCTTACAAGAATAAAAATGCACTGTAAATTTCCTTTCTGACTGAAGGCAATCAAGCAAGAATCGAAACTTTAATCTAATATTACTATACACATTACTCAACTGTCACTGGCTCTTTCTCATTGGCGGCATTTCCCACGACCAGAACAGAACTAGATGTGCAATACTCCTATCGAGTGTTTGATCACTGATTACTATATTCCCTCATAATCTTCAAGCTGTTTTATAATCAGATGTTCATCTGTTTCTCTGCCGAGAATTAATGTATTTTTTTTCTCCACCTTTAATGGCAACCTATGCCTACCATTTTGTACAAAAATATTCTAATTGTCTCCAGTATCACCTCAGAATTCCTCATTCCACATTTATATCCTTAATCATGTGGCCATAGTTCAATATATCCCTGGAGGACTTTGTCATTGGCTTAATTGATCTGAGATTTGGTTTCAAGTCTACTTTTAAATATTTGATAAGTTGAACCATATTTCACATCCTATATATTAACCAGGCTCTTGTCTATTTCCATAAGACTCTATGATTTCTGTAAGACAGAACAGAAGGCAGAATCCTCTCACAGAGAAACCTTCCAATGGAGTGGTTTTACTGGTGGTGATTAATATTGCAAGAATTGCTGCTCACACATCTTTTATACATTGATACTTTTTATACATCACATGACTCAGAATTAGCATAGAAACATAGACGACCGGAGCAGGAGGAAATCATTTGGCTCTTCGAGCCTGCTCCGCCATTCATAATGATCATCCAACTCAATAGCCTAATCCTGCTTTCTCCCCATAACCTTTGATCCCATTCGCCCCAAGTGCTATATCTAGCCGCCTCTTGAATACATTCAATGTTTTGGCATCAACTACTTCCTGTGGTAATGAATTCCACAGGCTCACAACTCTTTGGGTAAAGAAATGTCACCCCACCTCCGTCCTAAATGGTCTATCCTGAATCCTCTGTGACCCCGGTTCTGGACTCCCCCACCATCGGGAACATCCTCCCTGCATCTACCATGTCTAGTCTTGTTCGAATTTTATACGTCTCTATGAGATCCCCCTTCATTCGTCTGAACTCCAGCGAAAACAATCCTAACCTAGTCAATCTCTCCTCATACATCAGTCCCACCATCCCCGGAATCTGCCTGGTAAACCTTTGCTGTGCTCCCTCGAGAGCAAGAATTACCACCATTGTGATTTGAACATCAATTAGTCTGGTTATTAAGTGGTTGATCTGAAATAAGCCAAGCTGTATTGCTGAGCCTTTTATTTATCCTGAGAGATTATTGGTACTAAATGAAAAAATAATTGACCATTGAGAAACTGTAGTTGTGATCATACATGTCAGTAAATATGAAACCCACTATCAACATCCTGGAAGGTTACTGTTGATCAGAAATTGAACTAGCCTAATAAATACTGTGGCTACAAGAGCAGGTCAAAGGCGAGGATTCCTGTGATGAGTAACTCACTTCCTGAACCCCCCTCCCCCACCGCCACCCCACCTCCTGACAAAGCCTGTCTACCATCCACAAGGCACAAGTCAGAAATGTGATGGATTCACACTCTGGCCTTGCCTAGAGGAGTGCAGCTCCAAAACTCAAAGATCTTGGCAGTATCCAGGACAAAACAGCCCGCTAGCTCATCGCTTTCCAGCCCATGACTGTTACCATCTAGAAAGACAAGAATAGCAGCTACCTGCGATTGGCAACAGGGGCAGTGCACTGGGAGGTCGGGGCGCCTACGCAATGGTGCCTTGAGTAGTCTGCAGCCGGCTTCCCCAGCGAGTTCAGGATGCCTCCCCTCCCCCTGATACTGACGTGAAACTACCAACTGCCAAAAAATTTGACAGAGAGCGGGAAAATGACGTGGAGTAGCTCGCTGAAAAAAATAGAGTGAAACACTTCAGTTTTCAGACATTTTTGACACTTTTGTCCCCCCATAAATTATAATTAGAACTGAAACCCTCCATACACAAAAATGAAAGGCATGGGGATTCAGAGGATAAAACAATTTTTGCATTATAAGTTGAACATTGGTGCAAAATGGACTCACACTGACACTAAATTTGTAGGTTCCTAAAATCTACAGTACAGTTGTCACTCTCCATTGTGCTAACTGGTCAATGGTGAGGTCACCTAATTTTAACCAGCTCTGCAACACAGGGATAAATCATTAGGGAGATAGGAGGGGGAATGGATAGAAACTTTAGATACCGACTTTGTGCTTTCAGTAAGTTCCTGCAGGAGGCACAGCAAGTCAGTTGTGTGTGTTCCACCAGTTCTGGGTTTAATGGCAGTGGTGTCTAATCAAGGATCCCTTTGCTTTCTCAAGAAATGGCTTTTAAATGTTAATTCTAGAGGCGTGAGGCAATGTTGACAAGGAGGTGTCGTCTACATCGATTTCAGTATGGCTTTTGACAAAGGCTCGCACAGGGGACTGATCAAGAAGGTGAGAGCCCATAGGATCTGGGGCAATTTGGCAAAATGGATCCAAAATTGGGTTGGTGGCAGGAGGCAGAGGGTAATGGTTGAAGGTTATTCTTGTGACTGGAAACCTGTGTCCAGTGGTGTACCAGAGGGATCGATGCTGGGTCCCTTGCTGTTTGTAGTGTACATTAATGATCTAGATGTGAATGTGGGAAATTATGATCAATAAGTTCACACATGACACGAAAATTGGTGATGTGGTAAATAGCGAGGAGGAAAGCCTGAGATTACAGGATGATATAGATGGGCTGGTCAGATGGGTAGAACAGTGGAATTTAACCTTGAAAAGTGTGAGGTGATGCATTTTGGGAGGACAAACAAGATAGGGGAATACACAATGAATGGTAGGAATCTACAAAGTATAGAGGAACAGAAAGACCTTGGGTGCATGCCCAAAGATCCCCAAAAGCAGCAGGACAGGTAGATAGGTGGCTAAGAGGCAATTGGGATATTTTCCTTTATTACCTGAGGCATAGAATATAAGAGCAGGGAGGTTATGATGAAGCTGCGTTAAATGTATGTTAGGCCATTGCTAGAGTATCGTGTGCAGTTCTGGTCACCTCACTATAGGAAGGATGTGATTGAACTTGAGAGGGTGCAGAGGAGATTTACCAGCATGTTGCCTGGGCTGGAGCATTTCAGCTTTGACGACAGGCTGGATACGGTGGAGTTGTTTTCCTTGGGGCAGAGAAGGCCAAGGCGGGGGACATTACAAAATTATGAGGGATATAGACAGGGTAGAAAGGTAGAAATCTTTCCCCTTAAGTAGAAGGGTCGCTAACCAGTGGGCAGAGATTTAAGGTAAGGACCATGAGATTTAGAGGGGATCTGAGGAAAAACTTATTCACTTAGAGGGTGGTGGGAATCTCCAAAGCTTTGTATGCGATGGACTTACAAGTGCTCACCCAAATGCTTTTTAAATGTTGTGAAGGCTCCTGCCTCTATCACGCTTTCAGGCAGTGAGTTCCAGATTCCTACCTTATCAGGCAGACATGAGAAACACTTGCAAGTACCCAGTCCCAGCTCCCCAAGCAATTTAGGAGCAGCTTATATTCACTTCCAGCTGTGGGCTGGCTCTGGGCTGCGAAAAGACTGCTGTCTTATTTTCACAAGCAGTTAGTCCTTATTCTTAAAGCAAAACCAAAAGCCAACTTTTAAACACAGTCTTCCAGGCATGGTGTTTTACTTCAGAGCCAAAAAGCAATCATGTGACCCCCTCCTTTGTACACAATCCACCAGGGTCAAGCTTCTTTAAAACTGCTTCATTATCTTTTCTTGCCAAAGAATGTTTTTTTCCATGAATAACAATCTGAGTCCTGCATTAACCCTTTAAGGGACAATGCCTTTCAAAACACAAATTCTTCTAGAATGTTCTTACTCCTTGTGGATGAACCATTTTCTGTGATTGCAGTGTTCATGGCATAGTCCAGTTATGTGAGGTTTAATTAACTACAACTCCCTTGGTGCATCCATCTTTCAAACAGTGGACAATTTTTACTTAACCTGTCCAGTGAAACTAAAGGGATTGGGTCAGCTGCCCATGATATGGCCCAAAAATATGTTACTTTCCATTGACTTTAATCATATGGGGTTTTACATGAGCTGATGATCTGATTTAAAGTTTATTTATTAGTGTCACAAGTAGGCTTACATTAACACCGCAATGAAGTTACTGTGAAAATCCCCTAGCCACCACAGTCCGGCACCTGTTCAGGTATAATGAGGGAGAATTTAGCATGGTCAATGCACCTAACCAGCACATCTTTCGGACTGTGGGAGGAAACCGGAGCACCCAGAGGAAACCCACACAGACACCGGGAGCACAGACAGTGACCCAAGCCGGGAATCGAACCTGGGTCCCTGGCGCTGTGAGGCAGCAGTGTCACCGTGCCACTAGATTCCGTGCTGTTAGATTCCCATTGGGACAGAACAGGTTAAAATTATCCCTTTGGATTTCGCCACAAGAGCTGGAGCTTCCTGATCTTTTTAATTGGTATTTCATGTGTTTTTGCAAAGAAAGGCACAATTTGACAAGCAGGAGAAGTTTGGTTTGAGGAAGCAATAGTATGACTTTTGATGACTGTGAATTTCTTGTAATAAGAGTGAAGATGCACTAGTCTTGTGCTTTAGTTATTTCGTATTGAATGGGTTTGCCAGGGTCAAATCATACCTAAATGTACAACAGTTCAACTATCACTGAAATGCAACAAACCTATTGGAGCAATATATCACAAACCGGCACAGTGAAAATATGTTAGAATTATATCGAATATACATGAGAGAAACAGGCCACTTGTCCTATTCAGTGCATACTGAACTTAATGCTCTACTAGAACCTCCTCCCATCTTTCCTCACTAAGTCTATCATCGTCGGAATCCATCCCCTACTTCCTCATATGTATGTCTAGCTTCCCCTTAAATACATATATACTACACACGGACACACTGGGAACGTTTAAGACTTATCTAGACAGCTATATGAACGTAGTGGGAATGGAGGGATACAAAAGAGTGGTCTAGTTTGGACCAGGGAGCGGCGTGGGCTAATTGTTCTTTGTTTCTCATTTCAAGGCTTCATTCTATGATCATCTTGCTGGTGCCAGTACAGAGCGAGACTGCGGATAGTTGGGAACCTGTCTCGGGGGCAGGGAATTCAGATGGTGTTCGTAAAGCAGAAGTGGAAATGAATAGGGTTGGGAAGCATTTTCCGATCAGGGCCAGTGTGATCTCCTGGACTCGTTTCGATCGCCTCAGGGGGTCGGAGAGGAATTTCCCAGATTTTATTTTTCCCCATATTGGCCCTGGGGTTTTCACTCTGGGTTTTCGCCTCTCCCTGGAGATCACATGGTCTGGAATGGGGGGGTGGGGGTGAGTTAATAGGTTGTGATGAACAAAGCATCGTAGCTGTGAGGGACAGCTCGGTGGATAGGATATTAGGATGTAGATAGGCTGGAAAATTGGGCGGGGATCCTGGATCCTGGACCGGGGAGCGGCGCGGGCTTGGAGGGCCGAAGGGCCTGTTCCTGTGCTCTATTGTTCTTTGTTCTTTGTTGTTCTTTGTACTCTCTTTAAGTACTTCCTGTGGTAGCGTGCTCCACATTCTCACCACTCTTGGGTAAAGAAGTGACTCCCTACTATTGATACCCTCTAGTTATGCTCTTCCCTCAAGAAGAAACATTCTATCCATTCTGAAAGATGTGCTGGTTAGGTGCATTGACCCGACCAGGCACCAGACTGTGGCGACTAGGGGAATTTCACAGTAACTTCCTTGCATTGTTAATGTAAGCCTTACTTGTGACTAATAAATAAACTTTAACTTTTATCAAAATCTTTCATGATTTTAAAGACCTCTTTTAAGTCACCGCTCAGCCTTCTCTTACAAGAGAAAAGAGATAAAAAGAGACAATCCTTTTCTGACATGTATAGCCACACATTCCTGGAGCTTCCTTGTAAATCTTAGATGCCTTATTGATACTGAAAAATTACAAAATATTTATAATACCATGAAGCAAACACTTTCTGATGCTTGTTCAAGGTGCAAATAAGTTTGCTCTGAATTCAGTTACTTGCCTTACTTTGTTTTACCTTGCAAAGTATCTTAGGAGTTTGGCACCATGGTACCAAGCTCTCAGTCATATGGACTCGAAATGTTACCTCTGTTTCTCTCTACAAATGCTACCTGACCTGATGAGTTTTTCCAGCATTTGCTATTTTTATTTCAGATTTCCAGCATCCGGAATATTTTGCTTTTAATTAAGGTAACTGATGCGCGATTAAATCACTCGGGAGGCTAGATTGTACCCGGGAAATAAAGGCTTTTATTACTAACAAGAATGGAGCACACTATATACAATACAATCCCAGACTAAAGGGTCACCAGGCAGTGCAGTGACCTTTATACTTCCCCAGGTAGGCGGAGCCAACTGGAGTGTACCACAGAACAATATCAACAGGTAGAACAGCCCAACCCTAACCCCAACAGTGACAACAGTAACATATCTACAAATTCCCATAGTGCTGACCATCCATGGCTCAGCACTCATAGTGGTAACCAACTATGGTTCACCACGTTCACCCCTCCTTTAAAACAAAGGCCGGCGGGGCAAAAAAAAACAGAACAACTGTTCATATATTCACAAGTTCAGTCGTATTGGAGGACCGCACCGTCTCTGCGACCTCCTCAACACTGGCGGTAATGCCGGTTCTGGTGACCGTGGTGACCTTCTCTCCAAGGCGGTGTCCAGTGACTCCTCCAATTCCTCACGGACAGGTGGACCACGAGGTGGCGACAATCTGCTGGACTTGAGCACGCCTCGAGGTGGCGACAATCTCCTGGACTCAGGCAAGCTGTACGCGGGAGTAAGAGGATTAAGTAGTGGTCCCGATACTGCCCGCACCATGTCAGGAGGGGAGATAAAGGTCAGGGGGTCCCTAACTAGGGGTGTGGGAGCGACTGGGGTTTCCAAGTCCCCTGCAGACGCCAGATCTCTAATAGAGAACGTGTCCTCTCGCCCATCAGGATATGCCACATAGGCATATTGAGGGTTGGCGTGGAGGAGATGGACCTGTTCAACCAAAGGGTCGGACTTGCGGGTCCGAACATGCCGCCGCAGGAGGACAGGTCCTGAGTGCGTCAACCAAGACAGTAATGAGGTCCCAGAGGAAGACTTCCTCGAGAAGGAAAACATCCTCTCATGTGGAGTAGTGTTGGTTGCCGTACACAGGAGTGAGCGGATGGAATAGAGCGCATCAGAGAGTACCTCTTGCCAACGGGAGACTCAAAGACCTTTAGACCTCAACGCCAGTAAGACAGCCTTCCAGACTGTAGCATTTTCTCGTTCAACCTGTCCGTTACCCCTAGGGTTGTAACTCGTAGTTCTACTTGAGGCAATCCCTTTTGAGAGCAAGTATTGCCTCAAGTCGTCACTCATAAATGATGAGCCCCTATCACTGTGGATATAGCTGGGGTAACCGAACAGGGTGAAAAGATCCCGTAATGCTTTGATAACCGTGGCAGCGGTCGTATCTGAACAGGGAATGGCAAAAGGGAATCGTGAGTACTCGTCAATCACATTGAGGAAGTACACATTCCGATCTGTCGAAGGGAGGGGGCCCTTGAAGTCCACACTCAGTCTTTCAAAAGGGCAAGTGGCCTTAATGAGGTGTGCCCTGTCAGGTCGGTAGAAGTGCGGTTTGCATTCAGCACATACCTGGCAGCTTCGGGTTATGGACCTGACATCATCCACTGGGTAGGGTAGATTCCGGGCCTTTACGAAATGGAAGAGCCGAGTGATCCCCGGATGGCAGAGATCATTGTGGAGGGCCTGTAATCGATTCTCCTGCACACTTGCACATGTTCCACGCGACAGGGCGTCTGAGGGCTCATTGAGCTTCCCTGGACGGTACATGATATCATAGTTGTAGGTGGAGAGTTCGATTCTCCACCTCAAGATTTTATCATTTTTGATCTTACCCCGTAACGTGTTGTTGAACATGAACGCCACGGACCGCTGGTCCGTGAGCAGGGTGAATCGTTTTCCCGCCAAGTAATGGCGCCAATGCCGTACGGCCTCCACAATGGCCTGGGCCTCTTTTTCCACCCCAGAGTGCCGAATTTCAGGGCCTTGGAGGGTGCGAGAGAAAAAGGCGACGGGCCTGCCCGCCTGGTTAAGTGTGGTGGCCAGGGCGAAGTCAGATGCATCACTCTCCACCTGAAAGGGGATGGTCTCATCAACAGCGTGCATCGTGGCTTTCGCGATGTCGGCTTTTATCCCTTCAAAGGCTAAGCGAGCCTCTGTTGCCAGGGGAAAGGAGGTAGACTTGATGAGCGGACGGGCTTTGTCCGCATAATTGGGAACCCACTGTGCATAGTATGAAAAGAAACCTAAGCATCTTCTCAGTGCTTTGATACTAGTGGGCAGGGGAAGTTCAAGGAGGGGACGCATACGATCTGGATCAGGGCCAAGGACCCCGTTTTCCACCACGTATCCGAGAATTGCTAGGCGGCGCTTGCGAAATACGCACTTCTCCCTGTTGTAGGTCAGATTCAGGCGAGACGCAGTGCGTAAAAATCTAAGGAGGTTGGCATCGTGGTCCTGCTGGTCATGGCCGCAGATAGTGACGTTATCCAGGTACGGGAAGGTAGCCCGCAGCCCGTTCTGGTCCACCATTCGGTCCATTGCACACTGGAAGACCGAGACCCCATTCGTGACGCTAAAGGGAGTCCTTAAAAAGTGGTAAAGACGACCATCCGCCTCAAAGGCCGTGTAATTTCAGTCCTCTGGGCGAATGGGGAGCTGGTGGTAAGCTGACTTCAAGTCAATGGTGGAGAACACCCGGTACTGCGCAATCTGGTTGACCATGTCAGATATGCACGGGAGAGGATACGCATCCAGCTGCGTGTATCTATTAATGGTCTGACTATAGTCTATGACCATTCGGGGTTTGTTTCCAGTTTTAACCACCACGACTTGCGCTCTCCATGGACTAGTGCTAGGTTGAATGATCCCTTCCCTGAGGAACCGCTGAACTTCAGATCGAATAAAGATCCGATCCTCAGCGCTGTAGCGCCTGCTCTTGGTTGCGATGGGCTTTCAGCCTGGCACGAGATTCTCGAATAAAGATGGTGGGGTGATTCTGAGTGTCGAGGGGCTACACGTGGAGTGCGCTGGGCAATTTGGAGGCTGCTGTGCTCCCACTGAATGTGGAGGGAGTGGCCCATTGTACTGCAGGGTTACACTCCTCAGGTGGACCATAAAGTCTAGTCCCAGGAGCATCGGAGCGCAAAGGTGCGGTAACACGAGGAGCCTGAAGTTCTCGTAAACTGTGCCCCGCACCGTCAGGTTGACCACGCAGCTCCCTAGCACGGTGACAGACCGGGACCTCGACGCCATCGAAATTGTCTGTCTGACAGTCCGTACTCAGAGACCGCACCGTTTCACGGTGTCAGGGTGAATGAAGCTCTCCGTGCTCCCGCTGTCAAACAAACAATGAATTTGGCGTCCATTTACCTCTATGCCCATCATGGACCTGTCGAGTCTGTGAGGCTTGGCCTGGTCCAGGATGATTGACGCCACCGTTGGGTCTTGGGTGCAACTGCAGGCAGCTGAGATGGTTGATGATGATGACCCCTGCTGGTCGTCTGCGGTCGGTGCCGACCAAAATGGCTTCGCCCATGGATCGCATGTGGTGGAAGACCTCGAAGAAGCTGGAGACAAGGAGACAGGCTCTGGAGAATCACACGCCGCGCTGCTATGCTTGGAGGGTGGTTTGGTCCTGCAGACTTTGGCATAATGCCCTTTCTTTCCACATGCGGAGCACAATACCGTTCTAGCTGCCAAGGGTGTTTCGCCAATCCACAGAAGTAACACCGCGGGCCTCCTGGAGCTGCCGCCGTTGTCAGGTCCGAGGTTGGAAACACAATCGCGCAGTTTTTCGGAGCCGCTGAGTAAAGTTGAGTCGGTGGCTGTACTTGCCACGCTGTTCCCACGTGGTCAGTGGGGTACGTTTCTAGACTTCTGGAGGCCGTTTCCATAGTATCAGCCAATTCTACTGTCTTAGTGAGGTCTAGATTACCTTGCTCTAGCAGCCAAAGGCGAATATACGACGAGCCGATTCCTGCCACGAATGCATCTCGGATCAAGTCGTTCGTATACTGGGCCGCCGACACTGGCTTGCAGTTGCAGGCTCTGGCTAGCTGCCGAAGTTCGTGCAGGTACTGTCCTGTCGTTTCGCCGGGCTGCCGCCGTCGAGTGGCTAGAAGGTGTCGAGCATGGATCTCGTTTGGCGGTTTGTTGTACCGTTTCTTAAGTAGTTCGATGGCCCCTTTGTAGTCTTGGGCATCGCGGATTGATGAGTATACGGTGTCGCTTACCCTCGCGTGGAGGACCCGCAGTCTATCGGCGTCGTTTTGAATGGCTGTTGAGCCATCGATGTAGTCTTGAAAACACTTTAACCAATGGTTGAAAGTGTTCGACGCTCCTGCCGCACGTGGATCGGGTTTCAACATTTGCTCCATGGTTTTTTTTTTCCAAAATTTTGTTAGTAATAAAATTGATGCGCGATTAAATCACTCGGGAGGCTAGGTTGTACCCGGGAAATAAAGGCTTTTATTACTAACAAGAATGGAGCACACTATATACAATACAATCCCAGACTAAAGGGTCACCAGGCAGTGCAGTGACCTTTATACTTCCCCAGGTAGGCGGAGCCAACTGGAGTGTACCACAGAACAATATCAACAGGTAGAACAGCCCAACCCTAACCCCAACAGTGACAACAGTAACATATCTACAAATACCCATAGTGCTGACCATCCATGGCTCAGCACTCATAGTGGTAACCAACTATGGTTCACCACAGTACCTTAGTTATTTTTTATTGTAGTTTTGCTTTCTGTTATGACTATTTCGATTGACATGTTTTGGATCATTTCTAGTCCCCTATTTAGAATCAGAGAATCACAGTCATACATTACATATGCTGCACTGCTCCTGATGCACTGTTCATCACTCTGCCAGGGCAGACTGATTTCTGCCGCAATCTCCATGCCGCGCTGATCTTTATGGAATGCGCCATGCTGCTGGACCCATGGACTCTCCTGTGTCACTGAGTTGGATCAGTACTGCGCCTAAGGTTGGGAAGCACACCTGTCACACACCAATGTCTATCTAGACAGGACTTTTCTGCAGGGCTTATTGAGCCATGGCAACAAAGGTCTGGAGTCCAACCGCAGTGTGGACTGCAAAGTGAGGATGGGGAGTGGGAGTGGGGGGAGATGGTGGCCTGATGAAGACAAAAGGGGCAATGCGGAAGGAGGGCTGTGCAAGGAGGGGGCAAGGCAGGGGCTCACGATAGCAGGTGGGGGAACAAGGCGGTTGATGAGGATGATGAACAATGGAAGGTAGTGGGAAGACCCAGGGAAGGGAAGCTGGACCCCAACCCAGCCTGCATGAAAAGCTCACAAACCAGGAGGGGTTTTGTCAAAGGGGCTGGAGCCGTCCACCACTGCACTTAGTCTAAACATGGCAGAATTCCACCCTTTCTCTGTAATCTTCTCCATCCTTCTACCTCTTTCAAAGTTTTTGTCCCTCTCACTCTTGTGCACATTCCTTCCGCCCCAGCCTTAGTGACCTCACTGTTCAGCTGTCTGAGTATTATGGTCTGGATTTTTCTCCCCACATCCCTCAAACTTCTCACCACCCATTCCTTTTTCGGACCTTCCTCTGTGATCAAGCTTTGCCATCTCTCTTTGTCATCTCTCCTCAGCTCTCTCTCTCTTTTAGCCCAACAAGTATTTTTCTGATAAAAGTAAAATACTGTGGATGCTGGAATTTGAAACAAAAACAGAAAATGCTGGAAAATCTCAGCAGGTCTGACAGCATCTGTGGAGAGAGAATGGAGCCAACGTTTCGAGTCTGGATGACCCTTTATCAGAGCTAAGAGCAAAGAAAATCAGAAGATTTTGTCAACTTGGTTTCGATGAAGCACTTTATCATGTCAAAGATGCCATATAAATGTTATTTTTTTTGTATTGATAATTGTAATAGTGGAAGTTCAATAGCTGTTAAGGCCATTCTTCACTCCTCTCTTATTTCTGACTTTATTTAAGATACTGGATCAATGTCTTGCTATTATTCTGTTTTCTCATAATTATAGTACCTCACATCAATATCACACAAATATATCTTAAAAACATTACTTGTCTTCTGTAGTTTTATCTCTTCAGCTCTATCTCCCATTTGATATTCATCACTCACAGTCGCAAAATTTGTTCTATTATTTTTGGCTTTAGATTTAATTACGATAGAAATTCTGACTATAAAATAATGGCTATAGTTCATGTGTTCATTCACCTCATAGCTATTAGTCATTTTAACGGACTGTTAAATCAAAAATGGAATGCCCTTTACGCATGGTCTGTCAAAAATTTGTCTCCATTAATTTCTCTGGGTTTCTGGGCAGGGTTTTACAACCTCGCTTGAGTGAGACCGGAAATTCCCACCTGAGGTCAACGCACATTTCCGTTGTCGGCCCCTCGCCTGCTCCGATTCCGTGGCAGGCGAGGCGGTAGAATTCCGGCATATATCTTTCCCTTACAGCTGATTATGAAATACCCAACTTTACCTTTAGGATATTTAAATGTTTTCATTGTTTACTTCCAAGTTGAGACTATTTTGAAAGGAAGTGTCCTTATCATTTGGAATTTTAACTCCAGCTACTTCCGCTGCTTCTGCGCCGTAACAGTTTTGTGATTCAATCAGGCCTGGCAAGTTCCCGATAATGACATGCAAAACATATTAAAAAAAGATTCAAATCACTTATCTGTCTTCCCGTCGGTTTCCAGCATAGTCTGGACTCCGACTGTTCTCTGGCTCTGGGAGATGCGCATGCGTTCCCAGCGCATGCGCAAACTCCAGATAAAAGCCAACGACGTGATTCTCCCGACCAAACCCGCCAGAAAAGTCACGGGTCGCGATGGGAGAATCAGGCCCATTGTTTCTAGAAATCAAGGGACAAAACAAAAGGGCAGCCCATTAAACGAGTACTGCACCAAACAAAAACAAATCTCCAAGCAAATTTAAAACGTCAATACAAAAGATGATTAAAAGGGTTGATGAAATATTTCAGCCACCTCCCCCCCTTGGTACCCACCAGGCATAGGAGCTGTGATCTGTAATGGTGCACTCCCACTGGCCACCATTTAATGCCTTCACTTACCTTCTCCTCTTCAATCTACCAATTTCTGCACACGGATTGTCCACCTCCTCACCAGCCAAGGATTTCTATACCCTGAGTCCGCTGGTGCTTTTCAGTGCAGAGTGTGCAGTTCCGTTTTGGAAGGTTTTTAGAAATTCAAGCCTTCCAGAATTTATGCTTCTGTGCTTTTCTTTACAGTCTTAACAAGAATGAACTGTTTCACCATCGATAATTCTGTCTCAGTTGTTGGAGCATAATAATGTGAAGTTGACCCGCACCACCCTGAAACAGCCTCAAAACCAATGCTGCATCTTTGAAACTGAGAACACTTGTCTGCCTTGTTGGAAAGTTGTGCTCAGATTCGTCACATTTGAAATGAATGCTGCAAATGATTGCTGATTTATCTTGTGCTACAAACAGTCAAATCCACATGGATGCAAACTTGAAATAAGAAAATTCCTGAGAAACTTGTGGTGCTGATAAACTGTTTTGCAATGCCTCATACAAATTTATAGTGCGAACACAGTTTGTAAGCATTCTAAAATTTGATCTTCATTTACCAGTTTAAACTATCTGAATTCTAAACTGACACCAGCACAAATCAGCCCCATCTCGGGGGCATATCCCATGACTAGATGTACCTGGATGCATGTCAGCAAAGCTAACAGCAATGTCACAACCCGAATATCAGATGGTGAATTCCTCTTCCTTTCAATTACTGTGCCCTCCTCTCCAACCTTTGCTTCCCTATTATATTGCACTTTTGGGACTTTTTCCATACTACAGCTTTCCTTATGGCAATCCCTGAGTGTAGTGTAGTGTAGCACTGCCCATGTTGACCTTCTATCCACAATGGTGTTCTTGAAGGGGGGGGGGGGGTCGCACAACCTGTGTATTGGTGCAGCACAACTGCAGGTAACATAAAACCGAAGCTTACTTGGCTTCCTTCAAAACTTACACAGCTTTTTAGTGGGATTAATTTCACCTTGATACAGGATGTGGTGTACGCTTGAAAGGAAGTTAGGAGGCTGGCAAAACAGACTGTGCACGTGTTCATCTCCCGTGCCCTATGATTGATTGGTCAATATAACTCCAGCCTCTCGATTACAGCATGACATCCACGGAGCTGTTTATACTGCTTATGACAGGAATGGGTGCAATCATTTACTTGACCACGTTGGTTTGCTACATATCAGGATTCTCCTACATTTTTCATCTTTTGGACAACAGCCTTAAGGAGAACCATAGGCATCACAAGGGAAATGTAAAATAAAACAGCTGGACTGGAAGTGCTTTAACTCCAATGGTTCTCAAATATCACAAGTAACTTTGCGTTGTTTGCTGGCTGATGAATGAGGAAAGTATGATAGAATCCTGGGTATCTTTTATTCTTGTCCATTTATTGATTGACTAGTCTAGGGGGAATATCCTGGGGGGTTGTAGCAGAATTTCAATTGCTGGAATTTAATGAATTTGATCAAACGATAATGTCATACCTTACTTCATAACATACAAACTACAAGTATAAATTATATGTGACATTGCTATCACTTGTGAGCTACATGCTTGTGCCAAATATTGCTTAAGATTAGGACTATACATGTAAAAGTTCAACTTCAAGATGAAATCACATTTTAACAAAGCAAAATGCAGTTACACCATGGGAATGTCAGTTTATGGCCAGAATTTATGCATCACGAGCAGGCATGTGGCTGACCGGGCCTCGCATGAAATTGCCCGAGAACACATCATCAGGCGGCCGTCCTGATATCAATATGCCATCACTCCACATCACATTCGGCTGGCATGTGCGGGAGTCGGAAGCGCACCCTCTGACAATTGAAAGGGCAATTAAGCCCATTAAAGAGGCAGTTGTCCACAATTTTATGTACCTGTGTGACTTAGAAGTCAGTGCATGGGCCACAGAGGCAAACGGCCATTTCATTTTTCGTTGAGACTCAATCCAGGGCCGGATGAGGGCAGCACGGTGGCACAGTAGTTAGTACTGCTGCCTCACAGCTCCGGGGACCCAGGTTCAATTCCCAGCTTGGGTCACTGTCTGTGTGGAGTCTGCACGTTCTCCCTGTGTCTGCATGCTTTTCTTCGTGGTGCTCCAGTTTCCGCCCACAGTCTGAAAGATGAGCTGGTCAGGTGCTTTGGCCATGCTAAATTCTCCCTCAGTGTAACTGAACAGGCACTGGAGTGTGGCGACTAGGGGATTTTCACAGTAACTTCATTGCAATGTCAATGTAAGCCTACTTGTGACACAAGTAAATAAACTTTAGGTACTTTTGAGAAACGTTGCCCAGAGCTGTAGCAATACGAATAGGTAGGAGTTTTGGTGAGCATTAGTTGTGGGTGGTTTTCTCACAGTTCATTGCATTTTTTGTGTTTTTTGGAGGACTCTTTGGCTTATAAGCTTTCTTAGAGGCTTTCTGCCAAGCACAGCCTGCAGTGCACTGTTCTGTGACATCTGTATTCCAGCAAATTGGGATTCTTTACTCTGCCGGAGGGACATCCTCTGAAGAGGTCCTCTGAAGAAGAGAGGTCCAGAAAGGAGAGTAGGCCAAGTGGCCATGAGCAACGTCCCAGAGAGCAACCTATTGAGAGGGAGGTGCAGTTAAAGGAGGAACAGAGCCAGTAGGAAGTGTAAGGCGGAAGAGTCCGCTGAAGACATCATTATCCTGCAGTCAGAGTTTACAGGCAGCACTCTAGCTATCTTGACACCAAAGAAGGTGGCCATGGACATAATGGATGCCATCTTCCAAAATTCTGTAGGTGCTGAAACAGTCCCCGCAGATTGGAGGGTGGCAAATGTAACTCCTGCTATTTAAAAAAGGAGGGAGGAAAAATGCAGGGAATTAAAGACTGGTTAGCCTAACGTCAGTAAAAGGGAAAATGCTGGAGTCTATTATAAAGGAAGTGATAACAGAGAACCAGAAAATATCAATTAGATTAGACAAAGTCAACATGGATTTATGAATGAGAAATCATGTTTGACAAACTTATTGGAGTATTTTGAGGACTTGACTAGTAGAATAGATAAGGGTGAACCAGTGAAATAGGTGTATTTGGATTTCTGAAAGCTTTTGATGAAGTCTCACATAAGGGGTTGGTGTGCAAAACTAAAGCATATAGGATTTGAGGTAATATATTGGCATGGAGTGAGAATTGGCTAGCTGAAAAAAAAGCAGAGTATGAATAAATGGATCTTTGTCAAAGTAGCAGGCAATGACTAGTGGGGTCCCGCAGGGATCAGTGCTTGGGTCCCAGCTATTCTTGATTCTGATAGGGCTGGTCAGACTCAATGCAGGGATGTTGTTTCCACTGGCGGGGGGTGGGGGGGGGGGGGAGGGGGGGGCTGGGTCTAGAATAAGAGACCACAATCTCAGATATGGGAGGAGGCGAGCTAAGACTGAGATGAGGAGAAACGTCTTCACTCAGAGGGTGGCGAAACTACGGAATTTTCTACCACCGAAGGCTGTGGAGATCAAGTCACTGAATATTTTTAAGAAGGGAATAGATAAATCTCTAAACTCTAATGGTGTCGAGGGGTATGGGGAGAGCATGGGAGTATGGCATTGAGATGGAGGATCAGCCATGATCATTATGTGGTGGAATAGGCTTGAAGGGTCAAGTGGCTTACTCCTGCTCCTATTTTCCACGTTTCCATGGGAGCTATTGCAGACCTCTGTGGTACAGAGGGATCTATGTGTCTTGCTACTTGAATCACAAATGATTGATATGCAGATACAGCACGTGATTAGGAGGGCAAATGGGATTTTGTTGTTTTTACAAGGGGAATGGAATATAAAAGTAGGAGCACTTTGCTATGGAATGTTATGTAAGTTTATTTTGGGCCATCTTTTGTTCAGTTTTATTATGGGCCTCTTCACTTGATTATTGAGTTGACTTTTGAAGAGAACTATTGGCAACATTTATTATGGTCTCCTCAAAAATAAATTGCTGTTCCTTTATTGCTGTAACTGAAAGTTTCTCCATTATATTTCCAAATTCCAATTGTTTAAACAGTATTCTGTTCCCCTTTCTTCACTGAAACCACTTCCCTAAAGTCTAAAGGCTTCTTGAAGAAAGATATCCTGCTATTTTAAAAAGTGCCTATTATATATTTTTGGGCGGGGAGTGGGGGTGGGGGGTTGGTGTGAAGTGTTTGAGTTATACACATTGTCTGCACAAAAATACTAGTCGAGCTATTTCTAGTTATCCTAGAACAGGAAGAATCTGTGGATAATAACCATAGGTTGCTTTATGGGGAATGTGTGCCAGGGAAAGGAAACTGTAAGAGGTGATTCTAGTTTGCCAAGGCAAAATCCTGTCTTCCAAAATAACTTATATAGCCTATAATTTGTGATGGGAAACAGGGCCCAAATTGCTACCATTTGTTGGACTAAAATACTCGCACAACACAAAATAAATTAGTAAGACTGATCTTTTTTTTCCCACACATGATACCATAGTAGTGAAAATAAGTATTTCAATCATAAACATAATCCATCAAGATGAACACAGTAAGAAGTCTCACAACACCAGGTTAAAGTCCAACAGGCTTATTTGGTATCAGGAGCTTTCGGAGCCCTGCTCCTTTATCACCTGATGAAGGAGCAGCGCTCCGAAAGCTCGTGATACTAAATAAACCAGTTGGACTTTAACCTGGTGTTGTGAAACTTCTTACTGTGCCCATCCCAGTCCAACGCCGGCATCTCCACATCACCATTAAGATGAGCCTTGTATATATTTTAGATTTCTTATGTTACACTCTAACGGACACTTTCAGTGGGCCCGATCCAAAACCAGTGCCGTTCCATACTGGGAGGGAGGAGAAATGAGGCCACCCATTCCCATCTCATGGCTCAGCTTTTCTTGTGTTTACTTAGATGCAAGAACTCTGACTCCCTTTGGGTGCCTGGTTTAAAGTTTATTTATTAGTGTCATAAGTAGGCTTACATCAACACTGCAGTGAAGTTACTGTGAAAATACCCTAGTCGGCACACTCTAGCACGTGTTCGGGTACACTGAGGGAGAATTTAGCATAGCCAACGCACCTAACCAGCACATCTTTCAGATTGTGGGAGGAAACAGGAGCACCTGGAGGAAACTCACGGTGTTGTGCATCTCTGCACCTTTTCTCTTCCTTTACTTCAAGGAAGTGTTATCCGTGGTACAGTTAGCAGCATTCTTGCCTCTGAGTCATAAGTCATACGACTTGAGCACAAGAATCAAGGTTGACACTCCAGTGCAGTACTGGACTTGTGCATTACTTCAGATGAGATGTTGAACTGAGGACCTGTCTGCCCTTGCAGGTGGATTTAAAATAGTCCATGACACTATTTTGAAGAAGGGCAGGGGAGCTATCCCTGATGTTTTGTCCAATATTTATCCACCAGTCAACATCACAAAAGTGGATTATATCTGATCATCATCACGTTGCTGTTTGTGGGAGCTTGCTGTGTGCGAATCAACTGCCAGATTTCCTGTATTATAACAGTGAGTACACTTCCAAGGTACTTTATTGGCTGTAAAGGTCAGACTGATGCGCTATCAATAAGGTGAAAGACTACCGGTGTGCCAATACAAGTGTAGGCTTTTATTCACAACAGAATCAGGAGCACATCCCAACAAATAACCAACCTGGACTGAACAAGGGGGAGGAGACAGCCACCTTTATACTAGGTGCCGAGGGGAGGAACCAAACCGGGAGGGGATATGTCCAGGTATGACAACCACACAACGGTGGTCCATATAGGACAAAGGCACAACTGAGGTCCACCACACAGACGCTAGGAATCTTATAATGAGTACTCGCCCCCTGACTCCCCAGAGCCTGTCCACTGTCTGCAAGGCACAGTCAGGGGTGTGATGGAATACTCTCCACTTGCCTGGATGAGTGCAGCACCAACAACACTCAAGAAGCTCGACACCATCCAGAACAAAGCAGCCCGCTAGATTGCTACCCCTTTCACAAACTTTCAATCCCTCCAGCATTGAGGAATAGTGGCAGCAGTCCGTACTATCTTCAAGCTGCACTGCAGGAACTCATCAAAGTTCCTTAGGCATAACCTTCTAAACCTGGACCGCTGCCATCTAGAAGGACAAGAACAGCAGATACCTGGGGATACCACCACCTGGAAGTTCCCTTCCAAGTCACTCACCACCTTGACTTCAAAATATTTTGCCATTTCTTCACTGTCAATGGGTCAAAATTCTGGAACTCCCTCCCTAGGGTTCGTGGTGGGAGATACAGGACGGATATCAGAGGTAGGTTCTTTACGCAGAGAGTGGTTGGGGTGTGGAATGGACTGCCTGCAGTGATAGTGGAGTCAGACACTTTAGAAACATTTAAGCGGTTATTGGATAGGCACATGGAGCACACCAGGATGATAGGGAGTGGGATAGCTTGATCTTGGTTTCAGATAAAGCTCGGCACAACATCATGGGCCGAAGGGCCTGTTCTGTGCTGTACTGTTCTATGTTCTATGTTCTAACAGCCCTGTGTGTGTACCTACACCACATGGACTACAGTCGTTCCAAGAAGGCAGCACACCACCACCTTCTCAAGGACAACTAAGGATGGGCAATAAATGCTGGTCTAGCCAGTGATGCCCACATCCTGTAAAATTAATTTTTGAAAAGTGCTTTGTGGAATCTAATAGTCAGGCAAGATGCAAATCTTTTCTTTATCGGCAAGTACATCAGGAAATAAAATGGCTTTAATAAATGATTTCCCAAATCAAATGGTGCTGGATTACTTTAAGCATTGGGTTATATTTCACATCTTATGTATCAAGTTTGTTTGCCTCCGATTTGGGTGAGGTGTTAAAATAAGGACCTGGAAAGAGCTCAAAATGTAACATTATGAAAGCACGATTCACTGCTATACTAACATCCTCCGATTTCCTCCCACAGTCCAAAGATGTGTGGGATAGGTTGATTGGCCATGCTAAATTGACCCTAGTGTCAGGGGATTAGCAGGGTAAATATGAGGGGTTATGGGAATAGGGCCTGGGTGGGATTGTGTTCAGTGCAGACTCAATGGGCCGAATGGCCTCTTTTGCACTTTAGGGATTCTATGATTCTGGTCTTGGGGTGCACGCAGTCGGAGAATCCCACTTATTGGGTGGAATTTTCTGGCCTTGCTCACCCCGAAACTGGAAAATCCTGCCCGAGGTCACCAGACCTTTCCATGCTCTGCCCCTCACCCACTCCAATTTCCATGGTGGGTGGAATTGTAAAAATTCACCCCAGTATGTCTGCAACAAATCAGCATATTGGCCATAAAATCAAAGGAGTCATTATTCCGCATGATTCCTGCTTAGTTTTCCCATATCACAACTGATATTGCAGTATTGAATTCACTGGGCTCGATTTTACCATCAAGTTGCGTCCATTTTTGGGCACAAAAACTTGGTAAAGTCAGACATGACGTGAGTAGTGCGATCCGCGTCCGCCTCTGCGCTGGTTCCCCCTTTACCAAGGCCCGGAATGGGCGTGATGGCCATTTAAAGCATTTGCATGCATTTAAATTGACTTAATCGAATGCATGCCCAACCTTATCTCAGCTGAGGGGGGATCTTATAGAGACCTAGAAGATAATGAAGGGGCTGGATAGGGTAGAGGTGGAGAGATTCTTTCCACTTAGAAAGGAAGCTAGAACTAGAGGGCACAGCCTCAAAATAAAGGGGGGTCAGTTTAGAACAGAGTTGAGGAGGAACTTCTTCTCTCAGAGGATGGTGAATCTCTGGAATTCTCTGCCCACTGAAGTGGTGGAGGCTACCTCATTGAATATGTTTAAATCACGGATAGATGGATTCCTGATCGGTAAGGGAATTAGCGGTTATAGGGATCAGGCGGGTAAGTGGAACTGATCCACTTCAGATCAGCCATGATCTTATTGAATGGCGGGGCAGGCTCGAGGGGATGGATGGCCTACTCCTGCTCCTATTTCTTATGTTCTTATGTTCTGATGCGCATCAATTGAACACGAGGCACGAAGCTTCGGTAACAGAAGGCTTTTATTGTCTAACAATGGAACTAATAGAACGTAAACACACTATCCCAGACTGACGAGGTCCCGCCTGAGCAGGGGGTCTTATACCTCTCCCAGGAGGCGGAGCCCGACTGGGATGTGCCACAACAGTAACAACCACAGGTGTATTAATCCCACCCTAGCCCAACAACAACACTAGAACAATCCCACAGTGGGAACACCCTAGCCCAACAACAACATTAGAACAATCCCACAGTGGGAACCAACGATGGTTCACCACATTCACCCCTCCTTTGAGAACAAAGGCCGGCGGGGTACGAAAACAGACTAAAATGTCAACAGATTATAAGTTCAGACGGTCTGGAGGACCGCACCGTCATTGTGACCTCCTCAATACCGGCGGTGACACCGGAGTAGGTGCTTGCGGTGGCGTTCTCCCCAAAACAGTGTCCAGCTGTTCTCCCACGGACTCACAGGCCGGTTGACCCTGATGAAACGGTAGTGCAGGGGATCCCGGTACATTCTGCGATGGCGCCGATCTCCGGGTCTCAGGCAAGCTGTGCATTGGAGTAAAACTGTTAAGTACTGGTCCCGGTGCTGTCCGTGCCACGTCCGGGGGAGAAATAAGGGATAAGGGATTCGTCACTGGGGGTATGGGAGCGACAGGAGTTGCTACGTCCCCTGCGGGCGCCAGGACTCGGATCGAGACTGTGTCCTCTCGCCCGTCAGGATATGCCACATAGGCATACTGAGGGTTGGCGTGGAGGAGGTGGACCTGTTCGACCAAGGGGTCGGACTTGCGGGCCCTTACATGTCGCCGCAGAAGGACGGGTCCTGGGTACGTCAACCAGGCTGGTAAAGATATCCCCGAGGACGACTTCCGAGGGAATGAGAACATCCTCTCGTGGGGAGTAGCATTGGTTGCCGTACACAGGAGGGAGCGAATGGAGTGAAGCGCATTAGGGAGGACCTCCTGCCAATGGGAGACTGGAAGGCCTTTGGACTTCAGCGCCAATAGGACAGCCTTCCAGACTGTAGCATTCTCTCTTTCCACCTGTCCATTACCCCTAGGGTTGTAACTCGTGGTCCTACTAGAGGCAATCCCGTATGAGAGCAGGAATTGCCTCAAGTCATTACTCATGAACGACGAGCCCCTGTCGCTATGGATATAGCTGGGGTACCCGAACAGGGTAAAAAGATCACGGAATGCCTTGATCACCGTGGCAGTCGACGTGTCCGCGCAGGGGACAACAAACTGGAACCGGGAGTACTCATCTATTATATTCAGAAAGTACACGTTCCGATCTGTTGAGGGAAGGGGGCCCTTAAAATCCACACTCAGCCTCTCGAAGGGGCGAGTGGCCTTGACCAAATGTGCCCGGTCAGGTCGGTAAAAGTGCGGTTTGCATTCCGCGCAAATCCGACAGCTCCTTGTCACCGACCTGACGTCCTCCACCGAGTAAGGCAGGTTGCGGGCTTTGATAAAGTGGTAGAGCCGAGTGACCCCAGGATGGCACAGGTCATTATGGAGGGCGTTCAAGCGATCCTCCTGCATAGTAGCGCATGTTCCGCGCGAGAGGGCATCCGAGGGCTCATTGAGTTTCCCTGGACGATACATGATATCGTAGTTATAGGTGGAGAGTTCAATTCTCCACCGCAAGATCTTACCATTCTTGATCTTGCCCCTCTGCGTGTTGTTGAACATGAACGCCACGGACCGCTGGTCCGTGATCAGGGTGAACCGCTTCCCCGCCAGGTAATGGCGCCAGTGTCTGACGGCCTCCACAATGGCCTGGGCCTCCTTTTCCACCGCTGAATGCCGAATTTCGGGGCCTCGGAGGGTGCGGGAAAAAAACGCGACGGGCCTGCCCGCCTGGTTTAGTGTGGCGGCCAGGGCGAAATCAGATGCATCGCTTTCCACCTGAAAAGGGATGGATTCGTCTACCGCGTGCATCGTGGCTTTCGCGATGTCGTGTTTCAATTCCTTGAAGGCCAATTGGGCCTCTGGCGTGAGTGGAAAAGTCGTGGACTTAATAAGCGGACGGGCTTTGTCCGCGTAGTTGGGGACCCACTGGGCATAATAGGAGAAGAAGCCTAGGCATCTTCTCAGTGCTTTTGCGCTAGCGGGCAAGGGAAGTTCAGCAAGGGGGCGCATACGGTCGGGATCAGGGCCAATGACCCCGTTTTCCACCACGTATCCCAGGATGGCTAACCGGCGCGTACGGAATACACACTTCTCCCTGTTGTAGGTCAAATTCAGGCGAGATGCAGTGCGTAAAAAGTTCTGGAGATTTGTGTCATGGTCCTGCTGATCACGGCCGCAGATGGTGACATTATCCAGGTACGGGAAGGTAGCCCGCAGCCTGTTCTGGTCCACCATTCGGTCCATAGCACGTTGGAAGACCGAGACCCCATTGGTGACACCAAATGGAACCCTAAGAAACTGATACAGACGACCATCCGCCTCAAAGGCCGTGTAGTGTCGGTCCTCTGGGCGAATGGGGAGTTGGTGGTAGGCGGACTTAAGGTCTATGGTGGAGAACACCCGGTACTGCGCAATCTGATTGACCATATCAGATATGCGCGGGAGGGGATACGCATCCAGCTGCGTATATCGATTAATGGTCTGACTGTAATCAATGACCATCCGGGGTTTGTTCCCGCTCTTGACCACCACAACCTGTGCTCTCCACGGACTAACACTGGGCTGTATGATCCCTTCTTTGAGGAGTCGCTGAACCTCAGATCTGATGAAGATCCGATCTTCAGTGCTGTAACGCCTACTTTTAGTAGCGATGGGCTTGCAGCCTGGTACCAGATTCTTGAATAAAGAGGGTGTGGTGATCTTTAATGTAGAAAGATTGCATGCGGGGCGCTTTGGACAATTTGGAGACTGCAGCTGTTCCCCTACTGTCAGCGAAGGGAGTGGCCCACCGTACTGTAGGATCACACTCTTCATGTGGACCATAAAGTTTAGTCCGAGGAGAATTGGTGCGCAAAGATGCGGCAACACAAGGAGCCTGAATCGCTCGTAAATTGTGCCTTGCACTTTCAAGGTTACCACACAACGTCCTAGCACAGGGACAGACCGGGACCTTGATGCCACAGAGATTGTCTGTTTGGCAGGTTGAATCTGGAGTCCACACCTCTTTACAGTGTCAGGGTGAATAAAGCTCTCAGTGCTCCCGCTGTCAAACAGACAATAAATTGCACGACCATTTACCTGTATATCCATCATCGAACAGTCAAGCCTGTGGTGCTTAGCCTGGTTCAGGGTGATCGACGCCATCATTGGTCCGTGAACGTCACTGCAGGCAGCTGAGGTCGATGCTGAGGACCCCTGCTGGTGGCTCATGGTCATCGTCGACCAAAATGGCCGCCCCCATGAATCGCACATGGTTGAGGGCGCCAAACGTAGCGACTCCTGGTGGTCATCCTCCTCCGACTCCGTCGACCACAATGGCGTCGTCCTGGACTCGCACGTGGATGAACCCCGTGAGCACTTCGACGACGATGGTGATGATCCCCGTTCTGAAGGGTCACAGGCTGCACTGCCGTTCTTGGGCTTCGATCTGCACACCTTCGCATAATGCCCCTTTTTACCGCATAGGTTACAGACTACCGCTTTAGCGGGACACTTTTGTCGTGGATGCTTGGCTCCTCCGCAGAAGTAGCACCGCGGGCCGCATGGGGCTGCAGCCGTCGTCGGGTCGACATGGGAGCACGCCATAACACTGCACTTCGAGCCCGTGGGGCGAGGAGGGATTTGCGACTGCTGCTGCCACGTTGTCTCCACGTGGTCCTCCGGATACAGGACCAAGCTCTTCGAAGCCGCCTCAAGCATTTCAGCTAATTCCATAGCTTGGGTCAGGTTGAGATTCCCCTTTTCTAGCAGCTTGAGACGGATGTATGAAGACCCTACCCCTGCCACAAACGCATCTCGGGCGAGGTCATACATGTACTGCTCAGCCGACACAGCTTTGCAGTCGCAGCCCCTGGCAAGCTGCAAGAGCTCATTGGCGTAATCCTCCATGGTTTCGCCCGACTGCCGACGTCGTGTAGCGAGGAGGTAACGAGCGTGGATCTCGTTGGGAGGTTTCGTGTAGCGCTTTTTTAAAAGCTCAAGGGCCCTCGGGTAAGTGGTGGCCGCACGGATCGCGAGGTAGACTGTGTCGCTTACCCTCGCATGGAGGACCCGGAGTCTGTCATCATCTGTGGTGACCGCTGCGGAGGCTGCCAGGTAGTCTTCAAAACACTTCAGCCAGTGGTCGAAGGTGTTAGAAGCGCCCACCGCACGTGGATCTAGCGTCAGACGTTCTGGCTTTAGGATTTGCTCCATACTCTCCTTTCTTTTTTTTCTTCCGTCGAGAGCTTAATGTTAGACAATAAAATTGATGCGCATCAATTGAACACGAGGCACGAAGCTTCGGTAACAGAAGGCTTTTATTGTCTAAAATTTAACTAATAGAACGTAAACACACTATCCCAGACTGACGAGGTCCCGCCAGAGCAGGGGGTCTTATACCTCTCCCAGGAGGCGGAGCCCGACTCTGATGTGCCACAACAGTAACAACCACAGGTGTATTAATCCCACCCTAGCCCAACAACAACATTAGAACAATCCCACAGTGGGAACACCCTAGCCCAACAACAACATTAGAACAATCCCACAGTGGGAACCAACGATGGGGGGGGAAAGAGGGGGTCTGCTGATATTTTGCCTGTGATCAGTGAGGGGGAAGGGGAGGGGGATCTGGTGCCACTCTGTTTGAGATCAGTGAGGGGGAAGGGGGGTTCCGCTGCCACTCTGCCTGAGATCGGTGGGGGGGAAGGGGGGTCCGCTGCCACACTGCCTAAGATCAGTAAGGGTGAAAGGGGGTTCCGCTGCCACTCTGCCTGAGATCGGTGGGGGGGAAGGGGGGTCCGCTGCCACACTGCCTAAGATCAGTAAGGGTGAAAGGGGGTTCCGCTGCCACTCTGCCTGAGATCGGTGGGGGGGGGGGGGGGGGTAGGGGCCTGTGATCGGTCTGGGTGGCGGAGGGGAGTGGGGATAAGGGGGTCAGTAATTTTGGGGGGTGGGGCTATGTCTGTGGGGGCCAGGGGGAGGCATTTTCCGGCCCGGGGGGGGGGGGGGGGGCGATGTGGCAGGGGAACCGCATCCTATCATTTGTTTTCTGCTCATGTGCAGTTGGAGGTGCCGATCGGAGCTGCAGGATTCCGGGTGTTTTAAATCCCGCCCACAGGTTTCTGCAGCGTGATTCGGAATTGCTGGTATTTTTTCAGGTCGAGTGCGTATGGGGGCATCTCAGAACGGGTCTAAAAGGAGGTGTATCTCCAGGATCCACAGCTGAGTCTGAGGCGGCCTGCTGACTTCTATGCCATTTTTCCTGAGATGACCTTGGCTGATGTCCCCTGGAGGGCCGGGACCTTGAGGGTCCAGGCCTGCTTTCAGGCAGCATGGATGTTTGGCTGTTTCCCTCCTCAGGGTTAGAGGCTGAAGGTGTGTCACTCACAGGGAGGGAGGGTGTCACATGGGTTGGAGATGTCCAGGGTCCACTGGCTGGAGGGCCCCCAGCTGTAATCCTGCTGATCCTTTCCCCTTCAGGTTCCTGGAGGTCCCTGTGCTCCTCCATGGAACAGAGGGGCAGCTGAAGTGAGATCCAGAAGGCCCGCCGTCCTCTGGTGCAGATACTTGTCGATTCTCACCGGTGTCTGCAATGTGCAGTCAAAGCCCTGCAGACATCTCCTGTCATGGAGCGCATATCCTGCGCCATGGTCTCCACTGCAGACATCAATCTCACAGTGTCGGGGCAGCCTGATTCCTAGTCAGTGGGCTCACGGCCTACTTTTCCCTTAATGAGGCAGGGGAGGGGGTTGTTGGGGGTGGGTGGGGTGCGGGGGAGGCAACGCATCTCTGCATAAAACCCAGCCCCAGGCATCCTACAGGTTATTTTGAGGAATCAAAGTGGTATGTACACATGGTGCAGAAGTTTCACACTCACAACAGTCATTATAGCAAAGAATGTTGAATTTTCACAATTTTTAGCAAGTACTAACATACTTGGCGGCACGGTGGCATTTGTGATTGATTTTGATTTGATATATTATTGATTAATTACATGTATTAACATACAGTGAAAAGTATTGTTTCTTGCGCGCTATACGGACAAAACATACCGTTCATAGAGAAGGAAATGAGAGAGTGCAGAATGTAGTGTTCCAGTCATAGTTAGGCTGTGGAGAAAGGTCAACTTCATGCAAGGTAAGTCCGTTCAAAAGTCGGACAGCAGCAGGGAAGAAGCTGTTCTTGAGTCGGTTGGTACGTGATCTTTTTCCCGACAAAAGAAGGTAGAAGAGAGAATGCCCGGGGTGCGTGGGGTCCTTAATTATGCTGGCTGCTTTGCCAAGGCAGCAGGAAGTGTAGACAGAGTCAATGGATGGGAGGCTAGTTTGTGTGATGGATTGGGCTACATTCACGACCTTTTGTAGTTTCTTGCAGTCTTGTCTTGGCACTACTGCCTCACAGCGTCAGGGACTCGGGTTTGATTCCGGCCTTGGGTGACTGTGTGGAGTGTGCACGTTCTCCCCGTGTCTGCGTGGGTTTCCTCCGGGTGCTCCGGTTTCCTCCCACAGTCCAAAGATGTGCAATTAGGTGGATTGGCCATGGTAAATTTGCAGGGTTATGGGAACAGGGTGGAAGGAAGGGCCTGATTGGGATGCTCTTTAAGAGAGCCGGTGCAGACTCGATGGGCCGAATGGCCTCTTTCTGCACTGTGTGGATTCTAAGGTTCTAACTTACAACTCTAACACCTTCAGGTCCAAGTTGAATCATTTCATTCTATGTCTATCAGCTCCATTATGGAGCAAAATGGGAGGAAAAACCTCGGCCTGCTTTCCTCTGTATAATTGCAGATGCTTTAAATGTCCCCTTCAGCAATTTAACTGCTGTTCTGCACCGTAATGATTTCCACTGCTCCACTGTCGAGCCCATGGTTCGTACATAAAAGTCCAAATAGCAGTGTCAGGAACAAGAAAGCACACAGAAAATATTTCCCCAGAACATTTAATAATCTGCAGTTGACTCCCAAATAGAACAACAGTAATTTCTTAGGCTGTAGTTCTTGAAACAGGAGGTATGACGCTCGCAGCTGTGAGCACAGATGTTTAAGAGTTGGAGGATACTGTTTCAAAGCTGGAACAACAGATGTCTGAGGTGGAGGAAAAGTTGTTTGAAAATGATGACTGTTTGGCAGAACTCAAAGCGAAGGTTAGAGTACTATTTCCAAAGAGAGTAGCGTGTTTCGGAACAATAATTCTGATAACCACAGATGGCTATCCCCATCTTCAGGGCCCCAGAAAGCGTGGGACCTCAAACCTTTAGCACATATGATCTGCTGATCCAGCTTGAATGGGATAGAATGTATCATTGAAAAACACCAAGCCCTAACTACCATACCCTAAAAGGCAAGGCACTCTTAAGGATCTTTTTCTGAGGGTTGTAAACTTATAGGAGGAGGGGGAAGGAGGGGGGGGTCGGAAAAAAATGCGACAAAATCAATATTTGGTGGTGAAATCGATGATCCACATGGAAAGAAACTTAAATTTGATCTGTTCTGTATCTGCTGAGGTATTCTATGGAGCGGACAATATTGAAGCAATCGGAGGACATACTGTACCCAGTGGCACTCAGTAAGGAAATGTATCTTTCCTTTACCAAAGGCTAATTTCAAATTACGGCTTGCATTTTTCCACTCAAAGAAATGCCTCCATCAGGACCAAAATGGCTGATTGATTGCGAGTCCTGCTGCACAAAATAAGAGCATCACAAATGTCTTAACTTCCCCAGTGGCAGAAAAGATGATATAAGTATTGTTGAGTTTCAGTACCCACTATTTGATAAGAAAAATGTAGCATAAATATAAGCTGGCGTGGATCTAAGGGTGATAGGTTAATATCAGCTGATCTGTTCTTATTTATATGTGTGCCATGTTGCTTTGGTGACTACTCCATTTCTCTTCATAATGATTCCGATTGTTGACTTGTTCAACCACTCAGCCATGTTTACCTCAGGCCCATGTTTATGTTGGTCTTGGGAAACAGGACGGTAATTGGGAGAGAGGGGAATAGTTTAAGTGGGATTGGCCATTTCTGCTGTATGGACACAGGCTGCCCAAACAGCAGGGGAAACCCCCCCGGGAAAACCTCCCCCCTGCCACCCCATCCACCCTGAGGACCCTCCAACCCACCCCACCCCATGTCCAGATTTTCCGAGCCTGACTTCTCCAGAAATGCTGAACGTAACATCCCTTGCAGTGCTGTGGTGTAAGGGGAAAAAAGAATATGTCCCCTTCTTCCAGCACTAATTGTCATATGGTAAGTGTAAATGCCCAGTTTGAATGCGAGTGAATGGGTGAGTGTATGAATAAATGAATGGGTGCCGTGGCAGGTGAGTGAGGAAGTAGGTGGGCAGAGTGCACATTTAAACTTACCATACTGCCAGCACTGTGAAAATGGAGGGAGGAGATTGCAGGAGCTCTGACCCAATTTTTTAATATCTCTCTAGCCATGGGGGAGGTACCAGATGACTGGGGAACAGCTAATGTGGTTCACTATGTAAGAAAGGTTGTAGAGACAAGCAGACCAGTAAGTCTCACGTCAGTGGCAGGGAAACTATTGAAGGAGAGAATCTATCTCCAGAGGAGATGACCAGGTGTGTAGATGAAGGTACATAAGAACATAAGAAATAGGAGCAGGAGTAGGCCATCTGGCCCTTCGAGCCTGCCCCGCCATTCAACAAGATCATGGCTGATCTGAAGCGAATCAGTTCCACTTACCTGCCTGCTCCCCATATCCCCTAATTCCCTTATCGATCAGAAAACTATCTACCCGTTATTTAAACATATTCAACGAGGAAGCCTCCACCACTTCAATGGGCAGAGAATTCCAGAGATTCACTACCCTCTGAGAGAAGAAGTTCCCCCTCAACTCTGTTCTGAACCGGCCCCCCCTTATTTTGAGGCTGTGCCCTCTAGTTCTGGTTTCCCTTCTAAGTGGAAAGAATCTCTCCACCTCTACCCTATCCAGCCCCTTCATTATCTTATATGTCTCTATAAGATCACCCCTCATCCTTCTAAACTCCAACGAGTACAGACCCAATCTGTTTAATCTCTCCTCATAAGCTACACCCCTCATCTCCGGTATCAACCTGGTGAACCTTCTCTGCACTCCCTCCAAGGCCAATATATCCTTTCGCAAATAAGGGGACCAAAACTGCACACAGTACTCCAGTTGCGGCCTCACCAGTGCCTTGTACAGTTGCAGCAAGACCTCCCTGCTTTTATATTCTATCCCCCTCGCGATAAAGGCCAACATTCCATTCGCCTTCTTGATCACCTGCTGCACCTGCAGACTGAGTTTTTGCGATTCGTGCACAAGGACCCCCAGGTCCCTCTGCAGGTAGAGCAGATGATGTAGTTTAGATTTCAGCAAAGTCTTTGACAAGGTCCCACATGAGAGAGTTATAAAGAAGACAAATGCACATGCAATACAGGGTAATTTGATAAAGTGGATTCAAAATTGGCTTTAGTTGTAGGAGACAGAGGGTGATGACAGAAGGCTGCTTTAGTGACTGGGAGCCAGTGTCCAGTGGCATATCACAGGGCTCTGTACTGGGTCCCCTATTATTTGTCATTTATGTAAACGACATAGATGACTATATGGGGAATAGGATTAGTAAATTTGTGGATGACACAAAGATTGGGCAGATAGTTACATTGAGTTTGAGTGTCTTGGGCTACAGGAAGATATAGATGGAATGGTCAGATGAGCAGATAAGTGACAGATGGAATATAGCTCTGAAAAGTGTGAGGTGATACACTTTGGCAGGAATAATTTGACAAGGAAGTATTCAATGAATGGCATGACACTGGGAAGTCCTGAGCAGCAAAGGGACCTTGGTGTGTTTGTCCACAGATCTCTGAAGATGGGAGGGCATGTTAGTGGTGAAAAAGGCACTTGCCTTTATCAAGCGAGGCATAGATTACAAAAGCAGGAAGGTCATGTTGGAGTTGGTGAGGCCACAGCTGGAGTACTGTGTGCAGTTCTGGTCACCACATAATAGGAAGGATGTGATCGCGCTGGAGAGGGTGCAGAGGAGATTCATAAACGTAACAACATAAAAACTATGAGCAGGAGTAGGCCATCTGGCCCCTCGAGCCTGCTCTGCCATTCAATAAGATCATGGCAAGTGTCCCATGTGCCTTTTTCACCACTAACATGCCCTCCCATCTTCAGAGATCTGTGGACAAACACACCAAGGTCCCTTTGCTGCTCAGGACTTCCCAGTGTCATGCCATTCATTGAATACTTCCTTGTATTCTATAAGATCTATAAGATCCCCCCTCATTCTTCTGAATTCCAATGAGTATAGCCCCAGTCTACTCAGTCTCTCCTCATAAGCCAACCCTCTCAACTCCGGAATCAACCTAGTGAATCTCCTCTGCACCCCCTCCAGTGCCAGTATATCCTTTCTCAAGTGAGGAGACCAAAACTGTACACAGTACTCCAGGTGTGGCCCCACCAGCACCTTATACAGCTGCAACATAATCTCGCTGTTTTTAAACTCCATCCCTCTAGCAATGAAGGACAAAATTCCATTGGCCTTCTTAATTACCTGCTGCATCACCAGGATTCACCAGGATGTTGCCTGGAAGGCAACATTTAAGTTATGAAGAGATGTTTGATAGGCTTGGGTTGTTTTCATTGGAACAGAGAAGACTGAGGGGCGGCCTGATCGAAGTGTCCAAGATTATGAGGAGCATGGATAAGGAACAGCTATTCCCCTTAGTTGAAGCAGAAAGTCAGTTACGAGGGGACATGGATTTAAGGTGAGGGGCAGGAGGTTTAGGGGGGATGTGAGGAAAATCTTTTTTACCCAGAGGGTGGTGACGGTCTGGAATGCGGTGCCTAGGAGGGTGGTGGAGTGGGGTTGCCTCACATCTATTAAAAAGTACCTGGGTGAACATGCCATAACATGCAGGGCTATGGACCAATTGCTGGTAAATGGGATTAGGTAGGTTAGTCAGGTGTTTCTCAGGTGCCTGTTCTGCATCTATGGGCAGAAGGACCTCTTCTACACTGTATGATTCTGTGAAAGGGGGGTATATTTTGTCCCCTCCACCACCACGGACGCTACAATGGGATGCAACATTCCGTATTTCTGGAGCAGCCAAGCTTGGAAGACCTGTCAAGAAATGTGGAGTAATGTTGAAGTGGAAAAGTTTGGGTGGAATGGCAATCTGATGACTTTATCACTCCACAGGAGATCTGGGCTATTATATGAAACTGTGTTATAATCTTATTATTATATATGTGGCTTATTGCAATGTTTTAATATGATATTGTATTAAATTTACATTATTTAGAGCGTTCTGCTTCATTGTACAAAGATGTGCGGGTTTGGTGCATTGGCCATGCTAAATTACCACTTAGTGTCCCGAGATGCATAGGTTAGATGGATTAGCGGGGTAAATATGTGGTGTTACAGGGATAGGGCCTGGGTGGGATTGTTGTTAATGCATGCTCGATGGGCCAAATAGCCTCATTCTGCACTATAGGGTTTCTTTGATTTCTATAATTGTACATCCTGGAGAGTAGCTGGCAGGTAGGTGGGTGTAGAATTGGATGAAATGGCATGGGGTGCTGTATCTATCACCTACCAGCCTCTGCTTGGGGGTCGGGGCAATGGTGAGGTAGCAGGTGATGGAAGACAGGTAGATGTGGCAGGTGCATAGGATGGCAGATGGATGGGGAGGCAAGTGGCTAGGGTAGCATGGTGAGTGAAGGGGTAGGTGGATCAGATCGGAGTCAGTCGGGCATCAGGTTAGGGGGTATAGTTGGGTTGTCGGCGGGGGTAGTCAAGTGGCAGGGAGATTAGTCAGTTTGGGTCAGGTTGGGGGGCTGGTCACTGGGCTCATGGGGTGGTCGGTAGTTCTAGGGGGTGTTGGGGGGCTTCAAGGAGAGAATCAAAGGGGTTAGGGTGAGTGATAGGGTCAGTTCTTTAGTGGCACAGGATTAGACTAGGAATTCTCTGCCTAATATTTCCTGGTTAACTATTCAGATAAGTCCCATGGAACTGTACATAGTCTCCAGCTCTAACTCAGAGTCAGAGACGTTCACCGGGAATCCCGAGAAGCTGACAAATTGGCCATCAGAAGTTTAAACTTCTCAAGAAATTCCCACGGAGGTCAGCATATCGGGACTTCAGCAGGTACCTACCATGTATCCTGGGTTGTAAGTCCAGTCTCTGTGATTGGGAGGCAGGGACATATCGATCAATGAGTTCTTAATTTACAGTGGAAGAATATAACATTTTATCATGAGACTATGGGCAAATGGAGTTTAACCCTGATAAATGTGAGGTGATTCATTTTGGTCAGACTAATTTAAATGTGGATTACAGGGTCAAAGGTAGGGTTCTGAAGACTGTGGAGGAACAGAGAGATCTTGGGGTCCATATCCACAGATCTCTAAAGGTTGCCACTCAAGTGGATAGAGCTGTGAAGAAGGCCTATAGTGTGTTAGCTTTTATTAACAGGGGGTTGGAGTTTAAGAGCCGTGGGGTTATGCTGCAACTGTACAGGACCTTGGTGAGATCACATTTGGAATATTGTGTGCAGTTCTGGTCACCTCACTATAAGAAGGATGTGGAAGCGCTGGAAAGAGTGCAGAGGAGATTTACCAGGATGCTGCCTGGTTTGGAGGGTAGGTCTTATGAGGAAAGGGTGAGGGAGCTAGGGCTGTTCTCTCTGGAGCGGAGGAGGCTGAGGGGAGACTTAATAGAGGTTTATAAAATGATGAAGGGGATAGATAGAGTGAACGATCAAAGACTATTTCATCGGGTGGATGGAGCTATTACAAGGGGGCATAACTATAGGGTTCATGGTGGGAGATATAGGAAGGATATCAGAGGTAGGTTCTTTACGCAGAGAGTGGTTGGGGTGTGGAATGGACTGCTTGCAGTGATAGTGGAGTCAGACACTTTAGGAACATTTAAGCGGTTATTGGATAGGCACATGGAGCACACCAGGATGATAGGGAGTGGGATAGCTTGATCTTGGTTTCAGATAAAGCTCGGCACAACATCGTGGGCCGAAGGGCCTGTTCTGTGCTGTACTGTTCTATGTTCTATGTTCTAAATGTTTACCAGCCCCTGGGTGG
Source organism: Mustelus asterias (assembly GCF_964213995.1). Classification (NCBI taxonomy): domain Eukaryota; kingdom Metazoa; phylum Chordata; class Chondrichthyes; order Carcharhiniformes; family Triakidae; genus Mustelus; species Mustelus asterias. The sequence continues at coordinate 41,980,508 of NC_135807.1, read as the reverse complement.
TGGAAACAAGGATTGGGGCGGCTACAAAAGTAGTGGGGAACTGCATCTGGGTAGTTCATCAGGTTAGCTCCCTGTCACAGTCCCCCTGACAGGGCAGTTTCCTAGCAGTGGGCTGTTCGGCAGGTCAGTGGACAGCAGATTTGCATATCTAAAGATTCAATCGAAGGTTATTTTATTGAGCCAACAAAGAACAATACAGCGCAGGAACAGGCCCTTCGGCCCTCCAAGCCCGTGCCGCTCCCTGGTCCAAACTAGACCATTCTTTTGTATCCCTCCATTCCCACTCCGTTCATATGGCTATCTAGATAAGTCTTAAACATTCCCAGTGTGTCCGCCTCCACCACCTTGCCTGGCAGCGCATTCCAGGCCCCCACCACCCTCTGTGTAAAATATGTCCTTCTGATATCTGTGTTAAACCTCCCCCCCTTCACCTTGAACCTATGACCCCTCGTGAACGTCACCACCGACCTGGGGAAAAGCTTCCCACCGTTCACCCTACCTATGCCTTTCATAATTTTATACACCTCTATTAAGTCTCCCCTCATCCTCCATCTTTCCAGGGCGAACAACCCCAGTTTACCCAATCTCTCCTCATAACTAAGCCCCTCCATACCAGGCAACATCCTGGTAAACCTCCTCTGTACTCTCTCCAAAGCCTCCACGTCCTTCTGGTAGTGTGGCGACCAGAACTGGACGCAGTATTCCAGATGCGGCCGAACCAACGTTCTATACATCTGCAACATCAGACCCCAACTTTTATACTCTATGCCCCATCCTATAAAGGTAAGCATGCCATATGCCTTCTTCACCACCTTCTCCACCTGTGACGTCACCTTCAAGGATCTGTGGACTTGCACACCCAGATCCCTCTGCGTATCTACACCCTTTATGGTTCTGCCATTTATCGTATAGCTCCTCCCTACATTATTTCTACCAAAATGCATCACTTCGCATTTATCAGGATTGAACTCCATCTGCCATTTCTTTGCCCAAATTTCCAGCCTATCTATATCCTTCTGTAGCTTCTGACAATGCTCCTCACTATCTGCAAGTCCTGCCAATTTTGTGTTGTCCGCAAACTTACTGATCACCCCAGTAACACCTTCTTCCAGATCCTTTATATAAATCACAAACAGCAGAGGTCCCAATACAGAGCCCTGCGGAACACCACTAGTCACAGGCCTCCAGCCGGAAAAAGACCCTTCCACTACCACCCTCTGTCTTCTGTGACCAAGCCAGTTCTCCACCCATCTAGCCACCTCCCCCTTTATCCCATGAGATCCATGGGCCGCTGGCTCATTGCCAATTGTGGGACCCACTAAGTGGGGATGGCCACCAGTTTAATGGTGGCAGTCGACCTCCCTGCGGCAGCCAGAGGCTCCTTGACCCAAAGATGGGATGGTGGGCAGGGAAGGTCTCAATTGTGTAAAACAGGATACTTAGAGTCTACTGAGGTAAGGTAAACACTAACTTTATTAAGAAGCAACTTACTGTGGCTTCAACTTGCCTTGAGATTCAACAAGAGAGAGCCAAATTAGGTGACATTGCATCATTTTCTGTTAGCCGATCAGTTGGAATTAATGTATAATCTTACAGAAGGCAGCTCCCATGGCTCTGATAATCCCCTAGTAGGGATAGCCCTTCCCCATCCCCAACAACCCACCTGTATTTAAAAAAAATTGATTTACTTACCTGGAGGAGTCCTCTCCAGTTGGAGCTGCTGTGGCCTCTGACTGGGCCTAAAGCATTCCTCCCTCCCCCCCTCCCTGCATCCCTACTTGGAGCTGTCAGCAAGTGGAACACACTTATAATTTTTCTCAGCATGAACTTTCATTACACAAGTAAATATCTTTAAGCCTTTAAAATAGAAAATAATAGTACTACATTCTTGGTCCATCATCCAGTCGAAGTAGAAGTTGAAACAGTGTGTTTAAGTTTATCTATTAGAGTCACAAGTAGGCTTACATTAACATTGCAATTAAGTTACTGTGAAAATCCCCTGGTCGCCACACTCCGGCACCTGTTCGGGTACACTGAGGGAGAATTTAGCATGGCCAATGCACCTAACTTACATGTCTTCCGGACTGCGGGAAGAAACTGGAGCACCAGGAAAAAACCCACGCAGACAGGGGAGAACATGCAGACTCTGCACAGACCGTGACGCAAGCCGGGAATCGAACCCAGGTGCCTGGCGTTGTGAGGCAGCAGTGCTAACCACTGTGCATGTGGGAGACTAAAGATAGAATAGTTGGAGGGGTGATATAAGTGATGAGCCACGTTACACTTGTGCATTGAACATTGTGCAGAAAGTAAGCTAACGGTGCAGATATGGGGGACATGAGGAAAATGAAATGAAGGGAAGGAGGATGAGGAAAGACATTGAAGTTTGATTAACACCAGTTAGCAGTGCTATGTGGTATCACGTCTGAGTACCTAATGCTAACAAAGACAAATTTCACTTGCTACAATAAATGGCAAAATGGTTTATTCATTTAGTTCATCCCACAGTGCTTTTTTGTGGTGTATTTTAAGACAATGAAATAATGAGATTTGTTTGCAAAATGCGACCTTTTCCCATTTCTGTGGTTTTCGATGAAACGGAAATGTGTTTCTTTCAAGAAAATGATGTGTTCTCAAGCTGTCTGGTGAAAACTCAAAAATGTAATAAGATGCATTAAATATTCCAAGGGATTTAGAAGTAATCTAACTACTTCTAAATTTACTTATCTGGAGGAGTTCTTTCCCGTTGGAGTTGGTGAGGCCTCTGAATGGGTGGCACGGTGGTACAGTGGTTAGCACTGCTGCCTCACAGCACCAGGGACTCGGGTTCAATTCCCGGCTTGGATCAGTGCCTGTGCGGAGTCTGCACCTTCTCCCTGTGTCTGTGTGGGTTTACTCTGGTTTCCTCCCACAGTCCGAAAGACTTGCTGGTTAGGTGCATTGGCCATGCTAAATTCTCCCTCAGTGTACCCAAACAGGCGGCGGAGTGTGGTGACTAGGGGATCTTCACAGTAACTTTATTGCAGTGTTAATGTAAGCCTACTTGCCACACTAATAAATAAGCATCAAACTTCAAAACTATTGCGAACTCCATACCAAAGGCTATGAAAGTCATTTGTCAGACTATTTCACACTTATTACAGCAACTGGACATTTTCTTTGCTTCAAATAGAAGAACCCTGTGTTACAATGGAACGAAGCCCCATATGAACTGTTTGAAATTCACCTGTCCCTCCCAGGCCCATAGTCTTTGATGTGGTTTTGTGCTATCAAACCCAAATGACCTACTTTACTGTAAACATTACAAAATATGCTGCAATTTTACAATATTCATGTGATCTTTTATTTCTCCGAGAATATTTTAGCTTTATAGTACAGAAATACCATATAGCCAGAAGGCTAGATGTTGAAATACAATTCCTTGGGACTATGCTAATTGATCCATTAAGGTGAAATGAACTGTTTAGGTTTTAACGATATGCCCTATTGCTGTGTTGCTTTGATGTTTTGGTCTGATTTCTTTTAAAGTGCCATCACCCCCTTTTCTTATTGCAAGGAAAACAGAGGATAGCAGTAAACAGCCGCGCATGAAACTGTCATCCCTGTGCAGAAACAAGATCATATCAGTCTGTGGCCTTTGAGCGTGCCCAGCTACATTTCTCTGCCTTCTGATCTTTCTGGGTGTACAGTGTTATGTAGACATTGTTACTATTAGGAGCACCTGGGAACACACACTCAAAATAGCTGGAGGGGCCAAAGTCATTATGAAGCCCCAAAGCTTGGGCGAAAATGTGTTACTTTAGTTGAGGTAATAGTATTTCAAAACCACTGCTGAAGTTGCCCATTGATAAAATATAATAAGATGCCAAATGGCAGCAATGGGCTCAATAAAATAACTGATTATTAAAAATTGTTTTTTGAAGACTGATTTGATTTGGATTTGATTTATTGTCACATGTAGTACTATACAGTGAAAAGTATTGTTTCTTGCGAGCTACACAGACAAAGCATATCGTGCATAAAGAAGGAAACGAGAGTGTACAGAATGTAGTGTTACAGTCATAGCCAGGGTGTAGAGAAAGGTCAACTTAATGTGAGGTAGGTCCATTCAAAAATCTGCTGGCAGCAGGGATGAAGCTGTTCTTGAGTTGGTTGGTACGTGACCTCGACTTCTGTATCTTTTTCCCGACGGAAGAAGGCGGAAGAAAGTATGTCTGGGGTGCGCAGGGGTTCTTAATTATGCTGGCTGCTTTTCCGAGGCAGCGGGAAGTGTAGCCAGACACAATGGATGGGAGGCTGGTTTGTGTGATGGATTGGACTACATTCACTACCTTTTTTGTAGTTTCTTGCGGTCTTGGGCAGAGCAGGAGCCATACCAAACTGTGATACAACCAGAAAGAATGCTTTCTATTTTGCATCTGTAAAAGTCAGTGAGAGTCGTAGCTGACATGGCAAATTTCCTTAGTCTTTTGAGAAAGTAGAGCCGTTAGTGGTTCATAAGTTCATAAGATATAGGAGCAGAATTAGGCCATTCGGCCCATCAAGTCCACTCCACCATTCGATCATGGCTGAAATGCTCCTCATCCCCATTTTCCTGCCTTCCCCCCATAACCTTTCAACCCAGTATCAATTAAAAATCTGTCCAACTCCTCCTTAAATTTACTCACTGTCCCAGCATCCACCGCACTTTGGGGTAGCGAATTCCACTGATTCACAACCCTTTGGGAGAAGTAGTTTCTCCTCAACTCTGTTTTAAATTTGCTACCCCTTATCCTTAGACTATGCCCTCTCATACTAGAATGCCCCACCAGTGGAAGCATCTGCTCCACTTCTACTTTATCCATACCTTGTATCATCGTGAAAACCTCAATTTGGTCTCCCCTCATTCTTCTAAAATTCCAGAGAGTATAGGTCTAAACTGTTCAATCTCTCTTCATATGACAAACCCCTCATCTCTGGAATCAATCGGGTGAACCTAATCAATCTAGAGAATCTAGACTAGTGAACCTGGAAGAATCTAGTGAAAAACATCAAATAATTTGAACTGCACTGGAGGTAAGGGGAGGCAAAGTGAATCAAATTAGTTTGCTTCTTTTCACTGTTCATAACACCAAATGCTACAAATTGTAACCAAAAGAGAAACTGCTGGAAAATCTCAGCAGATCTGGCAGCATCTGTAAGGAGAGAAAACAGCTGACGTTTTGAGTCCAGATGACCCTTTGTCAAAGCTAAAAGTGGGTGATATTTATATGCCAGGGTGAGGGAATGAAAGATAGCCACAGAAACTAGGGAAACCAGTTAAATAGCTGTCCACAGAGAGAATAAAGAGTGTGAATGGCCAAATGGCAGAGAAGCTAAAATGAAGATGTTGGGTGGGGGGGGGGTGGCGGTGGTGGGAGGGGGGTGTGGCGGCGTGGGTGGGGGTTGCAGGTGGGGAGGAAAATGGATGGGACAGAGTAAGATTTAGAAAAATTTTAGAAATTTTAGAAAAGATTTAGAAGCAAAAGGGGAGAAGAGGTCAGGGAAGGGGCGTAAAGTAGGGGAAAAAAGTGGGAAGAAAAATGAAGAAAGACAATAAAGAACAAATTGCATCCAATCCTGATGAGCAAATGAACAATGAAATATTTAGAATGCAAAATGTTTCTATCTATCTATATATAGATATATTATATACATATATGTAGACATAAATCCTTTGTACCACTGATGCATATATACATATATACCAATATATATATATGTATATTGGTACAAAGGATAATATTGCTTCCATTAACATGGGAATTCCCAATACACGTATGAATGAGGGAATAAATCCCAGATATGTCATCTAGAGAAGAAATAAAATGTTGGTTCTAGCTATTAAATTGAAAAGGAGGCTATTAATTCTTCAACAAGTTCTTGTTGTGGAACCTTCAGCTTATTGTGACTAGTGGGAGGGTAATTGACTAAAATCACAAAGCTGGAGTACTTACAGTTGTATTTCTATATTTTTCTTTGCAGCAATTTAATTTCTTGAAATGATTGTTAGACTTTACTCATTCATGCGACATGGACAGATTTTCTTCCCTAAAGGACATTACTGAAAGAGACGAATTTGGACAGCCATCATTAGTGAGACTCGTTTTTTAGTATTTGGTTAGTGAATTAAATTTTTATTCCCCCGAGCTGCTGTTGTGGAATTTGAACCCGGAGCAATTGCCCTGGAGCAATTCTTAGAAACTTAGAGACTTAGAAACCCTACAGCACAGAAAGAGGCCATTCGGCCCATCGAGTCTGCACCGACCACAATCCCACCCAGGCCCTACCCCCATATCCCTACATATTTATCCACTAATCCCTCTAACCTACGCATCCCAGGACAGTAAGGGCAATTTTAGCACAGCCAATCAACCTAACCCACACATCTTTGGACTGCGGGAGGAAACCGGAGCACCCGGAGGAAACCCACGCAGACACAAGGAGAATGTGCAAACTCCACACAGACAGTGACCCAAGCCGGGAATCGAACCCAGGTCCCTGGAGCTGTGAAGCAGCAGTGCTAACCAATGTGCTACCGTGCTGCCCGGAGCCCTGGATTAGTAGTTCAGTAACAGTAACACCAGGCTACTGTCCCCTCTCCATTTGAGATACTTGCAAGTGGGAGTTGATGAATGGAAAGATCATATAATTAGAGAATCATACAGCGCAGGAGAGGCCCTTCGGCCCATCAAGTCCACACCAACACATTAGAAACACCTGAACTCCCACCTAATCCCATCTGCCAGCACTTGGCCCATAGCCCTGAATGTTATGATGTGCCAAGTGCTCATTCAGGTACTTTTTAAAGGATGTGAGGCATCCCGCCTCCACCAGCCTCCCAGGCAGCGCATTCCAGACAATCACCACCCTCTGGGTAAAAAGGTTTTACCTCACATCCCCCCCCCACTAAACCTCCTGCCCTCAACTTGAACCTATGTCCCCTCGTGACTGATACTTTAACTAAGGGAATAGTTGCTCCTTATCCACTCTGTCCATGTCTCTCATAATCTTGTACACCTCGATCAGGTCACTCCTCAGTCTTCTCTACTCCAATGAAAACAACCCAAGCCTACCCAACCTCTCTTCATAACTTAAATGTTCCATCCAAGACAGCATCATGATAAATCTCCTCTGCGTGGATAGGTTTCCTTGGGCTAGAGGTAAAAATCCATATATGTTTTTATGTATGTAGCTGTGTCTCCAGGAACACATGCACCACCCTGTGAACATCAAAGGATAGCTGCTTTTATTGGCTCCATGATGTGGAGATGCCGGCGTTGGACTGGGGTAAACACAGTAAGAAGTCTCACAACACCCGGTTAAAGTTAACAGGTTTATTTGGTAGCAAAAGCCACTAGCTTTCGGAGTGCTGCCCCTTCGTCAGGTGAGTGGGAGTTCTATTCACAAACAGGGCACAAGCTCAATTTACAAAATAATGATTGGAATGCGAGTCTTTACAGGTAATTCAAATGACTTCAAATGTGGTAATGAAGCTGGGAGCCACATCACCATCATGTTTTCAACTTAAATTCTGCTGGCTGAATTTCATGGAATCATACAGTGCCGAAGGAGGCCATTCGGCCCATCATGTCTTGACCGACTCTCTTACATAGCATTTTACCCAAGCCCAATTCCCGTAATCCCACATATTTACACCACTAATCCCCCTAACCTACGCATCTTGAGACATTAAGGAGCAATTTAGCATAGCCAATCAACCTAACCTGCACATTTTTGGACTTCCCGAGCTTCATTCAAGTGAGGACTTCACGGATTCCAGAGGCAGGTGACTTTATACCTACCTCTTGGACCCCATTGTCTGTCTGGAGAGTATCTGTGATTGGGAAACGTTCCAATAACCTTCACCCAAGGACTCTGTTCCCACCAGTCGCACTGAAGCTGTTCATGTTCGTACCCAAAAGACCTGGGCAACCGTCAGGCTTAAGCTGATAAGTGGTAAGTAATATTCACAACATATAAGTGCCAGGAAATGACTATGTCCAAAGGGAGAGGATCCACCAATTTCCTGTTGACATTCAACAGCATGACAATTAGTGAATCCCCTGTTATCAATGTTCCCGGGTTACCATTGGCCAGAAATTTAATAGGACCAGCTACATAAATATTGTGGCTACAAGACAAGTTCAGAGGCTGTGAATTCTCTGGCAAGCAACTCACCTTCTGATTCCCCAAAGTCTGTCCACCATCTATAAGGAACAAATCAGGAGCATGAAGCAATACTCTCCACCTGCCCGGATGACAACAACTCTCAAGAAGCTCCACATCATCCAGGGTCTCTTCTGGTGATACTGGTTCTCAGAATTCAATTCTTACACTGAGCCCAAGCTTGCCAATAATGGCTGGGATTCCCACGGTCCGCTGTGTTGGTCGAGAAGCACAGTGGACCGGGAGACACCAATGGGGAGCCTTTAACGAGTCTCACAAGCACCTTCTTTTTAACACAATCAACTTAGCACCGGAAATCGGTGCAAATCTGATTATCATATTGAAATTTGAATTTAAATATGATTATCGGGCCCTGGATGCTTTTCTCCGGGCTCGCTAACATCCCCACCCCCCTCTCCCCCTGCCGAGGATGGTTCCCTCCAGTGGCATTTACGACTGCTCCCCACTAATAGGGAACAGATGCCCTGACCCTGCTGGAGGGGACAGAGGCCATTGAAGCCCCCCCCCCCCCCAAATGCTCGGGGGTAAGGGTGGTGCCCCTTGAGCAGTGCCAGCCTGGCACCCTGGCACTGCCCACTGGGCACCTTGGTACGGCCTACTGGGCAGCAGGCAAGAACAAGAAGATGGGGCCAGTGGGGGCAGGGCATATGGGTGGAGGGGCCTGCTGAGAGCTGATCGATTGGGGAGGACCTGCTGCCACTCTGCAATCAAGATCACTGGGACAGGGAGGGAGGAGGTGATCAGGGGTCGTTATCGGGGTAGGGGGGAGTCAGGGCTGTCTGGAGGGGGGCGGGAGGCGGAATACCAGCGATTGGGGTGGGGGGGTTGTGGGGCTGACCGGAAATCGGGTGGCCGACAAAGGGGGGGGCCACTGCGCATGCGCTAATCTCCACTCTGACAGATTGACACATGCCACATGGTCCACTCAGTGCTGCCCTGCCAGCCTTTCGGGTGAGAATAGGCCCCACCCCCACATACCAAAGTGACTCATGCTGAGGCACTCTGCAATGCACAGAGTGTCGGAAATTTGCTCTGGTAAGTACACCCAATAACGGGCAGGAATATCTCCCATTTTCCCACCCGTTGGGCAATTGTTTTGTTTTTGGGAAAATCCCGGCCAATATATCTGAATTGGACATGGTAGTCATGGTAATGGGTAACCTTGAATTGATATCAGGAATCCTGATTGTGATTTGATACTCAATCCTGGTGAATCGAGTAGTTTATTTGAATCTTGGTTCATTATGTTAGTTATCACAATATTTCTATATTGTTTGAGCCAATTTGGCGAGTCTAATAAGTCAATTTTCATTTTATATCTGTACCAGTTGTAAATTCTGTTTCATATTTCATATGCATTCACAAAAATAGCTTATTGAGTTTGTTGAAATTTTGGAGCATTTAATTTTTGACATCGATAAATAAAAAGTATGTAACATCCTTTTCCCCCTAAGTGAATTAAAATTAGAAACTTTCTGTCGTCCAAGATAAGGGGGGAAAGGTTCAGTGGAGATGTGCGAGGCAAGCTTTTTACACAGAGGGTGGTGGGGGCCTGGAATGCACTGCCCAGTGAGGTGGTTGAGGCAGATACGTTAGCAACATTTAAGACTTATTTGGATAGACACATGAATAGATGGGGAATAGAGGGACATAAGCAGTTGGTCTAGATAGGACAACATGATCGCTGCAGGTTTGGAGGGCCGAAGGGCCTGTTCCTGTGCTTTGTCCTTTGTTCATGTCAAATGCACGTTTTACAAAAACGTGGACTTGTGTCCATGAATTTCGATAATGACATGGCTGTGAAATAATTTGATGTTTCTTATTCAAACATCAAGCCACAGATAAATATCATTGGCTCCATATACTCTGCTTGCCTGAGTTACAACCTCCAACCTCTGTTTAAACCTGACCCTGAACGAAGATGCACTCACGGGTCTGGGCCAATTTCCAAATCTCTGAACCAGCGAAGGAAATATGTCCTTTGGAACTCATTATCTTTAGAAACTGCAATGCAACGTTATCAATAATCTTTCTGATCTCTGAAGAGTTTGGTGCAGTTATGCAAGATTTTGCTGCTTGCGTTGTAAAACATCTGTAGTATTTTACGAGCAAATGAAAGCACATCATTTACAGGATGACAATGTATCTATGGTATGACTACATAATCAAATAATAATTGCTTCAAAGTTGTTGTTTTTTTAAGTTAGTTGATCAGAGTTCCTGCACCCGTCTTTAGATTTCAAATTACTTCAATGCAATAGATTTTTAGTTGTAAAGACTGATTTGTGGTTCTGTAGGGATCTCTGGTAAAGGTCATCACAATTTTCCATATTTACTTTGAAACATTTACTATAGTCATTAACCGCAGCTTGAGAACTTTATTACTATCTAGTAGAATTGATCTAGCTATCAAACTACAAAAGAAAAACTTGCATCACATCGCGCTTCAAATTTAAAGAACAGTTTACAGGAATGAGGTCACAGCACAAATATTTATTGCTGCGATGTAGTTTAATCATGAACAAAACTGATTTTAAAATCTTACACCTACTAACTTTCAAATTACTTTCTTCCAATTTTGGCTTTTGATTATTTCCCAGAAGTTCTACTTTTATCATCTGCTGAAACAATTGGGAAATGTTGTTTGAGTAACTTCAAAGAGTTGGAACAGGCACAATTGGCATATTAGGCTGAATGGCCTTCCATAGACCTTAAGACATAGGAGCGGAATTAGACCACTTGGCCCATCGAGTCTGCACCACCATTCAATCATGGCTGATATTTTTCTCATCCCCATTCCCCTGCCTTTTTCCCATAACCCCTGATCCCCTTATTAATCAAGAACCTATCTCCTATCTATCTCTGTCTTAAAGATACTCAATGACCTGGCCTCCACAGCCTTCTGCGGCAAAGGGTTCCACAGATTCACCACCCTCTGGCTGAAGAAACTCCTCCTCATCTCTGTGCCCTCTGGTTCTAGTTTCTCTTACTTGTGGAAACACCCTTTCCATGTCGACTCTATCCTCGCAGTATCTTGTAAGTTTCAATAAGATCCCCCTTCATCCTTCCACTTTGCTTATGAATCCATATTTACTTGCTTCTATGGAAGCAATGCATTACAGGCTTGCAGACAATAGAGAACATTACTCCATTGGATGTGATGCAATTCAACAGTTACGCAAACCTGTGATATTTAATTGTTATTCTCTTCCCTGCGTTATATGTAAAAAATCCCTCTAACTAAATCAATTTTATTCATGCCAACTGAATCTTGGCAAAGCTGAACATGGAGCCAGGGGATAGGAGAAACATTGTCAACAGACACTGGTCGACATTCACTAGCCATACAACTGTTTCCCAAACTTGTTGTAATCATTGTTTATTTAGGTTGGTCCTCTCCCTATAAAGGAGCATGATGTGGAGATGCCGGCGTTGGACTGGGGTGGGCACAGTCAGAAATCTCACAACACCAGGTTAAAGTCCAACAGGTTTCTTTGGAATCACGAGCTTTCGGAGCGCCGCTCCTTCATCGGGTGAGTGAGTCGGGTTTTACAAGATGAAGGAGCGGCGCTCCGAAAGCTCGTGATTCCAAATAAACCTGTTGGACTTTAACCTGGTGTTGTGAGACTCCTTACCATAACAGATCACATTGCTGATTGTGAATGCAGCCACTGTAATGTGTAAGGTCTTTTCTGTTTCCCAATCAAGCTATGGAGTAATCAAGGTGTAATATTGAAAGGTGAGCAGAGAAAGGAAAGATTACAACTAATATCAGAACCAAGTGCACAGCCAGTGAACGTGGTGCCACTAAACCTCCGGCACTTTGAGAGATGTTTGTTGAAAGCTGTCTGATTGAGGAACAATGCAAATTGGACATACACCGAGGGTAAGAGTGTTAACCCGAGGCTTTCATTTATTGGTATCAAAGTCCAAAACTGTGTTTTCTTAAGTAGTTCCGTGAACAGTAGAGCTAATCATATTTATTCAGAAATATCCAAATTAATTTGTTCTGTACTGGATTCATATTAGAAATGGGAAAGTTAAGTTATAAGGAGAGGCTGGGACTTTTTTCCCTGGAGCGTAGGAGACTTAGGGGTGACCTTATAGAGGTCTATAAAATAATGAGGGGCATAGATCAGCTAGATAGTCAACATCTTTTCCCAAAGGTAGGTGAGTCTAAAACTAGAGGGCATAGGTTTAAGATGAGAAGGAGAGATACAAAAGGGTCCAGAGGGGCAATTTTTTCACACAGAGGGTGGTGAGTGTCTGGAATGAGTTGCCAGAGGTAGTAGTAGAGGCGGGTACAATTTGGTCTTTTAAAAAGCTTTTAGACAATTCCATGGATAAGATAGGTATAGAGGGATATGGGCCAACTGGGACTAGCTTAGTGGTTAGAAAAAAAAGGGCGGCATGGACAAGTTGGGCAGTGGGCCTGTTTCCATGCTGTAAATCTCTATGACTATGAGTCTAATTGGAAGGGCTGTGAATCAGGAACACTGATCCCCATGCCTTATTATTCAATCCTGTCCTCCCGTTGAGTGAGGCTTTGTGCTGGGACACTAACTCATAAGATTTATCCCAGTGAATCTAATAAACTTTTACTTTTGCATTTTTAATGAAATCTCAAGAGGCCCACAATAAGGTAAGCTCTTCTGAATTTGAACCAAACCAGCACATAATGTGTTGCCACTGCATAGATAATTTTACGCAAGGAAGGTAACCCATAACTGGTGCACTTTCATATTGTGGGGGCCCCCTCTGAATTCTCGCAACATACTACAGCAATAGCGTGCGTCTGCTGGATTCTGTAAGTGCACACACTAAAATTTAACACAGAGTCAGGAGTATGTTATGTCTAGTTGGATCCAGGACTTATAAAAATACGGTATCACACTGGGCTCTGTATGGTGTCCTATTTATACAATTAAGTGCATACATTTCTCAGTGTTTTCATTATATAAACAGAAAATGACTTGAATTTCAGGGCAATACCATACTTATGTGACTTGTGGTTCTGACAGTGTGGAACACATTTAAAACTTAGTCACATGTTAGGCAGTCATATTGCATCCTCCGTGTAAACCGGACTTGCCGCACTGAAGCATGCGAAATGATTTATTTGATAGGAGCACCGATTCTGCTTAGTTATTTTGCATTATTGAAACCTGGTCTGGCAGCATCTGAAAAACAGCAAGGAAAACTTACAGGATGAAACAAAACGCTGGAAGCAATGGGTAGAAGATTTAATGCTTATTACCCCAGTAAGCAAGGTTTAGTTTTAATAGGTAAGGGAATAGAAGACAGTTAAGTAGGAAAACAGGTGACTGAAATAATGTTAGTAGGAAGGCAGGAACAGTAGTTGGCCATTCAACCTCTTGAGCCTATACTGAAATTCTGTTAGATCATTGACAGCAGTACCTGTGAGAAGGGGAACAGAGGTATTGGGGGTTGGGGGCACGGGGGGTGCAGACGACTAATCTCCCACCGGAAGGAAAATCAGACACAACCAGAAGATCATGCCCTGCAGCTTTAACATGCTGGGGTGAAAAAGCTAAAATGTCTGAGAGTGGGACTTCCACCCCTCAGTGGAAGGAGATCAAGTCCTCACGAGCTGCCAGCTAGTGCCGGAGCTCAGCAGTGGGTGCTGCTGGAACTGTAAACAGGAGGATGACAGTAAATCCTGGGGTTTTAGGATGGGGACTGATCCTGGAGCTCAAGAAGGGTGAGAGGGAAGTTGGAGGCCATATTTTGGAGGACAGGTGGCACAGAAGGAAGGTGGCGTGACATCTTAGGGGAGATGCCCCCGATGCACACAGGGCAGCCTCTGAACGAGGTGTGCCCCCTTCCTTGCAGCCCTTTATAATCGTTGCTTTAAAGAACAGCCTGCCCACTCCTGCCAGACTGCCCATACCAGCCACATGATAGCTCGGCCAGTGTATTATCCCGGTCAATAGGCTTGCTAACAAGTTTAATTTCAATTATTTATTTACATATGGCAGGGAGGCTGATGATTTTGGCGCCTGGCCATCTAGTATATTATGGCGGTCAGTTCAGGGGTAAGTGGTTGGTCAGCCATCCAATCTATTTTATATGCCCCCTCCACCGAAAACATGCTTAATAGGCGAATGTAAAATCCAGCCCAACATCTCAGATCAATGTCCTTTCATCAGAAATGTTGATTTCTACCCCAACTTCATTTACCATCTTGATACACTTACCTGACTAAACTTTACTGGGGTGATCTTACCTTCTCATCCCGTCAGTTGATGAACGGGGCGAGCCGGTAAGATCGTGAGATAGGCAAACAATCCGGTTTGTGCCCGATTTCTTACCTATCACAATCTTACTGGGTCTGGATATCCGGTGAGATCAGCCTCATGCCCCAAAAGGGTGTGAGGCTGATCTCAATACTCAAATCGATTTTATATTTGATTTGAACATTATTTGTGAGCCCAGGATGGAATCGTCCGGGCTCACTTGCCTTAACGGCCATGCCGGTGAAGGTCCTCACCAGCGAAGATCACATATGGTCCCCATCAATGGAGGATGGTAAATTCTAGGGCTTTAGGGTGGGGACTGTGGGGCCATGCCAAAGGGTGTGTGTGATCAGCTGGGACAACGGGTGAGGGGTGGGCGATCGGCCAGGCGGGGACAGGATAAGGGGCCGATTGGCTGCAGAGGCCAGTGATCGCGGGTGGTTGGGTGGTATTCAGTGGGGAGGCAATGACAGATCGCTTTGTTCTGTGCAACAGCACAAATCAGAGAGGTCTGCACATGCACGATTGTGCACTTTGTGCGCTGCCAGCTTTCAGGCAAGCTTAGGCTCTGCCCCTCCCCCTGCTGATAGGAAACAGATTCTGAATTATTATTTGCACAGAGTGGTAGAAGGTTAGACTTGGGGCCTCGTTGAAAAAACAGATCTGAAATTCTCCCGTTTTCATGCTCGTTCGGGACTTAGAATTTTTTTGGTAAGATTGACCCCTATGTTTCCAATTTTTCGAAAGGCCTAGCATTTTGTGGGAGAGAGTTCAGATTTTCACTACCCTTTGTGTTGGGAAGTTTTTCCTCATCTCCTTCCTGAAATGTCTACCTCTTATTCTGGGCTGCCCCCATGAGAGGAAGCAGTTTCTCTCTATATAGCTTATTAAATCTTTAAATCATCTTAAACACCTCAATTGGATCATCCTTTGAACTTTTAATACTCAAGAAAATACAAACTTTGTTTATACAACTTGTCCTTATAATTAACCATATTCAATGCATGTATTGTTCTGGTGAATTGGCGCTGCACACCAATATTCTTCCAAAGGTACAGAAATGCATACAGTACTTTTAAATGGGAGCAAACCAGAGTTTTAGGCAATTGTAGTATAATTTCCACTTGGTATTCCAAATGCATGTGAGATAAAACATTCCATTAGTCTTTTAAATTATTACCTGTACCTGCCCAATAGCTTTTAGTGATTTCTGTAACTGGACTCTTAATTCTAAAGTAAATTTATTAGTCACAAATAAGGCTTACATTCACACTGCAATGAAGTTACCGTGAAAATCCCCTAGTCGCCACACTCCGGTGCCTGTTCGGGTACACAGAGGGAGAATTTATGCATGGCTAGTTTACCTAACCTGCACATCTTTGGACTGTGGGAGGAAACCGGAGTACCCGGAGGAAACCCACACAGGCACGGGGAGAATGTGCAAACGCCACACAGACAGTTACCCAAGCCGGGAATTGAACCCATGTCCCTGGTGCTGTGAGTCAGCAGTGCTATCCATTGGGCCACCGCTCTGCCCCTGTCTGATCTACCAACAATTTCTAGTATATCTTACCATACTTCATATCATACTTCCCCACACTGAACGCTATCTGCTGTAGTTTTGCCCAAAGATATCAATTCGTATCTTTTTGTTCCCATCTGTGCTACTCTCTGTGCCACCGAACTTAGCGTGATCAGCAAATTTGGATATACAGCTGTCCATTCCTTCATCTAAGTCATGCTATAATCCCAGCTATGTCAGTACACCGCTCGACAATCACCAGGCAGGAGTGTTCTCTTCCTGTCGGGGAACACTTCAGCAGTCACGGGTATTCAACCTCTGATCTTTGGGTAAGCATTCTCCAAGGCGGCCTTCACGACACACAACAACGCAGAATCGCTGAGCAGAAACTGATAGCCAAGTTCCGCACATGTGAGGACGGCCTCAACCGTGATCTTGGGTTCATGTCACACTATCTGTAACCCCCACGACTTGTCTGGGCTTGCAAAATCTCACTAAATGTCCTGGCTGGAGACAATACACACCTCTTTAACCTGTGCTTAATCCCCTCTCCACTCACATTTAAGACTTGATTACTTGTAAAGACTTGCATTCCAACCATTATCTTGTAAATTGAGTTTGTGTCTATATATGCCCTGTTTGTGAACGCAATTCCTCACTCACCTGAAGAAGGAGCGACACTCCAAAAGCTTGTGCTACCAAATAAAACTGTTGGACTTTAACCTGGTGTTGTGAGACTTCTTACTGTGCCCACCCCAGTCCAATGCCAGCATCTCTGCATCATGCATACAATTTTGAGAAGCTCTGAAAATATTTCAAAAATATAAAACTAAATGCATTTTACAAAGCAAGGATATGCAAGAACATCTATCGCTTGCACTTCAATACTGAACAAGTCAGATCCCAGAATGAAACCTGCCTTGATAGATCCAAAGTGAACAAATTCACACAAGTCTGCTGATGATCATTTAATACAAAGAATAAAATAATTATTAAAACAAAAAATGAACTATATTACACCTGTCAAAAAGGTTGGAAAGATCTCAGTGCAAACACAAGAAGATAGAGTCATAGAGGCTTACAGCATGGAAACAGGCCCTTTGGCCCAACTTGTCCATGCTTCCCTTCTTTTTAACCACTATTCCTTTACCCCAGCAATATCTTTGTAGAAGAGTTACCATTAGTTTGACATAGAGTCTTCTCACTTGGGACTGACACAGTTGCGCATGGTTTTCTTCTGGCGAATTCTGAAACATTCACTTGATTCTTCTCACCTAACTTGTATCTCTCCCTGAGACAACAAAATATCACACTCTAAACTCACTGAGCATGCTCTCACCGGCTGTTCATGCCCTGTTACCGCTACAAACAAGGATGGAGAATTTGGCGCTCAGCCAAATGTCCATTCACTGCAGCGGGACCTGAAAATCCTGTTGGTGTGAGCGGATGGAAGATTCTGCCCAATGTTTCTTCAGCTGCAGAGCAAATACGTTCCCTGAACTCATTCTTCCTGTCGTCCCTGATCACTTTACTGAGTTTTAAAACTGATTATTCAGTTAACTGCTGTCCGTAGTTTTCTTCCTCCCCAGAGGGCTTAAAATTCCTACATTCTCTCTCTGACACACACTGAACACACTGAATAAATGACAGGTGTGACAAAAGCAGATTCCATGGATTTCTTCACAACTCACCCAATTGTTTGTCACATTGTGAGCCCAACTATCTCATTGAAACTTTCTTCCTCACCAGGATTTCCACTCACCATTTGAAAATCTCACCCTCTAATTCTTTCCAAAAGTCCTCCCATTCGCAATGTTTCAACAATGATCCACCTCACAGGCTTTCAATCTCACCTTCCAAGATTCCTTTCCCCTGGATATCTGAGTACACTTGGGTGTCACCTTCCAGGCACAATTTCAGATCTTTGGCTATGCCAAGCAGGGCACTGCCGCTCTGCCCAACAGCTGGCAACATGGAGTCACCAACCTTCAGCCGCCAACCTTCAGCTGCCTTCTCGGATCTTCAGAGTTTCTCTCAAGTCTACTCGCTGCAGCTCTTTATTCAACTAAGAGCCTATTTCTCTGCTCCTTTCTTTTAGTTTAAGTTAACTGGACTTTTTCCAGATCCCTGTCTTTGTCTCTTAGCTTGGATTTTCTTCTGGGTCCTCTTCCTGGCCACTTCCCATATCCTGGCACCCTAGTTCTGACCGGCTTTTTCGTATTGTTTTCCCTTCCTTGCTTCTGCACAGTCATGCAGGACCGGCTCCCAGCCTGAAAAAGGTAAGATAAATGAACTGAGCATGTGCGGCTATTTCCTGGCATTCACACAAGGCCCGAGGCTCTTTGGGAACTTGAGTTCTGAACCTCTGACTTCAGATTAAGGTAAATATTTGAGTTTCATCAAAGCGATTAATAAATATAGTCACAAATTGAGTCTTCAGTATGGATCCTTGGAGAACATTACTGGTTACAGCATGCCAATTGGAGTACTCATCATTCCTATCTTCCATCCCTGATGCTAAACCAATTTTCCACCCATGTCAATAGATTGCTTCAGCTGCTAGTAAAAACATTGTGGTAGTAAAGGCAACTGTGACAGAGAACAGAATGTTTGAATACAAAAGTATTATTAAAGAGAAGTTAAAACTATCACTGGTAAATCAGGAGCAGCGTATTTCCAACATTTTTGTCGCTGGCATATTTATACACTTTCCAGTTGATCTTGTACATCTCTGCAGAGGTCATTTATCACCATTACTCCCGGATGTAATGGGAGTCTAGAAAGTCGATGAACATTGTAAATGTGGAAAGGTATGAATTGTAATGATGTAAATATACTTACGTGCCTTTCCAAAGCCAAGCACATGTTGCAGGGGGCCTAGCATGCTGAAGGCAGAGCTCCAGCAGTGTTTGATAGTTCAGGAATGTTAAAAAAAAACACACGCACAGAAACGATCTTACTCTTTAGCTGACTTTATCTCTCCCTCCTTTTAAAGAAAAATCAGTTGACTATCCTATTACCCGATTACATTAGTACATGCTTATTTTAGAGGCAGGGGAATTTATTTTAATGGTTTGTAGTTAGGATTTTCAAAATGCACAGTATTTTGCTTTTACTTTCATGGTGCTAAGCACTGCATTGGATAGAAAATGCTTAACATCCATCAGCAGGTATTATTCCAGTTGGTGTCAAAAGGGTACATTTAGTTCTAGGAATCCAAATTCGAAGGCAAGTTGATGTGAAGAATGAGGTGAGTCAATTGGTAATGAGAATATGGAGAAGATAGGGTGTGAAGGGGTGGAGTAAAAGCCAAAGAATAAGCAGCTTCGGAAGACAGTGAAAAATACAGAAAAAGGAAACTAAAGCCTAGAAATAAAAAAGGCGATGAAGCAGCAGGCTGAAATAACGTAACAATCATGTTTTTGTTGCTGGTACTCATTGCTACCCTCATAAAATGACTGACAAAATGGGTCAGAAGAATGTGGACAAATGGTCCAAGATCAAGTCCTTGTGAAACAGTTGCGACCATCCAATGACAACGAGGTACACAGTTGACAGGGTTGCGAACGTAGCCCAATCCATCACGCAAACCAGCCTCCCATCCATTGACTCTGTCTACACTTCCCGCTGCCTCGGAAAAGCAGCCAGCATAATTAAGGACCCCAAACACCCCGGACATTCTCTCTTCCACCTTCTTCTGTCGGAAAAAAAATACAAAAGTCTGAGAACACATTTTTAAAAAATTCATTCGTGGGACTTGGGCGTCACTGGTTAGTCAGCATTTATTGCCCATCCCTAGTTGCCCTTGAGAAGGTGATAGTGAGCTGCCTTTTTGAAATACTGCTGCCCATGTGCTGTGGGTTGACCCACAATGCCATTAGGGAGGGAATTCCTGGATCCAATGTACCAACCAACTCAAGAATAGTTTCTTCCCTGTTGCCATCAGACTTTTGAATGGACCTCCCATTCAGCTGATCTTTCTCTACACCCTAGCTATGACTGTAACACTATATTCTATACTCTCTCCTTTCCTTCTTCCCTATGTACTTCCCTATGTACTTCCTTCTTCCCTCTATAGGGAGTGGGATAGTTTGATCTTGGTTTCGGACAAAGCTCGGCACAACATCGTGGGCCGAAGGGCCTGGACTGTGCTGTACTGTTCTGTATTCTATATTCTATACTCTTGCACGGTATGTTTTGTCTGTATAGCATGCAAGAAACAATACTTTTCCCTGTATCCCAATACATGTGACAATAATCAAATCAAATCAAACACTTCCCCTGGTCAAGGGTGTTTTTAAACATTGAAACATAGAAAATAGGGGCAGGAGGTGGCCATTCATCCCTATGAAACTGCTCCGCCATTCATTATGACCATGGCTGATGCTCAGTCTCAATGCCACACTCCCACCCCAAAAACCATGTTTTGAAAAGCAAAGCCAGATGGGTAGCCAAAGTAACGTTACAAGTGTACGAGCACCGTCAGACAAGAAAAGACCCAACGGTCTCCAGCCTATTTCACCAAGTGTGGGGAACAGTACAAGCCAGGAAAGAATAAATGTTTCTTCCAGAAGCTCTGGTTATAATTTGTCTGTCAGTACCGCATAAATAAATGTTAACTTTGAAAAAACAAGCTGAAAATGATAAAAGCAGGCAAGGAAGCTAAACCCCAACTCACTAAAGCACAGTATTAAGACCAAGGAGAAGAATGAGATCAGAGAGAACAGCCAGATCCCATGCTGTGAAAATGATGAACTTTTTTTTACATAGGCTAGCTGACTCTAGGCTTTAACTAGTATGTCATTACAAGACTAGCTTAATTGTGATTACCTTTGACCTGGACTCAGTTCAGTATGGAAAATTTGTAATTTCTTTGAAGTATCTAGGGAATCTGTGATTGTTTTTTAAGAAGGTTTTGAAAAGGATTTTTAAAAGTTTGCATCAATTGCAAAGAGAGCAATTATGATTTTATCGGATAATAAGAAATACTGGTCCATGTGACCTGCCAAACCTCAGTTGGAATCTGTTTTAACTGGAAGGAAGTTAAAACATGAACACCCCAAGACTGGCAGACAAACGAGAGCTACAAGCAGGATGGGTGAAGACAGTCAGCTTATAGAAGCAGACAGAAAGAGGAAGCGGACAGAGACAAAAAGAGGGACCACACAGAATTCTGTGAGGAGTAGAACAAATCCCTTGAGGAAGAGGCAAATTTGGCAGCAAATGACTCCTGGAGGCACTGTGCAAGCTGGCTAAAAAGGCTTCAAACATGGAAAGTTGTGTCAATAACTTGGAGATGCTAAAAACCTGGGTGTTTTCGCAGAAGTGGCCAAACCATACTTTTAGGCAGGATTCTAATTTAGAGGTGTTCAGTCATAATCCCACAGATGGCCATTGGCTCCTCAGCCAAACGCACACACCCAATATATGAACCTACGGTTCCTCTTGTACTGATGCCTATTGTAACAACACTTCTCATCAGTAGGGTAAAACTAACCTGTCTCCTGATGTTCTAAACCCAGCTCACGTAACGCTTGGTCAATTCTGGTTCCCAATGACAGGAAGAGTTGACATCGAAGGATCTAAAAGCGATGTTGCTATGAACGCTTGGCTAGTCAGGGTAAAACCTTGTACATTTTTAAAAATAAGAATGCTTATTTTACAGAGTAGCCCAGTTGATGGAGATATGTGTTTTTCCCCTCAATCGGGACACATGTGATGGAATATTATCCATTTGCCTGGATAAACGCAGCTCCAAAAACATCCAGGACAAAGCACATCTCATGAACAAATACATTTTTAAAAACGCATTTGGTCTGTTGGACTGGTACTCTACAATCTTCAGATTGGATTAAAAATAGTCTCTATTAACATGTTAAAGTGACTTTGCAATGTGTTTCAACCCTGGATTAGCTGACTAATGTCAATGTTGACCTGCTGTTCCTGCTGGAATGCAGTGTACCCCAACTCAGCAGCTACAGACTGTGCTCAAGGTGGTGGTCCATGGGTCATTGATCTGGTCTGGGGAAATCCTGTTCCTCTGGCCTGGGTATTCTGCTGGTGGCAACTCCGCCATCACTGGAGCTAAGGAGGTGGTGGGCCTTCGTGTAGCGGGTGTAACAGATGAAAATGCTCCCCTCCAATTGCTTAATGCAAATACCCCGGATCTAAGGAGTGAATGGCTGGTTGTCTTCCAGCAGCTCCCATTGTTGCCGGTGACATTCAGGTGACTCCAGGATGCAGTATATCTTACAGGCGGTGCACACTGTTGCCACTTTGAGTTAGTGGTGGAAAGAGTCAATGCTTAAGTTGGAGATCCAGTCAACTGGGCTGCTTTATCCTGGATGGTGTCAAGCTTAGAATCATAGAATCCTACAGTGCAGAAAGAGGCCATTTGGCCTATTGAGTCTGCACCGACCACAATCTCACCCAGGCCCTATCCCCATAACCCCTTGCATTTACCCTAGCTAGTCCCCCTGACACTAAAAGGCAATTTAGCATTGCCAATCTACCTAACCTGCACATCTTTGGACTGTGGGAGGAAACTGGAGCACCCGGAGGAAACGGGGAGAACGTGCAAACTCCACACAGACGGTGACCCAAGCCAGGAATCAAACCCAGGTCCCTGGCACTGTGAGACAGCAGTGCTAACCACTGTGCTACCGTGCCACTCAAGCTTCTTGAGTGTTGTTGGAGCTGTACTCATCCAGGCAAGTTGGGAGAATTCTATCACACTCCTGACTTCTGCCTTGTAAATAGTGATGATGTGGAGATGCCGGCGTTGGACTGGGGTAAGCACAGTAAGAGTTTTAACAACACCAGGTTAAAGTCCAACAGGTTTATTTGGTAGCAAATGCCATTGGCTTTCGGACAATACACATCTCTTTAACCTGTGCTTAATGCTCCCTCCACTCACATTGTCTGTATCTTTAAGACCTGGTTGGCTGTAGAGATTCGCATTCTAATCAGTATTCTGTAATTTGATTTTGTGTCTCTGTGCCCTGTTTGAGAGCAGATTTCCACTCCATCTGACGAAGGAGCAGCGCTCCGAAAGCTTATGGCATTTGCTACCAAATAAACCTGTTGTAAATAGTGGACAGGCTCTGGGGAGTCAGGAGGTGAGCATAGGTGGTGACTGCGTCATTGATGCGGCTGGACGATCTGGCCAGGCTGACAGCAAACTGGACACCACAACCAGACTCCTGATGGAAATACTAAAAGAATCCAGGCTGCCTGATGATTTTAGCAACCTTGCAGATGGAGTGCAGCCTGGATGGAGGTGGCTGGATGGAGGTGGCTGGATGGAGGTGGCTGCAGCCAGACAGCATTGTCTGTTCCAGCATTGACTTTCTCTTTGTGTCTCAAAGTCAGATCCACTGAGGTTAAGCCGGTGTTCTTCTTGGCCCACTGCCTTCTACTGGTTGACTGTCATTTACAAGAAGGCCAGAGGAGTGGCAGGTGTGGAAACTAAAAATCAAACTGTTGACCACAGAAAACATTGACGATCTCTAATGTGATTACAAAGATTGGAAGACCATGAACCGCCGCCTCCCTCCTTTGACATTCCTATGCTTCAGTGAGAAGTGATCAAGGTGAATATCGAGAGGTTTTTCATCCTCGGAGATGTTTAGTGGGTGAGTGGGAAGCAGAGCAAAATCTTCCAAATTCAGAAAAACATACAGAATCTTCTTCGGCTGCAGTCGATGGGGGTCTGTGTCAAGGAGGATCACCAGGAATGAAAAACCAGTAAGCCTCACTCTTTGCCATGGAGGTCTCCAAGGTCATTTTTCAGAGTCTGCTCTTTGAAGCAGGGTGAAGACGTAGTCGCGTTACATCATCTGAAAAGTGCACAGAGAAACCTCTGTGATCAGCAGCCTGAAGGAAGAAGATGAGTCAGTAACATCATAGTATTCTGACATACTAAGGATCAGCAAATCTTTTTTGACATATTGTATGACGTAAACCTCATCGACAGCATAGCCTCCCAGTCCTTTCTGTCCTCTATCACGGAGATCTTAGAGTCTGGGTAAACCACTAACTCTGGATGAGCTGTCAAAGGCCGTCTGATCCTTCGAGATGAGTTAAATTCCCAGAAGCAAGGGTGACCAGCTGAGTTGTATTTGGCTCTGTCGACTGCTGGATGTGTGTGAGAGTGTGCTTCTGGCTGGCAGCATGTCAGAATCCATGAGAAAAGGCAATCATCATCCTCATCTACAAGCCAAAGGGGGAAAGGGAGGAAATCAGAAATTGACAACCCATTTCATTGCTTATGTCGGCGACAAAATTGTGTCCAAGGTCATCTCCAGTTGGGTTAATTCTGCTCTGGAGTTACTGATCCATCATGACCAGACGTACGCAGTACCCGGCAGGAAGGTCTCTGAAAGCCTTGCGCTACTCAGGGATATCATTGCCTACGTACAGGACAGGAGGGTGGACACCTGCCTCTTCAGCCTTGACCAGGAGAAGGTCTTTGGCAGAATATTGCACACCTACATGATGGATGTGCTCTCCAATTTGAGGTTGGGGGGTGGAACCTGAAATTGGATCCACCTGCTCGACACAAACATCAATAGCACAGTTTCAATCAATGGGCGAGAACCAAAAAATGTTCCGATTAGGCAAGGTTGCCCTCTCTCTTCTGTCTTATTTGTGTGCGATATTGAACATTTTGCTGTGTCCATTTGGAAGGATGTAGGCATAAGAAGGAGGTGTGCAGGTCAAAGCCTTCCTATATATGGACAACTTCTCCAGCTTCCACTTAGATTCATTGTCAGTACGTAGACTGATGAGCATCTGTGGCCAGTTCAAACTAATCTTGGGAGTCAAAATTATTCATAGCAAAAGCAAGGCCAAGTTCTTTGGAAGCGGGATGACCAATTCTTTTGTCCCTTCACTGTTAAGGTCAGACTACCTGGAGGTACTTGGCATATGGTTTGGAGGTGGAGCAGATATTGGGCATGTGGGAGCGATGCTCCCTCTCTATTGGGGGTAAAAACCTGGTCATCAGGTGTGAGGTGCTCTCAGTGTTGCTTTATGTATTGCAGGTGTGGCCTATACCCCACTCCTGCACTGTGGTGGTCACCTAAACCATCTTCCACTTTATCTGGAGATCAAAAATGTACCATGTTTGCAGGGACACAGTGTACAAATTTCTAGGTAAAGGACGGAGAAACATACCCTCAGCCTAATAGCAACATTTGTGTGTGGGCGCATCAAGCTGTGCACAGACCCTGGTACGCAAACACCAAGTGTTACAATGTGTTGTGGTTCTACCTGAACCCAGTATACTGAAGGATGGGTCTGGCCATGTTGCTGCAGAATGCTCCACGTAGTTGGACGGTGCCTTACCACCACTGCACCATGGAAAGATTTGAGCAGAAAAACATCTTTGACCACAAGTCCATCAGGTTATAGTCTGCACATGATGTCTTTGAGACCCTGTGGGAAAAGGACATGATGGATCTTGTCGGATGGTTCCCTGAGCAGATTGTCAATGTCATTTGGTGGAACGACGCAATCCCACAATCCAAAGATCAGATCATAGCTCTGCAGCCTGCCACATCCAGTCATGAATGATGGTAGAAATTAAAAACTAATAGGAGAAAGTGGATCCATTAACATCATCTATATCATTGAGGGTGGAACCCAGCAAATAACAAGGTTGAAGAATTTGCAACCATCTTCAGTTGCTCTGTCTATAGTTGTTTGGCATGCACTGCAGTTCAGTGTTGTAGCTTCACCAGGTTGGCACCTCATATTTAGTGGTGATTCTGACATACATTTCTACACTCTTCGTTATCATCAAACCAGGGGTTGGTCCCTCTGGCTTGATGATAATAACAGAGTGAAGGATATGCCGGACCTTGTGGTGACAGGTTCTGGTGGAATAAGATTCTGTTGCTGCTGACCCACAGTCCCTGATGGAAGCCCAATTTTGAGCTACGAGATTTGTTCCGAATCTGTTCCTTTTAGCACAGTGGTAGTGTTGCACAATACTGAGGGTGTACTCAGTGTGAAGACAGGATTTTGTCTCCACAAGTATTGTTTGGTTATTTCTCCTGCCAATATTGTCATGGACAGATGCATCTGTGATAGGTAGGTGGGTGGGGAAGAGGACAAATAGGTTTTCCCCATGTGTTGGTTCTTACCCCCTTGCACAGGTCAGGTCTGGCAGATAGATCCCTTCGGACTCAGTTAACACCATTAGTTGTGTTGCCCCTGAAACATTCTTGTGATGGGCATTGAAGTCCAGGGTAAATGTGCCCTTGCTACCCTTAATAGTTTTTCCAAAATATTTAAAATGGAGGAGCTCTGAGCTGAAGGAGGGGAGCAAATAGTGACAAGAGAAACATTTCCTTGTCCATCTTTGATCTTATTGGACGAGACTTCCTGAAGTCTGGAGACAATGTGGAAGATTCCCTGGACCACTCCCACTGAACACCAACCATAGGGCCAACACTTCTGAAGTGTCTGTTCAGGGATGATGATGGAGGAGTCTGGGACATTGCCTGAAAAGTTTGATTCTGTAAATATCATAGAATCATTGAAACGCTTCAGTGCAGAAGGAGGCCGTTTGGCCCATGGAACCTGCACTGACAACAATGCCACCCAGGCCCTATACCTGTAACCCCACGTATTTATCCTGCTAGTCCCCCTGACACTATGGGGTAATTGAGCATGGCCAATCAACCTAAGGAAACCGGAGCAGCCAGAGGAAACCCACGACGACAGGGGAGAATGTGCAAACTCCACACAGTCACCCAAGGCTGGAATTGAACCTGGGTCCTTGGTGCTGTGAGGCAGCAATGCTAACTAACCACTGTGTCACTGTGCCATCCCTGTGACTGGGTCAGGGTTATTACTTGACTTGCCTGTGGGACAATTCTCCTAATTTTGGCACAAGTCCCCAAATATTAGTGAGGACAAGTTTGCAGGCTTGGCTAGGCAGGGTGTGCCTTTGTCATATCCAGTTGATGCTGAGTGGCCAGTTCAGATTTTCATTCTTATTTTTCATAGCTGTTTGGTATAATTAATTGGCTAATTTGGCTATTTCAAAAGGCAGTTGATAGTCAACTGTATTGCTATGGGTCTAGAGTGACTTATCAGCCAGACCAGATAAGGAGAGCAGATTTCTCACTTGGATTTTAATTTCCCAGCTGGAATTTGAATTCAGTCTCCACATCATTAACCTAAGCCTCTAGATTATTGGTCCAGGAACATACCCACCATGCTACCATACCCAATAAGCAGCTCTGCATTACTGCACAAGTGTGGTCATGGGCATTCCCAGAGGCACAGCCAAATCACGAAGAAGATATATTCTGCTGCAGAATGAAGCATTGAAACTTAGAAACTAGAAGCACATATGAGCAGTGATTGACTAGGTTAAGATTGTTCTCGCTGGAGTTCAGACGAATGAGGGGGGAATCTCATAGAAATTTATAAAATTCTAACAGAACTAGACAGGGTAGATGCAGGGAGGATGTTCCCAATGGTGGGGGAGTCCAGAACCAAGGGTCACAATCTGGGGATTCAGGGTAGACCATTTAGGACGGCGATGAGAAAACATTTCTTCACCCAAAGAGTGGTGAGCCTGTGGAATTCATTATCACAGGAAGTTGCTGATGCCAAAACATTGAATGTATTTAAGAGGCAGTTGGATATAGCACTTGGGGCGAATGGGATCAAAGATTATGGGGAAAAAGCAGGATTAGGCTATTGAGTTGGACAATCAGCCATGATCGTGATGAATGGCGGAACAGGCTGAAGGGCCAAATGGCCTCCTCCTGCTCCTATCTTCTGTGTTTCTATGTTTCTATGTAAGCAGGAGTAGGCCATTGTGAAGTTTTAAATAATTTATAACGTGTTTTGAGGACTTAGTATCCTTAGTGAGGATGTCTTTGGGTTGGCGGGGGGAGGGGTGGGTGGGGGGGGGGGAATTGGTGGGTGTAAGAGGCATGCATGTCTGAGATCTATATATGGGAAAGCTGCCAACTTTACCTTGACGGATACCCTGACAATGTTAAACTTTTTTTTCTTGACTATAATATTTTCTTTTGGGTGTAGAATGCACCATTGACTCTGAGTTCCAACCAAACAGAGTGCACCTTCTCCTGTGGGCCAGGTGCCTCTGAACCTCAAACAGGACAGTCTTCCTTCTCTGCATTTCCTGCAGAAGCCACCCCATTACCACATCTGGATCGGGAGGCACTTTGCATAGCAGAACAATCTGTTATGCTAAATTAACGAATTTGTATAGGGCAAACTATTTCAGTTAGACCACTTCCATTCTAAATAATGATGCATACGTTTTGTGTTTGTTTTATTGCAACTTTCTCTGAGTGAAGGAGTATACCTTCATGTTTCAGGATCCCAGCGGAGAGCAACTCTCATAGCGGGCACATCTTGGGATATGGCCAGTCCATTAAAATTAATGTACCGCAAATCATGGGATGCATGCTTGTGATTTCCCGAGACCCACTCCCTGTGAGCCCCATTCCCCACTGGCAAAGCTGGAAGGTGGAGTCATCCCTTTAATGGATAATTGTTCTTTGGCATAACAAACAAGAACAATAAACATAAAACCTTGAAAATGCTGGGAACATGAAACAACAACAGAAAATGCTGTAAATACACAGCAGGCCTGTTGGTGTTTATAAAAATGAAAAGACGGGAGAGCATTTTAAATATTACCTTTCATCCAAACTGCCAGAAAAAGAAGCAAGTTGACAATGCATCAACAATATGAAGGCTTATGATTTTATTTCTGAATTAAGCGTGCAGATCCAATTGATAGAATAACTGACTTGTTTATGCTTCTTTCCTTTCTCAATGCTTTGCAAAAACATTTTCGCAGAGATTGTTTTCATTTGGATTTATGTAATTTAATTGTACATCCCCAAAACAGTGGAGCATTCATTTCCGCTGTCTATCTATACTTTACCATCTCTGGCATCAAGAACAGAGTTCTTCTTTGACTTTGAAGTGGTTAAATAGTGAACTATGAATAAAACTGAATTACCAACCCACAGCATTTAAACATTCTAATATGTGGTGTGTAATATATTCTGCTTCAAATATGCTTGGACCATAATAAGCATTTAACTGGAGAGCCCCTAGATTCAAGGATGAAGTTCCGAAAGTTATGATCAGGAGATTTCATAGAATATAGCTTTTTAAAATTAAGCTCATCTTTTTAATAACTTCATCCCAACATTATTGAATGTTATTATATTCATGGTACAGATAAATCAGCAAATGCCCGTCGTATCTGCTGCAAATCTACAATAATCCTGATCTGAGAAGAGGACCTTCAAGTAGAACAAGGTAGGATAGTATAATAAGGTTAGCTTCATATTTTGAGTCCAAGAGTTATCATTGACACTGGAGAGCACCCAAAACTATTGACTCTTAGTATCCTTCGATGTTAAGGATAAACAAGGCAGATAGGTGTGTCCAACAGGTCGATGTGATAGCTCTGGTGTGTGGGTGAAGAGAGTTAGCATGCTTCCTGCTTTTTGTGTGCTTGTCATTTTCAGCCTACACTGCTCGTTAGCAGAAATGTGAAAAAGAGAGTCAAATGTACAATTTACTACCCGTCAGCTTTCCCAAGGGCAAGTTCTCAACTGTGCCTCCTCATGGTTACACAAGAAAACAAGATTCCTCAGCCCCAGGCTAATGTTTTTGGAGGAAATTGGAGGAGGTTTGGCCCTCAGACTGTCAGTGTCCGTACCGACCAGCACGTGGACATGCCCTGTTGCTCGTGACCCAAACTCCCAGCTATGGATGAGTAGCTCCACTGCCTTGTAGGTACCTTAGCAGAGTTGATGGCAAAGGGAGTAAACCCTGACCAAAATCTGGAGTGGAGCCCAAAGCTGAACTGATGCTTAAATGTGTAATATTTCCAGCAACTCCTGAAACCAAGCAAGTGCCAAATATAATGCTCCACCTTCCTTTGGACCCAACTGTGGGGGGTAAAGAGGAGGGCACAAAAGGCTGGTATAGAGCTACAACAGTTTTGTATCTACTAGGGTTTAGAAGAGTAAGAGGTGACTTGATCGAAACCTTTAAGATCATGAGGGATATTGACAGGGTGGATGTAGAGAAGATGTTTCCTGTTGTGGGAGAATGTAGAATTAGTGATGACTGTTTAAAAATAAGGGGTCGCTCATTTAAGACAGAGATAAGATATTTTTTCTCTCAAAGGTCGTGAGTCTTTGGAATTCTCTTTCTCAAAAGGGAGTGGAAGCAGAATCTTTGAATATATTTAAGGCAGAGCTAGATAGATTCTTGATTAACAAGGGGATGAAAGGTTATCGGGGTAGGCAGGGTTGGTGTTGCAAGCATAGAATCATAGAATCACACATTGCAGAAGTAGGCCATTTGGCCCATCGAGTCTACACTGACCACATTCCCACCCAGACCCAGTCCCCATAACCCCATGTATTTTCGTTAGCTAGTCCCCCTGACACTAAGGGCAATTTATCATGGCCAATCCACCTAACTTGCACATCTTTGGAGAGTGGGAGGAAACCGGAGCACCCAGAGGAAACCCACACAGACATAGGGAGAATGTGCAAACTCCACACAGACAGTGCCCCAAGGCCAGACCGACAGTGCCCCAAGGCCAGAATTGAACCCGGGTCACTGGCGCTGTGAGGCAGCAGTGCTAATCATTGTGCTACCATGCCACCTACCATGATCCTATTGAATAGTAGAATAGGCTCAAGGAGTCTAGTGGCCTACTCCTGCTCCTAATGCATATATTCGTATATATGTTCATATGTTTAGGTTCTGACATTTGGGCAGCGCAGGGTCTAGATACATTTTGCCCGGGTTTGTTCCCAGAGGAGGTCACTCCAGTTTCGCTGCAGTGTATGGGAGACAGCAGTTATGAATGATAAGCCCAATTTGATTGGCTATGGGCTGTTACCAATGGTGTGAGGGACCATGATGACCCCCTGGTCAGCCATGACTCACCTCAAATAGGACTGTCCCCGACTGGTAAGATGCTGACCCATCACCATCCATTAGCCTCAACATGGATGCTTGGAGCTTCAGTCGCTGCTCAAGAAGTGGATCAAATCCACCTCGTTAGCAAACAAAAAAAACAAGCAAAAAGCCTAACTCTTTGTTTGACAAGCTGGAATATCAGGACAACATGCACGAGATGACTTAGAGCAGGTCTTAACACCTGCACGACAGCTTTGGTCAACATGGAACTTGATTGGCTGAACATTGACTTTACATCCCTACAAGAAAGCAGGCTTGTCAAGAACGGTTCACTGAAACATTATGCATTCGTCTGCCAGGGGAAGAATTCAGAGCAAATGGGTAAGCAAGGTGCAGGCTTTGTTGTAAGGGACGTGCTACTCTCAATGATGGAACCCTCCACAAATGGTCCAGAACATGTTCTCTCCATCCACCTCTCAATTCAAACAGTGTCAGTTAACCTCATGAGTAGATCTGGCAGCATCTGTAAGGAGAGAAAAGAGCTGACGTTTCGAGTCCAGAAGACCCTTTGAGATTTTCCAACATTTTCTCTTTTGGTTTCAGATTCCAGCATCCGCAGTAATTTGCTTTTAACCTCGTGAGTAGTTATGCTTCAGTACAGAGGTGAAAAACCAGTTCTATGCGGAGGTTGACATTGCTATCAGCAAAATTCCGAAGTCAGAACATTGGCACCTATTGAGCGACTTCAACACAAGAGTGGGTACAGACCAAAAGTCATTTTCCTCCTACCTCAGACCTCCTGGACAGGATTTTCCGGTCCTTCCTGCAGGCAGGATATTCCGATCCTGCTGAAGGTGCCCCCTGTGGTGGGTTTCTCGATGATGGGGCAGGCGAGTTGCACAAAATGCCATAGATCTCACTGGGACCGGAAGATCCCACAGGTGGTCAATGTTGAGTTGTCTTCACTTACGGAAAACATACCTCGGGGAAAACATACCTCGGTCGGGGGGGCGGTGGTGGGGGGGGTGGAATCCTAGTCTATGCTTTGGACAGAGACTACTTGAGCTTTGTGTAACTAACACTTCCTTTCAGAACAAACCATACCACAAGGTGTCCTGGAGATACCCAAGGTCAGGACATTGGCACCAGCTGAATCTGATTATCACCAGATATGACTTCTCTCTCGAGAGCATTCTCATGGCACACACACTTACCACAACCTCCTGACTGCGGTACTGTTCGCTCCCTGGTTTGCAGCAGGGTTAAGATGCACATCTTGAAGCTTTTTCATTCAAAGCAAAAGGGCCATCCTTGAGTCAACATCTGCCGTGCTGCCTCGCCAGATAGGACCCGACAGTTCCTTGCCACAATCGAACAGGTGTTCTGTGGCATTCCCACACAGAGTGCAGGAACAATGTAGAACAAACTTTGAGACACTGCATGCTCAACATATGGGGATTAAGAGCGAAGAAATGCTGACTAGCTCGAGGCTAACATCGCTGTAAAGAAATCTGTTACTGAAGACAGGCAAGCTGCCCTCATTAGTTACAAGAGAGTTCCAGGCAAGAAAACTCTGAATGCACTAAGAGCTGTTTGAATTAAAGTCCAACAGACTGCTAGGTACTGACAACTGCTTACAATTTTGTCAGAATATCCAGATGTTGGAGAGATGGATGCAACAACTTATTGAGTTGTGCTCTAATAGTCACCGAGGAAGGTTTAAGGTGCGAGTGGCAAGGTTTAAAGGAGATGTACGAGGCAAGTTTTTTGCACAGAGGGTGGTGAGTGCCTGGAATTCACTGCGGGGGGAGGTAGTGGAAGCAGATACGATAGTGACTTTCAAGGGGCGTCTTGCCAAATACATGAATAGGATGGGAATAGAGGGATATGGTCCCCAGAAGGGTAGGGGGTTTTATTTCAGTTGGAAAGCAGGCTTGGAAGGCCAAAGGGTCTGTTCCTATGCTGTAATTTTCTTTGTTCTTTGTTCTTTGAAGCTCCGGATACCAGAGACAGCCTGCCTGACATGGAAGAGGTGGATTTTGAATCCACAGTGCAGGAGTTTCGCAAAGTTTTCTTGCACTGGCAAAGCTCCTGCTGCTGATGCTATACCACTGGAACTGCACCTTCATTATCTATCTCTTTTGGAGGGAAGGAATAATGACGCATAACAAGATCAAAGGTGACTGTAGTGAATCCAACAACTATTGAGGCATCTCGCTAAGCATCATGGGAAGTTAATTTGTCCATGATGCCCTTGTCAGCCTGCAGATCCTGCTTCAGTGCATTCACCCCGAACCCAGTGTGATTCAGAACTGGAAAATCAATCATTGACATGATCTTTTCAGTCCAGACAATTACCGGAAACTAAGGAGGCCACTATATATTGGCCCGTAGATTCCCGGCTCCCCAGCGTTGGATTTAGTGGGAATTCATCTCAGAGGTTCCCAGGTAACGGTTTAGGTGGCGATTAGCCAGAAGTGCTAACTTCCCTGGACACCTGCACTGTGCTGGGAACCATCTGACAAAGCGATTTAAATTGCTATCCTCAGATGGTTACTCTGAAAGAGAAGAAATAAAAACACTTCTCACTTCAGCGTCACTAATTTAAAGACCCAGACTGAGCCCTGCACGGGATTCCGCCTACACCACCAACCACCAGCGGACTCCCAACACCAC
Source organism: Mustelus asterias (assembly GCF_964213995.1). Classification (NCBI taxonomy): domain Eukaryota; kingdom Metazoa; phylum Chordata; class Chondrichthyes; order Carcharhiniformes; family Triakidae; genus Mustelus; species Mustelus asterias. Next base: position 41,946,893 of record NC_135807.1, on the reverse strand, counting down.
CAGTCTCCTAGGCAACCCCCCCACGATATTCATCATCTGCCCCCCCATCACCCAACCCCCTCCCCCCACCTGAACGGAATTCCCCTGACCTCTACCCCACCTGACTTTTGCCCCTGATTCCTGACCCGAACCAGCCATCAACGCCCCCCGACCCAAACTAACCTTCTTGACTGACCCTGCCCCCTCACCCGACCTGACCACTGTCACCACCCGACCCTGACCCCCAAACTCCCTGACTCAACCGATCCATACTCCCTGACCTGGCTATGACTCATCTTTCATTCCCTCCCCCTGCAGTATAAATATCTCCCACTTTCTTTGCCTTTTAGTTGTGACAAAGGGTCATCTGGACTCAAAACGTCAGCTCTTTTCTCTTCTTACAGACACTGCCAGACCTGCTGAGATTTTCCAGCATTTTCTCTTTTGGTTTCAGATTCCAGCATCCGCAGTAATTTGCTTTTATTCTTTTTTGGAGAGTTGGTGCAAGACTTCATGGGCCGAATGGCCTCCTTCTGCACTGTAGCGATTCTGTAGTTCTTTGGTTCATCAATCTCACCATGGTATTTGATCATGTGAGCAGAGGCAATCTATTTAAGCTGCTGAAGAAAATTGGCTGCCCACTGAAGCTCAATGTGATCTCTTTCTATGAGAACAAGATGGGTAATGTTAACTATGATGAGACAACATTTCAAACGCTTTGAGATCCACAGTGGAGTCAAACAAGTTTGCATTCTAGCTCTGACACTCTTTGGCATATTCTTCTCTTTGCAGCAGACATATGCCTTCCACTTACCTACAGACGGTGTCTATTTACACATTTACATGTTCAGCCTTATCCACCTGAGGTCCTGAACAATCATCCTCGAATTGCCCCACACTGACAATGCCACACTAACATTCCACACCGAGGAACACCTTTATGGGCAAATGGACAGGCTCTCTCATGCCTGTAAAGAGTTTGACTATCCACATCAAGAAGACAAATGTCATAGTCCAGGATGTTACCATACCACCATTAGCATTGACATTGTGATGCTGGAGGTTGATGACAGCTTCATATATCTAGGCACCACAATCACCAACAAACTGACACTCCATACTGAAATCAACTCACAACACAAAAGTTGCAGCCACGTCTAAGTTGAAGATGAGAGTGTAAAACAACAGCAACCTCACTGAGAACACTAAACTGAGTCTACCAAGCCTGTGTCCTCAGCATACTACTCCATAGTGACATGACCAGGACAAAATGCTAGACTGGAGAAAATGCTGAGCAGCTTCCACCTTTACTACCTCAGATATATCCTCAGCATCTGTTGATATGACAAGGTCACCAACTCAGTGGTCCTGGATTATGCTAATTCCATCAGTTTTCACTCCTGTAAAGATGACATCTGTGCTGGCCATGCTCACCGGATAGATAATGGTCATATACCCAAAGTCCTGCTGTACAAGGTACTGGCCATTGGATCATGACCTTCATCTCTCTGCTACAAGGAAACTGGCAAGTAAGATATGAAGTTGCCAGACACTAACAACTGGGAGATAGTCTCTGATAGATGTGAACACTGAAGGATAAATGTTTGGAAAGGCATTGGAAAAGGTGAACTGGAACAAAAGACTCCATGGTTTGAGAAGTATCCCAGAGAATCATGCACCTTCTCAGCCACTGTCTCCCATTGTAACAGAGCTTGCCATGCAAGAGTGGAGAGCCTGAGGCACATCAGGCAATTCTTAATGTCTGATTGAAATGTACTTTGGAAGGTTGCCTTAGTCGTGTAATAGCAGAAAATGCTATTATCAACAAGGTACAAAGTAAATTAACAGTAAAGTAAAATACTGTGGATGCTGGAAATCTGAAATAAAAAAATGCTGGAAATGCAGCAGACAATGGAGTGAAACAGAGTTAATTGCCGAAATGTTACTGCCTCGCCCACCCGAGGCTCGTAAGATCCCCCCCCGAGGCCAACGGAGAATGCTGTTCCGCGAGCCCCGATTCTGGGGTGTGCGAGGCAGCAAAATTCTGGCCAATGTTTCAGGTCAATAACCTTTCCTCAAAACAAAGTAAGTTATAGCAATTTACTTGCATAACAGGAGAGGAAATCTGTTATATATTTGTCCCTTTTGGCTCACTGTAGAGTCCTGCTGTAGTAATGTATGCAAGGAAGTGATGCAATGTGATGTAGAGCAGGAAACAGAGAAGCAGCAGCTATGAGAGAGAACACACCACAACAAAGTTACATTCATTTACCAAGTGTTCCTAAGTGTCATTCTCAAAATACACCACAAAACTGGCGATGAGGATAAAGGATGTGCATTTATTAAACCAATTGCAAGAAGAAGTTTAAGCAAAAAAAGTCAGAAAAAGGGTAACTTTTCACATTGCTGACTACAGGAAAAGTCAGTTGACTCGTGTGCACTTGAATAAAAGATACTCTGATAAACAGATTCTAGAGCTGGCTGTAGTAAATGACAGACTGAAGTTCAAATTAATGCCCTGTGTAAATAAGAAAATGGGGGTAGCTGCTGGAAACATGGTTGAAAAATATGCATTCTGGAAACCTACATGAGTAAAAATAGTGGGATTTTTCGGCATCATTCGAGCTTTTGCTGAGAGCGCGGAGGAGTGGAGTTCTTATATACAAAATATATACAAAATAGATGAAGACATTATTTTGTCCACTTTCCTGAGCATGATGGGGGTAAAACTTTTAATCACCTCCTCAGTTTTATGCAACCTAATAAACCACGCTCTAAAATGTCCAAGCAATTTGTGGAAATTTTGCAAACCCAGTTTTCACCTAAACCCCTGGTGATTGCAAAGCATTTTAGATTCCATGAAAGAAACCAAGAGGACGGGGAGTCAATCATACAATTTGTCACAGTGCTTAAGAGACTTGAATACTATTGTGAATTTGGAGACGTGCTTAATGACACTATTTGTGACAGACTTGCTTGTGGTCTACGTAGTGAAGCAAAAACATCTGTTAACTGAGAGTGATCTCACTCTGCAGAAAGCCAGTGAAATTGCTGTTTCTATAGAGCTGGCTGCAGAGAAAGTCCAACAATTGAGTTCATCCACTCAGGCACACAAAATGTTTGCTGAATCATCACCCAAAGCCGCCGGGGCCCATACATATTACCGGTGTGCAAAGCAAAGGCATTCTGCTGCTGGATGCTGATTAAAGATATGCTTTGGAAGATGAAATAAAAGCTCACACTGAGCGTGCTTGCAGGTACCAAAAGCAAACTAAATAAAAATAAAAACCAGGAACAAATATTTGATACATTCATCCACAGGAAAGTTAATGTAATACTTAAAAAAAAAGTGAAAATATCAAAAGCAAAAGCAGAAAGCGCTGGAAGGCGAAAAGGTGCATTAGTACTTTGGTGGTGACTTTGTTGATTGTGATGAAGGACCTTTACCCAAAACAGTAACTGGTCTTTCCTCTTTTCAAATGTTGATGGATACTTGCAACATTTTCTGCAATTATTTCCAAATCAATCAAGCAGGGCCTGCCATAGGGGAGATGGCTTATAACTTTCCATACATGTTAATCATGTTTCTAAAGTTGCTACTATATTCTACTGTAATGATAAAATGATGAAGCCGTCAGAATTAGCAGCCAAGACCTGTGCTTGGTGTGGAAAGTTCTTTTGAAACATCAAACACTGTAAATGCATCTGTATTCAGGCTTCCTTTGATGTTGCCAGGATCTGTATTATATGGTGAAGTCAAATTCAATCATGCCAAACTAACAAGAAGCCAGTGTTCTCAATCCTGTTAGTCACAACTATTCCGATGTATATAATCATTCACACCACAAGGTTCACATCTGAACAGAATTTTCTGCTGCTACCTTTCAATTCTGCTTTCCTAATTGTGAATAACACAGTAACAACAACTGATGGGTTTGACATCAAAACTAAAAATAACAAATAGCATTTGCATGGCCCTCCTCATGGAATCAAACATGTCCCACGGGTTACAGCAGAATTGGAATGTCTTGAGCTTATCATTCATTCATCTTGATCCAAGAATTTCCCCAAGTATGAAGTTGTCAGGTTTCATTCATCTATAGATTGATTGTGTGAGGCATCGTAGCAGGAGGTACCTAACTTTATTCACCAGGAAATGTTGTTGATCATCAAGGGAATAAACCCTGTTACCTAGTTAGGATTCCATTTTTCCCCCTGGCCACCGAGTTAAGCCAGACAGTTCACTATCTATTTGACTCCAAGCTCTAGTATGCTCATTATTACCTACTTCCATAGAATCATAGTATCATAGTATCCTTACAGTGCAGTAGGAGGCCATTTGGCCCATCGAGTCTGCACCGACCACAATCCTACCCAGGCCCTATTCTCGTAACCCCACATATTTACCCTGCTAATTCCCCTGACACTATGGGGCAATTTATCATGGCCAATCAACCTAACCTGCATATCTTTGGACCGTGGGAGGAAACTGGAGCACCCAGAGGAAACCAGGCAGATACGGGGAGAATGTGCAAACTCCACACAGTGAACCGAGGCTAGAATTGAACCCGGGTCCCTGGCGCTGTGAGGCAGCAGTGCTAACCACTGTGCCACCGTGGCGCCACTTACATAACATCACCGAACCTCCAACTCTGCCTTGGCTCATCTGTTGCTGAAATTCTCATGTATGCCGATGTTTTCTCTGAATGCGACCATTCCAATGCTTCCAATGGGATTTAATGAAAGACCACACAGTTAACTCTGTTTCCTCGCCACAGATCCTGCCACACCTGCTTTTCCAGCATTTTCTATTTTTTATTCAGATTTCCAGCATCTGCAGTATTTTGTTTTCATTTTCCAATAGTTTGGTGGCTAGCCCCTTCCCCTTGTACTCTGTGTAAAATTCAGCTCATTAAAACTCTGCTGTCTGTATCCTAACTTGCACCAAATCCCATTCATCCGTCATTCCTGTGCTCACTGACCACCATGGCCCTTGGTCTAGCCCCACCTCTATTTTAAAATTGTCGTCCTTTATTTCAATTTGCTCGAGAGCCTTACCCATCACTCTCTCTCTAACCTCCTGCAGCTCCGTGTATGTATATTCTCTCATACACGGGGAGAATGTACAGACTCCACACAGACAGTGGCCTGAGGCAGGAATTGAACCTGGGTCCCTGGCGCTGTGAGGCAGCAGTACCAACCACTGTGCCATCATGCCGCTCCTAAGTCTTTTAGTTCTCCCTCCGACATTCTTCTTTGGCTTGGTATCAGTATTTGTTGTATTACAATTGCAATGCCTCATATAAGTGCAAGTTATTCAAATGAAATGAAAGGTATGCTTTTACTTCAGAGCTGACAAAATTTAGCACTCCTTGCACCACTGGTTAACATGGTCATATACAAATGACCATTAAATGACATAATCCAGGCTAGCAACATGCTGTGGTCTAGAGAATGCTGTCACTCAATGGGTGGATTCCAAACCATTATTATCCACTGTGCTTTTAGCAGCTGGAGTCTGCTTGCTCAGTACATTGACTAATAAAAATCACTGGTAACATAGAACATAGAACATAGAACAGTACAGCACAGAACAGGCCCTTCGGCCCACGATGTTGTGCCGACCTTCATCTGAAACCAAGATCAAGCTATCCCACTCCCTACCATCCTGGTGTGTAGTCTCCCCTCAGCCTCCTCCGCTCCAGAGAGAACAGCCCTAGCTCCCTCACCCTTTCCTCATAAGACCTACCCTCCAAACCAGGCAGCATCCTGGTAAATCTCCTCTGCACTCTTTCCAGCGCTTCCACATCCTTCTTATAGTGAGGTGACCAGAACTGCACGCAATATTCCAAATGCGGTCTCACCAAGGTCCTGTACAGTTGCAGCATAACCCCACGGCTCTTAAACTCCAACCCCCTGTTAATAAAAGCTAACACACTATATGCCTTCTTCACAGCTCTATCCACTTGAGTGGCAACCTTTAGAGATCTGTGGATATGGACCCCAAGATCTCTCTGTGATACTTTATGGTTTATTGATTTAGGCAACTGCATTGTAAATTGGTTTAAATTATGCAAAAGCATTACACTGCACCACTTCCAATGACGATATAAGAGGAAATATACACCGAGTGAATTTTTGATTTTTTTTGATGTTATCAGGAAGTGGTTATATTATCAGGAAGTTATTGTTGCTGAATGAATCTGGGAATTCTTGACCTGATTTTTGGATTGTGATTTTATCTCTTAACCGCAGTTAACACCTATGGGTGTATTTGCCATGTTAGACCAGAGGTGGCGCCCAAAGTCTGAGTAGAGCAGTTTTCAAATTCAAATCCATATTTATTTCCAAATTCAAGTTTGGAAAATACTTCATTGGTAATGTTATAAACAGGTTGTAAAGCATTTATCTACCGTCTTCATAATGACCCGATAACCGGTGCTAAATATTCCTGGGATACAAGAAGTTCAGTAAAGACAGGAAAGGAAGGAAAGAAAAGAGGAGGAGTGATGGCATTGGTTAAGGAGAACATACCAGTGCTGGAGAGAAGATGTCCCAGACTGTTCAAGTACAGAATCTATTTGGCTGGAGCTAAGGAACAAAAACCTCCACCCACAAGCCACAGAGCAACTCAACCCCCAGACAAGCATTGGGGCAAACCCCCGCCTCTAACTGCACCCCTCCCTTGCCCCCCTCTGTGACGTCAGATCAGCAATGGGGGAATTCCCCTACGAAAGGGGAACATATAACGGGGATGCTCTTTAACTACAGTTAAATTTATTTTAATATATTTAAATGATGTTCCTGCCCAGAAAGGACAGGAGCCTCATTGCGTCACTGTCACTGGTATGGGGGAGGGTGGGGGGTGGGGGGGGGGGGGGGGGGGGCGGGGGGGGATGTAATACCTGAGAACGAGATCTGGCTGCTGAGATTCTTGTTCCCGTGGTCTTGAGGGATTGTTGTCATTCTCGCCTGCGACAAACTACAGCTGAAAATCACCACCCCTCCAATAAGTGTTTAAGCATCTGTATCCAATCTGATGCTCCATTATCCTTACAGACATTATTATAAACTGGTGCCTGATCCAGATCATTTTGTCAGGACTGCACAAGCAGGGAGTGGAAAGTGTAAAGCATGGGAAAAGGTCAGGTGTCCACCTGCTCCATTCATCGTGCTAATTTCCTTACTTGGTTGCCTGCTGGCAATGCAATGTTAATTTATTTTCTACGGCTATTTAATGGCAAGCTACGGTATTGTTTTTACTGCATTTAATTGGAAGTGAAGAAAAGAACCTCTGCTGATATGTCACCTTATTATATCCTCAGGGCATCTCACAACCAGTGAATTACTTTATGAAGTGCAGTCACTGCTATTACAGTGTTAGTTACGTGCAGAAAAGTCCTGCAAAATTCAAGGTGATGACTAGTTCATTTTATTTGGTCATCAGGTTGAGTAAGTGCTGGTGAAATAGGCAGTTGCATGGCAGATAAAATTTAGCACAGAGAGCTGAGGAGTGATCCATCTTGATAGGAAGAATGAGGTGAGGCAATACAAACTAAATGGTACAATCTTTGAGGGTGTGCAATTATAGAGAGACCTGGAGTATACCTGCTCAAATGGGGGGAGATGATGGTGTAGTGGTAATGTCACTGGACCATTAATCCAGAGGCCCAGGGTAATACTCTGGCAACATGAGTTCAAGTCTCACCACGGCAGCTGGTGGAATTTAAATTCAATTAATAAAATCTAGAATACAAAACCCACATCAGTAATGGTAACCAACACACTATCGTCGAATGTTGCAAAAAGCCATCTGGTTCACTAATGTCCTTTAGGGAAGGGAATCTGCCATCCTTACCTGGTCTGGCCCACATGTGATTTCAGATCAGTGTGATTGACTGAACTGCCCTCTGAAATGGCCTTGCAAGGCACTCAAGCACAATTAGGAATGGGCAACAAATGCTGGCCTTGCCAGCGATGCCTACATTCCATGAAAGAATATTTAAACGTTCTCTGAAGGTGGCAGAACAAGTTGAGAAGCCTGTTAAAAAGGCAGTTGTGGGCAAAGAATTGTCATAGAGTCATCGAGGTTTACAGCATGGAAAGAGACCCTTTGGCCCAACTTGTCCATGCCACCCCTTTTTTTAAACCCCTAAGCTAGTCCCAATTGCCCGCATTTGGTCCATGTCTCTCTATACCCATCGTACCCATGTAACTGTCTAAACGTTTTTTATAAGACAAAATTGTACCCACACCTCTACTACTACCTCTGGCAGCTTGTTCACCACTCTCTGAGTGAAATAATTGCCCCTCTGGACCCTTTTGTATCTCTCCCCTCTCACCTTAAACCTATGCCCTCTAGTTTTAGAGTGCCCTACCTTTGGGAAAAGATATTGACTATCTAGCTAATCTATGCCTCTCATTATTTTATAGAACTCTGTAAGATCACCCCTCAGCCTCCTACGCTCCGGAGAAAAAAGTCTCAGTCTGTCCAGCCTCTCCTTATAACTCAGAGTAGCATCCCAGTAAATCTTTTCTGCACTCTTTCTAGTTTAATAATATCCTTTCTATAATAGGGTGACCAGAACTGTACACATTATTCCAAGTGTGGCCTTACCAATGTTTTGTACAACTTCAACAAGACATCCCAACTCCTGTATTCAATGTTCTGACCAATGAAACGAAGCATGTTGAATGCCTTCTTCACCACTCTGTCCACATGTGACTCCACTTTCAAGGAGCTATGAACCTGTACCCCTAGACCTCTTTGTTTTATAATACTCCCCAGCGCCCTACCATTAATTGTGAGTCAGGAGATTTCCTGATGTCCCTCATGAATCCCGAAATCCCATATACCTGCACCCTCACATTCCTCCCTTCCTTCCTGCCTCAAACTGTTAGTCTTCCATCCCTGGATAGCCTTTCGCCTTTCTTCACTGCTTCTTCCTCCCCTGTCCAGCTTCCACTCCCCACTTTCTCACGGCTCCTTCCTCTCATGTCCAGCCTCCATTCCCCACTCCCCCCCCCCCCCCGCTTCTCCACTAATCCTCCTTAACCTGTCCACTTCCCCCTTTCCTCACTGCTCCCTCCTGCCCTGTCTAACCTCCACTCCACTCTTCCCCCTCCACTCCACTCTTCCCCCTCCACCCCCCCTCCACCCCCCCTTCCCCCTCCGCCCCACTTTCCCCTCCGTCTCCCACCCCCTCCACCGCCCCTTCCCCCTCTGTCCTCCTTCCCCCTCTCCAGTCTACCAGCACCTGATCTTAATCAAGAAACTGACATTTGGTAGCCAAGAAGGGCAAAGCAGTGGCTCCTCACTTCAAAATGGTGGCAGGAGGTAAGCTTGCCAGCTGCATGCCACATATATACACTTGTAAATGTGACCATTTCTGACTGGCAGGGGATTTAATTCTGGTGAGTTTGCCTTTAAATGAGCATAGATGCCAGGCCAATGGCCAGGATTCTTGACATTGTTTGTTGGCAAACTTGATCGGCCTTTAAAGTCCCAAGGATATAATTGCAAAAGTTCATCCTACTGTCGGGAAATTGATTTTTGGTCTCCTGCTAAATTAAATTTCCCCGTCTGCCAAGCTGCTGCTGGGTGTGGAAGGTTCCACCCGAGTGTGAGAGAAATGTTAAACCCGCTTCAAAAATTACTTAGAATGCAAATCAGTGAGACACTAATGGACGCTTAAGAACATCCCGTGCAGTATGCTACAGAGTTTTCTGTTAAACGAAACGGGAATTTCCAGCCATTCCCACCGGTGGGATCTTCCGGTCCTGCCAATAGTGAACCCTCGCCGCAGACTTCCTATCGGTGGGTGGGAGGGGGGCATACCACAGGAAACCCCGATGACGGTGGTGGGACCAGAGGATCCCGCTGCTGGCCCATGGCAGGCTGCCTCTGCTGCCACAAAACACGCTGCAGGGGGAGCAGAAAGTCCCGCTCCGTAACTTTATTTTAGTTCAGATGAAAGGTCACAGACTTAAAACATTGGGCGAGATTCTCCAGTCTCCCAGCCACCTGTTTCCCGCCAGCGGGAGGTGGTACCTTGTTTGCTAGTGGCGGGATTCTCTGGTCCAGCCGCTGTCAATGGGAATTCCCACTGATATCACCCGGCGGGATGCGCTGCCGGCAGGACCGGAGAATCCCGCCGGCATGAATGGCCAGAGAATTCCAGCCATTAACTCGGTTTCTCTTTTCACAGACACTGCCACAGCTGCTGGGTATTTTCAGAATTTTCCATTTATACTTCAGATTTTCAGAGCTGCAGTATTTTGCTTTTTGTATTAACTTTACTCCTTTCAGTCTCTTCCCTATTCGTGACAGCAGTATTTAGTTTGTAAAACAATCGTCGTTGGTTACATTGTATCTTGATTTTGCACATTACTTTTTTAAACTTCAATTTATAAATCCATCCTGGGACAGATATTGTATATTTTTATTGCAATGTTTCCAGACATTTTGGTTGCAATCAATAATTTTATTTCACTGACGTAAAGCACCTGGTAGATTAATATTTTCCTTGACATTATCAACTGTTGTTGTACAGCTACTTGGGATCAAAGGTGCCACTGTTAGTATTCTCTTTATATGAAGCTCCATTACAATGGGGCATTGTGTAATTACTTTCAAACCTTTGTCACATATTAGTTCATACAAACAAAGAGCTTCTGAATCCTGCACTGGAAACAATACAACAAATTGCACAAACAGCAAATGTCAAGGACCAGCTATCAATGATGGTGACAGCTGAGCTCCCCTTTGAAACACCTGTACATATAATTAACTGAGAACCGTGCATTTCTAACAGTCTTAGTTTGAATAAGATTTTGGCACGTCTTCCTGTCTGTTAATATAGAAGAGGTATCTCGGTTATGGAATATGTAATCCTAACTTGATGGTTCCTTGGCAATTATTTCTGTCCATCCTTATCTTCCAGGTGTTTCTCTTTTGATTTTTGTTTCCTCCTCAGGACAGGGTGGCTTGCTTTGAGTATTATTTCCAATCTGTAAGGCTGTTGCTTTAGTGAATTTGTCTTTCTGTAGTTTGTCCTCCTCCACAACCTCAGCACTAAGACTTGTTTGATTGATTTTTCATATTAAAAGCCATGTGGATTAAGTGGAATCTGTGAATTTTGCCGAGCTGGAAAGATTAAAAGAAACTTGAATTATTTTCGATCGCTGCTGACTTCCAAAAATTCCCTGATTAAAATGGCTGTTGCTCTGGGATGTGATAATATTTAAACTGTTCTCTTTCTGACATTTTTACCATTATGTTGCTGATATTATGGGGTGCAAGCCTCTGTAGGAAAGGTTTTGAATGATCATACCTTTCCATTCTTATCTTTTGTAAGTCAGCAGATGGTAACGTTTGTTACTCACAACAGGCCTCAGGCCTCTTCACGTCCACATGCTTACACTCAGGATATGAAGCCTTGGGACGGCACGGTGGCACAGTGGTTAGCCTTGCTGCGTCACAGCGCCTGGGACCCAGGTTTGATTCCCGGCTTGGGTCATTGTGTGGAGTCTGCACGTTCTCCCCGTGCTGCGTGGGTTTCCTCCGGATGCTCCCACTGTCCGAAAGATGTGCTGGTTAAATGCATTTACCATGCTAAATGCTCCCTCAGTGTACCCGAACAGGCGCCGGAGTGTGGCGACTAGGGGATTTTCACAGTAACTCCATTGCAGTGTTAATGTAAGCCTACTTGTGACACCAATAAATAAACTTTGAAACTTTGATCTAATCATTATTAACCTTTTAACTTCAGTTGAACACTTGCTGTTTTACATGAGCATGATTCTGCAGTTGGCCATCAAAGCAATTGAAGTTGCTTTCAACACAAGTTAAAAGATAAATGATGAATAGATCATGTTACTATGGGTAATATAGGCCGTGGTTTTCCACGACCCTTCTAAATAATTAGGTTTATTTTCACGTCTGCTCAGGGCTAATGGAGCTACCTCGAAATGGGGTGGATAGCCAGGGGGGCAGCCAGCTTTAATTTGAAAGTAGCCTACCACTGGCAGTTTAAAATGCCAAACCATTTCACTGATAGGGTCCTTTGAAAGTGGAAATTAGGATACTAATAAATAGAACTCTGGTTGCCATTTTGGGCCAGAACCAGAAAGAGCCTGCACGCTTCCACAGATGATAGAACCAAAGAGGCTTGCTAAAAATAAGTGTTATATCTTTATAAGTTAGAAATGCTGCAGCTTCATCAAGCGCATTTCTTTAAGTTCTCCATGAGGCTGCTGGACTGATAAATTTAGTCCATGACGGCAGTGCAGCAGTAAAATGTGGCACCCCAGGATATATATCCATATAACAATTAGTTGCTGGTTCTTTATGAATAATGTAACATCCTTCTTTCTTTAATAAATACTTCATGCCACTATAGGGGAGGCGATGGCCCCATAGTATTTTTGCTATCCTATTAATCCAGAAATTCAGCTAATGTTCTCGAGACCCGGATTCAAATCCCGCCATGGCATATGATGGAATTTCAATTCAATAAAAAGTATCTGGAATTAAGAATCTACTGATGACCATGAAACCATTGTCAATTGTCACTAATGTCCATTAGGGAAGGAAATCTGCTGTCCTTACATGGTCTGGTCTACATGTGAATCCAGAGCCACAGCAATATGGTTGACTCTCAACTGCCCTCTGTACGAGGACAACTCGGGATGGGAAATAAATGCTGGTCAGCCAGCGACACCCATGTCACATGAATGAATTTTTAAAAAATCAATATAACTGTTGCAATTATGCACCTTTCTTCTAAACTATGATTAACAATCAACTTTATAAATAAACCGAACCCATTAAGAGTCTTTTATAGCTTGATTTTGTTTTGAAAAATATTGTTTACTTAGGTGTCAGGGTGATGTGCCTTTGTCTTGTGGACTTGGCATTCATCACTCTCAGTGATGAGTTGGCACAATGCACTGGAGATGTGTACGTAACTCGTGGTGTGAGCGCTGTGCTTGATGTTACTAGCATTGTGCCACTTGCTGGTGATGTCGCTGATGTTGCACTGCTTGTTGGTGACGCAGTTCTTATCGTCTTAATGATTAGTGATGTTTCCGGTGTTGTTAATGATCTTTTCTGCTTTTCCAGTTCAGGTATAGATTAGATATGGACTCTGTTCCTCCTCATTTTCTTACCGGTTTCAAAGATGTATGACCCAAGAGTCTCAGCTTCATCATCAACTTTTGCTGATTCCAGGTTTTCATGATTGAATCCTGTACAGTTTGTTCTTTCAACAGCTGAGATGGGGGATTTAGTATGCTTGTTAAATGTTGACTTCTTTCCAGCTGTGCATCAGTGAGTTGTTGTCTTACTTCCTCTCTCGGAGGGAATATCTTGCTTGGCAGATTTGCCTTATACTTTCTTCCATTCAACAACGCTGCAGTGGATTTCATGTTAGCCTTCAGAGGTGTGCAGGAGTGACAATAAGGCAAAGCTTGGGTCTTCCTTTGTCTATCAGCATTTCAGGAGGCATCTCTTGACCATCTGGATGTATCTTTCCAATAACCTGTGACTCCTTGAATAAATGTGGTGATGATGTCAAACCCAGCAAATTCCTCAAATACTCTGGAGGTGAATTGGGTTCCGTTGTCACGTAAGATTCTCTCAGCAATCCCTTACTCAGTGAACAAAACTTGCACTGCTGAGAGGATTGTTGTACTACTCAAATCTTTCACCTTTCAGATAAAGGGAAACTTAGTAGCCGTCATTGACTATTCTTGATAGTGTGTGAATAAATTGGCTCCGACAGTATGCCATGACCTGGATGATAGTTCAGTAGCTATCATCTCCTCTTTCTGCTCACTGGGCACTCGCTGAGAGTTCAGATTCTCCACTGAGTGATGAACTGCAATTTCAGCAAGTAATTTGGTTGTCAGTGCCAGTGGCTGCTTCTTCCAGGCGACGGAACTGCTGTTGATGTCTGAGTTGGTGAAAGGAAGACTCAGCAGGGCGAGGCTCATGTCTTTTAACTTTTTGGCTGAGGATTTAGTCAGAGAAGCCAGTTGGCCTTCCTCTGCCTGCTGCCTAGGCATGGTGCCCAGTGGCCACAGCTAACATCTGAGTGGCACACGCCTGACTTTATGCTGCTAGTGCCACTCAAATGTGGTCAAATTAGCTTACCCCAGGAGACTTGTGTGTAACTGTTTCCGATGGTGAGTAGCACTGCTTTCTGGTGCAACTGAAGCATAAATACATTTTGTAAATGAGGAAACACAGGGCCAATGATTTATCTTGTTATAGTCAGGATGTAACAGTTTCAACTTTCTGAGTTCCCCAACTAGAGGAAATCTAACCATCACTCCTTGACATTTAATGTCACTACTATCACTGAATGCTTCATTATCAGCATCCTGGGTGTTACAATTGACCAGAAACTAAACTGGACTAGTCATATAAATACTGTGGCTACCAGAGCAGGTCAGAGGCTAGGAATCATGCAGCCAGTAACTCACCTCCTGACTCCCAAAAGCCTGTCAATCATCTACACAGCACAAGTCAGGAATGTGATGGAATACTCTCCACTTGATTTGAAGAAGGCAGCTTCAACAACACTCACAAAGCTCAAAACCATCCTGTACAAAGTAGCCCGCTTGATTGGCACCCCATCCACCATCTTCAGCATTCACTCTCTCCACCACTGATGCACAGCGGAGGCAGTTTGTACCATATATAAAATGCACCGCCATAACTCACTAAGGCTCAACTGACAGCACCTTCCCAATCCATGGCCTCTACTAGCTAGAAAGACAAGGGGCAGTAGATGCATAGGAACACCACCACCTGGAGGTTCCCTTCCAGGCCACTCACCATCCTGACTTGGAAATATATTGCTGTTCCTTCACTGGATCAAAATTCTGGAACTCCTTCTCTAGCAGCACTGTGAGTTAACCTATTTATTTATTTATATGACTTGTCCAGTTTAGTTTCGGGTCAATTGTAACACCCAGGATGGTGATAATATAGTATTCAGTAATAGTGGTGACATTGAATGTCAAAGGGTGATGGTGAAGAAAGCAGCTTCATCACCACCTTCTCAAGGGCAGTTAAGGGTAGGCAATAAATACTGGCCTAGCCAGTGACACCCACATCGCTTGAATGAATAAAAAAAAGGCTTTGATTCGGTGAAAAGCTGAATAATGTCAGGATGGGGCAATGTACTGAATGGGTGTCCAGTAAAGTTTTAAAGTTTAATTTATTAGTCACAAGTAAGGCTGCAATGAAGTTACTGTGAAATTCCCCTAGTCGCCACACTCCGGCACCTGTTCGGGTCAATGCACCTAACCAGCATGTCTTTCAGACTGTGGGAGGAAACTAAAGCACCCGGAGGAAACCCACGCAGACACGGGGAGAACATGCAAACTCCACACAGACAGTGACCCAAGCCAGGAATCGAACCCGGGAACCTGGCACTGTGAGGCAGCAGGGCTAACCACTGTGCCACCGTGCCACCCCGTAGTTCTCAGTGTCATTATCACTGCTATCTTCTTCTTTACATCAACAATTTGGATTCAGAAACTCAATGCGTATTGGTCAACTTTGCAGAAAATAACAAACTCAAGGGGCAAGAGAATCAAAGAAGACAGTCCCAAAATTACAGGATGAGCTAAATGAAATATTCAAAAGACTGAATGGCAGATAAAATCTAAGACAAACGATTGTAAATAGTACTGCACAGAAGAAGGAAAAATGTGCAACACATCTACCCCACGAACAATGTTGATATACTTAAACATGAAGCTGAGAGGGAGCCAGAAATCTTATAAACCCAAAGCTCAGTGAATAAAGAGCAGCAATTAACAAGTTGTTCAACCACTTAGCCAGAGCCTCACAGTGCAAGCCAAAGGAAGGTGTGACCAAACTGTACAATAGTACAGTCTGACCACATCTTAGAACACTGTGTCCAGTTCTGGTCACTGAGAAACAATGGAAACAGTCAGGTAACTCTGGGCAGCACTGAGAAAACTCATGAGGCTGGCCCCTAGTGCTCACTATATAGTGAGCTATATGGAAACGCCACTCAGATAGGAGGTATTGGAAAGGTGAATTTATAGCGACATATAACATAATCAACATGGAACAAGTTAATCTGGAGTAGAGTGTTATGGTAAACAAGAAGAGCAGGACAAGGTGGCACCAGTTCCAAAAGAACATAATCATGAAAAATAGGAGTAGACCATTCAGCTCTTTGAGACCACTTTTCAATCCAATGAGATCATGGTTGATCTTCTACTTCAATATCATTTTCCTGCACTATCCTACCTCCCTGGATGTTTTTAATATGTAGATTCTGTCAATCTCAGTTTTGACTGAGTCTTCTAGGGCAGAGAATTTTAAAGATGGACCACCCTCTGAGTGAAGAAATTCCTCCTCATCTCAGTCTGAAATGGCCAATCTCTTGCTCTGAATCTGTATCTCCTGGTTCTAGAGACTCCAACCATAGCAAACCATTGGCTGGGATTTTCCATTTTGGTTCTTCGTCCAGTGGTGGGAGAAGGAACCTGGAAGGACTCCTGCTGGGAAATGGGGCCGGTGAGCACATTGGATAGTGCGCTGCTTATCACATTAATCATGACAGGCATATTCTCCAAGAAGCTGCAGGCGCCAGCCCCATCCTTCAGCAATGTCTCACTGGAGATTCTCCTCCAGGCCATGGAGGACAGGAGGGATGCACAGTGCAGCATTGGGTGCCTTGAGTCTCAGATAGGGCTGCATCCTAAAACACAGACCAGCACAGCAACCGGAGGCGGTGGTGGAAGGGGGTGCCGGGGGTGGGGCAGGGAGAGGGGTTGGGTGGGTGGAGGGTGTGGGAGAAGTGAGATGACAGAGCCATGAGAGTGAAAGGGTTGGAGGGAGAAAGGGATGATGGCAATCAGAGGGGGTTGGGGAGCCCGACATGGAAGAGTAGAATACAGACACAGAAGATGGGATTTGATGTAATGAAGGGGAGGGGACGCTCACACAATCCAGAGTATGAAAGGAGAGTGCAGGGAGGTTAGTGCAGCACAAGAGCTGAGTGAAAGATAATCATAGTCACTGGACTGGAATCAAGAGGTCGAGGTGAAAGAGTAAAGGCTGTCCTGAGGCCCCGCAGGCTATGCTGCAAGGTTTGATTTGATTTTGATTTGATTTATTATTGTTACATGTATTAACATACAGTGAAAAGTATTGTTTCTTGCGCGCTATACAGACAAAACATACCGTTCATAGAGAAGGAAACGAGAGAGTGCAGAATGTAGTGTTACATTGTAGTGTCCGTAATTATGCTGGCTGCTTTGCCGAGGCAGTGGGAAGTGCAGATAGAGTCAATGGATGGGAGGCTGCTTTGCGTGATGGATTGGGTTACTTTCACGGCCTTTTGTAGTTTCTTGCGGTCTTGGGCAGAGCAGGAGCCACACCAAGCTATGATACAGCCAGAAAGAATACTTTCTATGGTGCATCTGTAAAAGTTGGTGAGAGTCATATGCAAGGAACGCAAGTTGTTTTCCTGCTCAATGGGCATCAGGCACAGCTTTGCCAGGATATACTCATAGCCTCACACTCAGTGGTAATGGGGGTGACTGGCTTGGCTGAATATAACATTGCATGTCACTCACTGTGAATGTTAGGATGTGATCAACTAATGGAGGGTTCATCCATACTGGTTTGCTGGGGGGAGGCTGATCTCTCCTGCCCCACAGGAGTTATCTCTGTCCTTGCCCACCAACCTGATGGCAGCGTCCTTAAACTTGGAGATGTCCACTGTCCCTCCTCTGGTGGGGGATCTCTCTCTCTTGTTGTGGGTGAGCTTGGCCTCCATCAAGGAAAAGGGATGGGATGTGATAAAAAGGGTTGGAGCAGAGGTTACATGCCTGCTGTGTGCTGAACCTACCCCAGTGAGAGCTGACGTTGGTGTTTATGCAGGATGATAGATGAGATGCTGGTGAATAGGCTTTCAAGAGTGATATCTCCCCTACTAATGTTGTGTGAGATCCCTGAACTGAATGACACCCGAGTGCATAAAGCTGTTATGAGAGAGTGTGTTTGGAGTGAGCTGAATGATGACTTACCTTGGCAGTGCTGATAGGATCGTTCGTTCTCTTCCTGCACCGGATGACGTTTCTTGGGTGCCTGTGGAACTGTCCCTCCTTGTAACCGCTGCCCAAGCTGATGAGATGAGGTTGCTGAACATCCCTCGGGTAGAGAACGTCCCGGTGTTGGTGCATACCATGAATAAAAGCCTCAAGGGAGTCATTCCTGAACCTTGGCGCTGCCTTCTTTTTCCTTGGAGCCATCTCAGCCTTGGCGATCCACACAGCTGGACTGCAGTAATGTGCGTGTTTGACTGGCATTTATAAATGGCACCAGGACCTTCGACCCCATTAGGTGATGGCAGGGTGGTCAATTTACTCCTTAACCCACCATGTGATTCGGAGAGCTGCTTGCCGAAGCATAACTAATGAGTTTACAAGCATAAGATTGGGTGCAAATTTCTCAATCCAGGAAATTCATTGCTAATCCCACCCAACACTACAAATCTTCAGAGCGGAAAATTCCGCCTAGCAACTTTACAGCTAATGATAAGTCTAAAACCCAAACTCCGAATTTAGATAAAAGAAAATAACAGGTAACAAGGGGAATTTCTGAATGAATAAACCACAATATAACTTAATCT
This sequence comes from Mustelus asterias, assembly GCF_964213995.1. Classification (NCBI taxonomy): domain Eukaryota; kingdom Metazoa; phylum Chordata; class Chondrichthyes; order Carcharhiniformes; family Triakidae; genus Mustelus; species Mustelus asterias. The sequence continues at coordinate 41,928,228 of NC_135807.1, read as the reverse complement.
GTTTTCTGACATGCACACAGCTGGGGAAGTCAAAGGTTGTAAAGGCACGTCAAAAATAAACTTTACACAACTTCTTCCTTCTTCCTTTCTGGAAACAATTTTTGGACACACAATAAAAGTGAGTGTTTAATGACCCATGTGAAAGATAACTCATTTATTGTTGTCAATAAACTTGGAAAGGAAAAGGGGAAGCTTTGCACCATAATACATGACTAAGTAAAATGATGCTGATAGGCAAAATGTTTATGGCACACTGTGACATTGTAACACTACTCAGTGCACCTGCAATGAATGACTCAGTCAGAAGAATCTGATGTAAGAATCACAGGTATAAGATTAATAGACACAGTAATAGACAGTGATGAGTGAGTTACAAGGCAAATGCTGAATTGAAGAATTCTGATTACCTCAAACTCATAAAGTCAAAATGATTTATTAAGTCATCTGACCTTAACATTTACCTGAGACTCATTCATCAGGATTAATTCAGTGTAAGGACAGATTAATAATGCCCATGGTTGTGGTAGTACAGTTGGGGGAGGACATAAACAAATGGATTAAATTTCGATGGGATATATGCCCGTTGTAACAAGTGACACATTTGGCACTGGAAAGATCCCCAAAATAACTTAAACAGGATCCCTGTGTGATTTTCCCCCAGCCATAAGCAATGCTGCTGCACCTGTGACGCTTAACTTAAATTCATCTCCTTGCTAATTCCTAACACTCATTCAGTGGTTAACAAGAAGACAACGCCTGCACCTCTGCTCAAAGGCATCCTAGTGGAGCCGCTACCTTCCTTTCAGCATCCACTTTTCCAACATAAATTGCCCCTTCCTTGTGTAGAAGTCTCCAAAGGTAAAGAAGTAGGTGCCAGATCAGAAAGAAACCCATAAATTACCAAGTATTCTAGACCCCCACTGCAACAACCCAAAGTTATTCACTACAAATAGACTTAGATAGAGGTTAAAAACTCACGATGATGCACTGGATGAAGCAGGTGAGATAAAGTCGCCATAGTCCCAGATGACCATAGGTTGCTCTCCCCTTTTGAGGGGGAGAGCTGCCTGGTGGTGATTTAACCTGAGGATTGCTACACCCTAGGCGAAAGGCAAGGTTGAGAAGGTGGGACCTTCATGAATAATCTCAGTCGAATTGAACCCTGACTGTTGGCATCACTCTGCTTCATGAACCAGCTGTAGAGCCAACTCAGCTAACCAACTCCCGGTGACGCTGTGAAGCACGACAACAGTGAGAACAAGAAAATGAAGATAGCAGCGAAGGAGCAGAAGCGAGGCAGCTGCTGTAGAGAATATGGTTTTGTAAATTCCAATATCTACATACTGTGCTTCACTCGTAAACTAACAGCAGCTCTTCATACAGTCCCTTAGTAGTCTTTAGAACTCACTCACAGACAGTTGGAGAACATACACATTAGTATTGCATGGCCTGTGTGTGTGTGTGTGTGGTGTGTTGTCCTTAAAGGGGCAATCCCCTTGTGGTGATTGCCCCTTTAAGGGCAACACAGCAAAGTAAGATCAATCACCACGGGGTGAGAGGCTTTTAATAACCAATATAATACCATGGAGTGACACACAATTTCAGGACATCTTTCTTACCAGTACCATGTCAGTTGCTTTTGGGAATCATGCTTACTAGAGGTTCTTTCTTGTGGTCAACAGAAGCTAAGAGAATATTAGAGAGAATCTTAATGGCAGACTTCAACACTTGCACGGCCAAGGGTTTATCCTCAAACAGATCTCTGGTCAATGATCAAATGTAACCAACAAAGAGAAAAATGGATAAGGACTTTACCAGTGTGCCATCTGCTCCTCCCAGGAAAGAAACAGATAACAGACAGAAGCTAATGGAGGCAGTCATAACCAATTTATGATCCAGCAGAAGTAGGGCCTTTGTAATTCTCAAGTACACTTTGATTTAAGCAGCCAACACCTCTGCTGGAAACAAATATATTTAAATTTGGGCATTAAGTTGGAATTTGGCCGAAACACCAGTTTAGTCTGTACAACATTTGGCAATCCCTCAACCTGCTCACAAACTACATCTATTGTCCACCTTCACTTATTGTCCTTGTGCAGTAAGTGGGAGGCTGACTGTTTGGAGACAAATGCAATCACCAACACAGTTGGATTAGATGCCTCTTAGTTGCTCACACTTGGTGGCGAAACTATGCTACCATTAGATCTTTGGCTCCACTAGAGCTGTTATTCTGCTCCCTGTATTTGTCCGGAGGCATTCAACAATATATCCCACAGTATCCTGTATGATGCAATATATCCTGTAACATGTAATACGGACAATAGTGCGTTGGGCAGAGACCGTTAGTCCACCTAGTCTACCTTTCCAAACCTTCATACTCTTTTTCTGGTACTTTAAGCTCAATTTCTCTTTTTCTATATGTACTCTGTCTTTTTACACCTTGCCAAAGTTTAGCATTGCAAAAGCCTTGCTGATACTCTATTAGAAAATTCTATCACCCTCTTACTAAAACAATGCTGCCTAAAAAAACAATCTTGCGTTTATGTAGTGCTTTTCAGTCTCTGGATATTCCAAAGTGTTTTACAATACTTTTAAAGTGTGTCATGGTTGTGATGCAGGGAAATGCAACAGATAATCTAGACAAGGCAATATTCCAAAAAATAGCAAATAAGATAAATGGCCAATTAAACTGTTTTAGCAGTTGGTGGATGTAATGTCCTAACTATGTTAAGAGAAAAGAAACAAATGTGGTTTGCAGATGTAAAATCAAAGTAACACACAATGCATTTATTCTAGGAGTTCCTTCCTGTACAGAGAACAAACTGAAAGTAAAATTGCAGCTTTTGCAACATTCTAATGACATCGCCATCAAATCATGTGATCAGCTCTTAATGCAATCTACAACCTGTTAAATATATAACAGTGGAGGACCAAAATTCTGGGAGAGCTGTATCACTCTTCCTCTTCAGGGAACACCGCAAAATCTTTAAATGTATCTGAAAGGGGCATTGCTTCAATATCTCAAATATCCAAAAGACAAAACCTCTCAAAGCGCATCACTCTTTCATACTGCACTGAGTTGTCAGCTGAAACTTCCATGTGTATTCAATTCTCAGGGATAGGGTTTGATCCATAAACCTTCAGACTCTGAGGTCAGTGCTACCATTTTGCAAAGGCTGACAACTCGTGGATTTAACTTCTCCAGACTCATGAAAATCTTAAACCTCCTACTCTTCAGAAAGTAACCCAGGGTAGATGATCTTTTCTCAAACGTTAGGCCTCTAAATTTAGGAATAATATTTGTTGCCATCCCTTAGAGTTCCTCCAATGATTGCAATTTCTGAAGATCAAAACTATGGATCAAGGTTTGCCAACCCAAATATAATCCATTTATCTTAGCTCTTGGTGCTGCATTTTCTTTTTTTTATTCATTCGTGAGTCATGGGCATTGCTGGCTGGCCAGCATTTATTGCCCATCCCCAGTTGCCCTTGTTCAAAGGGCAGTTGAGATTCAACTATGTCTTTTCCCAATGAAGGTGTGACTTGAGTCACAAATCACTGAACTTAGTTCTTTTATGCTGGAAAAATACTTTCCTCTGCTTTCTGGCCCCACAGCATTTTCATGAGCCCTGGGCACAAAGCACACATGCACTTCTTCCAAGGTTTGAGTCCGCACTGTGAGGACAACAAGAAAATTGTACTTCCTCCTGCACACTATTTTCCATTAATTTTGTGTGCTGGTGCAGGTTTTGGAAGCCCCAACATAAACACTTCCTTGGAGAATTTGTGATGATACCTGCTGACGAACCATCTGCTGAGGAGTCTGGAACATGTTGAAAGGTAAGTGTAAAATATTCTGACACTCAAATGTCACTGTTAGTTGCTGCATTGTAATGTAGATTGTTTTACTTCAATGATTCATCAGAAGGCTCTGTCCCACATAGGTAAATTAACCATGACATTGACCATCAATAAATATTGACATGGTTTACATTGCATTTACCACTGGAGAAAGTGTCATAATTTATTCTTAAGTATAGAAAAATGTGCTGGTAAGCTCTCCTTGTCATGTATGGTGCTGGGTTTAAACTTACAGACTGCTTTGACTATGAAACAATCATCCCCCGCTTTTGTAAGGTAACTAAAAGGCCTGAGCATCTGTTCCCTCCATTGATTGGCAGGACTCCCAACCCAGAGAAACGTGCCAAGATCAAAGAACAAAGAACAAAACAACAGTACAGCACAGGAAACAGGCCCTTCGGCCCTCCAAGCCTGTGCCGCTCCTTGGTCCAACTAGACCAATCGTTTGTATCCCTCCATTCCCAGGCTGCTCATGTGACTATCCAGGTAAGTCTTAAACGATGTCAGCGTGCCTGCCTCCACCACCCTACTTGGCAGCGCATTCCAGGCCCCCACCACCCTCTGTGTAAAAAACGTCCCTCTGATATCTGAATTATACTTCGCCCCTCTCACCTTGAGCCCGTGACCCCTCGTGATCATCACCTCCGACCTGGGAAAAAGCTTCCCACTGTTCACCCTATCTATACCCTTCATAATCTTGTACACCTCTATTAGATCTCCCCTCATTCTCCGTCTTTCCAGGGAGAACAACCCCAGTTTACCCAATCTCTCCTCATAGCTACTATGAGCAACTCCTTGCTCCCAGCTGTATGGTGCTGGGGTGAGCAGATCCCTTTGAGGTTCACTGACAGAGAGGAGATGTCACTATCACTAGGGGGTTCCCTTCTTCAGAGCTGTTCACTCAGCTCCATTCTATTCACACAGCTTTTATTTGAAGTCTCTGAGCCTTCATAGAAAGCTCAGAATCTTTGAAATATCCTGCAGCCCTTTGAGAACCTTTGTTTCCATTCAATTTCAGACCAGCCCTTTTAACTCTCAGTTGATTGGTAGCTTAAATGCTTTTCTGCTCAGCTTCAGACAGCTGTGTTTATTTATCTTTCCCTTCACGCTTGAATGCATCGCAAATACCCCGATTGTTCCTCACTGCAATGTTTACACAAAAGAGGAACTGAAAAGTACTTAGCTCTTTTGAAGTTGCCTGTAGCTGCGACCACAAGCAGCTGCAGGAAAATTTTAAAGAGCTAAGTTGTTCACATTTGCAGCTTCTGAGAGTGAGAGAAAGGGAAATTCTTGATGCAGAATGAAGTGCTGCTATGACTTAAAAGCCTGCCAGGTGACTAGGCACAGAGATTAAAGTGAGCAGACCACTTCAAAGTTTTCACAGATGACAGGCAAGAATGAAGTGGTTGAGCAGAGTGCAGCCTGAAATCACCACTCCCGGAGTGATCTCCAGGTCTGCCAATGCTAGAAGGGGCAGTCCAGTGATAGCATCCCCATCCCAGGGAACTGTGCTGAGATCAACACCTTGCCCCCCAGCCTGAGCGCTCCCAACTCTGAGGATCCTTGGGGATACTCCCTCTGTAGCCTGGCTGTAGTTAAGAGGAAAATGGCCACTGGATCTATCTCATTGACCCCCCTACCCCCTTGGGATCCAACATGGTCTACGCTGGTCATTAGCAGCATCAAGGCCACCCGGTGCATTTCTGGCTGGGAGGTGAGTGCATGGCAGGAGGCTGCTGAATGAGCCGGTTGCATAATTTTTGAGTTCTGGCTTGGCCTGGTGGGAATCCAATTGGGGCCGGAAGGGCAGGTCAGGTAAATCCCGATTGTCTTTATGCTCGGCAGGAATCCCGATTTATGGCCGACGCCCCATTTAGCAGGGCATCGGGATTTCCATGGGCCATCTGATGGGGCTGGAGAATACCCCAAAACATCGATTAATACCACTTTATCCACCATGTTCGCTACACCTTGGAGGAACTTCAATAAACTTGTCAACATGATTTCCCTTTTACAAACCATGTTGGCTCTGCCTGATTGTATTATTATTTTCTAAAAGTCTGTTCTCCCTCTTTAATAATGGATTCAATCATTTCCACAGTCCTCCATGGCTGACCTCTGAGCAGACCTCCACTTGCTTATTAAAATGTCTTCTTTTATGTAATAACATTCAGGGAACTTTGCAACTTCTGCCTCTGCTCTCTGAGACCAGCTCCTCAGATCAGAGTCCCCTTGTTGGACTTCAATAAAGGCAAATTTGCTAAACAATTAATCAACCCCACACGCCCCACAACTAGGTCGGTGGCAAGGTGCCACAGTAGTTAGCACTGATACCTCACAGCACCAGGGACCCGGGTTTGATTCCCGGCTTGGGTCACTGTCTGTGCAGAGTCTGCATGTTCTCCCCGTGTCTCCTCCGGGTGCTCCAGTTTCCTCCCACAGTCCAAAAGACATGCTTGTTTGGTGCATTGGTCATGCTAAATTCTCCCTCAGTGTACCTGAAGAGGCGCCGGAGTGTGGCGACTAGGGGATTTTCACAGTAGCTTCATTGCAGTGTTAATGTAAGCCTACTTGTGACACTAATAACTTAACTTAAAAAGGTCCTTAGAAAAATTTCAGACCTCTAAATTGTCCTCTCCAACGATTCAATCTGCTTCTTCTTGGCTATCCCTATGAGCCTGTATCCTAGTTACAACACAACTCCTTTAAAACCACAGTCTCAGTTGGCTTTTCTTAAACTACTGGGGATATCAATACCTTTCCCCAAGATGAGTGATTTCCCTGTGAAAATTCTACACCTGCCAAGGTAAAAAAGGAAAACAACCCCAACGGTAACAGGACCTGTGAATATGTTGCATTTTAAATCAACCCTATACAAGGCATAGGTAAATAGCTTCAATCGACCCCCTGAACTAATAATATCTTAGTAAGAAGTCTCACAACACCAGGTTAAAGTCCAACAGGTTTATTTGGTAGCACAAGCCACTAGCTTTCGGAGCGCTGCCCCTTCATCAGGTAAGTGGGAGTTCTGTTCACAAACAGGGCATATAAAGACACAAACTCAATTTACAAAATAATGGTTGGAATGCAAGTCTTTACAGATAATCAAGTCTTAAAGGTACAGACAATATGAGTGGAGAGAAGGTTAAGCACAGGTTAAAGAGATGTGTATTGTCTCCAGCCAGGACAGTTAGTGAGATTTTGCAAGCCCAGGCAAGTCGTGGGGGTTACAGATAGTGTGACATGAACCCAAGATCCCGGTTGAGGCTGTCCTCATGTGTGCGGAACTTGGCTATCAGTCTCTGCTCAGCGACTCTGCATTGTCGTGTGTCGTGAAGGCCACCTTGGAGAACGTTACCTGAAGATCAGAGGCCGAATGCCCGTGGCCGCTGAAGTGTTCCCCAACAGGAAGAGAGCACTCTTGCCTGGTGATTGTCGAGTGGTGTTCATTCATCCGTTGTTGTAGTGTCTGCATGGTCTCCCCAATGTACCATGCCTCAGGACATCCTTTCCTGCAGCGTATCATGTAGACAACGTTGGCCGAGTTGCAAGAGTATGTACTGTGTACCTGGTGGATGGTGTTCCCACGTGAGATGATGGCATCCGTGTCGATGATCTGGCACGTCTTGCAGAGGTTGCTGTGGCAGGGTTGTGTGGTGTTGTGGTCACTGTTCTCCTGAAGGCTGGGTAGTTTGCTGCGGACAATGGTCTGTTTGAGGTTGTGCGGTTGTTTGAAGGCAAGAAGTGGGGGTGTGGGGATGGCCTTAGCGTGATGTTCGTCTTCATCAATGACATGTTGAAGGCTCCGGAGAGGATGCCGTAGCTTCTCCGCTCCGGGGAAGTACTGGACGATGAAGGGTACCCTGTCCGCCGTGTCCCGTGTTTGTCTTCTGAGGAGGTCGGTGCGGTTTTTCGCTGTGGCACGTCAGAACTGTCGATCGATGCGTCGAGTGCCATATCCTGTTCTTATGAGGGCATCTTTCAGCGTCTGGAGCTGTCTGTTGCGATCCTCTTCATCTGAGCAAATCCTGTGTATATGGAGGGTTGTCCGTAGGGGATGGCTTCTTTAATGTGTTTAGGGTGGAAGCTGGAGAAGTGGAGCATCGTGAAGTTATCCGTGGGCTTGCGGTACAATGAAGTGCTGAGGTGACTGTCCTTGATGGAGAGGCGTGTGTCCAAGAATGCAACCGATTCTGGAGAGTAGTCCATGGTAAGTCTGATGGTGGGATAGAACTTGTTAAACATAGAACAGTACAGCACAGAACAGGCCCTTCGGCCCACGATGTTGTGCCAAGCTTTATCTGAAACCAAGATCAAGCTATCCCACTCCCTATCATCCTGGTGTGCTCCATGTGCCTATCCAATAACCGCTTAAATGTTCCTAAAGTGTCTGACTCCACTATCACTGCAGGCAGTCCATTCCACACCCCAACCACTCTCTGCGTAAAGAACCTACCTCTGATATCCTTCCTATATCTCCCACCATGAACCCTATAGTTATGCCCCCTTGTAATAGCTCCATCCACCCGAGGAAATAGTCTTCATTGAAATAGTTTTCTAGTTGATGTCCTCATATAGTTGTTTCAGTAATTGTTCACCATGAGTCCAAAGGAAGAAAATGTCATCGATGTATCTAGTATATAACGTCGATTGAAGGTCCTGTGCGGTGAAGAGGTCTTGTTTGAACCTGTGCATGAAGATCTTGCGTTCATGTCACACTATCTGTAACCCCCACAACTTGCCTGGGCTTGCAAAATCTCACTAACTGTCCTGGCTGGAGACAATACACATCTCTTTAACCTGTGCTTAATCCTCTCTCCACTCACATTGTCTGTACCTTTAAGACTTGATTACCTGTAAAAACTCGCATTCCAACCATTATTTTGTAAATTGAGTTTGTGTCTTTATATGCCCTGTTTGTGAACAGAACTCTCACTTACCTGATGAAGGGGCAGCGCTCCGAAAGCTAGTGGCTTGTGCCTGTTGGACTTTAACCTGGTGTTGTGAGACTTCTTACTGTGTATACCCCAGTCCAACGCCGGCATCTCCACATCATGGCTAATAATATCTTGCCATTCAGTGAACTATCTGGAAGGGATTAAGTCATGCCATTGGCCAACATCAGTGACTATGTTGCTCCATGTCCATATGCATAATAATTGACTTACCTGCCTCGTCAGATGCACTTGGGAATACTTTACATTCGGGCAAGTAATTCTTATAGCTTTCCCTCACCCTCTCAGTGAATGTGAGGAAGACTTCTGCCTGTTTACTGTTCTTTACTGAACTTTACTGTTCAGGGCATTGTCACCTGAAGGAACATCCCTTGGCTAAACAAATGTGACGGGCTTAGTTTTTAATTTCCAGCATTTAGCTTTCACATCCCCTATTTATTTCCGACAAAAGTAGCACGTCTATCCCCTTTAATAAACCTGTCCTCCAAACCTTCATTTCCAATAAGCTGAAAAGAGCCTGCATCATTATCCTTTCCATCTTTCTCATCAGGGACTGACCTCTTCTCATCGTCAACGTTCCTCTCATTCCAGTTTCTCTGCAAGGTTCTAAAGTGGATGGAGCATGTTACTAATCATCCTATAAGTTAATTCATAATCATGCAAGGCTTCCCTTATTTTACAGACTTTGTGGTGGTCTTAATGCATTCTTAACTCCAAAGGAACACTACCGGAATTCTCCAACCTTGCCTGTAACTGGGATTCTCCGGCCCCGCTACAATGAATGGAGTTTTGGCTGAGCACAAAATTCTCTGTTCTTGCTGACAGTGGTGGCAGGGCATCTGACATTGGAGAATTCCGGCCATTACATTTGAATTATCAACATTATCTCTCTGAGGTTATCAAAGTTCTGTTCTATCTTCATCATGCAACACCATCTCTCGAATGCCCTCTCCTTTTTCCTGGTGAATTCTACAAAGGTCATAGAGTCATAGAGGTTTACAGCATGGAAACAGGCCCTTCGGCCCAACTTGTCCATGCCGCCCTTTTCTTTTAAACCCCTAAGCTAATCCCAATTGCCTGCATTTGGCCCATATCCCTCTATACCCATCTTATCCATGTAACTGTCTAAATGCTTTTTAAAAGACAAAATTGTACCCACTTCTACTACTACCTTTGGCAGCTTGTTCCAGACACTCACCACCCTCTGTGTGAAAAAATTGCCCCTCTGGACACTTTTGTATCTCTCCTCTCTCACCTTAAAACTATGCCCTCTAGTTTTAGACACCCCTACCTTTGGGAAAAGACATTGACTATCTAGCTGATCTGCGCCCCTCATTATTTTATAGACCTCTATAAGATCACCCTTCTACGCTCCAGTGAAAAAAATCCCAGTCTATCCAGTCTCTCCTTATAACTCAAAAGGTCAGGTCCATTCTCTTTCATGAATTTCTAAATTTCTGCCTGTTGGCCTCCGACAACAACCCATGAGCTTTGTGGATAGTGGCTTTACTTCCTCATAATAACACCAGAGACAAGTACACTTCTAAAGCCTAATTTATCAAAACAATTTGTAGGAGCAATGCGTATTTCTACTTTGATATGGAGATGCCGGCGTTGGACTAGGAGGGGAACAGTAAGAAGTCCAACAACACCAGGTTAAAGTCCAACAGGTTTATTTGGAATCATGAGCTTTTGGAGCCCTGCTCCATCATCAGGTTCACCACTCACCTGATTGTGAGACTTCTTACTGTATTTCTGCTTTGCCATTTCAGATTCATGGCAATTTTCCCTAAGGGCACAGACACCATCTTCATTCCAGCCCTCACTAAATTCAGGTATTAAGTGAGTATTATTTACCAAATCAAAATTAAACAACGTCCTGTCTGAATCAGTATACTTTTCCTCAACTAAAGTCCACATAGTTGAAACTCATGCTCCATTTTCAGTTTTTTCAGCTTTCTCTCCTTGTTTCTTTCCTCTCTTTTCCTAACGCTTTCCTTTTCTCTTTGCCCTCTTGCTAACTTTTCTCTTCCTAATTTAATCTTTCATCGTTCTATTATTTTTAAATTCAGTTGTACTGAATCGCTAATTGAACTGATTCTTTCTTCCTCAAGCCCCAGTTGCCCAGCCAATTCTTCAAGGATCCCATTCCTGTTAGATTTTGATTTTATGCTAATCCTGATGTGCTCTGCTACAGCCTGTAAATTATCCTCTCTCAACTGTTCCAAGTCTGTGAGAGTCAGATATGTTCTCTCAATAAAAGAGGCACTCATATTGATTTATCAATAAAATAAAGCAAAACCAAATGTGAAACCTTGTTTGTTTAAGTGCGGGAAAGTTCCTGTGAACTTGTTCTATAGTCTCTGGGTTCGATTCCCAACTCAAGACCCCAATTTTGTTATGATCCCTCAAGGGAACTGTAAACCATAATAATCAAACTTGCTGAATGATCCCCAGTTGAAGAAATTACCCACAAGGTTTCACTTTTTGTAGCTTTTACTTGAACATGAATCAAAATCCACATAAAATAACCTATAAATTATGGACGGAATAACAGATACAACAAAGACTATCTCACAAGATTATGAGCATTTGTATCACTCTGCACATAAAATGTGACACCACGTGCGATCACAATGTCTTGTCAACTCGCTTTCCAGAACGTAGGATCTCTCATTTTTCTCACTCAGTTCTTTTTGGTCGTTGAGTCAGCTGCAGTGATGGGCCCGATTTTACCATCGCGTTGCACCTGTTTCTGGGCGCAAAGACTTAGTAAAGTCAGGCATGAGGTGAGTAGCGCGATCCGCACCCGCCTCTGCGTTGGTTCCCCCTTTACCAAGGCCCAAAAATGGCCGCGATCGGGATGCATTTAAATTGACTTAATGGGCTGCACGCCCAACTTTACCAGCACTTCCCCCTTTACCACCGCGTTCACCCAGCCAGACCTGGTGTGAAACAGACATGCTCCATATAAGTCTGATTCGGATGCTCCATCAGTGAGGAGTTGCCAAGCTTCTGACGGCTCTTTGCTTGAGATCGGTGGGGCGGTGGGGGTGGGGGGTGGGGGGGGTGGGGGGGGGGGGTGGGGGGGGTGGGGGGGGTGGGGGGTGGGGGGGGGGATGGGGGTGTGGGGGGGTTGGCGAAAGTGGGTCAGACGGCTCTTTGCTTGATACTGGTGGGGGGAGAGAAGGTGGGTCCGACGGCTCTCTGCTTGAGATCAGTGGGGAGGAAGGGGCATCTGCTGCCACTCTGCCTGTGATCAGTGGGGGGAAAGGAGGAGGAGGGGCCCATGATCTGTCTAGGTGGTGGAGGGGTGGTGGATAAGGGGGTCATTAATGTTGTGGGGGTGGAGTAATGTCTGTGGGGGTCAGGAGGAGCAATTATCTGGCCCGAAGGGATGTACAGTAAGAAGTCTCATAACACCAGGTTAAAGTCCAACAGGTTTATTTGGTAGCAAATACCATTAGCTTTCGGAGCAGGGCTTTTGGAGCCCTGCTCCATCATCAGGTTCACCACTCACCTGATTGTGAGACTTCTTACTGTATTTCTGCTTTGCCATTTCAGATTCATGGCAATTTTCCCTAAGGGCACAGACACCATCTTCATTCCAGCCCTCACTAAATTCAGGTATTAAGTGAGCATTATTTACCAAATCAAAATTAAACAACGTCCTGTCTGAATCAGTATACTTTTCCTCAACTAAAGTCCACATAGTTGAAACTCATGCTCCATTTTGAGTTTTTTCAGCCACCGCCGGCATCTCCACATCATGACTACCAAAGGGATGTGGCAGGGGAGCAGCATTCTATCTTTTTTTTCCGCGCGTGCGCAGTTGGAGGCACCGATCAGAGCTGCAGGGTTTCGGGCGCATTAACCTCCATCCACAGGCTTGTGCAGCGCGATTCAGACTCCTGATATTTTTGAAGGCAGAGTGCACATGGGGGCGCCTCATAGCGGGTCTAAAAGCCGGATCTGAAACACTCCCAGTTTCAAGTCCGCCCAGCACTTAGTATCAAAATGGTAAAATAGGGCATCTGGACATCTGGGCCGCATGGAGACAGCTGTCAGTCAAACAGCACACTCCAGCAGAACTTACTTTGCGAGGTTCACGACAATCTTGATAACACAGATTTTCTGACTTCTTTGATGAACCTCAATAAGGAGCTTGGTCAGCTGTGGGAAGACTGACACAATTCACTATCCAGTTCACAATCTCTGCTCTAACACTGCCTTCAGCTTTTTCCCCTTCTTGACTGTATTACGCACATAGACTCTTGTAGATGTGCTTTCTCTGTTCTTCCCCTGCTGCAGCTATTCCTTTGGCTCTGTCAACATGACTTTTAATGTATTCTAACCTCTTTCATGTTGGTACTGCTTCCAGGTCAAGGATTGCAAGGCCATATAGACTAGTAGTATTTCTTTTTGTTCAAGAAAATGTATAATTAATCTGTTTACAATTGATGCAAATGCTTAAAAGTCCCTTTCAAACATTCCCAAATACAATTACAGATTCCACAGATATTTTAAAGAAATTACAAATTTTCCTTTCTGTACTGCTTTTGGGTCAAAAGCCAATATTTATTCACCAATCAACATCACAAAAACAGATTATCTGCTCATTATCACAGTGTTGTTTATGAGAGTTTGCTGTGCACACATTTTTTGCTGTGATTCCCACATTAAAGCAGTGATTGCGCTATTCTTATTTGTTCATGGCATGATGGCTAGGCCAGAATTTATTACACATCGCTAATTCCCCTCAAGAAGATGGTAGTGAGCTGCAGTCCATGTGGTATTGGTACACTCACAGTGCTATTAGGGAGGGAGTTACAGGACTTTGACCCAATGACGGTGAAGGAACGGTGATATATCTCCAAGTCAGGACGGAGTGTGGCTTGGAGGGAAAATTGCAAGTGGTGTTCCTCATCACCAACTGCAGACCTTGTCTAGCAGTTATGACCTTTTGGACTTGATCAGCTCAGGCAGTTGTGGTGCTACCAAGTTGGTGATGGACATTGAAGATCCTCCTCCCCCCCCCACACCCCCACCTAGAGTACTTTCATCGCCATCGCCACCCTCAGTGTTTCGCCCAGTTGGTGTTAAACATGGAGGAGTACTGATTCATCAACTGAGATCGGAAAGGCAACCCTAAACTGACTGTCCTTTCAGTGGGACGGTGCATACCCAGGGATGATGATGATGGTATCTGGAACCATGTTTGTACGGTATGATTCCGCAAGTAAGAAGGACTTTTTAGGGTTTGCAGCTGTTGTTTCCAGTGGGGACAGGTCAATGCTGGGTTTCAATCTTTTTAGACTTATTAGCAGTTTGATACAACTGAGTAGTTTGCTAGGCCATTTCATAGAATCATAGAATCCCTACATTGCAGAATGAGGCCATTTGGCCCATCGAGTCTGCACCGACTACAATCCCACCCAGGCCCTATCCCCTTAACCCCACATATTTACCCTGCTAATCCCCCTGACGCTAAGGGGCAATTTACCATGGCCAATAAACCTAACCACACATCTTTGGACCCTTGGGTCATCTAGACTCAAAACTTTGGCTCTATTCTGACAGATACTGTCAGACCTGTTGAGATTTTACAGCATTTTCTGTTTTTGTTTCAGATTCCAGTATTTTGCTTTTATCTGTGGATTACGAGTCCAGTGACATTATCATGACACCACTGTCTTCCCCTTAAGAACTGTATTGCCTGTAAAGCACTTTGAGATATTCACAGGTCATGAAAGGCTCCTTGTAAATGCAAGTCTTTCATTTTTAAATGAGGCAGTTGGCGATATAAAAGATTGAATGACAAACTGAAACAAGCAAGCAAAAAAGTGGCGGTATAACACAATAACATTTAAAACTAGTATTGTCCTTAACAATTTAAAATAGCAAAATGTTGTAAAACTGCACTGAACTGTTAGAAGTCTTCGACAGACCTAGGCCGGGGTTTTTCGTGACGTGGGCGCAAAATTTCACGAGGGGCCAAAAATAAGAATCTTGCCAATACAATTGTGCAATGTGGTCGTCCCTGCCCCTGCCAGAGACTGAAACAAGCAAGCAAAAAACACGGTTCATACCCAGCAAGGTCGGGAACCACATGCAAATAAATTAAAGTTTATTTATTAGTCACAAGTAAGGCTTACATTAACACTGCAATGAAGTTACTGTGAAATTCCCCTAGTCGCCACACTCTGGCACCTGTTCGTGTCAATGCACCTAACCAGCACATCTTTCAAACTGTGGGAGGAAATTGGAGCACCCGGAGGAAACCCACGCAGACACGGGGAGAACGTGCAAACTCCACATAGACATTGACCCAAGCCAGGAATCGGACCTGGTCCCTGGTGCTGTGAAGCAGCAGTGCTAACCACTGTGCTACCGTGCCACCCAAGCATGTATTAAATGTATTAAATACATTACCATATCGTTAGCAGGTAAATACAGCCCCAGGTGGGGAGAGGATCATGCCCGAGCAGTACCCTGGCACTGGCCCTGGCACTGCCGAAGGGCACTTCCCCGGGCACTGCCCCAATGCTAGGTGGCAACATCAGTTAGCAGTACTAGAATACTGCCAGGAGGTGCTTCCTCCGTGGAAGTCCATGGGGATGGGGAATGTGTGTGGAATGGGATATTTGGGTTCCCGGTGTGCGTGGGGTGGGGGCAAAATGTCTGTGAGGGTGGAGAGCCATGGGAGGGGTCTTCTTTGTTTTTAATTTCAGTGCTGGAGATCGGGGCGCACTTCTGAACTTTGAAAAGCAAACATTGCTGCTGGTGCAGGCTTTGCCAACGTGATGACGTGGGACACGCCTCCAGCATTTTCTAATCGAAGCACTGGAAATTATGGTGAGTAAAGCTGGCAGTGTAGTGGGCGTGTTGCACCTCGCTTTTACAGTCTGAGCCATAACTTAGAAAAATAATCAGAAAATTCCCCCAAAATTGTGTTCAAAATTATTATTTAATAAAATCATGTTACTAGAAATGCAGAGAGCTTAAACAGAAAATGATGATTGTGATAGATCTAGGTAGTCAATAGTAAATAATTCTTTGAAGAAATTATTTTAAAATCTATAGTACAGATCACTGCAACATTTAACAATCTGACTACTAATGAATTAGCCATCAATAAATTAATTGCATCAAATTATTCACAGTTAGTTTGCAACATTTTTTTCTTAGAACTAAATGCCGCATCTTAAAGTATGATTTGGCTGTGAACTGAGCACTCAAGAGACAGTGTACACCTTAAACTAAACCCTGAGCCCTAATCCAAAAATGTACAAAATGAATGCTCACATATCTGTGTTTTCATACTTTTGGATTTAGGGCTTAACATATGTAAACCATACATACATCCACGGTTTGGGATAAGATTTCCAATACACTTACGAGACTTTTTTGTGACTCATTACTCAGAATAGGATTCCACAGCTAACTATGGATTATCCTCTGTTTGCCTACTTGTAATCTGCATTCCTCAGCTAAGCGTTTTAAAATAGCTGGGGATTTTCGTCAAACTAAGTGACTGAACAAAACAGTCCAATTTCTGTGCTTCGAAGCTATTACTTTGAAACATAAATTGGAAATGAAAGTCGTGCTGCAGTTAATTTGAATCCATAGAGGGCACTGTTTGTTCTTAATTGAAACCATCTACATTTTAAAACAACTGCATCGACTACCAGAAATTCATATTCAACAAATTAATGTTTTGTTCCATCATTTTATTTTGTCTTAGTCACATCACTGGCACTATATAAAAGAGAGAAAGACTGGGGGAATATCTGGTGTTCACCTGTAAAGGTGTAAATCTATGTATAACTTCACAATTTTTGCTCACCAGAAGTCTAGCATTGAATTTTTCCTTCCCTTCTAAAGTAACTCTGTGAAAACCAGTTATCGAGAAGAACATGTGTCTCACAGTGGTGGCCATCATTTCTCTGGGTCCGGAACCCTGTAGTTTACAGCTCAATCTCCAGCCACGTAATCCAGGGAAAAATGCTGCTGACTGAATCCGACCAGTATTCTGCCTGTAGGGAGCTCGCTGACCTGAGGCACTCTGAATTTCAAGCAAGAAAGTTAACAGCCTAGACTTTGCTGTGGTAATGACAGCGAGGCTGTCAGTGTTTGCTGTCATTACTCCACTCAAGCTGACAGCACCTTTGGGAGTCTGCACCCCTGTAGAATAATGCAGCAATCCGGAAGTTCCTGCTTCTGTATTGGGTGCACTGTCGAGGGTCCCAGAGACTGCAGTCTCCACTACGATCGTGAGTTGGCGAAAATGTTCACTTCAACAATGTTGGTCTCGCTGGAAAAAAAACTTTTGTAAAAGATACACCTTGTTGATTGAGGTGTGACTAGTTTTTTAACTTAATTACATTAGATTAGTATAGTGTAAATACTTAAATGGGATTGGCTACTTACCTGCATGCTGACATCACACCCATTGCACAACGAGATATGCCCTTGATTTGTTACCAGGTTTGAACAGCTGTCGGGAAACGGGGAGACCACATCACAGAGATGCCTAAATCTTTTTGGAAGCTTTCTTTGAGGTCAGTGGTGTGCGCCCTTGGTTTACCACTGATTTCAAAATCTGGTTCAATGGTATTTCAGTGTTATTTCATAGAAATCATAGAAACCCTACAGTGCAGAAAGAGGCCATTTGGCCCATCGAGTCTGCACCGACCACAATCCCACCCAGGCCCTACCCCCATACATTTACCTACTAACCCCTCTAACCTATGCATCTCAGGACACTAAGGGGCAATTTTAGCATGACCAATCAACCTAACCCGCACATCTTTGGACTGTGGGAGGAAACCAGAGCGCCCGGAGGAAACACACGCAGACACAAGGAGAATGTGCAAACTCCACACAGACAGTGACCCAAGCCGGGATTCGAACCCAGGTCCCTGGAGCTGTGAAGCAGCAGTGCTAACCGCCGTGCTACCGTGCCGCCCCACTTTTCACTTTCTTCCTTTATAATGAATTGCCTCCAATACATCTGCCATTAATCATATTGAATAGCAAAGAGTTTTCATACTTACAATACACACCATATTGAACATACATTCAACATTTTTAATTCCAGCATATTTTGTCACCTGACATTTTAAATCATATTTTTGCACCCCTCCCCCATGTATGCACATGCACATTACATCCCTGCATATACATACATACATGTTATTTGATCATGGATGTTTCATAATGAGCTGAAATGTGGCAAAAGAAATCTGATGGTCTTAATGCAAATAAGTAATGCAAAGACAAACAACATGAACTTCAAAACCAGAGTAATGCTGATAATTGAAAATGAAGGAGTGCAGCAGAATACCTAGGCAGGAGCTAGGGAATAAGAGGAAAAGTTTGAACATAGGGTAGGTTCCTTCTGCTGATGGTTAGATCATTATAACATAGAAGAACAAAGGCGAAACATCATTTTGCCTATTTATTTCAGTATAGCTTACTTCCTGCCAATGACATGAAAGAAACTGAAGACTGTAATCATCTACTTATTGCAATATATATAGGAACTTTAATATATTTTGATGATAGGCTTACATTATAGAGGAGAGGCAATGGCCTAGTGGTATTATTGCTAGATTTATTACTCCAAAAACTCATCTAATGTTCTGGAGACCCGGGTTCAAATCCCACCATGGTAGAATTTGAATTCAATAAAACATATCTGGAATTAAGAATCTACTGATGACCATGAAACCATTGTCGATTGTCAGAAAAACCCTAATATCCTTTAGGGAAGGAAATCTGCATCCCTTACCTGGTCTGGCCTACATGTGACTCCAGAGCCACAGCAATGTGGTTGACTCTCAACTGTCCTCTGAAATGGCCTCGCAAGCCACTCAGTTTAAGGGCAACAAGGGACAGGCAATAAGTGCTGGCCAGACAGCGACACCCACATCCCATGAATGAATAAAAAAGAATTGGTTATCTACAGCATTGTGACTTCATAGCATATCTTATATGAGCTTTTACACTACTCTAAGTATAAATTTTGGAATTGTATTTCCATGAATAAATCGGATTTCAAACTATGAAACCATTGAAATACTCAAATAAGTTTGCTTCTGGGATCAAACTTATATTTAATAGCTTAATTACATGTTGGATTAGTATAGTGTTCAATAGGATAGCCACTATCCACATGTGACTAATTGGGAATCCAGATGTAGTTAATTAAGTATTGGAATAGAGAATAAAGAAAAGGGACATGACTTTAATCATGTCACTTCAATACTCATATTTGCATGACCCAGGCGTGTGTACTTTACCCTTTATTGTGCTGTTCCTTGTAAAAGATAAGACAAAAAAGATTAATGGGCTTCTTGGTGGGTTAAGAGCTATGGATGCAGAGAAAAAAATCCTTCTCATAAAACACAAGCACCCAGGAATAAGGACCTGCTGTACAGTGTGGGCATCATAGTTGCATCCTGACTGATGGCTACTCATGCATAGTGAATTCATTCATATAAACCACTGATGAGAAAAGCCTTGGTGATCACATTTGTACCATCTACAATGCTTTGCACCAAAGGAAAGCCTGCTGCCCAGTGAAAGGTCTACACCTTGATCAGCAGATACCTCTTTTCTACGTGGAGAATGACAAAGGCATAGCTTCTTGCTATCATAGCTTTTGACATTAATCTGATAAAAGTGTCGGATGTGGCAGATGTCCCCCCGCAGTGGAATAGAAGGATCCGGTAGCATGAAAGATTCATGTTATGGTAACATTCCCTTTGTGCAGGTTATCGTGTAACCAGTGATACAATTCTGGCAGCTGTTCTTGTGAAGCAAAGACAGCAAATAAAAGTTTTCTCTGACATGCCCAGGTGTGGCAGTTTTTCTATCTATGGATCCTGAGGTACTGACGGGTGCAGACAGAATGCAGCAGATGTTGCCGATCCTTCATTTATTATCTGCTTATGAACTCAACTCCCTCATCTGAAAGAGTCAAGATTGCCTGAACACTGCCCCCTCCACACAAAAGAATTCCCTCGCTTATCATTTTCTATGGTATTCTTTAAATTGCAGCTGCAACCAAGGTTTAAAGAAAAAATGAACAATAATAGTGACAGGGGAAAGATAACCAAAATGGTCGCCATGCCAATTAAGGTATGGAGTAAAATACAACTCAATTCAACAACAAAAAACTAAACCCTTTCTACCGAACTGTGTAGTATTAAGTCATCTTTCAAAGTCTACTTGAGCAGGCCCATTTGATAGTCCCTGACATCTTATTTTACAAGAATGTGGTGAGAACTGTGGATTGAGCCAACAAAGTTGGGAAATGGCTAACTCAACTTACATAACTACCACTGGGCAATGGGGTTGTGCATGCCTGCATCAAACCTGCTTACACCATCCAAAAATTGGAAATTGGACAATTACAAATTGGGCAAATCTTCTCGGCCTTATGTACGGGGGAGGTTTTACACTGAAGCGCACCCAAAATCAATTGATATTGATGCGAAAGTGCTAGCATAGCTGCATCCTTATTGTTGTCATGCAAACTTTTAATACGTCTTACATTGACCATAATAAACTTAGCAGGTTTGTTTTCAAGCTGTCGCAATCCCTCCGGAAGGCAAATAATAAATCCGTACTCACGAAAGAGTGGGAAACAGAAATAAAAATGGAAAATGCTGGATAAGCTCTGCAGGTCTGGCAGCATCTGTGGGGAGAAACAGAAATGTTTCGAGTCCATATGACTCTTCTATGGAACTGAAGAGGGATAGAAAAATAATGAATTATATAGTTGGTGGAGTGGGGGGGGGGGGGGGGGTGGAAGGGGGGTTATAATAGAAGGTCAGGGATAGGCCAGAACTAAGGAGAGATTGACTAGGATGTCAAGGGCATAAGACAAAGGGAGCGTTAATGGTGGCATTACGGACTGAAGAATTACTAATAGTGGCATAAAGGTAGGATAGCAGAATGTGTTCATAGGAGAACAAAGGTCAGTGCTCAGTGTAAAGTAAAACCGAAAACAAGTGACAGATGGCCCTGCGGTGGAGGGGTGGGGTTGTATTGGGGCAAACCAAGGAAACCAATGAAATAAAAAGGGGCCAAGGTGGATGGGAAAGTTCACAGTCTGAAGTTGTTGAACTCAATGTTGAGTCCAGAAGGCTGTAACATGCTGAAACAGAAGATGAGGTACTTCTAGTTTGCGTTGGGCATCACTGGAGCATTATAGCAGGCCAAGGATGAACATGTGGGCATGAGAGCAAGATGCTGAGTTGAAATGACAAATGATAGGGAGGCTGGGGCCATGCTTACAGACAGAGCGGAGGTCTTCCACAAAGCCATCATCCAGTCTGCATATAGTCTCCCCATTGTTGAGGAGAGAGCATTGGGAGCAGTGAATAGAGTAGATCAAGTTGATGAAGGTGCAAGTGAAACACTATTTCATCTGAAAGGAGTGTTTGGGTCTTTGGACAGCGAGGAGGGAGGCGGTAACGGAGCAGGTGTTGCACCTTCTATCATTGCATGGGAAGCGTATCTATTCTATGGATTATCCTTTGATGATCCATCCTTTGAATGAGGAGACTGGTGGGTGAAAAGTGAGGATAAGAGGGACCCTGTCATGGTTCTGGGTGGGAATGGAAGGGATGAGGACAGAGGAGATGCGGGAAATGAGTTGGACATGGTTGAGTGCCCTGTCAATCACTGCGAGTGGGAAACCTTGGTTAAGGAAAAAGGCAGGCATTTCGGAAAGGCTGTTTTCAAAGGTGGCATCATTGGAACAGGTGTAGTGGAGGTGAAAAACTGGGATAATGGGATGGAGTTTTTGCAGGAAATGGGGTGTCAGGCTGTAGTCGACGTAGCTGTGGGAGTTGGTCGGCTTGTAATGAACGTTGGTGTTCAGTCTGTCAAGAATGGGAAGGTAGAGGTGTATAAAATTATGAAAGGCATAGATAGGGTGAACGGTGGGAAGCTTTTCCCCGGGTCGGTGGTGACGTTCACGAGGGGTCATAGGTTCAAGGTGAAGGGGGGGAGGTTTAACACAGATATCAGAAGGACATATTTTACACAGAGGGTCGTGGGAGCCTGGAATGTGTTGTCGGGCAAGGTGGTGGAGGCGGACTCACTGGGAATGTTTAAGACTTATCTAGACAGCTATATGAACGGAGTGGGAATGGAGGGATACAAAAGAGTGGTCTAGTTTGGACCAGGGAGCGGCGCGGGCTAATTGTTCTTTGTTTCTCGTTTCAAGGCTTCATTCTATGATCATCTTGCTGGTGCCAGTACAGAGCGAGACTGCGGATAGTTGGGAACCTGTCTCGGGGGCAGGGAATTCAGATGGTGTTCGTAAAGCAGAAGTGGAAATGAATAGGGTTGGGAAGCATTTTCTGATTGGGGCCAGTGTGATCTCCTGGACTCGTTTCGATCGCCACAGGGGGTCGGAGAGGAATTTCCCAGATTTTGTTTTCCCCATATTGGCCCTGGGGTTTTCACTCTGGGTTTTCGCCTCTACCTGAAGATCACATGGTCTGGAATGGGGGGGTGGGGGTGAGTTAATAGGTTGTGATGAACAAAGCATCGTAGCTGTGAGGGACAGCTCGGTGGATAGGATATTAGGATGTAGATAGGCTGGAAAATTGGGCGGGGATCCTGGATTCAGGATTCAATCCTGGACCGGGGAGCAGCGCGGGCTTGGAGGGCCGAAGGGCCTGTTCCTGTGCTGTATTGTTCTTTGTTCTTTGTTCTCTTTGTTCTTTGTAATTATCAGAGATGGTCCATGTGAAGGTGAGAGGGAATGGAATTTGGAAGAAAAATTGGTAAGTTTTTCCTGGTTCAGACAAGAGCGTAAAGCAGCACCAATATAATCATCAATATAGCAGAGGAAGAGATGTGGGAGAAGGCTGAGTAGGACTGGAACAAGGAATGTCCACATACGCCATAAAAAGACAAGCATAACTGGGGCACAGGAGGATACCCATAGCCATATCTTTTATTTGCAGGAAGTGAGACAAGTTAAAGGAGATATTGTTGGGGTGAGAGAACAAGTTGAGCCAGGTGGAGGAGAGTGGTGGTGCACGGGGACTGTTCAGGCCATGGTGGGGCCGCTTTTCCCATTGCATAATTGTACCAGAAAGAAATGTATGAAAGTTGCAATGCATATTCCTTAGATATTAACAATTGTCTATCCACCGTCATGCTTTTTAATAAAGTTCCCCACTCTATCTTGGCCAACTCATGCCTCATATCTTTGTAGTTTCCTTTGTTTAGATTTAGAACCGGAATTGTTTTGGATCAGACTACTTAACTTCCATCCTAATGAAGAATTCTATCATGTTATGGTCCCTAAAGGACCTGCACAACAAGATTATTAATTAACCCCTTCTCATTGCACAATACTGAATTTAGGATAGCTTATTCTTTAGTTGGTTCCTTGATGCACTGGTCTAAAAAAACCATCTCATACATGCTCCAGTAATTCATCCGTCACAGTATTTGCTAATTTGGTTTGCCCATTCTATTTGTGGATGAAAAGTCACCCATGATTACAATAGCACCCTTGTTAGTCCATCTCTATTCTCTTGTTTGATGCCATCCCCTTACAGGCATTTAAAACGAGGTTTGGTGGCCTATAAACAACTTGCACTATTGTTTTCCACCCCTTGTTGCTTCTTAGCTCTACCTAAATTGATTCTACATCTAGATTTTTTGAGTCAATATCCTCTCTCACCATTGCACTGATTTCATCCTTAATTAACAATGCCACCTCACCTCCTTGTCCTTTTGGATATTCAGTTCCCAGCCTTGGTCACCCAGCAACCATGTTTTTGTAATTGCAATCATATCATTCCTGCTTACATCTATTTGTTCTTTTTGTTTGTATAGCTTATTGTGACATTTGAGGTCCTGCTTTGTAATGTATTCCCCAGTTCACTATATTCTCCTTTCAGGACCTCGTCCCTCTTTTGCCTCCGTTCTTGGTACTGATATAGAACACAACCTTTGGCTGTTCGCCTTCCCGCTCAGAAGTTCCTGCATTTCCTCAGTGACATCCTTGACTCTGGCATCAGGGAGGCAACATGCCATCCTGGTGTCACATCTATGGCCCCAGAAATGTCTACCTGTTCCCCTTACCATAGGATTCCCTATCATAATTGCTCTCCTACTCTTTCACCCAAGCACCGCCAATTCAAAGGGAATTATAAAGCTGTCAAGGCATTTAAAACTCCTGCCTGTTAACTCTTCAAAAATTGCCTGGGTCCTGAGGTCTGCCTTTGTTGGATACTGGGTAGGTTGTCATGGTAGGTTAAAGGGCAGGGGTTTGAAAAGGCATGGGTTAGCATGAACTGGCACTTAATTTGCTTTGGAGATTTAAAAGCCCATGAATGTGGGTGGGGCATGGATTGTCATGGAGGGTATGAGACGCCATGGAGTTGGACAGAGAGGCATGAGGTGGCAAGGATTGTAATGGATGGGACATAGGGAGTGTGTTAGGAGGGTGAGATGGTGAGGGCTCAAGGGCTGTTTCATGTTTTTTTTTAAAGTGTTGATACAGTGCTCATTCACTGAGACAGGCCTTCCAATCACCCACTTCTGTACTTGGTATCTCTGCTCTTGTTCTGGGGTTGTCTGACCCGAGTCCTAGGGAACACCATAACCCGAAAATAAAAATCTGACCTTGTGGGCCACTTTCCCTGGGTCGGTTCACACAGCAGGGAAATTTTGCAACTCTCCACTTCCGACCCAAGAGCACAATCCAGTCCATGGAGTTCCTGTGCAAAATTTTAATTCCTGAAATGCCCCTATGCTCATTGAATGGAATGGACAGGAAAAGAAGTAGAAGCCAAGGGTTAGTGATAGAACGATATGTTTTTATGCCTTAAAACATTGACTGTTTCAAACTTCGGGCGGCATGGTTGCACTGTGGCACGGTGGCCTCACAGCTCCAGGGACCTTGGTTCAATTCCAACCTCGGGTCACTGTCTGTGTGGAGTTTGTAATTTCTACCCGTATCTGTGTGGATTTCCTCCGGGTGCTCCGATTTCCTCCCACAGTCCAAAGATGTGCAGGTCAGGTGGATTGGCCATGGTAAATTGCCCCTTAGTGCCAGGGGGACTAGTAGGGTAAATATGTTAATGTATTGGGATAGGCCCTGGGTGGGATTGTTGCTGGTGCAGGCTCAATGGGCCGAATGGCCTCCTACTGCACAGTAGGGATTCTATGATTGCAGCCCTGAATGGGAGGTCAGCCAGCTCATAGAGAACTTAGCATTCGGACTTACAGATGAACTTCGGGATAATGCCATTGTCAGGTCAGAAGCGGGAACATGCTTTCAATTAATATTGGATCCAGCATCTTTGCTTACTTAATTCGATGTTTCTTCCAATTTCATGTCATTAACAAAATCTGTTTCGACCAGGTTTTACAAATTAGAAATGGCCGTGCCATTTCAAACAGTGGAGAAACGAGTAGAGCCTTCTTTTCATGTGTTCCCGAGCCAGAAGAGTGTAAGAAAATGTAGAAAGAAGCTGAACTATAATCGAAAATACATTTGAATGTGTACATTCATTTTCCTAAGTGCCAAAATTAAGTTGGTTATTTCATAGAATCATCAGGGGCTAATTTGGCTAGTTCCCAAATTCAATCATGGGGGATGACGATGTGTGATTATCCCAGGCCTGACTGAAGTGATGCAGATGGTTTGCTCATTTCTATGTTTGCAGCGAGCAGCCCAGCACGATGCTGGGTGGCTGCACACCTCAGGGGTCCAAGTTCCTGCAAGGGTAGCACCACTTAAAAGTTAGCCTGCACAACTTAAAGTAAGACTACATGTCTTAAAGACGTGAGGCGCGATCTTACCTGCCGTTCACACCATGCTCCCGCTGCAGTGAAGTCGGTGAATTTGGCAGCCAGCCAGATCTCCGTTCACTGAGGCAGGATGGGAAGGTCCCTCCAACATGAACGGTGTTAAGATTCTGGCCATGATTTTTTTTCCTGGCCACAGCAGGCACTGAAAATTGCTCGGGCAACATTGGAACATCTTTAGGAAAAATCCCTGTCCTGTCCCTAAGAAGCTTCTCCAACAATTTCACTATCACTGACGTCAAGTTCACTGGCCTATAATTACCCAGATTATCCTTGCTACCCTTCTTAAATAACGGGACAACATTGGCTATTGCCCAAATCTCTGGGGCTTCACCTGTGACCAACGAGGAAACAAAGATTTGGAGGAAATGGAGGAGAATGTTTCATAATTCCTCATGGGTGACAGTGTCATGGGCCATTGTGAGATCAAAGAAGATTATGTACAGGGGTCGGTGCTGTTCCCTTTCTTTCTCTTGTAGTTGTCATGTGAAGATCACTCATGCCCCATAGTGGGCTGAATCTGCATTGGGATAGTGGACTTCCCAATAGTGCAGGGAGCCATTGACTGCAAGCATGTGGCCTTGTGGGGAGATGCAACATAACCACATTCACTTGCTCTAAATGCATCCTTCATTTCTTTACTTGTCCTGTTATCATGATCTTTGGCCTTGTACCATCATTCCTTTCGGCATTTCATCTCCCCTGCTTTCCACCCTTTCACAGACCTCACCTTTTGGTCATTTTTCCCATTCTTCCTGCTTTCACTTGCTTAAAACCTATACTTTTTTATTTGTTCATGGGACATGTGTGTCACTGGCTGGGCCAGCATTTATTGCCCATCTCTAATTGCCCTTGAGGGGGCAGTTAAGAGTCAACCACATGGTACTGAAGTCACATGTAGGCCGGACCAGGTAAGGATGGCAGATTTCTTTCCCTAAAGGACATTAATGAACCAAGTGGGTTTTTATGACAATCGACAATGTTCATGGTCATCATTAGACTTTTAATTCCAGAGTTTTGTTCAATTCAAATTTTCCCATGTGCAGTGGTGGGATTTGAACCTGGCTCCCCAGAGCACTACTCTGGGTCTCTGAATTATTAGTCCAATGACAATACTCCTGTGTCACCAACTTCCCAATCTTTAACATTTTCCAGTTTTACTGAAAGATCGTTGACCTGAAACATTAACTCTCTCCACAGATGCTGCCTAACTGCTGACTATTTCCAATATTTTCATCTTCGTCAATGTGCTTTCCTGTTTCCTTAACAGAGGAATCCCACTGCTCCCAGCCACTGTAGTCAATGGAGCCCTCAACTGTGTCTATTCCATTTCTGCACTTTTGCCCTCTTCCCTGCCCCTCCCTCCCAGTGCCACAAAGGGATTCTTCTTGTCCTCAGCTTCTACCTCACCAGCCTTCACATTCAGCTGATCATTTTCCACCATTCCAAGCACATAAAGCGTGAAGCCACTGCCAAACACATCTTGTCCTCCCCTTTCAGCGTTGTGAAGAGCCATTCCCTCCTGGTCCACTCTTCTATCACCCACATCACCTACTATCCTTCCGCTGACACATTTCCATGGAAGCGCAGGAGATACAACACGTCCTCTCTTACCTCCTCACGTCCCACCAATCAATGCCCTAAATAATCCTTCCAGGTTAGACAGCAATTTATTTCAATTCAGTATATCACATTCACTGCTTGCGATGTACTGTCCTCTACGCTGGGGAGGCCAAATGCAGTGTACGGAACATCTTTGCCATTTAAATGTTTTGCCCCATCCACTCTGTCCCTGACCTCCTACACTATGCCCATGCAAGTTCGAGTAACAGCACCTCATCGTTCAGTTAGGCTCACATGATACTGAGTTCAACAATTTCAGATCACAACCTCTACCACCTGTTATTTTGGACAGCTGTGTTTGATTATGATTATGCTTTGCCCATTTCCGTCTCCTCCAGACCCATCTTTTGTGCCTTTACTTGTTCCATTACCATCTCCTTTCCTTTGCACCATTATCCCTCATGTCATTTAATCTCTCCTGCTGTCCACTCATCCTTTTTGTTCTTTTTACACCAATCCACCAACCCTGCCTTCCCTTCCTCTGTACTTGCCTAAACTGTTATATCTTCAACTTTTTCCAGTTCTGACAAGAGGTCACCGATGTTCACACTATTTCTGACTCTACTTATGCCACTGGTCCTACTGAATATTTCCATGTTCTGTTTTTATAATGTGGAGATGCCAGCGTTGGACTGGAATAAACACAGTAAGAAGTCTAACAACACCAGGTTAAAGTCCAACAGGTCTATTTGGTAGCAAATGCCACTAGCTTTCAGAGCGTGCTGCTCCTTCATCAGGTGGAGTGACCAGAATGGTTGACGAGGGAAGGGCCGTGGATGTCGTCTATATGGACTTTAGTAAAGCGTTTGACAAAGTCCCTCATGGTAGGCTGGTGAAAAATGTTGGATCTCATCGGATAAAGGGGGAGGTGGCTAGATGGGTGGAGAACTGGCTTGGTCACAGAAGACAGAGGGTGGTAGTGGAAGGGTCTTTTTCCGGCTGGAGGCCTGTGACTAGTGGTGTTCCGCAGGGCTCTGTATTGGGACCTCTGCTGTTTGTGATTTATATAAACGATCTGGAAGAAGGTGTAACTGGGGTGATCAGTAAGTTTGCGGACAACACAAAATTGGCAGGACTTGCAGGTAGTGAGGAGCATTGTCAGAAGCTACAGAAGGATATAGATAGGCTGGAAATTTGGGCAAAGAAATGGCAGATGGAGTTCAATCCTGATAAATGCGAAGTGATGCATTTTGGTAGAAATAATGTAGGGAGGCGCTATACGATAAATGGCAGAACCATAAAGGGTGTAGATATGCAGAGGGACCTGGGTGTGCAAGTCCACAGATCCTTGAAGGTGACGTCACAGGTGGAGAAGGTGGTGAAGAAGGCATATGGCATGCTTGCCTTTATAGGACGAGGCATAGAGTATAAAAGTTGGGGTCTGATGTTGCAGATGTATAGAACGTTGGTTCGGCCGCATTTGGAATACTGCGTCCAGTTCTGGTCGCCGCACTACCAGAAGGACGTGGAGGCTTTGGAGAGAGTACAGAGGAGGTTTACCAGGATGTTGCCTGGTATGGAGGGGCTTAGTTATGAGGAGAGATTGGGTAAACTGGGGTTGTTCTCCCTGGAAAGACGGAGAATGAGGGGAGACTTAATAGAGGTGTATAAAATTATGAAAGGCATAGATAGGGTGAACGGTGGGAAGCTTTTCCCCAGGTCGGTGGTGACGTTCACGAGGGGTCATAGGTTCAAGGTGAAGGGGGGGAGGTTTAACACAGATATCAGAAGGACATATTTTACACAGAGGGTGGTGGGGGCCTGGAATGCGCTGCCAGGCAAGGTGGTGGAGGCGGACACACTGGGACCATTTAAGACTTATCTAGATAGCCATATGAACGGAGTGGGAATGGAGGGATACAAAAGAATGGTCTAGTTTGGACCAGGGAGCGGCACGGGCTTGGAGGGCCGAAGGGCCTGTTCCTGTGCTGTATTGTTCTTTGTTTGTTCTTTGTATGTGCTCACAAACAGGGCATATTTTGCCATTCAGCCTCTGATCTTCGGGTAAGTGTTCTCCAAGGCGGCCTTCACGACACACGACACCGCAGGGTCGCTGAGCAGAAACTGATATCCAAGTTCCGCACACATGAGGACGGCCTCAACCGGGATCTTGGATTCATGTCACACTATCTGTAACCCCCACAATTTGCCTGGACTTGCAAAATCTCACTAGCTGTCCTATCTGGAGACAATACACATCTCTTTAACCTGTGCTTAATGCTTTCTCCACTCACATTGTCTGTACCTTTAAGACTTGATTAGCTGTATTAGCATTGATTAGCTTGATTAGCATTCCAATAATTATTTTTTAAATTGAGTTTGTGTCTCTGTATGCCCTGTTTGTGAGCACATCTCCCCACTCCACCTGACGAAGGAGCAGCACACTCCGAAAGCTAGTGGCATTTGCTACCAAATAAACCTGTTGGACTTTAACTTGGTGTTGTTAGACTTCTTACTGTTTTTATAATGCAGAGGTAAGTTAGATAACTGTCATTGCTGCTGTGCATCGTCTCACTTACTGGGTGACTGCTCAGATAAAACTCCAGTGTAATTATCTTTCAAGTATTTTGTTTTACAACACAATTTGATATTGCTTCGTCTACCAATAATGGATTCACTCAAGTGAGTTCCAAGGCAGTTACACTAATCAATAGATTACGATTGGTTTACAACTCAACTAAATCATGAGATTTATGGAACTGCCATGTGCCTGGTCACACGCATTGACCTTTTGAAAGGTTATGGCACATTAATCTTTTGTCCCCAAGGAACATAAATGGAATCATTGTTTATTTAGTTTACTGAAGATTACATGATGTAAAGGCCCATTTTGCTACCACATGTCAGCGAATGTAAAGTTTCAGTCGCTTGTCTCTGATTACAAGTCAACAGCCACATCAAGGAAAGACTGAATTTCGTTGATTTTGTGTATTTGTTCGATGTTTTCAATGTCGATTACCCTCCCTATCGTCCTTCACCTTGTTTTTTTCACAAATCTGCCATGGTTTTTTTAAAGTTTAAGTTTGTTTATTAGTGTCACAAGTAGGCATACACTAACACTGCAATGAAGTTACTGTGAAAATCCCCAAGTCGCCACACTCTGGCACCTGTTCGGGTACACTGAGGAAGGATTTAGCATGGCCAATACACCTAACCAGCGTGTCTTTCGGACTGTGGAAGAAAACCAGAGCACCCGGAGGAAACCCACGCAGACACAGGAGAACATGCAGACTCTGTGCAGACAGCGACCAAGCCGGGAATTAGACCCTTGTTCCTGGAGCTGTGAGGCAGCAGTGCTAATCACTGTGCCACGTTGCCACCCCGCTGTATCTCAACCAATACTCCAAGCAAGTGTAGAGGAAGAAAATCATGTTGTTTCTAATAGTATCACTGCTCAGAAAGTCAGCAATATGTGAGATTCCCTGCTGTGACCTATAGTTCTGTGTCAAAACATGTTGGTGCAACTCACTACTCTCCATTTTGTACATTCGACCCATCGAGCCTGCACCGATGACAATCCCACTCAGGCCTTATCCCACGTATTACCCTGCTAATCCCCCGACACTAAGGGACAATTTAGCAGGGCCAATCAACTTGACCGGCACATCTTTGGAGTGTGGCAGGAAACCGGACCACCCAGAGGAAACCCATGCAGATACGGGGAGAACGTGCAAACTCCACACAGACAGTGACCCGAGGCCGGAATTGAACCTGGGTCCCTGGCGTTGTGAGGCAGCAGTGTTAAGCACTGTGTCACCGTGCTTAGAACTCTCGACCTCACCTCGGAATTCAGCTCTTTTGTTTATATTTGGACCAAAGCCAATGAGATCAGGAGCTCAGTGTTTCTGGCAAAACACAAGCTGAGCATCAGTGAACAGTTTATTGGTGGACAAGTATAACTTGATAGTACTGCCAACAACATCCTCCATCATTCTGATGATGATTGAAAATTACCAGTACCAATAAACTGACAATCTCATTCAGAATCTAGTTGATGATTGGGTGGTAAATTGGAAAGTGTCCCATTGGGAAGATGTCCTGAACTGAACCAGAGTAGAGGAAGCTGACTTTTGTATCTAATTATGCTGAATTTGATCTGGGATTGTTCAACACTGACACGGGATGGTTCCATTTTCCATTTTTCACAGAACCAGATAAAATTCTGACAAATATTTGTTCTTATTTTTAGCCCTGAACTGATTGATAATTATCTAAATTACTGAAATGTAAATGCAAAATTGTATTCTACTTTTCATTTTTTTCTTACTATGGGCGGCACGGTGACACAATGGTTAGCACTGCTGCCTCACAGCTCCAGGGATCCCGGGTTCAGTTCCGGCTTTGGGCAGCTGTGTGGAGTTTGCCAGTTCGCATGGGTTTCCTCCCGGTGCCCCAGTTTCCTCCCACAGTCCAAAGGTGTGCAGATTAGGTGGATTGGCCATGCTCAATTCTCCCTTACCGTCCCGAGATGTCTAGGTTGGAATAATTAGCCGTGGTAAAGGTGTGGGGTTACGGAGATAGGGTGGGGCAGAGGGCCTGGGTAAGATACCCTGTCAGAGAGGCGGTGTAGACTCGACGGACCGAATGGCCTCCTTCTGCACTATGGGGATTCTATGATTATAATATTTATTGATTTGCAAAAGAGGAAGAAAATACTTTTCAAATTTTCAGTGTTTTTTTGAGGTTAGTCAGCTTCAGACTGATCCACGAGAAATGATGGATTTCCAGTTAGACGTTAACAAGAACCACAGGCATGACTTTGAAACAACTCTAGTGGTAAATTTATGCTGAAATTTCTGATGTTTGATGAAAGCAATATTATTGAATTTTTAAAAAATAATAATTTATCATTAACTTACTGCTTGAAAGCACAGAGGAAGCAGAAAGTATAAGGACAATAAATCACATAAACCAATTACAGATCTCAGTCATACAAATGCTGCAGGAACAAAGAAATAATTATTCTTGTAGAATACTTGGAAAACAGAATAACTTCAGCTCCTAGATTTGCATTAGAAAATTGATTCATTTATGGGTACCAAGTTGATCCTTTTCTAAAAAAAAATTAGACTAAATAATTTACAAATATACTTTTAAGACAAACGAACATCAGATGTGATATTAAATTGCTGTGGTACATACATATGTGCAGAGCTGACTCCCGAGTCACACAAGAGTCACTTAGAACTGAGTTTTCACTTTGGGAGGTGGGATGCAGGAGCTGGAACATTTTCTGGATCCTGAAGGTGCTCCTGGGGAGAAACAGTCACTCGGTACAATTTTGATTGGATCGCCATTGGCATGGAGACAGGTCCCCAATGGGGACCAATCAGAGGTCTTCCAGCTTGAGAAGAGCAGCAGGCAGCAGTAATGGGTAAACAATTGAGAGGGGTCTTCAACCTGAAGGTGCCCTCTCGCAAATGAAAGTTTAAAAAAAAATAGGAACGGCTGTGGCCCAGCAGTTAGCAATGCTGTCTCATAGCGTCAGGGACCCACATTCAATTCCGGCCTTGTCTTTGTGAAGTTTGCATGTTCTCCCCGTGTCTGCATGGGTTTCCGTCGATCTCCTCCCACAGTCCAAAGATGTGCAGGTTAGGTGGATTGGCCATGCTAATTGCCCATTAGTGTCCCAAAATATATAGATTAGGGGGATTAGCGAGGTAAATGCATGGGATTATGTGGTAAACCTGTGCAAGAGTCGGTGCAGACTCGATGGGCCGGATGGCCTCCTTCTGCCCTGTAGGAATTCTATGACCACCACTGTGGTTGGAAGTAGGAGGTGGCCTTTCGCAATACCCACACTCAGACAGATAGGAAGGGTCTGTTGGCCTGCCTTGAGTTCTGGCATCCCAGCCAGCCTAGGTGTACTTATCTCCAGGTAGTTAAACTTCTTGCCCTTGCATTGGGAAACTGGAGACCAACTTGAAAATCCCAGTCACTCCTCCTTTACTTACTGTTAGATATTCCTTGGAACTTATAGAATTCTACAGTGCAAAAGGAGGCTATTCAACCCATTGAGTCTGCACCGACCACAATCCCACCCAGGCCCTATCCCCATGCATTTACCCTAGCCAGTCCCCCTGACACTAAGGGGCAATTTAGCATGGCCAATCCACCTAACCCGCACATCTTTGGACTGTGGGAGGAAACTGAAGCACCCGGAGGAAACCCACGCAGACATGGGGAGAATGTGCAAACGCCACACAGACAGTGACCCAAGCCGGGAATCGAACCTAGGTCCCTGGCGCTGTGAGGCAAGCAGTGCTAACCACTGTGCCACCGTGCCGCCACAAGGCTATTAATGAACCGAACTGGTTGCCTGCCTTGTGGTGGCAGGCAGCCTTGTAAGGCCCTCAACCTGCCTCCTGCGATGGCTGACTCAGCGAATGGTGTCAGGAACTGATATTTTCAGGTCTCATCCAGGGCCTTTCTAAAACCTTGGCAGGGCCCGAAAACCCTGCCCTTAATCAGTAGTGTTCGGTTAGAGCTACAGCATCTCTTTTGTATCTTGTCAAATTGCTTTTGCTAAGCAAAAAAAATAGATTTGCATCTTTGATACAAAATTGTAAAATAATAGTGATATTTTAGTGAAGATTACTTTTATGTTATAAATGTATTTTATTTTTAAAAATAAGTAAAAATGTTGCATTTTGAATGCATCTTGGTCACATTAAGTAAACACACAGATTTTATTTGTTGTTTTTTGCCAATATAATCAATGAATCTAGTTAATTAATCTGTGCTGCGTAAACTGTTGCATTATATCCCCAGTAATAGATTTTGTCAGATATACAATCTATCAACATACCATGAAGTGACACATTGCTCTTTCAGTGCCATTAGCACCTCTGCGTATCTGGAAACAGTTAGAATACATAGAGAAACTCTTCTAGATGCTTGGGAAATAACCTGGCTGCTCATTTCTTGTTACTCGTAGCCTGAGCTCACTTTTCCCAGCTTGGCATTTATATATTTTAAAATCTTTATTATGCTAAACCCCTTAATCCTGAAATCCTACAGGGCGATTTTCCTTGTTGCACTGACTATCTGGTCCGCAGGGATTGTGTCAAAGAGAAATTGTTGTGAAATTTCAGGGCCTGTATGTTCATTTGTGAGTGCTCATTTAGAGTTAACTTGTATAATCTTACAGAACAGAAAGAGGCCAGTTAGCCTATTCCATTGATTCCTCTTTCTTGTTCTCGCCTATTAAATTCATCCTTTTCACCTATATATCCATAGAAATCATAGAAATCATAGAAACCCTACAGTGCAGAAGGAGGCCATTCGGCCCATCGAGTCTGCACCGACCACAATCCCACCCAGGCCCTACCCCACATATTTACCCGCTAATCCCTCTAACCTACGCATCCCAGGATTCTAAGGGGCAATTTTTAACCTGGCCAATCAACCTAACCTGCACATCTTTGGATGTGGGAGGAAACCGGAGCACCCGGAGGAAACCCACGCAGACACGAGGAGAATGTGCAAACTCCACACAGACAGCGACCCGAGCCGGGAATCGAACCCGGGACCCTGGAGCTGTGAAGCACTAACCACTGTGCTATCGTGCCGCCCTATCCATTTCTCTCAAAAAGTTATTGTTGCGTTTACTTCCCTTATCCTTTCAGATGATGGCTGCGATTTATTGGCTGTGCTAGCTGTGGGCGCAAATCCCGTAATGGCAGCTAAATCTCACGAGAAGCCAAAAATGGGATTAGCATCGGCGCAATTTCCAAATGCCATCTTCTCAGCTCCCCTCTGATGACACAATCAGCTTCATGCCCAGGAAGGGTGCAAGCCTGATTAGCATAAATTATAATATATTTTAATCTCATTGTGGGCTTAACACCGCGACTTCTTCCCTCAATGTATCGCCCACCCAGCTGGCGTGATGTCACGCTGGCATGCTGGCATGAATCACTACTGGTATTCAAAAGCAAAATCAATCGTGGTGTATAGTCCCTGGGTGGTGAGGGACATGCCCTGGTACCCTGGCAGTGCAAACCTGGCAGTGCCAGGGTGGCAGTGCCAGGGTGGCAGTGCCAGGGTGGGCCCTCTGGGGTGCTTCATGGGGGGAGGGTTGCCTTATGTGTGGTGTTTGCAGGGCACACACTTCGATGCCTGTGTGTGTGTGTGTGGTGGGGGGGCGGGGGGGGGTACTCCAGTGCTTGCGTGGTTTAGGGTTAGGAGGGGGTCATCACAAAGCTTGTGGGGATCCTCTATGTCTGCAGGGGATGGGGAAGTTTATTCTCAGTGCCGATCGGGCACCCTCTCTTGCGCCCGATCTCTGTAGAGCTGACCTAGCTGGCTCTTTCAGCTCTTGCCTTGTCAAAGTGATGGTGCAAACCACACCAGAGTGACGGTGCAAACCATACCCCCAGATTCTCCGTGCGCTGAGTGCCAGAAAATCTGGAGTGAAAACTCTGCTGTGTATCTGGGAGATACACGTCGGTTTTCAGTCTGAACCTGACACGCTTGACAAATTTTAGAAAACTTCTGCCTGGTGTCTTCCAAATCATATCAAAGCAATCGCATTTTTTAATTGGTATCTGTGTCTAACTAACCTTATGCCTGGATTTTTCTGTACACCAATTTCCCAGGGAAACAATTGGAACTGTGTTCACCCATGCTCGGGCAGGTTGCTCCACAGGGATCTAATGGCCATTGGGCCATTGATTGGTTTGAGGGCTTCTGTTCCTATTAGGGGAAGAGACCCTACCACCCATTCAAATAGCCAGCAGATATCTGGTCCCAGCAGTATCACCAAGAGTAGTGGCCACTGCCAGGACTGCAGACAGTCCCAACAGTGAAGAGCCATAGAATTGGAGTGACAGGTAACTGGGGGGTGGGGGGCAGTCTTGCTGTGAATAGGCTGGCAGACCTTGGCGAAGGGGTCGAGGTGGATCAGGTAGGTGGAATGGACAGGGTTGGGAGGGAGGGGGAATGGGGAAATGGAAGAACTTTGTGGGGGTCCATTGGGCCACGGAGCCCATTCAGCAGACCCTCTCCTTGCCCATCACCAAGCTGCACAATAAAAACTGCTGGGCTGGATACTTAGAACGGGCTTCTCCCGCCACTGGTTAACTCTCAGCAGTGGCAGGATGAGGCCCTTAAGTGATCACTCAGGTGTTAACCTGGTGAAGCTACAACACAGGACTACTTGCGTGCCAAACAGCATTAGCAGCAAGTGATAGACAGAGCTAAGCAATTACACAACCACCGAATCAGATCTAAGCTCTGCGGTCCTGCCATAAGTCGCCATGAATGGTAGTGGACAATTAAATATCTCACTGGAAATCTGCATCCTGCTTACCACCCCAGTAACCTTGCTCACTAAAAAACTATCCACCTTTACCTTAAAAATAGACTCTGAGGGCAAGATTTTCTCTGCTATCGGCAAAGACTGATGTTGGGCGGGAAAGGCGGCATTGAGGCTGCTGATGGCATTGGCAGCTTTTTCCACCAAAGAGTCCGGAATATTGAAAAAAAACTGTTGGACATTGTGTTTGGAGTTTTACAATTGCAGCCTGGTTGAATAAGGCCAAGACTCTGCCTGTTGTGAAGAGCTGAAGGGGGATGTGGTGTTTGATACAATCCACTAGGCACTGGGATGTGTGGCCTATCACACCAGCACTGAAAATCATATGCTCTATTATCTCATCTCAAAAGACAGAACATTTTTGGGATTGACAAAAGCATTAAGTTAGTGGAAAATAACATTATAACATTCATGTTGCTACTGCATAGTAGCAGCGTGAAATGCCTAGCATCACCTGTTGCTCAGATTTTTGAGATACTTTACCCTTTCAGGCTAACCTGAGGTAGACTGGGCACTTTTCAAGACCGGAAGTGGAGGCCTTTGTCTCACTCTTGAGTTTGCGCAATATATGATAAACAATGACCTGACCTGGGTGGTCATCATCCCACAGGATATCTTTGATACATTCTATTTTGGGCATTGTTGTGATATTGCCCACATGCCATTGTAATGTAAAGGTGCTCAGCAGAGCAAGCGTTAATGTGGTCCTGCAGAATAGCACCGTCCACAGTATGATGTATAGAGTCACATGGTAAGTGAGTTTGAAAGGACAGTCTGGAAACAGAATTCTAAGTAAGCAGTCTACATAAAACAAAAAGTCCCCCAGCTCTCACACCTTCCCATCTCCATGCACTCCTCATGCTCTACCCATGCCATCCTATGCCACCTCATGCGTCCCACCCATGCATGATGATACTTTGGATTTGTAAATAGTTAAAGACTAATGATAAACTCTTGAACATACAGGTCTCAAGATCTCATGGAGACAGCCTGCAGCAGTGAGGCAGACAATATTACAACATGATGCACAGCAGTAGTATTGGTGGTGATGACCAACAGCAATGGGACCATAGTGATTAACAGCGGTAGGAACAATTTGGCAAAGCCAAATATGAGTCTATTACAGAGAGAGGCAGGAGAATTTATAATGAAGAATAAAGAAATGGCTTAGAAACTAAACAAATACTTGGGCCCAGATTTTTACTCCTGGTGAGGTGTGCTGAGATGGGAAAGTTCCCAGCTCTGCAAACCTGATCTTTAAAATGGTTATCCACCATTTTGATATTCATTCCAGGATGGACAGGCTGGATTATAAATTGGGTCGGCATCCCTGGCAGACTACCAGGTATATTCTGGCACTTTGTTGAATTAAATAAAAAAATTAAAACCAGAAAGAGACCCCCAGCCTTTACCCCTATTCACCCCTATACACTCTTCACGGCCCACCAATTTCAACCTATGGCCCCTCTAACCATCCCCCATCTCCCCTCATACTCACATCTGTCCCAAATCCACCTGGCCCTATATAGCTAGTGCCAACTGATGCAAAACAATGCCCATCATCTGTGATCATTTACCCTCATCCCTCCATGCCAACTCACCTATTATCCTGTGACAAATCTTTAACAGCTTTGGTAGATTTACGACGGCTTGACAGTTCTTTGACATCTTTGGCAGTTCTAATCAGTTTATGCACTTTTTATGCACAATCATTTTAATTTTAACAATCCGAAAGCGTGCCACACCTCTCCCAAAGGTTTCCCAGGATTGTATTGAAAATGAATCTGCCAAGTTCAGAGCAATTCTTACCTGCATACTTCAAGTTTCATACTCCTGCCCTACCAAAACCCACTTCAGTGGACGCAGCTGGTGACATAAATGGCCAGCTGCCTTTGCAAAACATGCAGGTATGAGCCCAAGCCTGACTCAAGTCCCACAACTGCGAAAATAGGAGGTGCCATGTTTGGGGGTGGGATTGAGGATTTCTGGGCTTATCCACCATTTTAGCCATGTTGAGAGGCTCACCATCATGGAAAAGATCTGGACCTTTGTGTCTGTCTTCATGGAGGAAGATACAAAAAAAACTCCAACTTGTACTACTAAACCAAGGGACTGGTGGAAATGAGGAACTGAAAGGAATTAGTATTAGTTAAAAAAGTAGTACTGGAGAAATTAACAGAAAATTGATAAATCTCCAGGCAATGACCACCTCCAACAAGAAAATTAGCACAGTTGTTTCTGACCCAAGTTTCTCACTCCCAAACTGAATGCTAACTTCTAACATTTTATGGTCACTATTTCCTAGTGGATCTTTCACTCTGACATTTTTTATTAAGCCTGCTCATTACACATTAGCAGATCCAAAATAGCCTGGTTGGATCCACAACATACTGTTCTTAGAAATTGTCCCGAATACACTCTCTGTATTTTTCCTCATGGCTATTTCTGCCAATTTGATTTTCCAAATCTACAGGAAGATTAAAATCACTATGATTAAAGTACTACCTTTCACACATGCCCTTATTATCTCCTTATTTATCCTCCATTTTACAGTATAGCTACTGTTAGATGGCCTAAAGACTACTCCCACCAGTGTCATCTTCCCCCAGTTATTTCTTACCTCCACCCATATGGATTCTACATCTTCTGATCCAAGATTAATTTTTGCTATCATACCTATTCCATCTCATACTAACGAAGCTACCCCACCACCTTTTCCTTCCTGCCTGTCCTTACATCCCTGTGAATATTTAGTTCCCACTTTTGATCTCCTTGTAACCATATCTCTGTAATGGGCATAAGATCACATCCATTAACCTCAGTTTGTGCTGTTAATTAATTTATTTTGTGCCAAATACTACATTTTATTTAAGTAAAGAGCTATTTTGCTTTTTGACCCTATTTGTTGCTTTTTTAAATGTTAGTACACACTGTCCATTCCTGTCATACTTTGGGTATCATTACCTAAATAGCTGTATTGTAATACTGAGAAATCCTTTTGCTTTGTAAGCCTACATATCCTCTCTCCAGAACCATCCTCATTGTCATGGAAAGGCAAGGTATCTCCAAAATATGAGCAACAGGTGAAGCTAGCTGTTTCAAGATGCTACTATGCAGTTGCAATAGGAATGATATTGTCCACTAACAGAATGCCTTTGTGAAGCTACAAAGATATTTTGCCTGACACACAAATGAGCAATGCGGGGTATGAATTTTAGTACCAGTGTGATGCCAGCTATGCCAGACTGTATTTCCCAGTGCCTGATGGATCAGATCAAACTGCACGTCCCTTCAGCTGTTCACAGCAGGCAAAGTACTGACTCTACTCACCAGCCCATGCTTGCAAAATGCAGAATAGTGTCCACCATTGGATGCGATTCCACAATTGGACAGCACTTACTAAACAATCCTGATTGTCCTAAGAATTACACTAAAATCCTATTTGATATTATTGGTCAGGTTCACAATGTGACTCAGTTATGTGTGCTAAAGCTGCATGTATTCATACAAATGGCCCTGTCTTTTGCAAACAGAAAGAATATGTCCAAGCATTGTGCCTTTTTCAACTAAATAAAAGCTTGTGGGACAACCATTCTCTCATGCATTCCCCATGGCAAAGCCTCGACCAATTAGAGTCAACCTTCCTGGGCTGAATATAAACAAAAGTTTTGCGATTGACTGTTCCCTGTTGCATTTTCTATAGTAATACCTCTACTAATCAGAACCCACTTGCCAAACAATTAGCACTGTTTTCACATGCAGTATAAATTGTTCCCTTTGAAAGTTGTCATTCTTGAGACTCTGTCCTGATGAGTGCAAGCCGACAGCATATCTCTTCTTTCAGTAATACATAAGTTCTGTACTACCATCTAATCTTTCCTGGTTTGACGATTGTTTTTCTTCATCTACCCTCTACGTAACAGGTGACGTTTATTTTGCGTCCCAGTTAGTATATAAATGTATGATGTTGGTGGGGGTTTGATGATAATTATATCATAAACTATTGTGGAGAAAGTCAATTCTCAGCAAACATAAACACAATTTAAAGAAATAATCCCCCCCCCCCCCCCCCCCCCCCCCGCCGCCTCAAGTGGAAAACAAAGGATTTCAAGACAAAAAAAAAATGAAAGAAAGGATTTGTTTTTATAGAGTGCCATCCAAGACTCCAAATCATCCCAAAGTCTGTTAGAGGTCATTTAGGACTTCAGATGTATGGTCATTTTTGTAATCTAGATAAATGCACCAACCAATTTACACACAACATGATCCCAGATACGTTTGATTTGATTTATGATTGTCACATGTATTGGGATACAGTGAAAAGTATTGTTTCTTGCGAGCTATAGAGCAATTAAATAAATGACCAGGTATTCTGGTTTAGTAATGTGAGATAAGCATTGACCGAGATACTGGGAGGGCTCCATTGCTCTTCTTCAAATAGTGCCATGGAATCGTTTACACCCACCTAAGTGGACTACTGGAGCCTTGCTTTTAAGTCTCATTCTGAAAGACAGCACCGCTCCCTTTGTACCACATTGAAGTGTCAGCCTGGATTATGTGCTCAAGTCTCTGGAAAGGAGCTTGATCCCATGACCTTCTGACTCAGAAGTGAGAGTGCTACCACTGAGCTATGCTGACACCTGGGTAACAAAGGTTGGATCTTGTGGGGAAAATACGTGCCAGCATGATGTGTACTTTATTGTGTATTAGCAAGCTAAGATAAACTATATCAAGTGAATTAAATGAGTGAGGCCCATAACAGTTGTTCACAATGGATTCATCTTATTGTAAAATAAATCAGTGATTTATAGTTTCGGAGAGATTGCAGAAAAACATTTTTGAGAGACATGCTACACCTCAGGCCAGTCTATTGTACAAGTAAACATAGAGCTATGTTCATTTATATTCGCTGGAATTCTACTGCCCTGCCCACCACAGAAATGGAGCGGGCAAGGGATAGACAACTAAAATGTCCGTTGACCTCGGGCAGAAATTTCCGGTCTCATTTGAGCGAGACCGTAAAATTCCACCCATTCAATTTCAACAGAAGATGTATAAACCCACTGATTGGAGTGACAGATGTCACTGGAGGAGATATCTTGGGTGGAACTGAATCTGCAACAAAAACACAAAATGGGACAAAAAAGCTCTACAAATAATGGTGAGGATTTTTTTTAGTTAATGCTGTGCTTTGAATCTCTCGTGTTCATATATATTGCAATGAAATTATTTTGACATTGGACTCTTTTTTTAACTATAGATTGTTTAATTATGTGCAATAGAAATCATAGAAACCCTACAGTGCAGAAGGAGGCCATTTGGCCCATCGAGTCGGCACCAGCAACAACCCCACCCAGGCCCCATCCCCGTAACCCAACATATTTATCCCGCTAATCCACGCATCCCGGAACACTAAGGGGCAATTTAGCATGACCAATCACCTAACCCACACATCTTTGGATTGTGGAAGGAAACTGGATCACCCGGACGAAACCCATGCAGACACAGGGAGAATGTGCAAACTCCACACAGACAGCGATCCAAGCTGGGAATCGAACCCAGGTCACTGGAGCTGTGAAGCAGCAGTGCTAATCATTGTGCCATTGTGCCGCCCCTTCAATAATAGTGCTTAAGTAATAAGCTTACAAAACTGTCCTGCCCCTGGATTCAGTAATTTCTGCAGGTCATTTGGCTGCCTGATGCTTAAAACTTGCGTATCAATATGATGTCTGTGAAAGTTTAACTAAGACTAATAAAAATGACAGAAGTAATTTCATTTCATCCATTGAAAGAGTAATATTCCATCATAGAAATAGTAGCCAAGGCTCCTACATGGAAATGTAAAAATGTGAAACTGTGCTCAGGAAAATTACTGTTAGTCCATGTCGTTGTCCCGTTTGGTTATGTTGCAGCTAAACATCATGGCCTGAATCTTTTCTCCTGGGGTGGGAGTGCAGGGGCAGGACGATTCTTGGTTTCACACACTCTATTTCTGAAAAACAGCCCGAGAAAGTCCAATTTTCATTTGGGGAGGGGGGATGGTTGGGGTGAAATGAGAGTTGTTCCCGCCAAGCTCACAAACCATTCTGAAGCAGCACAGAGGTTGTCAAGTGCGGAGGCAGGCTGGGTGAAAGGCCAGCCACTGTAATACAGCATTTATCCCAGTTGCCAATAAGTAAATCGGTAAAACAAAAATAATCCTTGAACCTTCATCTCTTCACACCGTGTCATTCCCTACACATTCCCCATGCCCCCAATCTATGCTAACCTATGTCACTTCATGCCCCCCTGCCTACCCATCCACCCTCAATGAGAGTAGGAATAAATGGGTGTTTTCTGGTTGGCGATCAGTGGCTAGTGGTATGCGTCAGGGATCAGTGTTGGGATCGCAATTGTTTAGAATTTACATGGATGATTTAAAGTTAGGGACCAAGTGTAGTATGTCAAAGTTTGCAGATGACA
The DNA here is from genome assembly GCF_964213995.1 of Mustelus asterias. Classification (NCBI taxonomy): domain Eukaryota; kingdom Metazoa; phylum Chordata; class Chondrichthyes; order Carcharhiniformes; family Triakidae; genus Mustelus; species Mustelus asterias. The sequence continues at coordinate 41,885,154 of NC_135807.1, read as the reverse complement.
TTAAGATGAGTGGTAGAGCAAAGTGTGCAGAGGACACTGAACATCTGCAGAGAGATATAGATAGTATAGGTGAGTGGGTAAGGGTATGGTAGATGGAGTACAATGTTGGTAGATGTGAGGTCATCCATTTTGGTAGGAATAAGGGGGCGTAACTATAGGGTTCATGGTGGGAGATATAGGAAGGATATCAGAGGTAGGTTCTTTACGCAGAGAGTGGTTGGGGTGTGGAATGGACTGCCTGCAGTGATAGTGGAGTCAGACACTTTAGGAACATTTAAGCGGTTATTGGATAGGCACATGGAGCACACCAGGATGATAGGGAGTGGGATAGCTTGATCTTGGTTTCAGGTAAAGCTCGGCACAACATCGTGGGCCGAAGGGCCTGTTCTGTGCTGTACTGTTCTATGTTCTATGTTCTATAACAGCAAAATTGACTATTATTTAAATGGTAAAAAAATGCAACATGCTGCTGTGCAGAGGGACCTGGGTGTCCTTGTGCATGAATCACAAAAAATTAGTTTGCAGGTGCAGCAGGTAATTAAGAAGGCAAATAGAATTTTGTCCTTCATTGCTTAAGGGATGGAGTTTAAAAACAGGGAGATTATGTTGCAGCTGTATAAGGTGCTGGTGAGGCCACTCCTGGAGTACTGTGTACAGTTTTGGTCTCCTTACTTGAAAAAGGATGTACTGGCACTGGAGGGGGTGCAGAGGAGATTCACGAGGTTGATTCCGGAGTTGAGAGGGTTGGTTTATGAGGACAGACTGAGGAGACTGGGACTATACTCACTGGAATTTAGAAGAATGAGGGGGGATCTTACAGAAACATATAAAACTATGAAGGGGTTAGATAAGATAGAAGCAGGGTGATTGTTTCCACTGGTGCATGAAATTATAACAAAAGGGCATGGCCTCAAAATAAGGGGGAGCAGATTTAGGACTGAGTTGAGAAAGAACTTCTTCACCCAAAGGGTTGTGAATCTGTGGAATTCCCTGCCCAGTGAAGCAGTTGAGGCTACCTCATTGAATCTTTTTCAGACAAAGATAGATAGATTTTTGAACAGTAAAGGAATTAAGAGTTATGGTGTGCAGGCGGGTAAGTGGAGCTGAGTCCACAAAAAGATCAGCCATGATCTTATTGAATGGCGGAGCAGGTGCGAGGGGCCAGATGGCCTACTCCTGCTTCTGGATCTTATGTTGTTAAGTTCTCACAGACTGCATGCAAACCTATGCCTCTCTGTCCACCTCCAGGACCCACACTGAGGAAAAATAAAATAAAGTTCTGAGCTTCAAGTGATGAATTCACTAATTAAAAACAAAATCTCATTGGGGAATTAGCTCAAATGGTACAATACTCGCTTTGCATGTGAGAGGTATTGGGATCGATGCCCATATTCTCCATTTTAATTTGGGCAGCATGGTGGCACAGTGGTCAGCTCTGCTGCCCCACAGTGCCAGGGATCTGAGTTCAATTCCGGTCTTGAGCGACTGAGTGGAGTTTACACATTCTCCCTGTGTCTCTGTAGGTTTCTGCCGTGTGCTCTGGTTTCCTCCCACAGTCAGGGTAGGTGGATTGGCCACACTAAATTGTCCCTTAGTGTCCAAAGATGTGTAGATTAGGTGGATTAGCCATGGTAAATGCTTAGGGTTATGGGCATAGAGTAGAGTGTGGGCCTGGGTAAGATGCTCTTTTGTAGATTCAGTGCAGACTTGATGGTCCGAATGGGATCAGTCTGCACTATAGCGATTCTATGATTCTATGATAAAAATATTTACTGCATTTAAATTCCTCAACAAATGAATCCCTTATAACAAGAAGCATGTGTGTTCATTGTCCCACTTCAAAGACTTTATAAGCACTTGGAGCTGTCAATCAAATTGTGAACTGACAAGCATCCCACTGTGATAATGATAGGTTGTGAAATCAGTCATTCAGCACTAATTCTATAATAATAGTTAATTCTATAATAATAGTTCTCAGGTTTATACCAGACAGAGTAAAACAGCAAGTATTGATTTTTTAACACTGCAGACAGTTTTCTTCCTAAATATTTAAGGTCAGGAAAGTTAAATGTCATGGAAGCTTGGCAGATCCCTCAACAGGTCCCTCAATGGCTCCTTTGACAGTTCCAATGAGTTTATCCACTTATTCTACACATTTATGTCTACTTTTTGTAATCCTAAATGCACTTGACCTCATCAAAAGGCCACCATAGCTCTCCCAAATAGCATCTCACCTCTCCCAAAGGTATCATGGGATCATATCCAAAAGGGTACCTTGCCTCTTCATAAGGGTATCCAACCTCCCCAAATAACTCCACTAATTTCAGTACTTCTGATAGGTCTAAAGTGCACAGATCATGCTTTGGACATCTCACTAGCGAAAACCTGATCTGACTGAAGGCAGTTGCAATATAACATGTGAACTTTTATCCAAGAAGTATGGATTTTCAAAGTGCAACCCAACACCACCACCCTCTCCCCCCCCCCCCCCCCCCCCCCCCCCAATTACCACCCACCCCACTCCCCCATCCCCTTTGGAAATGGTGTGGACTGGGCTTGGGAGCCGGACTTCCGGATCAGGTGCTATTTGCTCTATGATGGAGAACATCTCCATCTGTACAAAAATTCAGCACCATGACCCCTGGTTCTCCCAACCCAGTAAGATACTAAAACATATATAAATCCATAAAGGTAAACAGGGTAAAGATACTAATTTCACTCTTGTCTTTTTTAAGCTACATAGTGGATACGATTGATATACTGACCGATCCAAAAGGAATCTTGAAAATCATTCCATAATTTAACATTATTAGATGTGGTTTAGATATAATATGTAATCAATATGCTCCATCTATATTTCATGAATGTAAGCATTTTTTAGATGCAATTTTACTTGATTTTAGATTCTGCATAGGCTAGCTTGAATTGAAATAACACATGAATTTCTGTGTGATAATCTGTTAGCTCTTACATTGGGGCTGTGAACTAATTGTGTTGATGCTCACAATGCAATAACACAAGAGCCTGTAAAAGATTAGGTTATGTTCAGAGGAATAACTGTTAAGTTTACGATAGTTATTTAGATTTTGTAGAAATTTTCCCGATGGTGGGGGAGTCCAGAACTAGGGGACATAGTTTGAGGATAAGGAGTGAACCTTTTAGAACTGAGGTGAGGAGAAATTTCTTCGCCCAGAGGGTGGTGAATGTGTGGAATTCACTACCACAGAAAGTAGTTGAGGCCAAAACATTGTCTGATTTCAAGAAGAAATTAGATATGGCTCTTGGAGTTAAAGGGATGAAGGGATATGGGGGGAAGGGGGGGTTCTGGACATTGATTTTGATGATCAGCCATGATCAGAATGAATGGCGGAGCAAGCTCGAAGGGCTGACTGGCCTACTCCTGCTTCTGTTTTCTATGATTCTATACCAACATCCCATGGATGCTGCATTTGTTCAAATCTAATTAGCTTACTTAGCAAAATAGGGTGGAACTTATTTAGCTTGCTGCCATTGATTCATAATTATCACCTACTCATTTCTTCCTGAACTACATTTTCTTGTTTAATCTTTGCAATTTAGGTAGTGTTCAGCACGATGGATTTTGGCCTTAGACTTTAATCTCGCAACTTAATACAAATACTTATTAGTATTAAAATCATGTTTAAATGTTTATAGAATTAATACAGATGTGTTTCTTTAATGTTATCTTCAATTAAATCTATCTGACAGCTGTGGGTGCCTTCAAGCCTATGGGTGGATTAATGGTCATTAGTGTCATTGCATTTTCTACTGTGAAAGCAGTGACTGGGTTTCAAAGGACCAATCAGGATTGACCACCAGTTACACTTGACTGATTATTCCTCCGACTGCTAAATGGAGCAAGCTCAAAACTGGAACCTCTTTCCAGGACCTGTCTTCAGTTTTGCTCTTTGATTTCCTGCAGACATCCTGGATGGTCTGTTAGTAAATACTGTTGTAGTTACTTTTCCTCTAAAACTTTTGGCAGGGAGCACTAATCCTGGCTACTGGCAAGAGCCTAGCCTTTGCAAAGATGACTATTCTCCTTCATACACTAAGTAGATCTGATTGTGATAAGCCTTTGTGGAATTCCTGTCTGGGTGTTCTGTATGACCTGGGTGGTAGTCAGTGAAATTCATTCAACGCATAGCTGTACTTGTTTGAACTTTCCACAGTCTGCATCGTACAAAGGAGATGCATCTTTAACAATGAACTTTTTCACCTCTACTACTTCATTCACATGTGCGAGTACTTGATATTTGGTATTTTTCTTGAATATCAATGACAAATTTATGCTTTTGGACATATACATTTAACAATGTGATTTTTAAAATGTGTTAATAACATTGCTGGACTCTCTGGCTGCAAAACTATCAAAGTGTTTCCAGTTTGCCAACACATTTAACTGTTCCCGTGCCTCTCCCAAGGCAGCAGAAAGAAACTGGCTGTGAACTTTGATGAAAAATAATGAAAATTGCTGTAATCTGCAAGGGACAAACAGGGAAAGTCAGGCACAACATTTATACTAACAATAAATAGAAGTGTGTGGTCATGTAAGTAGAGCTGCAAAATGTACACTTAGAAATATGAAGAGACCAAGTCCTTGAGACTTGCTGGGGGGGAATTTTCCCATCCCACCTGCCACGGGAGTCATAGCAAGCGGGGTTGGCGGACCATGTAAAGATCCGTTTACCTCAGCCAGGACTTTCCGGTTTTGGGGTGATCATGGCTGGAAAATCCCACTGAATGAATACTAATTTATAGACATTCAGTAAGTTTCTTGGGAACAGAATGCAGAAATTTGTTTTATATTCTCTTAAATTTAAAAGGTTGAGGGGTTGATCTAATCGAGACCTTTAAAATGACAAAGGGATTTGTTTGGGGGGTGCATTAGGATTTCCTCTGTTAGGAGAACAAAGGGGAATATTCAGGAGAGAAATCGGGAAGGCCGTCTTCACAACAAAGGGCAGTGAGAACTTGGAATTTCCTCCCCAAAAGGAGCTGAGTCAATTAAAATTTTAAAGACTGGGTTTGACACATTGTCTTAACCAAGAGTATCAAGGGATGTGGATCAAAAAGAGGGAAATAAAGTTTTGGTATAGAACAACCATCACCTAATTGAAGAGAAGAACAGGGATGAGGGGCCGAGTGGCCTGTTTGTTTATCTTCGTTACAGACAAAGGAATTTCATTTGATTGGATTACATTTTCCTGCTCTGATTCACACAATATAATTTCCATCTCTATACATGCAATAAATAAACAAGTATTTGAAAAGAGGGTGAAGGGAATATTGAAATGTGGTTTACTAGGGAAATATTTTCAGATTATTCCCAGTGAGTTTTATCTGTAACACGTTAAGTAACAAATATGAAATTAACTTGTTTTGTAAGAATCCTTGGAAAATAAAGAGCGCTCATTGACAAAGTGATATGGAGCGATATTTAATGGAGGTGATGGGGGTGCTCCATGCCCACTGGAGAGCCAGTGAGAGTCCTGCGATGCCTCTTTTACAGAAAGCCTGTCATATTAAGTATCACTCAGGCAATTAGTTGGAAAGCTGGCAGTTCTATTGAATGTAGTCACGATGTGGAGATGCCGGCATTGGACTGGGGTTAAACACAGTAAGAAGTCTCACAACACCAGGTTAAAGTCCAACAGGTTTATTTGGTAGCAACATTCACTAGCTTTTGGAGCGCTGCTCCTTTGTCAGGTAAGTGAACTCCCACTTACCTGACGAAGGAGCAGCGCTCCAAAAGCTCGTGGATTTCGCTACCAAATAAGCCTGTTGGACTTTAACCTGGTGTTGTGAGACTTCTTACAGTTCTATTGAACAGCAGCGCCACCTGGGAGACCGTGGCTACTACTGACACTACACCCCTCCCCTCTCCCCAACAGCCCAGGAGCCCTCAAGTGACCCAACATGGGTTTTCCTATCGTGCTCCCCACACTCTGTTGGGTTAACACCAACGGTGATGGATGAGGTCCTGAAGTGAGCATTAATTGTCCACTTAAGGGCCTCAATTTGCAGAGAGGTGGGAAGGCCATCCAGACACTTTCCCAACAGGGGCACTTTCTTTGGGGTGGAGACAGGAAGGTTGCAGGGCCCCCATTCACCACCCTCCAACTTGATTAATGTCCCACCCACCACCACCCCAACCACCAAACTCAGGGCATTAATTATAATTACAACAGCTTCCGGAAAAAAATGACAACTGCAAGCAAATTACAAATATCAATCTTTTACTGATTATATATATATATAAACTATATATGTCTTACATATAATATATATGCACAAACAAACAATAAGTGGATAGGAAAACAAATTGCGTTATCTTTTCTTTTGAAACACAGACAATTTAAAATGAGGTCATGGGTTTGGTCTAAATGATAAATCATTCTCAGCCCTATGCTTTTAAGTAGGCCATTCTAAATGATTTTGACAGTCTGTTGATTAAGTTTTTCCAGGCTTATAGCCCTATTTCTTTTGATCTATTAATTTTCAAATGGAAGAGTAAATAAACCAAATCTTATAAAAATAGATCCCAACACCCGCCCCCAGGTTTGAACTTGTATAATTACCGAAGCTTTTTGTAAATCACCTTTTAAGAAAAGGTTGATACTGTTTAAACTATTTCCTTCAGCCTGAGTTAAACGCGACCAATCCTCCAAACACTAACAAGCTCTGAAAGAAAGTTAAAAAGGGAATTTTCTGCCAAATTGTAAGCAGTCTCCGATTACCCAGTTCATGTTTTGGATTGTGCACTTACTATTCTAATGCTTTGTTGTTTATAAGTGGGGGTATTAATGTGACTCCTTCTGAATAGAGTGGAATGACAGAGCTTTAAACGTGAGAACTGTGTGTTTTAGACAGTTATTGTGCTTCTAGAAAAGTTAATTAGGAAGTGAAACCTTAGGTAGTTGACAGTGCGCTTTGTTGGCTGCCAGAGCTCTGTGACAAATACCACTGAAAGGCACTTCACTTTTTTCTGTAAACAGAGATGTCAGGAATTTGAACAAAAATGCATTTGTGAAGATCTGCATTTCATCTGTGTCTAACTGCATGGGAAACAGCACTAATAACTTGTTTTAATAAAGTTCAGTGATGAAACATTCATCAACAGGCTCTTCTCTTGTTTCAGACTTATGCATTGCTTGGTCAGGAGGCTTTCATCCCAGTAAGTCACATTATGCAAGTCAGAGTGAATGATAACCTTGATGTTTTAAAGCAGCAACCCTATGGCCTTCTAGGGTGAGTCAACAAAGCATTTAACATATAGTAGGATAACTGATGTTTTGTGACCAACACCAACAAGCCAAGGTAATATCGATGTGGAAAATGACATACTTTCAAAATTGCCATCTTTTTGAATTGTGCAGCACATTTACAAGAGTTTTCATTAGTCAGGTGCAAGTGGTTGGAAGGATAAAGTAACAAGCTAAGAAATTTGAAAAGCACTTGTTTGTATTTATGTGATTGACTCTGAAATGTCCTCCGAAATGACCTAGCAAGTCATTCAGTTGAAGGACAATTAGGGATGGGCAATAAATGCTGGCCCAGCCAATGACAACCACATCCCATGAACAAATAAAAAAATAGTGAGAGAAATATAAACACAGAGGATAGATTTATTTTTGGTGCCTGCATTTCAGGTGCACTGCGTCTGTGAAATGAGAGGTGCAGGTTATCTTCCAATTCATGGCCAATTGCAGAGGCTGGATGCCCTGCCCAAGTGATTTTGGTTCTGTGGCAGGAATTTGAGATCTAGGAGCAGAAAGAGAAGCTTCAGGCCTGAATGGATTGCAACTTCACAATGAGCACTGAGACTTCCTGACTGCTACTGGAGAGCACCAGGTGGAAGACCCCAAGACTTGAAAATTATTCTGCATGACGCAGGGTTGGGAATGCCAAATTGAAAATCACTTTTGAACTTTCTAATCCACATTATGACCGCCCCCCCCCCCCCCCCCCCCCCGCCCCTTTGTCTGCCTCCTCCAGGAATCTTGGAGCCAATAAGATCTTGATGAAAAACTATACAACAGGGCTTTTTGATCAGTACTTCCCTGGAATGTTCAATGGTTGGATTTGGAGGGATGTGAGCTGGCAACTGCAGTGTCTCTGTTTACCTCATTTGAATGACAGACCAAGCTCATTGGAGGGTGACAAGAAAATTCCAGTGTGGCAACATAAAGCTGGAATCTGACGTGATGAATCTCTGTTCCTTTTATCCTTCATTGCAACTGGGATCCATCCAATTAACCCCCTCCCCCCCGACCCCACCCACACTCTTCCCCCCCCCCCCCCCCCGACCTCGCCGCCACCAACCCCCCATCGCCTTCCCCTGGAGAATGAGGCCCAAATATTTCTTCTCCCCATGTTCTGTTGAAGTCTCCCTTCACTCGCTCCCACTCAATAGGAATGGTGAAGAGGCAGGCGGGATGGAGAGGAACAGCTAGCTGCATGTGACCTCATGGAAACAGACCCCAGCAAAGTAAGTTGCATATCTCAGAGTTCACAATGAAATATGTCATAATAACTGAATGGCATAATTGAACCACCTGCATTTCAATATGAGACCTCCAAGTTTTGCAGAAACTCAAGAGTTAAAGTCGGAGGGCATGCAAATGCTGAAGGAACATAACATATTCTGGTATGCCACCAATATAGCTCATTGCAACCATTCCCATTGAACAAGCATGATTAAAATTGAATCTCCTCAATCATGTGGGTGGCACGGTGGCACAGTGGTTAGCACTGCTGCCTCACAGCACCAGGTACCTGGGTTCAATTACCAGCCTCGACTCACTGTCTGTGTGGAGTTTGCACATTCTCCCTGTGTCTGTGTCGGTTTCCTCCAGGTGCTGCGGTTTCCTCCCACAGTCCAAAGATGTGTGGGTTAGGTTGATTGGCCATGCTAAATTGCCCCTTAGTGTCAGGGGGATTAGCAGGGTAAATACATGAGGTTATGGGGATAAGGCCTGGGTGAGATCATCGCCGGTGCAGGCTTGATGGGCCAAACGGCCTCCTTTTGCACATAAAGGATTCTATGAATGAAGTTATGTTCAAGTGACTGATGAGAAGACTCCAAACTGAACCAAAGTAATTGCACAATGTGACATGAAAACTGTGCAGGGCATCCAATTGCCCTTTTCCCTTTGGTAAGTTGCATAAATTTAAATTTACATCTTCCCGATAAATATACTCACTACATTTATCAAGTCTGTTCTGTGAAACAAACAAAAACTCTTCCTCCTCTTGCACTGAAACTTACCTTTTATCTTTGTGATTTATCTTCTGCACTCTGTCTAACAATAAGAAGCCAAAATTGGATACATTATCCAAACTGGCCTCATCATGATCTTTTAATGTTCCATTTACAAAAGCAGTAGCCCTTTTTTTTACTGTTGTATTAACTTGTCTTACTGTTTAATTATTTGCTCACAGAATGCTGATGACCCTGGGACAGTCACATTTATGGCATAATTACCCCGAGAAAGTGATGGTGGATTTTCTTCTCGAAAAGCTGCAGTCCCTGTGGTGTTAGGTAGGCAATTCCAATATTGAATGACAACATGTGAACAGTTCAAGCTGGTGATTTGATTTGATTTGATTTATTATTGTCACATGTATTAACATACAGTGAAAAGTATTGTTTATTGCGCACTATAAAAACAAACCATACCATTCATAGAGACTGAAACGAGAGAGTGCAGAAGGAGATGGATACTGAATCCAATGACAGAGATGAATACAGGAGTTGGGATGTCTTGTTGAAGTTATACAAGACATTGATAAGGCCACACTTGGAATACTATGTACAGTTCTGGTCACCCTATTACAGAAAGGATATTATTAAACTAGAAAGAGTGCAGAAAAGATTTACTAGGATGCTACCGGGACTTGATGGTTTGAGTTATAAGGAGATGCTGGATAGACTGGGACTTTTTTCTCTGGAGCGTAGAAGGCTTACAGGTAATCTTATAGAGGTCTATAAAAAAATGAGGGGCACAGATCAGCTAGATAGTCAATATCTTTTCCCTAAGGTAGGGGAGTCTAAAACTAGAGGGCATAGGTTTAAGGTGAGAGGGGAGAGATGCAAAAGGGTCCAGAGGGGCAATTTTTCCACATAGAGGGTGGTGAGTGTCTGGAACAAGCTGCCAGAGGTAGTAGTAGAGGTGGGTACAATTTTGTCTTTTAAAAAGCGTTTGGACAGTTACATGGGTAAGATGGGTATAGAGGGATATGGGCCAAATGCGGGCAATTAGGAGTAGCTTAGAGGTTAAAAGAAAGGGGTGGCATGGACAAGTTGGGCTGAAGGGCCTGTTTCCATGCTATTAATCTCTATGACTCTATGATTCCACGTGGATTCCTTTGTTCTAGGTGGCGTCAAACTAACCTAAACCAACTATTTATGCATTATATGCAAATCTTTATATCATTACTTATTATCAGCAATACATCTTGGCAGATAGTCTGATTTGGTTTGAGATTACTTCTTCATTGTTTAGATAACCTGGCCCCTTCAGCAGTTCAGTATGTAATGCACTGTGAGGTGTGAGACTGAGCCATACAGACTAGGAAGCCTCTGGATTTGATCTCTTTCCTGTGTTGAATTAGCTGACTTCAACCACAACATTGAATGTTACAATTATTCATCGCATTCCAGACTAGCAAGAGGAAATTTAGCTGTACGTCCTGCACTTGAGGTGCAGATATAACCATTAGGTGAAAGCGGCATCAGACTTGGCTGCAATGACCCATGCCCACCCCATAACTGATTAACCTCCAAATGCCCATTGTCTAGCTCACATACAGGATGAATAATATGGCTGGACATAAAAAACAAGGAAGCAGATTGGTAAATAGCATCCTATAATGCCCAGTACGCTCTCATTTTGTAGTAAGCATTTGCTAAGAAAACTCATTCATTCTGTGTGGGCAAACCTACTATATGGACATTTGCAAGAAGCCATCATTTAAAAATAGTTTGTGAACAAAGCAAAATAGCTGTCTACAAATTCTACTGATATTAACACAGCTAAGTACTAGTCTCAGCTACTGGGATTCAGCACATGCAGTATAATCCTCTGATGACTGACAGACTCTTCATTCAGGAAAACAAACATGTTTTCTTTATTGAAGCATGAAAGAACTCCCTATTGCAATCGTATTCTCTATGTCTATTCTTTACCTTAAGCATCATTAAATTTGTGGAACTCTTTGCAAATTTGCAGTTGATTTGAAATGAAAGCCTTGAGCTGTGAGGAGTAATTTTCTTATATTTCGGACTCCAAACTCCAAATATTGTGTTGATCTTTCCCTGATGTTAACTTTGGCTGGTCGGCTGGTGAAGGATGCCCGCCAGCCTCGCAGTAGTCCCAGCAATAGGCCATGAGGTTATTGGCAATATCTACAGCCTGGCCAGCTTCCTGTTTGATAAGGTATAGGTCCATGACGGTGAGTGGTTTTTGATCTTGAGGGGGAATGTAACGTAACAGCAACAATGCTGGAAAAACACAGGGGCTGGAACTTTACCACCCCGCCCACCACGGGAATTATCCGTTGACCCCGGGCGGGATTTTACGGATTCAGGATGAGCGAGACTGTAAAATCCCACCCAGCAGCACCTGTCGGGAGGGGGAAGAAAACACAGTTTACCTTTCGAATCCATTTTACTCTTCATCAGTACTAAAGAGAGGGAAAATGTGTTGGATATTATATTGTAGCTGGGAGAGATTGCAATAAAATGTACTAAACTTAAGAACAAGAGACAGATGGCCCAGTGTGTGATGGCAGGAAGGGAGGGTTTTTGCATTGAGACAATATGGGATATTAAAAGACAGATTCCTCACCAGAAGGAAAACAGCAAGTCACTGTGGCTTGCAAGTCATCATTCTTGTGGCGCTAACATCCTTTTTGAAATATGGGTGGAAGCTCTAAAAATCTCCCCAGTTAAATCTGCAGGTGCTTTAAAATAGATCAATGTAAATAGTTCACGTTATTCTTTTCAAGAAAATAGTAGCTCAGTACACATATTCATTTTTTTTTGTTTTACTATGTTTATGTAACATTTCCTGTTCCCTATATTTACTGATGGGCAGACTAGTTGTGGGCCAAGATAATGTGTATACTCACAATATATCACCAGAGTTTAATCATTTCTCTGTTTCTGGGATTAGCAGATTTCTGTATGGGAAAAGATGGCAATTGCACCGTGTATTGCACAATGTATTCGGATTCTTCTTCCAGACAGCTGTGACTGTAAACACTGAGATCATGTTCAGTCATCCTGCATGTTAAAGTTGTGGAAAAATAGTTTTTGACTCAACTAACCCATATCATTGCAAAATCAAGTTACTGGGAGAAAACACCTAGGCCAGAATTCTCTGAAGTCACCCACAACTGGGGTTATCCGGTCCCACTGCTGTGAACAGAGATTTGGCTGAGCACCAAATTCTCCATTCTCGCTGGAAGCCGTAGCGGGGCTGATTTTAAACATATCATAATGCCCATATGGAGAAGGGTAATTGGGCAACTTGTACCTATTGTGGGAGTTGACCACATTTCAATCGTGGAAAGTGCTGTAGAAGGAATAAATAGCTGAAGAAATGGTTCCATTAGTGTTCTTCTCTCCAAGGTGAGGAAAGAACGGATATTAATTAAGCTGTGGAGGATTTGCTGAAATTCAGGCAGATAACCTCCTCCCAATGATTCAGGTCTCCAGTTTTCCACTTTGGAATAAGTGCAACAATTTCTATCGGAGGACATTGATGAAAGTTTGCCCCATTTGGAGTACTGTGAGCAATTTTGGGCCCCACACCTCAGGAAGGACATACTGGCACTGGAGCGGGTCCAGCGGAGATTCACACGGATGATCCCAGGAATGGTAGGCCTGACATACGATGAACGTCTGAGGATCGTGGGATTATATTCATTGGAGTTTAGGAGGTTGAGGGGAGATCTAATAGAAACTTACAAGATAATGAATGGCTTAGATAGGATGGACGTAGGGAAGTTGTTTCCATTAGCAGGGGAGACTAGGACGCGGGGGCACAGCCTTAGAATAAAAGGGAGTCACTTTAGAACAGAGATGAGGAGAAATTTCTTCAGCCAGAGAGTGGTAGGTCTGTGGAATTCATTGCCACAGAGGGCTGTGGAGGCCGAGACGTTGAGCGTCTTCAAGACAGAAATTGATAAATTCTTGATTTCTCGAGGAATTAAGGGCTATGGGGAGAGAGCGGGTAAATGGAGTTGAAATCAACCATGATTGAATGGTGGAGTGGACTCGATGGGCCGAATGGCCTTACTTCCGCTCCTATGTCTTATGGTCTTATGGTCTTAAAGTTCCAGAGTGGGAAAAGAAGTGAATCAGAAAGTGAGGGAATCTCGTTCAAGATCACAAATGTCATTCAATTACGGATTTAGGAGACAAATTTCACCTTTTAAAGAATCATTGAATCTTACAGCACAATAGGATACCATTTGGCCATCAGTGTCTGTGCTAGCTCACCAAGTGAACAGATGCACCTAACACCATTCCCTTGACTTCGCCCCATAACCCTGCAAATTTTTCTTTTCAAATAATAATTCATTTCCTTCTAAATGCCTCAGTTGAACCTGCCTCCACCACACTCTCAGTCAGTGCATTCCAGATTTCAATCATCTACTGTGTGAAAAAGTTTCTCCTCCATTAGTCCTTTTGTCAATTGCTTTAAATCTGTACCTTCTCATTCTTGGCCTTTCCACCTGTGGAAGCAGTTACTTTCCTATCTACTCTACCCAGACTCCTCGTGATTTTGCTCTTTAATAGGGCTGTTCAGTTCAATTATACGTTCCACATTTCCCTCATAATCCTAAAAATTTGTGCTCTTCAAGTTCACGTCCACTTTATTTTAAAGGTTCCTATGGAATCCCATCCCATCACATGTTCAGGTGGTGTGGTCAGATCTTTATCAACCTTTGTTCGAACAAAAAAAATTCCCAATTTACTTTCTAGTTCTTTTGCCAAATATTTTAAATCCGTGACCTTTGATTAGAAGGGCCACACTATCAAGGGACGAGGTCAGGAAGGGCCACACCATTGATGGAGGAGGTCAGGAAGCTCAGTGAGGAGCACAAATTGCAGACACTGGTTAGAATGCTTTCAGCAAGATCTTAATACAAAGGCACTAGGCACTTCACTGAGTCATGCGCTCCAGCCAGGTCTGAAGAAAACACCCATTACCACAAAGCTGAACCAAAATAGAACAATCCTCACAAGAGGCTAGAAAGAAAGGAGGAACTGGGGAATCTGATGTGTCCTACTCGGCTAATGATTGGTGTTATCCAGAACAGCAGCAACCATTGGCCAAGTAGCCTGCCAATTGGGGTGGTCCATGTGCCATTTTGGCTCCTTTGGACAGTTCTGGCAGTGTCCAAGGCAGCCAATCTGACGCTTAGACCATCCCGACTGTCAGGCTGCTTGACTGATGATTGCCATTGTTCTGGTAGTGAACTTGAATCCCCTGGAGCACAGGCCCTGGTGTTTTGCATCCTGTGCACCCGTCTCCCCCAGTCCCTGAGTGCAATGTGCAGAATTACACACAATGCTGCAGATGATGCCTAAACAGAAATTTTAAAAGTTTAGCATGGCTGAAGTTAAACATAGGAATGGCTATTACATCTGTTTTCGTAGAATCCTGAGTTTGGGAACTTGTATTTATGAATTAGAAGTGTTTCCAAACTTCTAAGGAAGTTGATTCACAGAAATACAAGTGATCTATATATTTTTTTAAAAAGAAGACAAATAGGGAATTGCAGTCACGAATGGTGGGAGGTTATCCATGAAACAATATTTGCAAAACAAAATTGAGAACTTGCTCAGTAAGGGATATCTGTAATTGCCAAACATGAGTAGCAGGAAGGTCACATTACAGTGTGAATAGCTCATAGGATTGATATCTCTGAGAGTTTAAATTAATGCCTTGAACTTGTGCTCTTTGAACTCAGAAAGCATTGCTGTGATCAGTCATAACTTCGAAATCTACTGCTGATCATTTTCACTATGTATTTCTTAGCTTCTTTGTTATGCTTTATTTCAGTCTGTAATTGATGCAATGTATGTCCTTAATGGAGGGTACATAACAATGTAATCTTTATATAAATGGTTTCCTCCGCTAGCATGTATGGATAATAGAAGGAATCAGATTTCCATATGGTGATTTCCATAGCCTAACTTTACTTTAGCATCAGTTTTAGAGTTAGAATGATCAGGTGCTCCAGCATCAGTGGTTTCACCATGATGTCCCTTGACTAGTCAGGCTGCAGTCCTTGTTCCATAGTACTGTCAGGGTCTGGGAGAGGGATGGGGAGAGGAAGCGGTGGGGGGGGGGGGGGTCCAAAAAACATCAGAGTCCATATGGCCCGGGCTCACTGGCAGTGTCCAAAGCCATGTAGACCATCTCAATTGATAGGCCACTTGACTAATGATAGCTGTTTGGCTGAGTGGGACGTGCCAGATTCCACAGCCTCTTCTTTCTTGCTTGCCTTGTGTGAGAGCTGTTCTGTTTTTGTAGGGTGTTGTGGCAGCTGGTACTTTCTTCAGACCTGACTGGAATGCAAGTTAAGGTAGCACCTCTGCGCATCTATAGTAACTTTACTCCCACGTGATGCCTAAAGCATTCCTGCCTCACGCCTGTCTGCAATTCGCATTCCTTGCTAAGCTTCCTGATTCCCGCCCTTGATAGTGAGGCCCTTCCCCACCTCCTCCCTCAATGTTGTGGCCCTGTTTTCATTTTGCCTGCCAATTGGTTTATAGGGCGTCTTTCACAATCTCACAAAACTGCTTGTTAGCTGTGAAGTATTCTTGTCGTCAATATTGTTATGTGAAGAATTCTGACACCCAATTTGCATTGAGCAAGATTCACAAACAGAAAGGGTCAGGTGCTGTGGGCGAAATTGGAGTTTTGAGTGCTACCCAAAGTTCTGAGTTGGAGTTTGCTGCATGTGCATGCACTTCTGATGCAAAGTGCCATATTGGCAAGGAGTTAACTGGCGTGATAAAGGCCCAGAAACAGGAGAAGCACAAGGGCTCATTATTTCTCTCCTTGGCCTAGAGCCCTGTATCTCGTTGGGAGGTGGAGGGGAAAAGGAGGGAACGATAATTTATAGGCAGGAAATGCCATCCATTATATCATCTAATTTATGAATGGGAAA
The DNA here is from genome assembly GCF_964213995.1 of Mustelus asterias. Taxonomy (NCBI): domain Eukaryota; kingdom Metazoa; phylum Chordata; class Chondrichthyes; order Carcharhiniformes; family Triakidae; genus Mustelus; species Mustelus asterias. Next base: position 41,868,939 of record NC_135807.1, on the reverse strand, counting down.
ATGTTTCCCAGTTGTCCAAAGTATTATGAGATAGAATGTGATAAATAAAAAAAGCTGTAATGATACACAGAAAGCATAATCTACAAATACATTGAAGAGCAAAATTGCAAAAGTAAAGGGAATTTCATAGAATCCCTACAGTGCAGAAGGAGGCCATTCAGTCCATCGAACCTGCACCAACAACAATCCCACCCAGGTCCTATCCCACATAACCCTGCTAATCTCTCTGACACTAAGGGACAATTTAGAATGGCCAATCAACCTAATCTGCACATCTTTCGACTGTGGGAGGAAATCAGAGCACTCGGAGGAAAGCCACACAGACACAGGGAGAATGAGCAAATTCCGTACAGACAGTGACCCGAGGCCAGAATTGAACCCGGTTCCCTGGCGCTGTGGGCAGCAATGCTAACCACTGTGAAATAAGATAGTATTAGCACATATGATAGAAAGACGAATCTACTGCAGGAATAATCACAAAAATAATTGGGCCAGAATTTAATGAAAGTATGGCTGAGGTAATTGATCTCCATCCTTTTCTCTAACCACGAGGGTGTTGCCTGGTCTGGAGTGTTTTAGCTATCAAGAGAGATTAGACAGGCTGGGGTTGTTTTCCTTGGAGCAGAGAAGGCTGATTGAGGTGTATAAAATTATGAGGGGCATAGGTAGAATGGTTCGGAATGAACTTTTCCCCTTAGCAGAGGGGTCAATAACCAGGGGGCATGGATTTAAGGGGCAGGAGGTTTACAGGAGATGTGGGGAAAACCTTTTCACCCAGAGGGTGGTAAGAATCTGGGTGGTAGAAGCAGGAATCCTGACAATATTTAAAGATACAAAAGTCTGAAAACACATACCGACCGACTCAAGAACAGCTTCTTCCCAGCTGCCATCAGACTTTTGAATGTTCCCATCATATATTAAGCTGATCTTTCTCTTCACCCTACCTGTAACTGCAACACTATATTCTGCACCCTATCCTTTTCCTTTTCCCCTATGTACTTCATGAACGGTGTGTTTTGCCCATATAGAGTGCAAGAAACAATACTTTTCACTGTATCCCGGTAAATGTGGCAATAAATCAAATCAAATCAAAGTATTTAGATGAGCACTTGAAATGTCAAAGCATACAAGGCTACGGGCCAAGTGTTAGAAAATGGGATTTGATGGCTGACTTAGACATGATGGCCCAAATGGCCTCTTTCCATGCTGTAAAGCTCTATGACTCTATGACACAAGCAAACCTATAATATATTCATCATAATGCACCAAGTGTTTGATCAAACCTGGTGTGTTATAAATGGTCTTTCATCATACTAAGAAACAGCTGCTAAAATTTATCACTAAAATGCATACAGGGAACTTTAAACTGCTGCAGTGTTGGCTATGGGTCAAAGTGCAAAAACAGTAGTGCTGTCTTGCACTGCAAGTCCTCGAAAAACATTGAGTAATCACCACGTTAGCTAAACAGGTTAAAAGTCGGTTGTAAGTTCTAGACCATGTAATTAGATAACAGTTAATGCTTTGTGATGAATGGAGTCTATCTTTTGACCTCCACACAATTCATCTTTTTTGTATAAACACATTGCTTGCAATAACAAACACTGCTTATCAAGCTTAAACTTTAGATAGTCCACTGTTATCTATCAACATCAAGAAGCTTCATTATATTCATGCTATACAAAACCCCTTTGCCCAAGAATTTCTCTCCTCCTTCTCTGACGTTTTGCACACATGATAGGTTGCCAGTGCCTCATCCAAGTTGGCTTTTTCTACTTATGATCTCAGACAGTTAGTACCAGGAGGCTATCTGATGGTGCGGAATATCACTTCCTAATCCATCCTGTCCTATTAACTGGACATGTGCTTAATCAAACATAAGGTGCTGTCTGATTTTTCCTCTGCATCTTAGAGAAGTTGTAGCACCCAAAACCACTGTTCTAGAATTTTAAAGTTTTTTTTATTAGTGTCACAAGTAGACTTACATTAACACTGCGATGAAGTTACTGTGAAAAGCTCTCGGTCACCACACTCCGGCGCCTGTTCGGGTACTTTGAGGGAGAATTTAGCATGGCCAATGCACCTAACCAGCATGTCTTTCGAACTGAGGGAGGAAACCAGAGCACCCGGAGGAAACCCACTCAGACACGGGGAGAATGTGCAGAGTCAAAGAACAAAGAACAGTACAGCACAGGAAACAGGCCCTTCGGCCCTCCAAGCCTGTGCCGCTCATTGGTCCAACTAAACCATTCGTTTGTATCCCTCCATTCCCAGAATGCTCATGTGACTATCCAGGTAAGTCTTAAACGATGCCAGCGTGTCTGCCTCCACCACCCTACTTGGCAGCGCATTCCAGGCCCCCACCACTCTCTGTGTAAAAAACGTCCCTCTGATATCTGAGTTATACCTCACCCCTCTCACCTTGAGCCCGTGACCCCTCGTGATCGTCACCTCCGACCTGGGAAAAAGCTTCCCACGGTTCACCCTATCTATACCCTTCATAATTTTGTACACCTCTATTAGATCTCCCCTCATTCTCCGTCTTTCCAGGGAGAACAACCCCAGTTTACCCAATCTCTCCTCATAGCTAAGACCCTCCATGCCAGGCAACATCCTGGTAAACCTTCTCTGCACTCTCTCTAAAGCCTCCACGTCCTTCTGGTAGTCCGGCAACCAGAACTGGACGCAGTACTCCAAATGCGGCCTAACCAGCGTTCTATACAGCTGCAACATCAGACTCCAGCTTTTATACTCTATACCCCGTCCTATAAAGGCAAGAATACCATATGCCTTCTTCACCACCTTCTCCACCTGTGCTGCCACCTTCAAGGATTTGTGGACTTGGTCCCTCTGTATTTCTATACTCTTGATGGCTCTGCCATTTATTGTATAACTCCCCCCTACATTAGTTCTTCCAAAATGCATCACTTCGCATTCATCTGGATTAAATTCCATCTGCCATTTCTCTGCCCAATTTTCCAGCCTATCTATATCCTGCTGTATTGTCCGACAATGTTCATCGCTATCCGCAAGTCCAGCCAACTTCATGTCATCCGCAAACTTGCTGATAACACCAGTTACACCTTCTTCCAAATCATTTATATATATCACAAATAGCAGAGGTCCCAGTACAGAGCCCTGCGGAACACCACTGGTCACAGACCTCCAGCCGGAAAAAGACCCTTCGACTGCTACCCTCTGTCTCCTGTGGCCAAGCCAGTTCTCTACCCATCTAGCTACTTCTCCTTGTATCCCATGAGCCTTAACCTTCTTAACCAACCTGCCATGAGGGACTTTGTCAAATGCCTTACTGAACTCCATACAGACGACATCCACGGCCCTTCCTTCGTCAACCGTTTTTGTCACTTCCTCAAAAAACTCCACCAAATTTGTAAGGCCTGACCTCCCTCTTACAAAACCATGCTGTCTGTCACTAATGAGATCATTCCGTTCTAGAACTTGGGTCACTAGTCTGCACGGACAGTGACCCAAGCCGGGAATTGAACTCGAGTTCCTGGTGCTGTGAGGCAGCAGTGCTAATCATTGTGCCACCATGCCGCCCCATGATCAGCATACACCTAAGATTAAACCTAGGCCTTTATCAATCTGTATGATTTAGTTATACATTATATTATGCCTGTATGAACAAATTGTTCATTTTATTCACTTCTATTCTTCAGCGTTTTTACTGAGATAGTCTGGTAGACTGATCGATAAAACATTACTGAGTAAGGTAGTATGAAGGAGCTGAGTAAACATTAGCAGAGCAAATACCAAGCAGCACTTCAGGATTGAGATTCTTTCAACTCAATGCTAATTTGGCTTCATCATGTTGTCAGTGATATCATGAGTACCAACTATTGAAACAAATATATTGAAAGGAGCAACTGAAATTTTAAAAATCTAAAGGGCATCATTTAACGTAACTCATTTTTGAAAGTAAACTCACAATGCGGCACAGTGGTTAGCACTGCTGCCTCACAGCACCAGGGACCCGAGTTTGATTCCCAGCTTGGGTCACTGTGTGTTTGGAGTCTGCACGTTCTCCCCATGTCTGTGCGGGTTTCCTCCGTGTGCTCCAGTTTCCTCCCACAGTCCGAAAGACGTGCTGGTTTAATGCATTGGTCATGCTAAATTCTCCCTCAGTGTACTGGAACAGGCGCTGGAGTGTGGCGACTAGGGGATTTTCACAGTAACTTCATTGCAGTGTTAATGGTAAGCCTATTGATGACACTTAAAAACTAAATAAACCTTAATGAGGCAAAATCTGGTTTGCCTGAGCGTGTATTGCTTCTAGTGGGTAAGATAAATTTGGCACAAAGCCAGAAAATCAGGCTGCTTAATGTTGCATTGTGTTGAACAAGCCAAACAACTTTGGTTTCAAATTTTACCTTTCTGTGAAATTCTGAATTTTTCTGATGTTTCTTGCTGTTGTACATTCCACTGACATTTTTCTTATAATGTCGACACAATGTTAGGTACTAATGATTTACAAAAGCAAAATATTGCAGATGCTGGAAATCAGAAATGAATCCTGAAAATGCTGGAAATACTCCCCAGGTTAGGTGGCATTTGCTGAGAGAGAGAAACAGAGTTAACGTTTCAGGCCCATGACCTTTCATCGGAAGTGGGTGAAATTACTCGATTTAACAATTTATATCTGAGGACTGATTGAGGGAAATGGGATTGTGGGTTGGGGTGAGGAGAGATGGGACAGACAAAATGACAAAGGGATTGATGGTGCAAGGTAAAGAAGGAGGTAGTAATAGGACAGTAAATGAGTAAATGAATGAATTAACAGTGAAGTTTCTTGAAAAACGTCCAGCTCTTCCTCTTTCAATAGCTGTTTCCAGTCACCAACCTTCAACTGGAAGATTTCATTATTAGCATGAGAGCCATTTTGGCTGTTGCATATGTAGAATGTTTCCTACTTAATGCCCCAGAGGTTTGGTTTTGCAAGTTGCTTTCTCCAGCCTGTAAAGTGAAAAGAGCCAACTCTGAACAAAACCAATGTAATATCTTGCAAATACCAAATTTCTTAACCATAAATAGTGAACAGAGCACAACAAGCTTATTTATTCTGCAGGTGGCATCCAAACTAACATGTTTATGATGATAACATTTAATAATAATTACACAAATGATTGTTTGCTACGTGCAATAAAACTGCAACTGCACATATGAGGAATGCAAATGACATTGGTGTCAACTGCTGAGTGTATGCTCAAGTTATAAGCAAGTGGAGTTGAATCCTTCTTGCTCGGTGGGGATCAGGAAAGATCAGCAGTCATACACAGGCATCGCCATAGATCCTGACTATCTATGATACTAACTTGCAGGGTTTTTTGCAGAGCAAGTAACCTAAGTTAGCCAGGAACCTCATATATTTATGCAAATTGACATCTTATTTCTTCAGTAAGCCTCCAATGTAGTTTTAACTGGAACCTGAGTGGGGAGTCAAATGTGGCCTGGCAGTTAAAGTTGACTCTGTCTTCTGCTGCCTTGATGAGGCAGAAAATCAATTTGCCAGAATGGTTTTCTGCCAGAAATCCGCTCAAGCTAAAATCTGCCCCACGTTTCTCTGTCAATAATATAAGGCATCCATATCCATCTTTTCTTCTGAATTCTTGAGAAGTGGTTGGGGTGTGGAATGGACTGCCTGCAGTGATAGTGGAGTCAGACACTTTAGGAACATTTAAGCGGTTATTGGATAGGCACATGGAGCACACCAGGATGATAGGGAGTGGGATAGCTTGATCTTGGTTTCAGATAAAACTCGGCACAACATCGTGGGCCGAAGGGCCTGTTCTGTGCTGTACTGTTCTATGTTCTATGTTCTTAACTGTTTCCCGTATTTCAATAGAACATCTTCTTTTACTGGATTTTTCTTTGAACAGTTGCCGAGCAAGTTGTGCAAAGTCAACCCCAGAGAAGGACGGCACGGCGGCACAGTGGTTAGCATTGTTGCCTCATAGCGCCAGGGACCCGGGTTCGATTCTGGCCTCAGGTGGCTGTGTGGAGTTTGCACATTCTCCCTGTGTCTGCGTGGGTTTCCTACTGGGTGCTCTGATTTCCTCCCACACTCCAAAGATGTGCGGGTTAGGTTCATTGGCATTCTAAATTGCCCCTTGGTGTCAGAGGGATTAGCAGGGTAAATATGTGGGGTTACGGGGATAGGGCCTGGTTGGGATTGTTGTCGGTGCAGGCTTGATGGACCGAGTGGCCTCTTTCTGCACTGTAGGGATTCTATGATTCTAAAGATCACTCTTAAGAAATACTGTCACCCACTTGGACGTATGTGCAATAACTTAGGAATATTTAATTCTTTATTTTAATATTAATATTAAATTTTAATATTAGAAAAAAGTCCACTTTTCTTTGAATCTAAGTGTCATTTAGGAGTTGGTGAATGGAATTCTGCACTGGCATGTGACCGGTATCTATACTATAATGGTGCCCTTTAGGACAAATATTAGCAAATATGAAAGCTTGGGTGTCTTTGATGTTTAATAATGCTAGGAATAAGGGGTGGGATTCTCCAGCCGCACTCACCCCAAAACTGGAGAATCTCACCTGAGGTCAATGGACTTTTGCGAGGTCCGCCCCGACCCACTACGATTCCCGTGGTGGACGAGACAGGAGAATTACCCACAACGTATCGCATTGTCCCAACATCTGAGTTTCTCTCACGCATGAACACACAAGCTTTCTGATTGTGGAGGAAGGAAATGGAGCCTGACCAACCTGCACAATATTTTTGTAACAAAATTAAACAGATGTTTTTTTTTCCCCGAACATGAACCTTACATGTGCTTCTGTTTAATACACATAATTACCAAGCTATGCAGAATGTCCCACGCGGGATGTTCACTTGGAAGAAATTGCATATAGGTGGGAGGATTTGCATTCCATCAAAGAACGATGACAATGCTTTGGAATGGGAAGCTTTTCCTATTTTGGAATGAATAGCAATGTCAAACATTCCCACCTCAAGTGTGGTATAAATCCAATTCAATATGTGTCTCATTTATATTATCTTGACAATGTGCCTTAACACCAAAGCCTGCTTAATGTTCTCCTATAGTACTTTGTGTCCTTTGAGGCTTTCGCAAAGATTGCCTACTGTGTGCCAATTGGTGTTGAATTTGAGGTTAGTCTTCTGCTGTGAGATTAATGTCTACTGGGAAACGGGCTGAGAATGCTTGAACCAACTGCACTCGTGGTTGATTAGAGTTACTCAAGAGAGAGGAAACTATCCCCTTCTGCTGGACCCAGTTCCAAAGTATTTATAAGTACAAAACATTTTTTTAATTAAAAAATAATCATAATATTACATTCTGATTACAGTTTCTTTACTGAGTGACCATGAGCAAAGGAGGCCTCAGCTCTGACTTCAGCAGTTATACCTTGCTTGACCTGTCAGAATACTGTGCTTATCTGTTTCAGACTCCTCCACGTTACATTTTCTGAAAAAGTTCATAGAAAATTAACATTGATTTCTTTTTCGGGAGAATCTTTTAATGCAATAGGACAACACGGAATACAGAGAACTGGATCATATGTGTCTGTTTATTTCTGACGCAATAGTCTATTAACTTCGTTGCATTAACCTTTGGAATGAATGTCTGGTTGAATTTGGACCTAAAAAGTTCAAAATGAGTCGACATTGCACCCAGTCTTAGGACATTCCACATGAATTCCAGGACTTTGCTAAATATTATTGGCAAACATACCAACAACAGTGAAGCCAACTTCATGAGCATCATTTCTTATTTATGAGTCATTTATGAGTCAATTTAACAAAAATTTAGCCAACTAAGTCTGAACAGATTGGGAAGATTTAAAAGATGTGTTGGCTTCTTTGCTGAGAAGGGTGTTTGCTGTCATTTGCCCTGGCTCATCAAATAGATCTTAATAACCATGCTGCTGGATTTGTCCCCCGCAGAGCATTTTTACTATGTGCTGTTGAACTCTTGGGTACAAATTTTATGTTGTTGACTTGCTTCCTGCTGTCAAAGCCACCAGTGGTTGATAATGCGTTCTGGGAACCGAAAGAATGTTTGAGTAGTGTTTTACATGAACAGACAGTTTGGTTTCACTGCAGTGTGGTCCAACATTACACAATGTAAAATGTTCGATTCCCATTCATCATTCCAAACAGTTGTGCTAGTGGTATACTAAAAAACCATAGCTTGTACGTCTTAGCAGTATAGGGGGAGCATCCAACTTAGCTAATGATGCTGAGTAAGGTGGTACAGTAAATAACGTAAATGGGAACATTCATTTGCAAAGGGACATTGATAAATTTAGTGAGTGGGCAAAACTGAGGCAGATACAGTTCAATAAGGGTGAAGTGTGAGTGAGTTCCTCTACATTGGAATGATAGATTGGAGCATTTTCTAAATGGTGGAAGATAGGAACTGTGGAGGAGAAAAGGGAGATTTAGGGGTCTTGGTGCAGAAATCATTAAAAACTAATGGAATGGTATAAAAAGTTATTAAAAAGGCAAATAGTCTGTTGGCCTTTATTTCAATCTGAGTGTAATATAAAGGGTTGCAAGTTATATTGCAATTATATAAAGCTCGGGTTATTCCCCCATTTACAGTATCACATGTGGCTAGTGGGGCACCATGGTGGCGCAGTGGTTAGCACTGCTGCCTCACAACGCCGGGGACCCAGGTTCAATTCCTGCCTCAGTTGACTGTGTGGATTTTGCACATTCTCCCCGTGTCTTCGTGAGTTTCCTCTGGGTGATCCGGTTTCCTCCCACAGTCCAAAGATGTACGAGGTTAGGTGGATTGGACATGCTAAATTGCCCCTTAGTGTCAGAGGGATTAACAGGGTAAATATGTGGGATCACAGGGATGGGTGGGATTGTTGTTGATGTAGACTCGATGGGCCGAATGGCCTTCTTCTGCACTGTAGGGATTATATTATTCTAGTCATGTTCAGTTTCTGGTCAATGGTAACCTGAAGTCTAAATATTGTCCATGTCTTGCTGCATACTCTGCTACTCTGTTTTTTATACCAAAGTGGATAACTTCACATTTATTCACGTTATACTGCATCTGCCATATATTTACCCACTCACTCAACTTGTCTAAATCTCCTCACCACTCACATTCCAATCTAATTTTGTGTCATCAGCAACTTGAAAATATTGTACTTGGTTCCATCATTCACATTATTCATATATGTTGTGAATGGCTGGGGTCTAAGCACTGATCCCTGTGGTACCCCACTGGTCACCGCCTTCCACTCTGGAAATTACCTATTTATTCTCACTCTACATTTCCTATCTGCTAATCAATTTTCAGTCCATGCCAATATATTACCCCCATTCCATACGCTTTACTTTTGCACACTGACATCTTATGTGGATCTTTATTAAAAGCTTTTTGAAAATCTAGATACACCACATCCACTGGCTCTCTCTTATCTATTCTACTGGTTGTGTCCTTTGAAAAGTCCAGTAGGTGTGTCAAACATGGCGTCCCTTTCATAAGCCCACATTGATTTTGTCTAATCCCGTTAGATGCAGATACAGCTTTGGAACTAATATTTTCACAATTTATTTTATTAGCCATGGCATTGAGCTGTTTTCCCTGTTGTATTTTGCACCAGAAAGGAATGTATAACTGTTGCAACGCATGCGTTCATTCCTTAAGTGTTAGCCATTGCCTAGCCACTGTCATGCCTCTTAATGAAGTTCCCAAATCCATTGTTGTAAACTCACCCCTCAATTTGTCTACCTTACTGCGAAAGCTCAATTCATTTAGATACAATGCCTTTTGACTTCTGTTTTTTAACATTTTTACACATCTGCTTTTATACAAGGGCCCTATTTGCTGTTAGCCCTTATTTCCCCTGCCTTCCACTTTTGCTTTTTACTTTTCTATCTTTCGTTTCTATTTTTGTTTCCCTCTTTTGTATGTCTCCATGCTCAAGTTCTGAAACTTTCTGACACTCTAAACCCTCTAGTTTAAACCTTCTAGATTCCCCAACTCAATCTGATCTTGGAATTAAATAGACAGTTTAAAGTATAACCATTTACAAAATCTGACATACCTAACATCTCCCTGTGAAAATTGGAGAACAACAGTCTATTCAACTACAGTACAGCATCTCTGGTCATCGTTTACAGGTGTGAAAACCTTGCACCTTCTTCCCAAGAAGAAAACCAGACCCCCTCTTTTACTTATAAAAACAAAGTTACCCAAATTTATGCTAGGCAGAATTTGGAACAGGTTACATGACTCATTTCAATTTTGCATTTTGCCCTCAATCAAAGAGACAAGATATAATAACCGTATAAACAGCAAATTTGTAACATCCCAAAGAGATCAATAACTTTTAAAAGGAATTGAATTTCCTAAATGGCAAACAGAAATAAACCGTGGACAAGATTTCATGTTTTAATACTTCTACTGCAACAAGCACACCAGAATCAACGTAGATAAAATATTAATTAACAGGCAACTAATGCGCCAAATGAAAGAAAAAATAGTTTTGCGCTCACTAACTAACATAATTAAAATAAGAAGTCTCACAACACCAGATTAAAGTCCAACAGGTTTATTTGGAATCACGAGCATTTGGACCACTGCTCCTTCCTCACTCACCTGAGCTCCGAAAGCTCATGATTCCAAATTAACCTGTTGGACTTTAACCTGGTGTTGTGAGACTTCTTACTGTGCCCACCCCAGTCCAATGCCGGCATCTTCACATCACAACATAATTAAAAATATCTTATGGAACACAGTTACACAATGTCAAACTTTTGGCTGATGTCTTGCAGTCCAGGAACAGTCCCACAGTCCACTGTAGCTTTCCAGTGGAGTTTCTCCCTGCCACGCCACTTTGAAACGTTCAGTGTCCTTCATCAATCGTTCCACTCAGCCTGAGTTTTCCCAGGAACAATTGCCACTGTGATGCCTTGTCCTATGTTTAACATCGCTATTTATTGCCTAAGCTGCTTGGATGACTTGCAGCTAGTTTGATGACTGTGGAATGACTGCGAGCAACATTTGCTGATTTAGAAGTGGACAGCAATGCTGGCAGTCCTAACATATGATGTTTTGCAAGTTCAAAGTCCTTTTCAAAATAAGGTGTGTGATTAAGTTCAGTACACACCTTGTTTTTTTTATTCATTCGTGGGACATGGGCGTCGCTGGCTGGCCAGCATTTACTGATGTGGAGATGCCGGCGTTGGACTGGGGTAAACACAGTAAGAAGTTTAACAACTTTAACCTGGTGTTGTTAAACTTCTTACAGCATTTACTGCCCATACTTAGTTGCCCTTGAAATGGTGGTTGTGAGCCGTCGTCTTGAATCTCTGCAGTCCATGTTTTGTGGGTTGACCCACAATGCTCTTAGGGAGGGAATTCCACGATTTTGACCCAGCAACTGCGAAGGAATGGCGATATGTTTCCAAGTCAGGATGGTGAGTAGTTTGGAGGAAAACTTGCAGGTGGTGGTGTTCCCATTTATCTGTTGCCTTTGTCCTTCTAGATGGAAGTGGTCATGGGTTTGGAAGGTGCTATCTAAGGACCTTTGGTAAATTGCTGCAGTGCATCTTGTAGATAGTACACATTGCTGCTACTGAGCGTTGGTGGTGGAGGGATTGAATGTTTATAGATGTGGTGCCAATCAAGCAGGCTGCTTTGTCCTGGATGGTGTCAAGCTTTTTGAGTGTTGTTGGAGCTGCACCCATCCGAGCAAGTGGAGAGTATTCCATCACACTCCTGACTTGTGCCTTATATATGGTGGATCGGCTTTGCGGAGTCAGGAGGTGAGTTACTTGCCGCAGTATTCCTAGCCTCTGACCTGCTCTTGTCGCCACTGTGTTTATGTGGTGAGTTCAGTTGAGTTTCTGGTCAATGGTAACCCCAAGATGGGGGATTCAGTGATGGTTACACCATTGAATGTCAAGAGGCAGTGGTTAGAGTGTCTCTTATTGGTGATGGTCATTGCCTGGCATTTATGTGATGCGAATGTCACTTGCCACTTGTCAGCCCGAACCTGAATATTATCCAGACCATGTTGCATTTAAACATGGACTGCTTCAGTATCTGAGGAGTCGCGAATGGTGCTGAATGTTGTGCAATCATCAGTGAACATCCTCACTTCTGACCTTATGATGGAGGGAAGGTCATTGGTGAAGCAGCTGAAGATTGTTGGGCCTAGGACACTACCCTGAGGGACTCCTGCAGAGGTATCCTGGAGCTGAGATGACTGACCCTCCAGAACCACAACCATCTTCCTATGTACCAGGTATGACTCCAACCGGCGGAGAGTTTGCCTCCCTGATGCCCATTGATTCCAGCTGTGTTGTCGTCTGATGGCTTGAGAGTTTGAGACAGCCAGTGTCTTCATACTTGAAGGACCCATTCAATTTGAAGTTACTCCTCTGTGGGAGTGCTTTCGGTCCACAAAAGAAATCAGGTGATCCTTAGGCGGCCATCATTTATAATCTTTTTGTGGTCAGTTTTAACACTCAAAAATGAGTTTAAAGTTCAGAATGCACTAGGACATGGCACCACAAAATCCATGTGGCTGCACGTCTTGGTGAACAATCCAGCATTCCTTGGTGATCAATTCCCAGGATATCCTCAGATGTTTCATTGAATAGAATCCCTACAGTGCAGGGGGCCATTCGGCCCATCGAGCAATCCCACACAGGCCCTATCCCCATAACCCTACGTATTTACCTTGCTAGTCCCCCTGACACTAAGGGGCAATTTAGCATGGCCAGTCAACCTAACCTGAACATCTTTGGACTGTGGGAGGAAACCAGAGCACCTGGAGGAAACCCACGCAGACACGGGGAGAATGTGCAAACTCCACACAGACAGTGACCCAAGGTTGGAATTGAACCCGGGTCCCTGGCGCTGTGAGGCAGCAGTGCTGACCACTGCACCACCATGCTGCTCTGGCTTATCTCTCAGATATCTGCAATCTTGACCTCTGAATATGTTGACATGCCAGTGCCCGCCTTCGCTGATGCCGTCTCTTAATGCCTGCATCCAGATCACCCTTTCCCCCTGTTGTTGTTTGCAGTTAGGCTTGTGCCCTCTGTTGTTGTGTAGCAAGGGCTTTGTCCCCTTCATGTTCTTTCCTTCTGTTCCTGAGGTTACAGGAATATTTGTTGAATGAGACTTGTGGCTATTGCAGTAATTGCACTGTGTGCAGAGGGCAGACATACATATGAGAACATGCTCGACCAAGGTTCTCATCCATTTAAGCAATGATGATGGAGCCCCTTTAATTGGCTAATTGTGTGCAACCTGAACTCCATGCAATTGAAACAATCCTCCCAATTCAATCGAGATTCCATTCAGAGGAGCTGCATTTTACATATGACCCTAACTATGGTGCATGTGACGTTTGAGACTCATTCCTTACATTCTACTGTCCTCTTGTTACCATCACGCTTGCCCTCATTCCCCCTTGAACTACAATTTTGTCATCCCTCTGCTACCCTTAAAACCTCCCCCGTATCATGAACCCCATCACTAATTTCCTGGACGTTCCATTTCTCTCCCCTATGCCAACGTCCATGACCATCCAAATGCTCATTCTGACCTTGATCCCCCCCATTATCTTCCTCGATGCTTTTGCCCACTCCTGATTCCCCACCCAATGAGACCTTTGAATAGCTGACCCTGACTCGGGTTCTGCCCCCTTAACGAATCCAATTCCCCACTTTGACTATGACTGTACCCTCCACAACCCAATACCATTAACTTAATCCACTGGACCTCAACATTGAGAGCACCAACCAAACCTGTTAGGTGCATTATCTTTCGTACTTTCTCTGTATGCAACTGCACACCATACTGAACCACCACACTCAGGACACTAAGCCCTTTCCTCCTCTGCACCTGAACAGCCCCCTCACCCCCTCTGTTCTTCCTGCCTTCCCTCTTCCATATCTGCCAGCAGCCAAATACCCCCCTCCCCACATACCCAGTCTTGTGCTACAGAGTTCAACATAGATAACTGTTTACTTTCATCACAGCTGCACAAAGCCAACTGGTTCATGTCGCCTTTAAACAATCATGAACTGGGTGCTGTGAGATTCTCATGTGCCAGTAACATTATCCCTTATCGTAAACTGTTCCACACTTCTAAGCATTCATGGCATTTAAAAGTATCATATGTATGAACCTGTCACAAGTTGGTGTGAAGCTTGACATTCGATAAAATGCCATTGATTTTATGACTGCATCATAAACCACCGTCAGGTAGGATTTTGCATCCAACCTAATTACGTCACATTTCCCACTCTTGTGGGCTCCATTGATTCCCCTTCTATGAATGCCCTCATAGAGGTTGCCATGATGTGGAGATGCCGGCCTTGGACTGGGGTAAACACAGTAAGAAGTCTCACAACACCAGGTTAAAGTCCAACAGGTTTATTTGGTAGCACAAGCCACTTGCTTTCAGAGCACTGCCCCTTCATCAGGTGAGTGGGAGTTCTGTTCACAAACAAGGCATGTAAAGACACAAACTCAATTTACAAAATAATGGTTGGAATGCAAGTCTTTACAGGTAATCAAGTCTTAAAGGTACAGACAATGTGAATGGAGAGAGGGTTAAGCACAGGTTAAAGAGATGTGTATTGTCTCCAGCCAGGACAGTTAGTGAGATTTTGCAAGCCCAGGCAAGTCGTGGGGGTTACAGATAGTGTGACATGAACCCAAGATCCTGGTTGAGGCCATCCTCATGTGTGCGGAGCTTGGCTACCAGTCTCTGCTCAGTGACTCTGCGTTGTCGTGTGTCGTGAAGGCCGCCTTGGAGAACGCTTACCCGAAGATCAGAGGCCGAATGCCCGTGACTACTGAAGTGTTCCCCAACAGGAAGAGAACACTCTTGCCTGGTGATTGTCGAGCGGTGTTCATTCATCCATTGTCGTAGCGTCTGCATGGTCTCCCCAATGTACCATGCTTCGGGACATCCTTTCCTGCAGCTTTTCAGGTAGACAACGTTGGCCGAATTGCAAGAGTATGTACCGTGTACCTGGTGGATGGTGTTCTCACGTGAGATGATGGCATCTGCGTCGATGATCCGGCATGTCTTGCAGAGGTTGTTGTGGCAGGGTTGTGTGGTGTTGTGGTCACTGTTCTCCTGAAGGCTGGGTAGTTTGCTGCGGACAATGGTCTGTTTGAGGTTGTGCGGTTGTTTGAAGGCAAGAAGTGGGGGTGCGGGGATGGCCTTGGCGAGATGTTTGTCTTCGTCAATGACATGTTGAAGGCTCCGGAGAAGATGTCGTAGCTTCTCCGCTCCGGGGAAGTACTGGACGATGGAGGGTACTCTGCCCGCTGTGTCCCGTGTTTGTCTTCTGAGGAGGTCGGTGCAGTTTTTCGCTGTGGCGCGTTGGAACTGTTGATCAATGAGTCTAGCGCCATATCCTGTTCTTATGAGGGCATCTTTCAGCGTCTGAAGCTGTCTGTTGCGATTCTCCTCATCCGAGCAGATCCTGTGTATACGGAGGGCTTGTCCGTAGGGGATGGCTTCTTTAACGTGTTTAGGGTGGAAGCTGGAGAAGTGGAGCATCGTGAGGTTATCCGTGGGCTTGCGGTACAGTGAGGTGCTGAGGTGACCGTCCTTGATGGAGATGTGTGTGTCCAAGAATGCAACCGATTCCGGAGAGTAGTCCATGGTGAGTCTGATGGTGGGATGGAACTTGTTGATGTCATAGAGGTTTACAGAGGTTTACAGCATGGAAACAGGCCCTTCGGCCCAGCTTGTCCATGCCACCCTTTTTTTAAAAACGCCTAAGCTAATCCCAATTGTCCGCATTTGTCCCATATCCCTCTATACCCATTTTACCCATGTAATCGTCTAAATGCTTTTTAAAAGACAAAATTGTACCCGCCTCTACTACTACCTCTGGTAGCTTGTTCCAGACACTCACCACCCTCTGTATGAAAAAATTGCACCTCTGGACACTTTTGTATCTCTCCCCTCTCACCTTAAACCTATGTCCTCTAGTTTTAGACTCCCCTACCTTTGGGAAAAGATATTGACTATCTACCTTGTCTATGCCCCTCATTATTTTATAGACCTCTATAAGATCACCCCTCTGCCTTCTATGTTCCAGAGAAAAAAGTCCCAGTCTATCCAGCCTCTCCTTATAATTCAAACCATCAAGTCCCGGTAGCATCCTAGTAAACCCTTTCTGCACTCTTTCTAGTTTAATAATATCCTTTCTATAATAGGGTGACCAGAATTGTACACAGTATTCCAAGTGTGGCCTTACCAATGTCTTGTACAACTTCAACAAGATGTCCCAACTCCTGTATTCAATGTTCTGACCGATGAAACCAAGCATGCTGAATGCCTTCTTCACCACTCTGTCCACCTGTGACTCCAATTTCAAGGTGCTATGAGCATGTAACCCTAGATCTCTTTGTTCTGTAACTCTCCCCAATGCCCTACCATTAACTGAGTAAGTCCTGCCCTGGTTCAATCTACCAAAATGCATTACCTCACATTTATCTAAATTAAACTCCATAAGACCATAAGACATAGGAGCGGAAGTAAGGCCATTCGGCCCATCGAGTCCACTCCACCATTCAATCATGGTTGATTTCAACTCCATTTACCCGCTCTCTCCCCATAGCCCTTAATTCCTCGAGAAATCAAGAATTTATCAATTTCTGTCTTGAAGACGCTCAACGTCTCGGCCTCCACAGCCCTCTGTGGCAATGAATTCCACAGACCTACCACTCTCTGGCTGAAGAAATTTCTCCTCATCTCTGTTCTAAAGTGACTCCCTTTTATTCTAAGGCTGTGCCCCCGCGTCCTAGTCTCCCCTGCTAATGGAAACAACTTCCCTACGTCCATCCTATCTAAGCCGTTCATTATCTTGTAAGTCTCTATCAGATCTCCCCTCAACCTCCTAAACTCCAATGAATATAATCCCACGATCCTCAGACGTTCATCGTATGTCAGGCCTACCATTCCTGGGATCATCCGTGTGAATCTCCGCTGGACCCGCTCCAGTGCCAGTATGTCCTTCCTGAGGTGTGGGGCCCAAAATTGCTCACAGTACTCCAAATGGGGCCTAACCAGTGCTTTATAAAGCCTCAGAAGTACATCCCTGCTTTTGTATTCCAAGCCTCTTGAGATAAATGACAACATTACATTTGCTTTCTTAATTACGGACTCAACCTGCAAGTTTACCTTTAGAGAATCCTGGACTAGGACTCCCAAGTCCCTTTGCACTTTAGCATTATGAATTTTGTCACCGTTTAGAAAATAGTCCATGCCTCTATTCTTTTTTCCAAAGTGCACGATCTCGCACTTGCCCACGTTGAATTTCATCAGCCACTTCTTGGACAACTCTCCTAAACTGTCTAAATCTTTCTGCAGCCTCCCCACCTCCTCAATACTACCTGCCCCTCCACCTATCTTTGTATCATCGGCAAACTTGGCCAGAATGCCCCCAGTCCCGTCAATCTGCCACTCGTCAGCCCACTGGCCCAATTGATGAAGATTGTAGACTGAGATTACTGTGTGTGTTGTAAAAGATCTCTATTCACAAAATGTCTTCAACGCTCACTAATTTCTAAGTTCACCTTTGCTGCAAGCTGAATTTCAGAGTACTTTATGTCTTTTTCCATGCAATCAAAGTGATCAGATGTCTGCTGTTTAGGTTGAGTTAAGCCAGTATTGCACAACACTTTTAGTCTGAGTCTTATTTTAATACAAGGCCTACAGGCAGATTTGAGTTGGAAATGTTTGGGCTTAGAAAGGGAAAGTTTGATTCAAGATTTGGGTGTGACGCAATATTAAACCTCAAATAAACCATATCATATGAAACTGTGTGGAGTTTCACATTCTCCCTGTGCCTGCGTGGGTTTCCTCTGGGTGCTCTGGTTTCTTCCCACGGTCCAAAGCTATGCAGGTTAGATTGATTGGCCATGCTAAATTGACCCTTAGTGTCCAAAGATATGTAGGTTAGAGGGATTAGCGGGGTAAATATGTGGGTTCATGGGATAAGGCCTGGGTAAAATGCTCTGTTGGAGAGTCGATGCAGACATGATGGGCTGAATGGCCTCCTGCTGCTCTGTAGAGATTCTATGAAATATAAATCTTTATTTTGCTTTCCAATATTGTGCATTTCTAGCAATGTTTGCTTTTACTAGAAATTTCCAACATTCATTGTGTTTTTGTCTCTTGAAACGGCATGGCTGGGTGTAACTTTAAAATACTTCCCTTTTAAATATGTTTGTTTTTTTATTCCTGTTTTTCAGGAATTCTTTTAATGATTGGATATGCTTTCTCCCACTCAAAACAGTTGGAGCTTAAGAATATCAAGTGGTCTCTGCAATCGATCCTTCCTGCCCTTTCACACTTGCCATGTTGGTCAACTGGAGCTTGTGCGGGAAATGTGTTACAATTATTTTGATTGCAGTGATTCAGTTTATGTTGGCAGGCAGGCAAGTTTGCAATGATGAGATGCCGTTTTTTTTAAGAGAACAAACAAAACAGATGATGTTAATTTGTTGCTATAACGACAGCTGTGCCTGACAGTGTAGATCCATCACTGGCCTTTTGCAAACATCTGCTTTCACATGCGAACATTCTTCATAATTTAAGGATTGATTTGTACATCGCATACGATGAATTTTAAAATTAGTCGGAGGAAATTAAGTATGGACCTTTCTGCAGCTGGTTCCATATGAGACCCTTTGGCACTATTATTTTCCATAATGAGCAGCAAGTATGGTTTAATTGTTGCTGCATTGGTCTGAGCATTGGTACTCATTGTGTTAATGCAAAGCTTAATCACGTGAAGCATGCGGTTGGAATTCCGACAATGTCATGTTAAGGCACGTGAGATAAACGTGTAAAGCAGAGGATTATTTGTTCCATTCTAATCTCACTGGAGGGGGTGCAGAGGAGATTCACCAGGATGCTGTTTGGGGTGGAACATTTAAATTATGAAGAGAGGGTGAATAGACTTGGGTTGTTTTCTTTGGAACAGAGAAGACTTGAGGGGCGACCTGATTGAGGTGTACAAGATTATGGCGGACATGGGCAGAGTAGATAAGGAACAGCTGCTCCCCTTAGTTGAAGGGTCAGTCACGAGGGGACATGTGTTCAATGTGGGGGTTTAGGGGGGATGTGAGGAAAAACTTTTTTACCCGGAGGATGGTAATGGTCTGGAATGCGCTGCCTGGGCGGGAGGTGGAGGCGGGCTGCCTCACATCCTTTAAAAAGTACCTGGATGAGCATTTGGCACATCATAACATTGAAGGCTATGGGCCAACTGCTGATAGATGGGATTAGGCAGGAGGTCAGGTGTTTCTCCCATGTCGGTGCAGACTCGATGGGCTGAAGGGCCTCTTCTGCACTGTATGATTCTATGATTCTAATGGCCTCATCTGTCCCACAATCATTCTAATGTGTTTTGCAAATACTAAAATATTCAAACTCGAATTTTTCAGTTTTAAAATTATAATTTAATCTTACTAAATCTGTTGGCAGCAAGGTAAATATAACCAAATAAAATATCTTATTCTGATAACAGATCTTTCACAACAAATCTTGACCTCTGCAATTTTTCTGTAAAAACAAGAAATACTATTATATTTCCCTATTTGGCCTTGGTTAGGCTGCACATGCTCTGTGTTACCAATGCCCTGGGAAAGGTTCAGAGGAGGTTGTGTGATATTGTATGTTGGGGTTTAGGGTGAGGACTGCTCCTTTAAGAGTACAGGTCAGGTGACCCCTGAGCTATTAGCTCCTCCCAATGTGGGACCCTGTTGGGCACACTTAGACCTGACAGTGAATGAGTGCACAGTTTTAATAAACAGCTCTCCATACTGAAGTACTCAAGTCTACCTCGTGATTCTTTATGCCCCTTAGTCCACAGGGGCATACACAATGGAGGGCTACTGGACTGAAAGTAATTTAAGGACCTTCAGTAACTACCATAAGCTTAGAGAGTTTGGGCTTTTTAACAATAGATTTTAAAGTAAACCAAAGTTAGACTCAGTCCAAGCTAATGGACTATTTGAGCTTGATAGTTTTGGGACAACCAGATGATGTAAGTATAAGTTATATATGTATGGAACTAGGCTACATTATCAACATTACATTTTTCAAACTCTAGTACCAGTTGCTGGTATATGCAGTGAGAGGAAGTTTGTTGCAAGCATTGCAAATGTTACTGAAATAGTAACCTAGAAACCTGGGAGACTATTCTGCAGAATCAATGCTGGTGCTTCTCCTTGATGATCCCACAGAATGTGTTTATTCTAAACTAAGACTATATCTAAATGCTCCAAATGTGTCAAATTTAAATTTAAAATTTACATCTTGTAAAATTACACTTAGCACATCAGATGTACAAGTTTCAAGTATTATTTCAAACATTATACAAGTTCAAAGATATCCCAATGCAGTCTACTTTTTTATACAGTATATTTACAAGCACTCATCACAGTGGATGACTTACTCCACGGTTTCTGTTTATTCAACACAAATGTCCGTCAAACTCGAGTAACATGTGGCTCTTGTACATTGTGCTCATGGGGTTCTCCTCCTGCCAGGCCGCCAGTGCTGGAATCCCAACTGGACAGTCTGTAAGCTTCTTGGGCAAATCATTAGGTGCACAAAGCCACCTTCTCTCCAAAGATCCAACCCCACATTAACTGTCTTATTCCTAGAAGCCCAAGGATGAATGGCTTCTGTTCATGAAAAACTGCACAAGAAAAATACTGCAGATGCTGACAATCCTAAATCAAAATAGAAAATAAAAAATAAAGAGTTTCTTATGATGAAAGGTCATTAACCTGAACTCTATTGACCTCTCCACTGATACTGCCTGATCTGCTGAGTATCCCCAGCATTCTCTGTTCATGAAATAATGTTCTGCACTAATCGCTTCACTGTTTTGGGGTTCCTTCTCCACAAATCCAACCGACAGCATTGCAGTAATGTCAGAGCTCCGCTTTTGGCCAATGCATCTCTTGTGTTAGCTCATGTCTGAAAACAGCCACAGTAAGACATCAATCCATTGCCCAACTTCACAATGTAGATTTGTAGCCTGCCAACTCTTTCTTTACTTTGGCTTTTTAGCTCCAGTTTCTCCTCCTTCTCATTTGTGAGTGATCCATCGTATCTTCTCGAAATTCTCCGGCAATGCGAACAGCTGCGCTGGTGCTGGTGGAAGAGGGTGTACACCACAATCTGTTTTCATCCATTCCCATCTGTTACCTGTTTCAGATTGTCCTTTGTTACACTGCTTAACTTTGTTCTGTCATTAACACATTCTGATCTCTTAATGTGCCACTATTAGTACCCTTCTTAGTCATAATCACCACCATTTACATTCCCTTTGTCCTTTTGTCCATGACATCTTTATCAATCTTTCTCTTGCCTCCACCTATCGCCGCCCCCACAGCTCCAATGCCCCCCTCCCCCCACAGCTCCAATGCCCCCTCCCCCACACGCAACAGCATTAATCTCATCCTATTTCCAGTTTTCTTCAGCTCTGATGAAGGGTCATCCAGATTCGACACATTCGCCGGAATTCTACCGCCACAGAATCAAGCGAGGCCATAAAATCTCTCCAATTGGCTCCGTTCTCTCTCCACAGATGCTGTCAGACTTGCGGAGATTTCCCAACATTTTCTGTTTTTGTTTCAGATTCCAGCATCCGCAGTAATTTGCTCTTAACATAATCTGTTGTGCGGTGCAGAAAGAGAGCTTTGTCACTTGGTACCAATTCCTTAATCTGGGGGAAACCTACAGGAATGTCAAAAGGAAAAAAAAGCCAATGGCTGTATTTTTACTGCCTGGTCAGCCCCAGAATCGGGGCAGGTGAGGCTCGCAGAACGGAATTCTCTGCTGGTCTCGGGCGGGACTTTACGAACTTCGCCCAAGCGAGGTCATAAAATACCACCCAATATGTCCTCAAGACTTCAAAGAGAGAGGTAAAATTATAAGTTACTTTATACATCATGCAGCTTATTGGCAAGTTTAGCACGAATGAGGAGGAGTGAAAAAGGTAAATATAGAAAGGATCATAATTAATGACGAGTAGCATCATATCTTAACATTCATCTCTCTGGTCCCTTCCCAGAAGAAAATGGTAGAGACCATGTCCTTAGACTGACTGAGCAACTTAATAATGGCTCCCACTCCCCCACCCCTGTCCTGGTCCTCACCCCATGTTTGTCAGGTAATTCATGATTCTTATTTTTTAATAAAGCTACTTTTCTTCAGCCTTCAGAAGTAATGCTTTCCAAAACAGCCATCCTTTCTATAGCCGTGTCCGCCATCACTCATTATTGGGGAAACTAACCGATCAATAATGAGGTGAAACATTAACAATGCGACTTCAGATGCCCCATGCTGGGATTTGAACTCAGCTGTTGTTCCTCTAGATCTGAGTTCCATTGATTCTGAAATATATGCTCCTTCTGAAAATATATATCATTCATTTTAAAGTTAATATCCTAGTTAATTTAATGCTAGAGATTGCATTTTGCACACAGCCACATGTTCCAAACTGTGCTGCACAGCATGGCTCCTAAGGGTACTTTCATTGGACACAGCTTTGTGTCAATGTATTATCATTACACTATATTGAAGCCAGGTGCGGGTTATCACATTAACAAGGTTCTACTGCGACCACATGACAAAAGTAATATGCAGTAAGTGACCATTCAGCATTGGAAAGAGAGAGATAAACTAATGTTTCAGGTGAGACCCTACATCTGAATTCAGACTTTAACCTGTAGAACCATTGTATTATTTTTAAAACTCACGCAAATGGACTGTGTTTGGCACCCAACAGTATGGCCTTCCTAATCAAAGATATATCTCAGTGATTGATTTCTTATAAAGAATATTACTAGATATTTTCTTGTGACTGTGTAATAAAAATATGCCAGAGAACTTAATGGGACTTAATAGGATGGAGGGTTATAGGTAGGCCTAAAAGGTAGGGATATGTTCGGCACAACTTGTGGGGCCGAAGGGCCTGTTTTGTGCTGTAGTTTTTCTATGTTTCTAACTTTTCTAAATGCTGACTGATCTGAAACTCAGAACAAACAAAAGAGTTTTGGATTTTGTCCTTAATGTTCAGCTTTGACCAAGATTTCTGAATGTCACAAAGTAGACTTGAAGAGGTTTTTGTCAAACCAATTCACATCAGACCGAGAAATGTTATTTCAGCTGCATTTCTTATACTTCTTCGAAACCGTGCTGTGAGATTCCTAGCAAGAATATACTTACCTGAACTGGGAAAGTGTTCAAGTTTAAGAGCGCATAAAGTGTTTGCACACCGATAACCTACAGCAGCATTTCAGAGTCTAAAAATGGCATGAAGCTATTTGTGTAATTACGGTATTCACTTCTGAATGATTTTTAGTTCCATCAGAGACTCAGCATTATTTTTCTAATCCAGTCATGAGTTCCTGCGAGGATCCCGAGTAAAGCAAATGAAAATTTCATGCGAATGCCATAAAGCTTTTGTGATTTTGTATATTTCACTCCATAGAGGCAGGAATGTCTCCTTGCCAAATTTGTCTTTCAGCCACGAGTTGCGGGATACAACTGAGCGCTGGAAGTTAGCGAAAGACAAAACTGCAGCACACATTGAAAATATGGAGGAAGAGTGAAATTTGGGAGAAAGAGAATCGTAGCATTTGTTAGAGAGAGATGGGTCACATAGACACAAGAAGACATGAAAGGAAAACTTGGAGATAAGAAACTTGAGCTACATCAGAGATACTGGGAGTATTCTCCTCCACCTTAGAGTCATAGGGCCCAATTTTACCCATTTTGATTTTAAGTGCTGGACGGTCTTAAACCTGGGTGTGTTTCAGATCCGACTTTTAGACCCGTTCTCCGACGCCCCCCCATACGCACTCTTCCTGAAAAAAAAATCAGCGATTCTGAATTGCGCTGCACAAGCCTGTGGGCGTGGCTCAATACACCCAAAATCCTGCAGTTCCGATCGGCACGACTAACTGCGCATGCTCACAAAGCAAAATGATCGAATGCTGCTCCCTGACCACATCGCGCCTGGACTGGATAATTCCTCCCCTTGGCCCCCATATACATTGACTCACCCCCACGATATTACTGACCCTCTTATTGCCCCACCAGCCCACCACCCAGACCGATCGCGGCCCCCCCACCCCCCTCCCCCACCCCCACCACCCTCAGCCCCAACCCCCCACTCCCCAACCCCCCACCCCCCCTCCACCCCTACCCCCCACCTCTCCCCCCCACCCCTACCCCCCATTCTCACAGCCCCTCCACCCAGCCCGGCCCCCTGCCCCCCTCCCCCCTCCCCCATCCCCCCCTCCCCCCCACCCCTCCCCCCTCCCCCCCACCCCTCCCCCTCCCCCCCACACCTCCCCCCCTCCGCCCCACCCCTCCCCCCCACCTCCCCCCTCCCTCCCCCCCACCCCTCCCCCCCCTCCCCCCACCCCGCCCCCCCACCCCTCCCCCCCACCCCTCCCCCCCACCCCTCCCCCTCCCTCCCCCCACCCCTCCCCCTCCCTCCCCCCACCCCTCACCCTCCCTCCCCCCACCCCTCCCCCTTCCCCTCCCCCCACCCCTCCCCCTCCCCCTCCCTCCCCCCCACTCCTCCCCCTCCCTCCCCCCCACCCCTCCCTCCCCCCACCCCTCCCCCTCCCTCCCCCCACCCCCTCCCCTCCCCCCCACCCCTCCTCCTCCCTCCCTCCCCCCACCCCTCCCTCCCCCCTCCCCCCCACCCCTCCCTCCCCCCTACCCCTCCCTCCTCCCTCCCCCCCACCCCTCCCTCCTCCCTCCCCCCCACCCCTCCCTCCTCCCTCCCCCCCACCCCTCCCTCCTCTCTCCCCCCCACCCCTCCCCCTCCCACCCCCCCACCCCTCCCTCCCACCCCTCCCCCTCCCTCCCACCCCTCCCCCTCCCTCCCACCCCTCCCCCTCCCTCCCACCCTCCCCCCTCCCTCCCCCCCACCCCTTCCTCCTCCCCCACCCCACCCCTCCTCCCTCCCTCCCCCCACCCCTCCCCCCCCACCCCTCCCCCCCCACCCCTCTCCCCCCCACCCCTCTCCCCCCACCCCTCCCCCCCCACCCCTCTCCCCCCACCCCTCCCCCCACCCCTCCCCCCCACCCCTCCCCCCACCCCTCCCCCCCACCCCTCCCCCCACCCCTCCCCCCCACCCCTCCCCCCCACCCCTCCCCCCACCGCTCCCCCCACCCCTCCCCCACCCCTCCCCCCACCCCTCCCCCCCACCCCTCCCCCCCACCCCTCCCCCCCACCCCTCCCCCCCACCCCTCCCCCCCACCCCTCCCCCCCACCCCTCCCCCCCCACCCCTGCCCCCCACCCCTGCCCCCCACCCCTGCCCCCCACCCCTGCCCCCCATCCCTCCCCCCATCCCTCCCCCCATCCCTCCCCCCATCCCTCCCCCCATCCCTCCCCCCATCCCTCCCCCCATCCCTCCCCCCATCCCTCCCCCCATCCCTCCCCCCTCCCCCCCATCCCTCCCCCCTCCCCCCCATCCCTCCCCCCATCCCTCCCCCCCATCCCTCCCCCCCATCCCTCCCCCCCATCCCTCCCCCCCATCCCTCCCCCCTCCCTCCCTCCCTCCCCCCCCCACCCCTCCCCCCCACCCCTCCCCCCTCCTGAAAGGGATGGGAATAGAGACATATAGTCCCCAGAAGGGTAGAGCTTTACAAATCAGATGGGCAGCTTGGTTGCTCCTGGCTTGGAGGGCTGAAGGGCCTGTTCCTGTGATGTAATTTTTTTGTTGCTTTGTTCTGTGTTCAATGGAGACATGTGAATCATGTGTTTAGCATCCCAGATTCCTCTCCCTTCCTTGCACTTAACCTTGTGTCCTGTGTTGTAGGGACAGATCCCTGCAAGACAGGCAATAGCTGTCCCGGGGGCCTTCTGGACTACAGGCCCCAGCTACAGCTCCCGCCCATCCTGGTCCAGACAGCTCAGATAAGCCCTTGGAGATATGGGTGAAGGGACCTCTGAGGGTGGCACCATTTTGGCGTCAGATGCCACCTCAACTCCCCATCCCCGATACTGACACGTCTGTGGGTCCAGTTAGTTTTGAGGGTTCTGGGTCACTCTCTGGTGAGCACGACACATCTGCTGATGTACATCGGGTGGAGGAAGGATCGCCCAAGGCCTCTGGCATGCGGGGGCCTGCTGGAGGCGAGGACTCAGCTGGCCCCAGGCTAGATGCTGGTCCTCTGAGATCACTTCTCCCTCAGCTACTGGAGATGCAGCAACAGAGCCAGGGAATGCAGGAGGGACTGACGGCCACACTGGACCAATTGCAAGGCTATTGGGAGGAGTCCCAAAGCTTTCAGGCGGACCAGCTATTGCCTGTCTGGCGTGCTTCCCAGCCAACATTGCAAGGGTGGTGTCTGCAGTGGAAAGCCTGGGGCAGGGGTTCCTCACCATGAGTGGCAGGCTACAAGTGATGGCCGGGCCACAGCAGAGTCCCAGAGGGCCGCGGCTGAGTCACAGCAGGCCACAGCTGAGGGACTGAACAGGCTTCTCGAGATTCTGCGGCCCATGGCTGAGAGGTTCGAGAGCCTGCAGGAGACCCAGTGGGACAGTGCTGAGACACAGCGGGCTATGGCAGCAGCCATTGAGAACATGGCCCAGTCTCAGAGGGCCACGGCTGAGGGCTTGCAGAGCGTGGCCCAGTCTCAGAAGGCACTTGCTGCGGCCATTGAGAGGTGGCCCCCGACTCAAATGGCCATTGCAGAGGGCTCGATCACCATGGGTAGGATGCAGGTGGTCCTCCAGGACTGGCAGTGCCAGGTGACGCCAGAGCTTCTGGAGCTCACTGAAGAAGCACCGCCGTCCCATGGAGTGACCCAGGGGCCCACAGGAACCCCAAGGGAGGAGGAAGGGCTCGAGCCCATGCCGGGGCTTTTCAGCCAGGAGACCGTGGCTGTGACTACACCTTCTGACTCCCCGCCCCCCACTTCCTGACACTCAGGGGCAGTGGGATGAAGAGGGTGTCATGGAAACATCCCACACACCTGGAAGCAGGCCAGGGCCCTCAAGGTCCAGGGCCTCCGGAGGACGCCCACCACGCGCATCACAGGCCACAGGGTGAGGTAGGCAACTGGCACCCTCCACCTCCGATGTACATTCTGGGGAATCACTGAGACGTAATGGTAGGCCATGTAAAGTTAGGAAGTTGTAGTTGCACTGAGATGGCACGGGTGAAGGGCTGCACTAGTTAGAAAGATAATGAAGCACCATAACGTTTTCTGTTCACATATTTCTATGTTAGAATGTCTTATTTAAACACCTTTATTGTAAATAAATGTTTTTTCACTACCCACCCATGATTAATTTGTCTTGATTATGAATCCTCTTCCATTGATCGCCTGAGGGATGCTTCATGTTGATGTCAGTTGGGGAGGCCCCTCAATGCTGTGTCACTGAGAAAAGGAAGGCATTGGTTCACCAGACCCCATGAGCGATTCCCTCCCATCCCAGGGCCCTGTATGGGGGTTTCAGATCCCTTACCCACTACACAGGTGCCAGCGCGTATGCAGAGCTCAGGTAGGAGTCAGACTAGTTTGCACCAGGGCATCATCATAATGGTGTTTAGCAACTCATCATCACTCTCCTGCCTGCCAAAAACACGCCAACAGAGATCCAGATCCACCACTCTGGTGTGATGATCTGCAGGATATAGAAGGCATTTGAGGGGGGAGGGGGGTAGGGGGGGGGGGGTGGCGGGATGGGACCCACAGACACAAATCCCTAGCGAGTGAACCGCCTGGTGATCAGGGCCTCCCTTGCCACCCTCGCAAGCCACATTTGGGCTGCCAGCTCTTGAGCACCTGGTTGATGTTCCTTGGCATGCTTTTCCACATCTTCCTCCTCTTCCTGCTGGTCATCCTCCCCAGCGATGGACGGCTGATCAGCCTGCATGTCCTCCTCGTCCTCCAAGAGGGCACCTCTCTGCAGAGCCAGATTGAGCAAGGCACAGCACACAACCACTATGCGGGAACAGATCATTGGACTGTATTGGAGGGCCCCGCCAGATAGGTCCAGGCACCGGAATCGTACCTTGCACCTCTCAACTATCGCGCAGGTTACATGGGCTTCGTTGTAGCGGGTCTCCGCCTCAGACACAGGCCTCCGCACAAGCGTCATCAGCCATGTCCGAAGCGGGTAACCCATATCACCCATGAGCCACTCCCGCAGCCTGGGCTCCTCCTCGAATGCCTCCGGGATGTCCGAGCTCCTGACAATGAAGCTGTCTCGGTGGCTGTCAAATTGATGTCGGACACCGTGTGCTGCCGACGTCTCCGACTCCAAAAGGAGACCGTGCAACACCTGTTCAACCTGTTGCAGGACCTGGCACCTAGAGGCGGGGGTGGGGGGGGGGGGTGGGGTGGGGGCACCCACTTTCGGGGGCACCCACTTTCAGCAGCTGTGAAATTGACGGTCGCTCTAAACTTTTACGGGACTGGTTCTTCCCAGACCCCGAGCAGAGATGTCTGTGGCATCACCCAATCTGCCGTGCACACCTGTGCGAGGCAGGTCACTGAAGCCCTGCATGCCCGGGGGAGCGGGGGAGGAAGATGGAAAGGAATATATGTAGAGGTTATGGAATGCTACTTGCCCCTAGCACATCAACAGTCACTGTCCATATTCCCCCCATTCCCCCAGCCACATCTTCCCCACAATCACAGCAGCCCCAATTCCCCCAGCCACATGCTCTCCACAATCACAGCACCCCCAATTCCCCCAGCCACATGCTCCCCACAATCACAGTCGCTCCAATTCCCCAGCCACATTCTCCCCACAATCACAGACCCC
Organism: Mustelus asterias; assembly: GCF_964213995.1. Classification (NCBI taxonomy): domain Eukaryota; kingdom Metazoa; phylum Chordata; class Chondrichthyes; order Carcharhiniformes; family Triakidae; genus Mustelus; species Mustelus asterias. The sequence continues at coordinate 41,840,111 of NC_135807.1, read as the reverse complement.
CCCAATTCCCCCAGCCACATGCTCTCCACAATCACAGACCCCCCAATTCCCCCAGCCACATGCTCCCCACAATCACAGTCGCTCCAATTCCCCAGCCACATTCTCCCCACAATCACAGACCCCCCCAATTCCCCCAGCCACATGCTCTCCACAATCACAGACCCCCCAATTCCCCCAGCCACATTCTCCCCACAATCACAGACCCCCCCAATTCCCCCAGCCACATGCTCTCCACAATCACAGCACCCCCAATTCCCCCAGCCACATGCTCTCCACAATCACAGACCCCCCAATTCCCCCAGCCACATGCTCTCCACAATCACAGCCCCCCAATTCCCCCAGCCACATGCTCTCCACAATCACAGACCCCCCAATTCCCCCAGCCACATGCTCTCCACAATCACAGACCCCCCAATTCCCCCAGCCACATGCTCTCCACAATCACAGCACCCCCAATTACCCCAGCCACGTGCTCTCCACAATCACAGATCCCCCAATTCCCCCAGCCACATGATCCCCACAATCACAGACCCCCCAATTCCCCCAGCCACATGTTCCCCACAATCACAGACCCCCCAATTCCCCCAGCCACATGATCCCCACAATCACAGCCCCCCACCCCCCCCCCCCCAATTCCCCCAGCTACATGCTCCCCAAAATGACAGCTCCTTGCAAAGTTGAGAGGCTGAAGAAGTGCAATTTGCAAAGGCTTTGTGCACATCCTTCATCTGGAAGTGAGATGAGTGCACTATGACCCAGCAGCACCCAAGACCCAAGGTTAGTGCTGAGACTTCCATGCTGCATGTCGGACATCGGAGACCCTGCAGAGCAACAGCCCCCCACACACTCGCAGAGCCGCCACCGACCTGACATAGAAAATGGCCGCAACAACAGGACACCCGTGAGTAGCAGAGAGTCGTCGGACACTATGCACTTACATCCTCCCTAACCCTCACTGATGAAGTGCCCAAATCGGACTTTTATTGAGCATGTCTGTTTCACGCCAATTCCCAATTGGCAAACGCTGTGGTAAAAGGGGAAGTGCCGGTAAAGTTGGATGTCCATCCCATTAATTCAATTTAAATGCATTCAAATGCATTTAAATTGCTGTCATGCCCATTTTGGGCACAGTCCTGATCATGGCCACGTTAGGCATTTGGTAAAGGGAGAACGGGTGTGGAGGTGGTCGCAGATCATGCTACTTGCCTCATGCCCAACTTTACCAAGTTTTCACGCCTGAAAACTGGCGCAACTTGATGGTAAAATCGGGCCCAAAGAATCAGGGCGTCACGGTAGCACAGTGGTTAGCACTGCTGCTTCACAGCTCCAGGGACCTGGGTTCGATTCCCGATTTGGGTCACTGTCTGTGTAGAGTTTGCACATTCTCCTCGTGTCTGCGTGGGTTTCCTCCGGGTGCCCCGGTTTCCTCCCACAGTCCAAAGATGTGTGGGTTAGGTTGGTTGGCCATGCTAAAATTGCCCCTTAGTGTCCTGAGACGCGTAGGTTAGAGGGATTAGCGGGTAAATGTGTAGGGATATGGGAATAGGGCCTGGGTGGGATTGTGGTCGGTGCAGACGCGACGGGCCGAATGGCCTGTTTCTGCACTGTAGTGTTTCTATGTTTCTATCATAGAGGTTTACAGCATGGAAACAGGCCCTTTGGCCCAACTTGTCCATACCGCCCAGTTTTTACCACAAAGCTAGTCCCAATTGCCCACATTTGGCCCATATCCCTCTATAGCCATCTTACCCATGTAACTGTCTAAATGCTTTTTAAAAGACAAAATTGTACCCACCTCTACTACTGCTTCTGGCAGCTCGTTCCAGACACTCACCACACCCAGAGTGAAAATATTGCCCCCCTGGACCCTTTTGTATCTCTCCCCTCTCACCTTAAACCTATGCCCTCAAATTTTAGCTTCCCCGACATTTGGGAAAATATGTTGACTATCTAGCTGATCTATGCCTCTCATTATTTTATAGACCTCTATAAGATCACCCCTAAGCCTCCTACGCTTCTGGGAAAAAAAGTCCCAGTCTATCCAGCCTCTCCTTATAACTCAAGCCATCAAGTCCCGGTAGCATCCTAGTAAATTTTTTCTGCACTCTTTCTAGTTTAATAATATCCTTTCTATAATAGGGTGACCAGAACTGCACACAGTATTCCAAGCTTTTCCCTGCAGCCCTTTATAAACGAAGGCACAACATTTGCCACTGTCCAATCTTCAGGCACCTCACCCGTGACTATCGATAAGATGATTCAAATATCTTGTCTAGGGGACCCGCAATTTCCTCCCGAGCCTCCCACAATGTCCTGGGATACACTGGTTTAATAATATCCTTTCTCTAATAGGGTGACCAGAACTGTACACAGTATTCCAAGTGTGGCCTTACAAATGTCTTGTACAACTTCAACAAGACATCCCAATTCTTGGATTCAATGTTCTGACCAACGAAATCAAGCATGCTGAATGCCTTCTTCACCACCCTGTCCACCTGTGACTCCACTTTCAAGGAGCTATGAACCTGTACTCCTAGATCTCTTTGTTCTATAACTCTCCCCAACGCCCTACCATTAACTGAGTAAGTCCTGTCCTAATTCAATCTACCAAAATGCATCACCTCACATTTTTCTAAATTAAACTCCATCTGCCATTCATCAGTCACTGACCCAATTGATCAAGAAATCAACACACAAATTTCTGGGGCATCTCAATTAAAATGCAAAAGGAACAAACGTACCCCATGAACGGAATTTGATATCCTCCCAGTGACGAGTTTGACAACAGTGAGGGGGGAGTGGGGGTTGCGTGGGGAGTGGCATTTAGTTAGACAGAAGGATGGATGCCACTATGATCCCACCCCCAGTCTGATTACATCCATGTGGTGTTGCTTGCGGCTCCAGGGGTGCGGGGTTTCCTCAGTATCTGATCGAGGGTACAGGCAATGGGAAGGAAGGGAGAACCAGCCTCCTGTACTTGCTGCCGATCTCCCTCCCACCCCAATCCCTACTCAGCAGCCCCCCCCCACCAACCCCCCCCCCCCCCCCCCCCCCCCCCGCCCCACCGCCTCTTCTATCACTCACCAGTGCAATCCAGTGACGGTCCAAGCCCTCTGGTGGATGTTACAACAACTGCCGCCTACCTCCCTGATGGCGTTCCCTATCAATAAAGCTGCTGGCCTTTGCTTGACTTGGAGATGCCAGTGTTGGACCGGGTTAAGCACAGTAAGAAGTCTCACAACACCAGGTTAAAGTCCAACAGGTTTATTTGGTAGCAAATAAACCAAATAAACCTGTTGGACTTTAACCTGGTGTTGTGAGACTTCTTACTTTGCTTGACTGACAGCTCTCGGGAGACATGACTTCTGGTCCGTAATCCCTGGGGTTGCCCACCACTATCCAGATAAGTGCCTGAGTGGCAATTCATTCAATGGGCTTTCCGTAAGAAAGGCGATGAATGTCTCCCGCTGGCTCTCCAACCAGTGGGTGAGACCCACATTACATCCATTAAATCCAGCTCCTTATTTCAGGACCACATTTGCTGTGTGTTTGCCTGTTTTCAGAACCTTTAAAGCAGTCAAAACTGAAAGCAGATGTCAAGTTTACTGCTTTGAATCCTAGTGTGAGTCCCGCTCCCAAACTTCAATGTCTGCAGTCAATATCCAACTGTCATCATATATTAAACCTTATAGTAATGGGAGTATATATTATTTTCTTCTAAGATGTTAATATGACCTTAAGTTAACATTATTTCTAAATTAAATCATGCATTTCGACAGTTACAACTTCTAAATTATTTCCAGTTCTATTTGTTTTTAATCTTTCGTGGGATGTGAGCATTGCTGGCTAGGCCAATATTTGTTGCCCTTCATTAATTGCTCTTGAGAAGGTGATGGTGAGCTGACTTCTTGAACTGCTGCAGTCCTGTAGGTATGCCTACAGGTAGGCATCTCCACATCATGACTACCATCGACACCGCAAACTACCGGCTCCAGGCATCTCCACGGTATGCCTACAGCCTGCTTAGAAGGGAGTTCCAGGATTTTGATCCAAAGACAGTGAAGGAACGGCGATTTGGTTTCAAGTCAGGATAGTGTGTGGCTTGGAGGGCACCTGCAGATGGTGTTCCCAAATGGGTGCTACCCTTGTCTTTCTAGGTGGTAGAGGTTGTGGATTTGGAAGGTGCTGTAGAAGGAGCATTGATAAATTGCTACTTTGCATCTTTTTTATAGTACACACTGCTGCCACTGTATATATTTAAGATGGTGGATGTGGTGCAGATGAAGTGAATTGCTTTCTTCTAGATGGTGTTGAGTTTTTTTGAGTGTTGCTGGAACTGCACTCACCTAGGGCAAGTGGAGGGTATTTCATTACACTCTTGCCTCAGAATTCCCAGTCTCTGACTACTCTTGCAGCACTAATCACTCATAAGGGATTGGGTAAACACATCATGGGTTCATTTATTAAGACTCAAGACATCAGCAGCAGAGCTGCGTGTGCTGTGTTCTGCCCACACACCAAAGTGAAACTGAAACTGAATCATATGAAACACTTCTTCTGGTGATGCAATGCTGCTTTTCCTTTAAGGCATGTTACAACATTCCCTTTTCTTTTTGAAGATAATTTTCCTATAACTATATACAATACATGTTCATGTTTAGTTACCATTACATAACTGATGGATTTATGAGTCTCTAATGCGTAGATGTAATCTGCTGCTACACTCAGATTGTTAGGAGGTTTCTTTAATTGCTCACAATGATTTGTGGGATTGTCAATATTTGATGTTTTTCCTGGTTGCATTTGGGATCTTGTCCTCGATGCAATCAGACTGTATGGTAGTCGAGGAATTGGAATGGGTTTGATTTGTCCTTGGTTCTGCCTTCCCAATGACCTTTACATTCAACGTCCCGAACAAATCCTTGTCATTTCAGCTGATTGACATTTACCTCCTGTGGGACTTAGTAAGACAGTGACTGGTGGATGGCCAGAGACCTTCCATGTCATTCCAGAGGCTAAAAGACCATTTTGGCCTTATAGAGATGAACTCAAGATGTCAGGTCATTTTAAGGGCAAACACATCATCATCCCACGATCCATATGGCCTGATATCCTCTAACAATTGCACTGGGCACACGCAGGAATTGATCAAACCTGAAGATTGGACAGAGAGATGGTATATTGGCCAGGAGTCCAACAGGATATCAAAAAGGCTAGGAGGGAATTTAAGGCATGTCAAACCTTCATGCCTAGCAACCAGAAAGAATCACCATTTCCTCACAAGATACCCACACATCCATGGACCAGACTCATAACTGATCTCTTTAGTGTCTGTGGAGGTGATTTCTTGGATTGTAATGGATTTCTTCTCCAAAATTCCCATTATCCATCAATTGCACAACCTATCTAGTGCAAGCTTGAACATGTGAAGTTCAATTTTCAATCTATTTGGGGCATAACAGGAGGTTGTTTCTGACAGCAACTCTTTAAGGCAGAATTTGGGAAGTGGGTGTTAACAATGCCACTTTATCACCGCATTACCCCATATCCAATGGCATGACACAATTTATGGTTCAAACAATAAAATCCTTATCCATGAAGTGACATCAAAAGAAACACAATCTACATGCAGCCATGTTGTATCACAGACTGACATTGCTCAGTGAGGCTGTTTGCCCACCAGAGGAATCAGCAGGCAAATTTCCCCTGTCATCAATCACTGTGTATTCCCATGAATGCTCGATTCCTTGATCAAAAAACACAGGAAGGTGAAAGATGCTCAGTGTAATGTGATAACTATGTTCGGAGTTGTGGGTTTTTAACCAAAAGAAAAGAACGTGGTTTGCACACGTGGATTCAAAATAACATCAATAGATTTATTCTCGGAGATGTTTTCTGCACAGAGTACAAACTGAAAGCAAAATAGCAGCCTGTGGTAACACCCGAATGATGTCACCAGCAAATCATGTGATCAGCTCTTAAAGCAAGCTGCAACCCTTTTTAATACATAGAACCCAGGATGGGCAAGGGGCTGACAAATTACCCAACCAGAAGAGCAGTTTGACTATAACACCAGGCTGATGGCACCTAGAATCCTGCAGTAAGTATCAGCATGTGCCAAGAACCAAGACTGTATCAAGTTTGAATACATCATGACCATGTCACAGATACAAAATAGAATAATACCCCATAATTCCCTCAATTTACCCATAATGCTACACTGTTCGATTATCTTGACTCTACTCTTTGGTTTCCAAATTTCCATCTAAATGCCGTACCCCCACCCCTTTTGTTTAATGCCTTATCCACAGCTCTAGTTATACGATTTCCCAGGACTTTTGGCCCAGTAGGTTTATGTGGAGCCCATTCCAATAGAATAGCTCCCTCTTTCTTGAAATGCTAGTGTCAGTATTCCATGGACAAAATTCCCTGTACCACTCTTTGAGCTTTGGGTTTAATTCTCTAATCTGCTTAACCTCATGCCAATTGGCATGTGGCTCAGGTAACAATCCTGAGATGGTTATCTTTGAGGTTTTGCATTTTAATTTGGAGCCCATCTCCTCAAACATTCTCAGCATAACGTCATTTCCCATTCTGATTCACAACAACTGATAATCCTCCACCACCCCCCTCCCCCCGCCCCCCCCCCCCCGCCCCTGACTCCAAATTAATCTCCAGCCATGAGGAGATACCCTTATTCCTCGCACTCAGCAGCCAACATAACCTTTGGAACTCCTGGTCAAGGCTGCAGAGAGCAATTTCTATCCCCTTGACTATTGCTGCCCTTATCCCTTTTCCTCCTCCAACTGGAATGGCTTCCTGTGCTACGGTGCCATGGTCACTTTGCTTGCCAAATTGTAGTCTTTATTCTCAGCCATACAGGTAATGAGTACAAATTCAAGGGTGGAGACTCCTTCATCATATACCTGCCTGACTTGAGTTGCACTGTCCTGCCCTGTTTATTGACCAACTGTGCACAGTTTCATCACTGAAGTTGTTTGCATTACCTTAATTCTACTCTTCATAGATAGAAATATGCTATTGTTTCAATCTGGATTGTATGAAACATTTTTATGTCACAGAAATTATGTCATATCTGTGAAATATAGCTTGACTAAAACACATATATTTACTCTTCTGGAATCCAGATTTAATCAAGTAAAATTACATTTATAGCTAAATGGATGAATTCAAATGATTCTAAGTCAGCAATGCGAATTTTGTATCTGATAGATGGTAAATTACATGCAATGATTTGATTTGGTTTGACTTATTATCACATGTATTTGTGTACAGTGAAAAGCATTGTTTCTTGCGCACTGTACAGACAAGACATTCAGTACATGGAAAAGGAAAAGAGAGGGTGCAGAATGTAGTGCTACAGTCATAGCTAGGCTGTAGAGAAAGATCAACTTAATATGGTAGGTCCATTCAAAAGTCTGATGGCAGCAGGGGTGAAGCTGTTCTTGAGTTGGTTGGTACATGACCTCAGAGGTTAAAGATGTCTGCGAATATCCCCACCAACTGGCCTGCACAGGATCTGAGTGCTTGTCCAGCTTCCCCATCCGAGCCAGTTGCTTTCCGTAGGTTGACTTTCCAGAAGGCTGGTCTGACATCTGCGATGGTGACTTCAGATATTGGTTTGGCTGAGGTTTCCGGGATGGAAAGCATGCTCTCGCTGACCTCATTCTCAAAACGTGCATAGAATGCTTTGAACTCATTGGGAAGGGGTCGATTGTTGCCGGCGATTCTATGTGCCTTCATTGTAGCCTGTTATGTCTTGCAGACTTTGCCATAGTCGGCGGGAGTCCGTGTGGCTAGCCTGGGACTCTAGCTTGGTCCGGTACCATCTGTTGCCATCAATGATAGATCTCCTGAAATCATATCTGGATTTCTTGTATAGTTCCAGACTGCCTGACTTGAACGCCTCAGACCTGGACTTCAGCAAGCAATGGAATTCGTGCCCTGATCTTCACAACCAAATCAGGCCATTCTGGTTAATGGTCATTGACATAAAACATTTACACTGTTTTTCCCTCTCCCCAGATGCTGCCTGACCTGCTGCGTATTTCCAGCAATTTTCATTTCTATTATTGTATCCCATGAGTTCAGGCTTTACTGAAGGGCAAAATATGACATATTTTACAAAATATATTACAAAATCTTTATAACCTGTATAATAGGACCTGTGTCGGTCTGTGTTATCTTTTACAGTCTGCCTGAAAATAACATAGACTAGATTTAGATCCAGTTTGGTGCAATTGTAATTTGTTGGACAACTGTGTACAAAATGGACAGATATTCTCAATCTCCTTCAGAACTGGTCAGAATGACACATCAAAGCATTGTGAATACAAAACCTTGCAGTATCTTCAAATGGTAACATGTATTTTTATTTCAAAATGGACAGTAACTAGGACACCCGCCCACTCTGCCTTGTGAGAGTTTCAAACGTAATGACAGTGTTTGAAACCTGTTCTGTTCAATAACCCATCATTATTGGCCAGTGCACTGAAAGGTTGGCTAGTTGCACTGTGCAGTATTTGCTAGATGCTACAGCCCAAACACTCTACCCCAGAGGGTCTGTGATCTTCCATGGGCCACTAGATTAGTGTGACTTCCAGTGTTAACCCTTTATATGGAAAAAAAACTATTGCAAGTTTGTGCTTGGCAGCGAGTTCTACCTTGGAGAATAACTTTGAGGATTATACAATGCAAAGCCATCACAATATCTATTGTGAAGTAGTTAATGCCAGTAAGTAACCCTTTACAGATAATTTTATTTAAAGTATTTAGGCACAAACAGAACACAGCTGATCTTGTCATATTTAGCAACTGGGAATGGATGCTCCCTTTGTACTCAGAGGGGTAAGCCTGGCTTTCAAACATGATCATCTAAGTACCTGTAGTGTAACTTTAAGCAGCCTATTTTGACACAGATCATCAGAAGAACAAAGGAGGATCCGAGTCCTTCAGACTTAGTAGGAATGGTGAGTAGTTATTAGCTCCTGATGTGATTTGACAGACTACTTAAAGTCTGTTTCCTTTGATTGTGACAGTGTAATTGTTTGAAAGATATAATCTTGTTCCCAGTTTACCTGGGGCAAGGGAAACTAAACTTTCATTAAAGCAAAAGAGTCTGTTGGGAAAAGTCTCTTGTTGTCTTCATATCTATTTTGGTACTTTATATGGTGTAACAACTTATATGGTGTAACACACCTGCCAGTGTGTTGTTGGTCACTTTTACACAATGCTATCATTAATCAGATGAATCACCTTGACTTATGAATGTGAGAGTTAAAGTGACTAGACAGGTAAAAAATGTGGGTCATCTCACTTGGGTATACAAGAGCGCTGCAATTATCCTAATGCCTCTGCAGCAGGGAACCAAGGTTCCTGCTCTTGATTGTACCCAGTAACATTTGAAGTCATAAAAGCAAATTATTGTGGATGCTGGAATCTGAAACCAAAAGAGAAAATGCTGGAAAATCTCAGCAGGTCTGGCAGCATCTGTAAGGAGAGAAAAGAGCTGACCTTTCGAATCCAGATGACCCTTTGTCAAAGCTCAAAGTAACTGAGTTTTTATATACAAAGAACAATACAGCACAGGAACAGGCCCTTCGGCCCTCCAAGCCCGTGCCGCTCCCTTGTCCAAACTAGACCATTCTTTTGTATCCCTCCATTCCCACTCCGTTCATGTGGCTATCTAGATAAATCTTAAACGTTCCCAGTGTGTCTGCCTCCACCACCTTGCCCGGCAGCGCATTCCAGGCCCTCACCACCCTCTGTGTAAAATACGTCCTTCTGATATCCGTGTTAAACCTCCCCCCCGGCTCACCTTGAACCTATGACCCCTCGTGAACCTCACCACCAACCTGGGAAAAAGCTTCCCACCGTTCACCCTATCTATGCTTTTCATAATTTTATACACCCCTATTAGGTCACCCCTCATCCTCCATCTTTCCAGTGAGAACAACCCCAGTTTACCCAATCTCTCCTCATAACTAAGCCCTTCCACACCAGGCAACCTGGTAAACCTCCTCTGCACTTTCTCTAAAGCCTCCACGTCCTTCTGGTAGTGTGGCGACCAGAACTGGGTGCGGTATTCCAGATGTCTTAATTATTGTAGGGGTTAATTAATTCCAAATATCTTAATTATTTATGGTGAACATCACAACTGAATCTAATCTTCACAGTTGAGTGACTGCTTTGACAAAGGGTCATCTGGACTCGAAACGTCAGCTCTTTTCTCTCGTTACAGATGCTGCCAGACCTCCTAAGATTTTCCAGCATTTTCTCTTTTGGTTACTTGAAGTTACTTGGGTTTAGATGTCTACACAGAACACAGCTGCGCTCAACTGTGAGGATTAGGTTCCGTTGTGATGTTCACCACAAATACTCAGGGATCGATATTAACTTACTGAACAATTAACTTACAAAGTGTGTGAACCGACTCTCTGAGAGTGCCAGCTGTAGATTGCATCCATTTTGGGGGCTGGGCTTCCTTCCCATGTTATTAACTATCTTCGAGTGCCATGTTGGGTGGCCTGATGGTAAATTGAGGGTTGTGGTCGCACTATCATGAAGTGGAGGAAGTCTGAGGAGATATTTTGCAACAGAATTAATGGTAAGGCTCAGAATTATTGAGTAGTAAATCTGACAGCAACCCCCAGAATCTAGATCTGCGCAATTAAATGCAAAAATCTGGAATTATTGTCCTATTTGTTCAGCTCCTTGTCAGGCATCTGGCATCTCACCGAGAGACTCCAGATTAAAACACATGAAGGGTGCAAATTTGAGGTTCTCATTAGCCACTAGCTTTCGGAGCGCTGCTCCTTCGTCAGTTAAGTTTTGTTCACAAACAGGGCATATAAAGACACCTACATCATAAGTTTGCACTTTGTATTTGGCTAGGATAAGCATAAGATTTTTCACTCCAGGTATGATTCAAACAACCCACTAGGGAGCTTTTATCAAACAAAGTTTATTTAAGAATATAGTTAACATATAATAAGTCAATTAGCAATAACTTTTACCAATTACAAACAAGAAAAAAAACCAATCTTGATATTGTATAAACCTTAACAGCTCAACACAACCACCCCTACAAACATACATCCTCATTCCAGGCTTAATACAGAAAGGAAATATGCTCACATGATGCTGGATTTTTCAGCTTTACAACACCTACTGTGAATATGGAATTGGAACTCTGCCTTCCCCACCCTGGAACTCCCAGCACACCACGAGGTAGAGATAGAGCCACTGCTGGCCTCTAGCTTTTACAGTAAGAGTTTTAACAACACCAGGTTAAAGTCTAACAGGTTTATTTGGTAGCAAATGCCATTAGCTTTTGGAGCGCTGCTCCTTCGTCAGATGGAGTGGAAATCTGCTCTCAAACAGGGCATACAGAGACACAAAATCAAGTTACAGAATACTGATTAGAATGCGAATCTCTACAGCCAACCAGGTCTTAAAGATAGAGACAATGTGAGTGGAGGGAGCATTAAGCACAGGTTAAAGAGATGTGTATTGTCTCCAGACAGGACAGCGAGTGAGATTCTGCAGGCCCAGGCAAGTCGTGGGGGTTACAGATAGTGTGACATAAACCCAAGATCCCGGTTTAGGCCGTTCTCATGTGTGCGGAACTTGGCTATCAGTTTCTGCTCAGCGACTCTGCGCTGTCGTGTGTCAGGAAGGCCGCCTTGGAGAACGCTTACCCGAAGATCAGAGGCTGAATGCCCGTGACCGCTGAAGTGCTCCCCCATGACTACCATCGACTCTAGCTTTTAGCCAGAGAACCACTGACACCAAAGTTTTCCATTCCAGAGAGGCAAGAAAGACTGCTTCCAACTAGCTAGCAGAATTTATAAAGCCGGGAGAAGGGAGAGAGCGAAAAACACTGTTTTCAGTCTGGAATCCAAGAGCTTCTAACAAATTGAAAGTGAATCCTTGGATTCCTCTGTGAAGGAACCACCTGACCTTGACCTGTCAATCAGTCTTCCCCCAACAATTCAAGATGGTCATAAACTCCAGATTAGGCCCAAATTAAAAATAAACAAAAAGGCCCATTATATGCCTTCTCGCAGTAATAAAAGGACAGACAGCTCGGTGCCTGCTTATAACTACAGGGAACATGCTTAAAAAACATTTCTTAAAGACACAGTAGCACCATAAAGTTTAGATTCTGCAGATTTGATTTATCTCAGCCCTGTGGCAGTAGGTTGGGGGGGTGTAGAGAATAACACATTGGATTGGCTCTTTTATAAAATTCTTTCATGGGATGTGGGCATTGCTGGCCAGGCCAGCATTTATTGCCCATCCCTAATTACGCTTGAACCGAGGCCATTTAAGAATCAACTACATGGCTGTGGATCTGGAGTCACATGTAGACCGCTCCGATCAGGATGGCAGGTTTCATTCCCTCAAGGATTTTCATGAACCTGATGGATTTTCATGACAATTGTCATATTGAGAATGGATGGATAATATTCTGAGAAATTGAGGAAATAAAATATTCTGTATTCATCATGGAGATAGCTTTTTGTTAATATAGAAATATGAAAATCTGCACAGAATTAGCGTTTTTCAAATGCAACCAAAATAGATTTGTCCAATAGCTATGACCTTATGGTTCAGCTTTTAACTGGGACACTTGGGAGGGGGGGGCGGGGCGATCTTACCTTCTCATCATGCCGGTCGATGGGTGGGGTGAGCCAGTAAGAGTGAGGCAAAAAATTGAGTTTGTGCCTGATTTCTCACCTCTTGCGATCTTAGCGGCACTGGATACCCAACGAGATCAACCTCGCACTCAAAAAGAACGCAAGGCTGACCTCAATATTTAAATCTATTTAAATACAGATCTAAATATTACAAGTGAGCCCAGGATGCAATCGTCCGGGCTCACTTGCCTTAGCAGCCTTGTCGATGAAGGTCCTCACTGGTAAGGATCAAGTATGGGCCCCATCAACGGGGACCTGTCATTGATGGCCTCAACGGTAGGACCGGAGACCATTGAGGGCACCCGGAAGTTCAGAGGCAGCCTGGCACTGCTATCCTGGTGCCCTGGCAGTGCCAGACTGGCACAATGGTAGGGTCAAGGGGGTGGGGCATGGAGGCATGGCCTAAGGGGGAGGCGGGAGCTGGATTGGTGCAGGACCTAAGGGGAGGGGGGATGGGGAATGCTGCACACTCTGCAAGCTAAAAAATATGGAAAGCTTCACAAATTTGCGTTTCATCCTTGCACATGGGCCATGCTAGTCTTCTCTGTACCTTTCCAATTTAAGTATATGTGCTGCTGAAGCAAGCACAATATTTCAATTGATCAAATTGAACCTTTATCTAATCTTGTGAGTGGAACATATTGTGTCCTCCATTTTAAACATGGAAAAGGAAGAATCTCAGTTTTAATTTAGATTATTTTGTCACAAAGCCGAACAAGACAAAGGGCAACAAAAACAGAAAATGCTGGAAAATCTCAGCAGGTCCAACAGCATCTGTGGGGAGAGAATAGAGCCAATGTTTCGAGTCTAGATGACCCATCATCAGAGCTAAGAGCAAAGAGGATCAACAGAGATTTAGACTATTGGGCAGGGGTGGGGGAGGGGGGGGGGCTGGATTGGACAAAGGGAATGTAAATGAGGATACCAAAGGCTGAGAAGGTGCTAAGAGTGTCCATTAAGTGATCAGAATGCGAGAATGGCAGAAAAAAGGTGCAGATTGTTAAAGGTGAGGAGAATCAGCAAGGAGAATCTGTTGATTCTCTTTGCTCTTAGCTCTGATGAAGGGTCATCTAGACTCTCAACGTTGGCTCGATTCTCTCCCCACAGATGCTGTTAGACCTGCTGAGATTTTCCAGCATTTTCTGTTTTTGTTTCAGATTCCAACATCTGCGATATTTTGCTTTTATCTTAAGATAAAGGACAAAATCGTCTCACCTTAGCCCTTAGCTGAATGAAGGAACCATTTCAGTCTGCCTGTGTGCCTTGTAGCTACCCTTTCCCAGAGCAAACCACCTCCTTGGCCCACTTCTGGCTTCTCTGACCAAGTACAGAAGATGGCAACATGATACCCTCAGTGCAGCAATGAAGGAGAGGCCATCAGGAGTCACAATGGCAGCAATGGTTGCAGCAATGATGGTCATCAATAGCCAAAGTGTTGTGCCCAGGACCTGATTCCTGTACTAAAAAAGATTTAATGACTTTATGAGGTCAGGCAAGGTCAGTATCCTACAGCTCTCAGCTGGCATTACATTCTCTCACCTTCCTAGTATTCTTCTAAACAGCTCTCCTCTGACTAATCCATTTTGCAGTTGCATTTCTTTCTCTCCATCCTTCTGAAATCTACATCTCAACAGATACAACTCACCCTCACCCACAACCTTTTGCCATTGCCACAGACAGGGTAGAGACGATCCCCCTTTTTTTCCATCTCTCAACTAACTGCAACAAGAAGTGTTTTAAAAAAGAAGTGTTTCAACCCATTGCTTAGGAAAATAGATTGTTTTAAGGGATTTATTTTTGTATTGTTGAAGGTGGGGGTTTAATTTAGTGGTTCTGCATAAGAGGGATAAAACTCTAGTTAGATTCATGCTGGACAAAGTTGTTTGTATGTGTGGGGGTTTGGTCTGCTCACACACTGTGCTTCACTTATGCTTAGAGAGAGTTATGGTGTGAAAAGTAAACAAGCTGGGAGAAGTAAAAAGTCATTGCTTAGTAACCAGGGGCGCCTTTAGGGTAGGAATGCTTTTAGTTTTAGCTGCATTTCATAGCAGTTGGGGCTGAGAAGTCAGAGAGTGAATAACTCTCAGTTCTGCTAGAAGCAGAAAAGTCATTCAATGGAATAATGTGCCTGAAAGCAAGCTCCAGAGGAATGAACATACAGTTAGTTCTAGAAATCAGGGAATGGGAAAATGGTTTCCAAGAAGTCCGAAGTTGAAGGAACAGAGGAACCAGAGATCAGAACAGGATATTGTTCAGTAAAGTCATGGAGAGTTGAAAGGATGTTGGACCACAAGAGGCCAGGAAGATATCTGAAGTAGTTATAAGGTTTGAGAGAACTTATTACAGTTTGTGAGACATTATTTGAAATAATTGAAGAAATCAGTGGCTGGATTTCAGAGTTGATATGAAAGCATTTAAAACAAAGGAAGTTTGCAAGGAGAAGTGGAAAACCTGGAGCTGGGTTCCTTGTTAAAACAGTGGAGCGGAAGCTTTGTTTGACAGGATAGTTGGAAAACATGGAGCGGATTCTGAATGCAAACAGCTGATGGAAAGCATTGTTTGAAAGAAGATTTTAAGGCCGGTCTATTTGGGAGTGGAGTTTGGATACACTCATGTGACAATAATCTGAGGGGATTGTGAGAAGAAATCCATAGAAGGCATCGGCCGTTTGATTTCAAAATGGTGTTATTTTTGAAAACTGTATACATTTGTGAACCTAAGGGGAGAGTAAAGGAGTATTGTATTATAATCCAACTCTTCATGTTTAATAAATGTTTTTTATTCTTGTTAAAAACGGATTAGCAAACATGTGACTCTATTCCTCCACTTTTTCAAAAGAAAAAATAAATGACACGGGTAGGGGGGGCGGGGGGGGGGGGAGAGGTGGGTGGGGAGAGGAGGGTGATTCTCCCAAAAACATTCCAAGTGATGAATTTGCGTAAAAACTGGAGTAACTCATGCTGGTTTTTTTTTACTGGGATTTTCAGAAAGAGTCTCCCACACTCTGTGCATCACAGGGTGCCTCAGGGAGGTTCACGCTGAAAATCACTGGGCGGGGCCTATTCCTGCTGGAGAGGTTGGCAGCATAGCGCTGAGTGGGTCATTGAGCATGAGCTGATCTGTCATTGCGGAGATTGGCACTTGCGCAGTAGCAGCGCACTGCCGGCTTCCTGATCACTGGCCAGCCCCGCGACCTCGCATTATTGCCCCTCCGATCCCCCTCACCCCCCGATCACTGGCGTCCCAGACATCTCCGGGCCAGCCCCAATGTCTCCCCCACCCCCCCACCAGCCCCGATTTCCCCGACCACCCCGATCAGCCCCTTCCCTCCCTCTGCCACTGATCCTGACTGCAGAGTGGCAGCGGACCCCCCACCCCCACCAATCTCCCCCTCATAGGCCCTGCACCCCCAATAGGCCCTGCCCCCTCTAGCCCCACCCCCTTGGCACTGCCCAATGCCTGGTCGGCAGTGCCAAGGTGCCCCTTGGTCATTGGCACTTTGCCCCTTGGGCAGCGCCAGGGGGCAAGGCTGACACCACCTGGCTGGCAATGCCTGGGAGCACCCCTCCTTACCACTGACCTCCTGGAGGGCCTCCATGGCCTCCCTTCACTATAGCAGGTTCGGCTGCCTGTTCCCCATTAGTGGGGAGCTGCTATAAATCCCGCTGGAGTGAACCACTCCTGGTGAGGACGGAGAGGCTAGCAACCCAGAGATTTCAGAACCAGGCCCGCTAATGATAGGAAAATAGGGATTTTAATATTCAAATCACCTCCACAACCTATTAATAAATGTGTAAAAAACAGACATTTCACAATAGCTTGAACTTCAGTTATCCACAATCTTCTTTTCCATGTTCAGATCCTATCTTCTAAATTCGATGAGCAGACCTCTCAGAATCTGTAAAAAAGAGCATTTATATTAATTTCCTTTGACTTTTCATTTTAATTACAGTGTCCCACCAGGGCTCTCGCTGCCCCACCCCCCCCCTCATTTTTGTTTAATTTATTGATTTTGTTTTATTTTTAAAAAATCATAAGAACATAAGAACTAGGAGCAGGAGTAGGCCATCTGGCCCCTCGAGCCTGCTCCGCCATTCAATAAGACCATGGCTGATCTTTTTGTGGACTCAGCTCCACTTACCCGCCCACTCACCATAACCCATAATTCCTTTACTGTTCAAAAATTTATCTATCTTTGTCTTAAAAACATTCAATGAGGTAGCCTCAGCTGCTTCACTGGGCAGGGAATTCCACAGATCCATAACCCTTTGTGCGAAGAAGTTCCTCCTTAACTCAGTCCTAAATCTGCTCCCCCTTATTTTGAGGCTATGCCCCCTAGTTCTGGTTTCACTCACCAGTGGAAACAACCTCCCTGCTTCTCTCTTATCTATTCCCTTCATAATTTTATATGTTTCTATAAGAGTATAGAAGAGTTCCAAAGAGTATAGTCCCAGTCTACTCAGTCTGTCCTCATAAGCCAACCCTCTCAACTCCGGGATCAACCCAGTGAATCTCCTCTGCACCCCCTACAATGTCAGCACATCCTTTCTCAAGTAAGGAAACCAAATCTGTACACAGTACTCCAGGTGTGGTCTCACCAACACCTTATACATTTGCAACATAACCTCCCTGCTTTTAAACTCCATCCCTCTAGCAATGAAGGACAAAATTCCATTTGCCTTCTTGATTACCTGCTGCACCTGCAAACCAACTTTTTGCGATTCATGCACAAGGTCCCTCTGCACAGCAGCATGCTGCAATTATTACCATTTAAATAATAGTCCATTTTGCTGTTATTCCTACCAAAATGGATGACCTCACACTTATCAACATTGTACTCCATCTGCCAGACCCTTGTCCACTCACTTAGACTATCTATATCCCTCTGCAGGCTTTCAGTGTCCTCTGCAGACTTTGCTCTACTACTCATCTTAATGTCATCTGCGAACTTTGATACACTACACCTGGTCCCCAACCCCAGATCATCTAGGTAAATTGAAAACAATTGCGATCCCAACACTGATCCCTGAGGCACACCACTAGTCACTGGTCACCAACCAGAAAAACACCCATTTATCCCCACTCTTTGCTTTCAGTTACTTAACCAATCCTCTATCCATGCTAATCCATTACCCGTAATGCCTTGCACCTTTATCTTATGCAGCAGCCTTTTGTGAGGCACCTTGTTGAATGCCTTCTGGAAATCCAGATACACCACATCCACAGGTTCCCCGTTGTCCACCTTGCTCATGATGTCCTCAAAGAATTCCAATAAATTAGTTAAACGTGCCTTGCCTTTCATGAACCCATGATGCGTCTGCCCAATTGGACAATTTCTACCCAGATGTCTCATTATTTTTTTCTTGATGATCGATTCAAGCATTTTCCCCACTACAAAAGTTAAACTAACCATCCTATAGTTACCCATCTTTTGTCTACCTCCTTTTTTTAAACATTGGTGTCATATTTGCTGCTTTCCAATCTGCCAGAACCGACCCAGAGTCCAGTGAATTTTGGTAGATTACCATGAGCGCATCTGCTATTTCCCCTGCCATCTCTTTTATTGCCCTGGAATGCATTCCATCAGAGTCAGGAGACTTGTTTACCTTTAGCCCCATTATCTTGCCCAACACTACCTCATCAGTGATAATGATCATTTATAGATTCTCACCTGCCATAGCCTCCTTGTTTTGGCATGTTATTTGTGTCTTCCACTGTGAAGGTCGACACAAAATACCTGTTCAATGCCTCGGCCGTTTCCTCATTTCCCATGATTAAATCCCCCTTCTCATCCTCTAAAGGACCAATTTTTACCTTAGCCACTCTTTTTCATTTTATATGTTTGTGGAAACTTTTGCTATCTGTTTTTATATTCTGAACTAGTTTACTCTCATAATTTATCTTACTTTTCTTTTTTCATGGCTTTCTGTTGACCTTTAAAGATTTCCCAATCCTCTAGTTTCCCATTAATCTTTGCCACTTTGTGTGCATTTTCATTCAATTTGATACCCTCCTTTATTTCCTTTGATACCCATGGCTGATTATCCCTTTTCCTACAGTCCTTCCTTATCATTAGTATATAAGTTTGCTGGGCACTGTGAAAAATCACTTTGAAAGTCCTCCACTGTTCCTCAATTGTCCTCCATTAAGTCTTTGCTCCCAGTCCAACCTTATCCAACTCCTGCCTCATCCCATTGTAGTCTCCTTTGTTTAAGCAAAAGACACTGGTATTGGATTTTACCTTCTCACCCTCCATCTGTATTTAAAATTCAACCATACTGTGATCGCTCCTTCTGAGAGGATCCCTAATTGTAAGATCATTAATTATTCCTGTCTCATTACACAGGACTAGATCTAGGATAGCTTGCTCCCCCATAGGTTCTATTATATACTGTTTGAGGAAACTATCGCGGATATGTTCTATGAACTCCTCCTCAAGGCTGCCTTGACCAACTTGGGTTGACCAATTGACATGTAGATTAAAATCCCCCATGATAATTGCTGTACCAGTTTTACATGCATCAGTTATTTCTTTGTTTATTGCCTGCCCCACCGTGACATCATTATTTGATGGCCTGTAGACTACCCCTATCAGTGACCTTTTCTCCTTACTATTTCTAATTTCCATCCAAATGGATTCAATCCTTTTCTCCATAGAACCTATATCATCTCACTACCACCCTGATGTCATCCTTAAATATCAGAGCTACACCCACCCCCTTACCTTCCTGTCTGCCATTCCGAATAGTCTGACACCCCTGGATATTTAACTCACAGTTGCGACCATCCTGCAATCATGTCTCTGCAATGGCCACTAAATCATACTCATTCGCGATGATTTGTGCCGTCAACTCATTTATCTTGTTTCGAACGCTACGAGCATTTAGGTAAAGTATTTTATGCTAGTTTTTATACCTTT
This sequence comes from Mustelus asterias, assembly GCF_964213995.1. Taxonomy (NCBI): domain Eukaryota; kingdom Metazoa; phylum Chordata; class Chondrichthyes; order Carcharhiniformes; family Triakidae; genus Mustelus; species Mustelus asterias. The sequence continues at coordinate 41,820,470 of NC_135807.1, read as the reverse complement.
TTGAATCCTAACACCTCCATTTATAACATCCTCTGAGTTCTCCTTCCTTTTAACTTCTTTCATAATTTTCCATGTGTGGTGAACCATTGTTGGTTACCACCAGGAGTGCTGAGCCATGTTTGGCCAGCACTATGGGTTTGTAGATATGTTACTGTTGGGGTTAGGGTTGGGCTGTTCTACCTGTTAATATTGTCCTATGGTACACTCCAGTTGGCTCCGCCTTCCTGGAGATGTATAAAGGCCACTGCTCTGTCTGGTGACCCTTTAGTCTGGGATTGTATATTGTATATAGTAGCTCCGTTATTGTTGGTAATAAAAGCCTTTATTTCCCGGGTACAATCTAGCCTCCCGTGTGATTTATCGCGCATCACCATGTAGTTGAACCTTCCTCCCCACATGTTAACCTGCTGCTTTGCTTCCCATTAACCATTAAACTTCCCATAGTTTTACCCTTCTCTTCCCCCCCCACTTGCTAGTTTAAAGTCCTTGTGACCATCCCATTAAATCACTGCTATTGAAGTTTTATCATAAATCATTTCAAGTCAATTCAAAGAGGGATTATTAGGAGTAACACTACCCATGTAATTCCTTGGTGTCATTAACATGTCAAAGATGGATTTTATTCAAAATCTGTTAGGTTCTTATAGAAATCATAGTGTTCATAGAAATCATAGAAACCCTACAGTGCAGAAGGAGGCCATTCGGCCCATCGAGTCTGCACCGACCACAATCCCACCCAGGCCCTACCCCCACATATTTACCCGCTAATCCCTCTAACCTACGCATCTCAGGGGCAATTTTAACCTGGCCAATCAACCTAACCTGCACATCTTTGGACTGTGGGAGGAAACCGGAGCACCCGGAGGAAACCCACGCAAACACGAGGAGAATGTGCAAACTCCACACAGACTTCTTCTTTCATTTTTCTCTTCTGTTTCTAGTCGCACATTAGAAAAACATTTAGGGGAATTCTCCCGTCCCGCTTGCCACGGGGGTTGTAGCGGGCAACGGGTGGACCAAGCAAAGATCCATTCACCTCAGGTGGGATTCTCTGTTTTGGGGCGAGCGCAGACGGAGAATCTCACCCATTGTTTTCCAACCAGCAGATCATACTTTGGATAGCTTTTTATTCATTCGTGGGTCATGGGCGTCGCTGGCTGGGCCGGCATTTATTGCCCATCCGTAGTTGCCCGAGGGCAGTTGAGAGTCAACCACATTGCTGTGGCTCTGGAGTCACATGTAGACCAGTCCGGGTAAGGACGGCAGATTTCCTTCCCTAAAGGACATTAGTGAACCAGATGGGCTTTTACGACAATCGCCAATGGTTTCATGGTCATCAGCAGATTCTTAATTCCAGATTTTTTTTATTGAATTCAAGTTCCACCATCTGCCATGGTGGGATTTGAACCCGGGTCTCCAGAACATTAGCTGAGTTTCTGGATTAATAGTCTAGCGATAATACCACTAGGCCATTGCCTCCCCCTGTAATGAAATTACTTTTTATGTGGGCAAGTAATAGCATAAACAATAACTTCCTATCAGAAGGACCAACTACATGCAATAAGGGATGTCATACAACACTAATATCGGACATGAGAATCCCACTGGATGGCCAGACTCTTCCCCTCATCTGGAGTGCGTCTCAAATCCATAACCCTCTTCCTCAGAGGCAGGAGAGTTACCGCTGGTCCAGGGCTCATTCTATGTATAGTGTGAAGCTACTGAAGCCGCCTTTCAAATTGCTAGATATGAAATTTTGTATGAACAATGAAGGAATTAGAAATGTGAGCTGGCTAATCAATATTGGCTGCTAGCAAAAGACCTGCTTTCTTGATTTAGATCAGGAATGCTATTAGTCTAGGTTACTTTCCACCAGCAGTGATAAGAGCTCATTCCAATGTTAGAAATGCAGGTCTACTCCAACTGTGTAGATTGTGTTAGTCAGATCCAAAATGCATCAAGAAGCTGAGAGAGGAGGGAATTTGTTGGTGAGGTAACAGAGGCTGATGAAGGTAATGTAGTTGATGTTGTAGATGTTGACTTTCAAAAAGCATTTAATAAAGTACCACATAACAGACTACTTATGTGAAGCACTTGGATTAACAGGACAGTGGTAACTTGCGTTTGTAATTGGCTAAAGGATAAGGGGCAGAAGTAGCAGTGAATGGATGTGGATGTTTATCTGACTGGGGAGAAGTATGTGTTAAAGCCACTCACAGCTTAGTAGCCAAGGAACTCTTCTTTTCTCAGTATATATAAATGACCTGGACTTGAATATACTGAGTATAATTTTGAAATTCACAAAACTGCTAATGTAATAAATGGTGATTGGGAGTATAGTGGACTTCAGATGAATGTTGACCGACTGGTGACATGGGCACTCACATGCCAGGTAAAAGTTCATGTAAACAGTATGACATGATACACTTTGAGAGGACACACAGAGAGAGGCAGTATAATTACCTCTGCCAGATGTGGGCTAAGATACACATCCGGATCCCGGAATATTTAATGGATTTGTTAATGTTGGGAGATGGAAAGAATGAAACTTTTTGTAATAATTCTGTGGGTTGTTTTGTTTAGAATTTCCACGATTATCCTCAACACTGGTGTTCCACAAGGCTGTGTCCTCAGCCCCTTACTATACTTCTTATGACCGTGTGGTCAAATTCTGCTCCAACTTCATTTTCAAGTTTGCTGATGACACCACCGTAGTGAGCCGGATCTCAAACAATGATGAGATGGAGTACTGGAAAGAGATAGAGGATGGAATTCTTCGGCCGTGCTGGTCTAAAAGCCGGAAATTCCTGCTCGACTGTCAATGGGGTGTCCGCAACCCGCCCACTAAAATTCCAGTAGCGGGCAGGGTGGGAGAATTTCAGCCGGAGAATCTGGTGAAATGGTACGATGACAATAATCTCTCCCTCAATGTCAGTAAAACAAAGGAGATGGTCATCGGCTTCAGGAAGCGCAGTGGAAGACATGCCTCTGTCTACATCAACAGTGATGAAGTGGAGATGGTCGAGAGCTTCGGGTTTCTAGGTGACCAGATCACCAACAACCTGTACTGGTCCCCCCATGCTGATGCTATCGATAAAAAAGCCCACCAACGCCTCAGAAGGCTAAGGAAATTCAGCATGTCTGCTATGACTCTCACCAATTTTTACAGATGCACCATAGAAAGTATTCTTTCCAGATGTATCACAGCTTAGTATGGCTCCTGCTTTGACTAAGATCGCAAGAAATTAAAAAGGGTTGTGAACGTAGCCCAGTCCATCATGTAAACCAGCTTCCCATCTGGTTGGGACTCAGTCTACCCTTCCTCCTGCCTCGGAAAAGCAGCCAGCACGGTGGCACAGTGGTTAGCACTGCTGGCTCACAGCACCAGGAACCCAGGTTTGATTCTGGTCTTGGGTCACTGTCTGTGTGGCGTTTTCACATTCTCCCTGTGTATGCATGGGTTTCTCCCGGGTGCTCCGGTTTCTTCTCACAAATATGTGCAGGTTAGGTGGATTGGCCAGGTTAAATTGCCCTTAGTATCAGAGATATTAGCAGGATAAATATGTGGGGAGGCAGGGATAGGGCCTGGGTGGGATTGTTGTCAGCATAGGCTCGATGGGCTGAATTGCCTCTTTCTGCACTGTAGGGATTCTATGATTCTATGATAATCAAAGACCCCACTCATCCTGGGCATTCTCTCTTCCACCTTCTTTCATCGGAAAAAAGATACAAAAGTCTGAGATCACGTACCAACTGACTCAAGAACTGCTTCTTCTCTGCTGCCATCACACCTTTGAATGGACCTACTACACATTAAGCTGATCTTTCTGTACACCATAGCTATGACTGTAACACTATATTCTGCACTCTCTTTTTTTTTTACTCCCTACGTACTCTATGAATGATATGTTTTGTCTGTATAGTGCGCAAGAAACAAGACTTTTCCAGTATCCCAATACATGTGACAATAATAAATCAAATCAAATCAATTTAAATCAAATCAAATGTTTAAGAATGTTGTGGATTATCTCAGCTGCAAAGGTCAAAATGTGAGCAGAGTTTTCAGAGTAGATTGTTGGATGGGATTGGATGAAGCAAGGATCAGTTCTGGGATCTCTGTTGTTATAGTATATATATAAATGACCTGGAGAAAAATGTGGCGGGGGGGGGGGGGGGGTTGATTAGTAAATTTGCGGATGACATGAAGTGGAGTTGCTGATAGTGCTAGGGATCATCAGAGGGTATAACAGGATGTAGACAGATTGGACACAGAAATGGCAGATGGAGTTTAACCCAGACAAATGCGAGGTGATGCATTTTGGAGGATCAGATTTAGGTGTGAATTATACTGTAAATGGCAGAACCTTTAGGAACATTAACATATAGAGGGATCTGGGCATGCATCACGATCGGCACAGGCTTGGAGGGCCAAAGGGCCTGTTCCTGTGCTGTATTTTCTTTGTTCTTTGTCCTTTGAGGGTGCAACAGCAACGGGACCTGGGATGTGTATTCCTTTGAAAGTGACAGGGCAAATTGATAAGGCGGCTAAGCATATGGGATTAGTGACTTTTTAAATGGAGGAAATCAGGCTAAACCATTACAATCAATGGTTGGATGTGGAGTTTTGTGTACAGTTTTGGGCACTGTGCTTCACAAAGGATGTCAAGGTCATGGGGATGATACAGAGGAGGTTCAGCAGGATATCATCAAGCTTGAAGGATATAGCTACGTGGTGAGATTTGAGTAGTTGGGCTTGTTACCATTAGACCAAAGAAGCTAAAGGGGAATAGAGCTATCAAAAATTATGATGGATTTTGATAGAACAAGAGGAGAGAAGCTGTTTCGTCCAACATGTGCATCAGTAACCAGACATCATCGGGGATAATGAGGAGAAGTTAAGAGAATAGTGGAATGAGATTGCACAAGAACTTTCCAAAGGGAATTGAGAAAGCACTTGAAGAGCACTAATTTGCAGGGAAATAGGGTATTGTTGGGATGTGGGACTAAACTTGATAGCCCTTTCAAAGAACTGGCACAGGCATGATGGGCTATAAGATTCTATCATTCTGTCTGAGGAAAAACTAGGGAACGTTCTGGTTGATTGTACTCTTGCCTCTGAAATGGATGGCCAGCTGCCAACTTACCAAGGTAGATGATACACAAGTTCTGCTGCAAAGGACAGAGATGAGGACTTTGATAGGATGGCTGATAGAAAAATGACTAATGGTTGTGCATTCAGAAATGCTTGGTGTTTTGGAAGACCTAGCAGAAAGCCTGTGGTCACTATTAAGGAACATGGAGGAACCTGCAACCAATTTTGCACACGGTTTTTGCAGAACTTGAGGGCCATCCTTTCCAGTATGGAGGTGGTCACCAACTTCGTTCACATTCTGTGGACCCACCCATAGTTAGATGGTCAAAATCTCTGCTTCCAATATTGTGGATGCTCAGACATAGGTCATGCAAGTTCAGCATGTTGCTTAGCATGCACAGCTTGCTGTCACACTAAGCTCAGACCGCTGCCATCATGCTACAGATGACAGTAATTAAAGGGGCTTGCAAGGTCTCACTAAAGTCCAGCGATCTTTCCTCCAGTGCATGGAGGCATTGTCTCAGCTGCTGTGGTGGAATTGTCACAACTTGGGGAGTTATAAACTAACACACCCTTGACTGGGAGAAAATGATCTAAACATGATTCCTGAAATCAGAACCAATGCCTTTGCCATACATCGCACCATTCTCTTTAGACCTCAGCAACTTCAACTAGCAACGCAACATCACAAATACTTGCACTAAATCAGCAATAGCCACCAGAAATCAATCAACAGTTAATCTCTGCAAGTAGTTAATGATCTCTGCAAATAGCACTGATGTGGGGTCCTTCCTGCTGGCAAATACATGTTCAGCTGTGTGAGGTTAAAGGAAGGTGTCAGCTGAAGCATTCAGGTTGAAATGGCACCCTGAGAATCAAGTTGACTGGCCTTACAATCTGCTTACACTGTATTGTTCCAGTGCATGTGCCCTGCTCCAACATTAGGAATCAACCGAAAGTAGTGTCTGGTGTAGCCTTCACATGTGCATGTGTCAACACCAGTTTGACTTAAAACAGCACCCACAGTGCCAGAAATACTGGCACTACACAGCCAAATTCTGCAGCAAAAAGGTCATGTCGGCAAATTCTAAACTCTTTGAGTTCACTGTTTTTGGTTCTTAATGCACAAAATTAGATTCTCATTTACAATATACCTAGAATTATTTGAGAAAACATTTGCTCAGCACTTGCTGCTTTCGATGTACAATTTCTCACATATTCAATACAATTCCTAGTTGTTGAAAAACATAGACACAAAAAGCACCCTGTTAATAAAGGAATAAGCCGTGGTACTGTTAAATCTGTGACTCATATGCTGACAATATGCAGCACTGTGATGTAACGATCTTCCAATCTTGCTGCAAGTGCTTAACATTGCTTGAAAATAATATAAATGAAAGAAGTGACCAATATTTTATACTGTGTTCTTTGAATATTTTAGCACAAACACATTTCTTACTTGATTTATTTATAATTCTCCCCGGTCTAGGAATTTAAAGTACTGAGATTAGGTTTCGTGCAGGTAAGTTCTGCCAGACACTTTATCTGCTATATCGGCACTGCGATACTCTCATCGTTACTGTACAATGTAATACAATACTTGCATTATATTCTTCATGAAAAGCTGTTTCTGCAGCATCTTGTCATCATTTCATGAGTGCTTCTTTGAAGCCGTTTCGAATTCTGGACTCAGTGCATAACAGCAATGTCTCAATTGCAGAACACCATATTATTTACTGAGATGGGGTTAATTGCTGAATAAAAGAATGGTTCCTTTCAGTTGACCATTGTACCATTTCACTTGCATTTGATATGGAAGACAGGAGAGGCCATGATAAATATCTAACTTTCTAATCAGAAAAGAGTCCAGTCGCAGTCGAAATCTTGAACATAATCCAGAATCAGGAAATACAGCCACTTGTGTTACTGTTGCTGAAAGAAGAAAACGACCTTTTGATTGTAGCTTACATTCACAATTGTACGAGTAAAACACTCTTTAAAGAGTTACCATGGTTTCAGCAAAGTGAAGGAGCATTTAAGATGAAATGCTCTGTGCTTGTATTGGTAGAATGTACAGGTATTTACAGAAATGCCATTACTCTAATATACACAAACACACCAAAAGTATATTTTCACAGTTACCTCATTGTTAAGCATTCCACGGGACAAATGACAGTGACTGTAAGCTGTCGCCAGTATGATCTCTTTTAATAATACATCGTGTCCACCAACAGTCGCAACACATTATTAACTCTCCCTCATGCCACCACTATCTAACACAGACGCTTTGCTTACCTTTGTAGACTGACAGCCCCGCTGCTAATAACCAGCCTGGACACAAGATAAACCCTACACTACAGTACCGCGCGATCAGCCCAGACAGGGTGCTACCCCGTCATTAGCGTCTTTATTCCCACTACAGACACATTACTAACTCTTCACTGTCACAGTTCCATCCACTTAAACATTAACGGTCTCATTCTCTCCGTCTATTCAATATTTACAGGAAAACACCACTGGTTAGCCTGGGCACAATGTTAACTTTCTATTATAGTGGTGCTTACTTCTTTTGACAGCTTAGTACTTAATTATTTACTGATGCTGAGAGAATACTCTCCACACTGTGGAACCGTCACACACCCTCACACACAACATAAACTAGCCACCATATAACTATTGCTCAGTCCAAACATGTATCCCTCCACAACATATCCGTTTGGCAAGTCTGCATACAAATCTCTATTCATAAGCTCTTACCCAACCTGGACAGAAGGGGCTCAATTTATTGACCGTGGGAATCGGAAGCATGGATGCAAAAGTAGCTGGTGATTCATCTGACCACCCTGATTGTGAAAACTGGGAAATTTTAACTCTTGGGCCTCATTCCAATGCCCAAATCAAATATTCCTGTTAAGCTGTGAACGTGTGCCACAGCACAGCAGCATGGAGGGTACTGTGCAGGCCTTATCCTTTGATAAATATCCCATGTACGTGGCTGCACGAAAGAATTTAGTGGAACTGCATTGAAAAAAAAAACAGGCTGCACATAGCATTGAAATTTTAACAGAAACTTTTCCCAAAGCTGATTCTCACCTGAAGTTGTTGCAAACAGCATCGATATGAGTGATAGACTAGAAAGTAATGGTGGATCAAATCGCTGCTGGAGTTGTATGGGAATGGCCTTGGGCAAGGTAACTCAGAAAAAGACGGAGCTGGTAAAGATCAAACTTGGGTGGCCACCCTATCAAACATAGGGTAGCCATCCTATGCCAGTGGCTCTTAATGTAATAGTGGCCCTGAAAAATGTTGCTTCAGGTCCCTTCCAAGGTTCAGTGGGAGATCTATGTGGTGTTTCCCAATCTGCTGCACATTGCCGTGTCAAACTGGCCAATGATGCCTTGTTCACTCAGGTCAGTAACAAAGGCTATTCCCTGTAAAGGTGACTCCTGACGCCACTCAGATATCCAATGACAGAAGCGGAGCAGAGGTACAATCAAAGTTGTGCCTTTACAAGGGCAGTAATGGAGATGATCATGGGACTGCCCAAGATGAGGTTCTGTTGCCTGGACCGATCAGGGGGAACATTGGATTCTACACAATCTGGCTCTGTCACGGGGAAATCTAATGGAAGACAAAGAAAGAGAGGCAACTCCTCAGGCCACAGAGGATGACTCAACAGATGGGTCTGAGGAGGAGGCGGAAGAGGCTCAGGGTGAAGTCATGGATGCAGAAATGAGGAAATGTCTGGAAGGCAGGGAGACCTGGGAGGGCTTGATTCTTCATTCATCCATCTGGGCATCTAAGGCATGGTTTGGCCATGAGGGAATGGGTGATGCTTCCTTATTGAATGTCCCTGATGAAACCATCCTGTGACCCTTATGTCAACAAACAGCCTATGAAATAAAGTTTGGAGCCTTCACATCTGTCACAAGCTACTCCCATGCCATACACCTATGAAAAATATGAAGCAAATCAGGCCATGACACGTATTATAATCTTTAAATGGTGGTAATGTTCACGCAATTTAAACATAGCCCACGAGGCTGGGCATTCCTTAGTGGCAGTCAGCTCACTGCTCTGACTAGGTGCCTCATGCACACTGCTGAACAGCTGAGGCCATTGCCTGTGTATGTCTGCTTGTAGGTCTGAGCGCAGCCCCAGAAAACCCTGAATTTGCTGGGCGGCAGAGCAGTTAGCACTGCTGCCTCACAGGATCAGGGATCCAGGTTTGATTCCTGGCTTGGGTCACTGTGCGGAGTCTGTACGTTCTCCCTCTGTCTGCGTGGGTTTCCTCCGGGTGCTCCGGTTTCCTCCCACAGTCCGAAAGACATGCTGGTTAAGTGCATTGGCTGTGCTAAATTCTCCATCATTTTACCTGAACAGGCGCCAGTGTGTGGTGACTAGGCAATTTTCACAGTAACTTCATTGCAGTGTTAATGTAGGCCTACTTGTGACTAATAAATAAACTTACATTTATTTCTTGGTCCTCCTTTGCTGAATTCGAAATGTTCTCAATCCTTTGACTTACTATTTTTGCTTTGGCAACTTTGTAAGCCTCTTCCTTTGATCGAACACAACCCTTAATTTCTCTTGTTAGCCAAGGTTGGATAACATTTCCTTTTTCGTTACTGTGCCTTAAAGCAATGTAAATTTGTTGTAAACTATGCATTAATTCTTGAAATGTAGCCATTGCCTGTCTAGAATCACACCTTTTAATGTAGTTTCCAATCTACCACAGCCAATTAGGCCTCAAACATTCCTTCATCTAGATTTAAGAGCCTAGTTTTGGATTGAACTTCATCACTTTCAAAATTAATGTAAAATTCTATCATATTATGGTCATTCTTCCAGGAAGGTTCCTTTACAATAAGGTTATTGATTAACCCTTTCTCAATCGAACTAGATCTAAAATAATCCATTCTCTAGTTGGTTCCTCCATATACTATTCTAGAAAACAATTTTGTATAAAGTCCAGGAATCACCATGGCAGTCGGTGGAATTTGAATTCAACTGAGAATTCTAGAATATAAAACTAGTCTCAGTAATGGTGATCATGGTTCATTAATGCCCTGGAGGGAGGGAAATCTATCATCCTTACTTGGTCTGGCCCACATTTAATTGTAGATCCACGAAAATGTAACTGAATCTTTACAAAGTTAAAGTTTATTTATTAGTCACAAGTAAGGCTTACATTAACACTGCAATTAAGCCACTGTGAAATTCCCCCAGTCACCACACTCCGGCATCTGCCCAGGTCAATGCACCTAACTAGCACATCTTTCAGACTGTGGGAGGAAACTGGAGCACCTGGAGGAAACCCATGCAGACAGGGGGAGAACTTGCAAACTCCACACAGACAGTGACCCAAGCCAGGAATTGAACCTGAGTCTCTGGCGCTGTGAGGCAGCAGTGCTAACCACTGTGCCACCATGCCGCCCATGACATACAGTACTCTGAAATAGCCTAGCAAACCACTCAGTTCAAGGGCAATGAGGGATGGGCAACAAATGTTGGCCTTGTCAGTGATGCTCACATCCCATGAAAGAATAAAAAAAGAAATAACGATAATTAAGCACAATTAGTGATCATTTAGGGGCCATCCCATCTTTTAATAAATATTGGACTGAGTTGATATTGAGTCAAATGATTTATTTGGGGGATTTCTGGTCTCTTGGATCCATTCCAGCTTTTATAATAGGACTTGTGCGTTCATGCACTGAAATGCTGTCTCCTGACACTGAGCAAACCCATGCCAAGAGGACAAATTGGGAGGCAGGAAGAACCTCATTTTTATACTTGCTCTCTGATTCCCATCGCCTGTCATTTTTAATGGGTTGTGAAATGTGGCCTATTGGGGCTCAACACTCACTTAAAGTGATGCCAGGTAGGTCAATTCATGAATAAAAGCAAATTACTGCCGATGCTGGAATCTGAAACCAAAAGAACAAATGCTGGAAAATCTCAGCAGGTCTGGCAGCATCTGTAAAGAGAAAAAAGAGCAGATGTTTCAAGTCCACATGACCCTTTGTCAAAGCTCTTTTCTCTCCCTACAGATGCTGCCAGCCCTGCTGAGATTTTCCAGCATTTTCTCTTTTGAAGTCAGTTCATGAATCTTGGGGGTAAACTGCTATGGAGTCAGGAGCCTTTTGATAGGTAAGTTTAAAAGCTCTTGTCAACTTCAAATCTCATAATGTAGTGTTGTTTGATATTTAAATATATTTTAAATATAGTGATTTATCATAGGTTTCTGTCCTTAAAAGGTAAGAGACCATTAAACTGACCAGAACAATGTAAGGGTTCAGACGAATTGAATACTTTCTCTAGTGGATAAAGTCCTCTTCTGTATTCTACAGTACGGAGAATCGTGTCAATGTAGACAATGATCTTGATTGTCTACATTCTCTTTGATTTAATATCTGACATCTGCTGAGCCTTTAAAAATACTTCCAGTATGCATTAGGTACCGAACCAAAGAGCCATATAATCACACTGGCAAGTCTTTAAAATGCTCTTGAAATTAAGAAAAACACAATGTAAACAATAAGCCATTCAACATTCAACAAACTCAGCCAAACACAGCCAGTGAAAGTCCCATTGAAGAAGACTTTAATGCACTAACCTTCCTTAATCTTGTCCAGTTAAACTGACAGATATTGAAAAGCTATTTCAAAGCAATATAAAATTATTACAAGCTCATAAGACTGTCGTTCAAAGAAATCTACTGGTCCCCTTTGTAGCCATGTAAACAACCCACTACTGGGCCGAGTGCATTCGTGAGTCTTGGAGCTCAACCAACATTCATAATGAGGTCATCTGACAATACAAGTGTCTGACTATCTATTCAGCCTGCTTCTGTTAATACATTTGCCAAGATAAATCCAAGTCAGGGTGATGTATAGCTTAGAGGGAAACATGTTCTTCTAGATGGTGGAGGTCATGTATTTGGATGATTCTGGTGAAGGAAGCTTTGTAAGTTGCTGCATTGTATCTTGTAGTCATTGATACATATTGCTGTCGCTGTGCACTGGTGGTGGAGGAAGTGAATGTTTAACGTGATGCATAGACTGCCAAATATGTGGGCTACTTTGTCCTGGATAATGTTGAGCTGCCTGAATGATAGTGGAGCTGGATTCAACCAGGCAAGGGATAAGTATTCCATTTCATTCCTGGCATATGTCTTATTGACGTTGAAAAAGCTTTTGGAAGTCAGGAAGTGAGTTACTTACCTTACTTGCAGAGTTCACAGCATCTGAGTTACTCTTGTAGCAACAGTATTTACTGTACCGTTAGGTTTCTGGTCAATAATAACCCCAAAATGTTGATGGTGGGCAATTTAACAATGGTTATGTCACTGAACATCCAGGGGAACACCAAGGAACATCATGGTAAGATTCTCTCTTACAGAGATGGTCATTACCTGGCACTTTTATGACATCAAAGTTGCTGGCCAAGTATCAGCCTGAATATTGTCCACGTCTTGTTTATGCAGGCACAGGTTAATAATATCTGAAGAGTTGCAAATGGTACTAAAAATAGTGCAAATATCCCCAATCCTGATCGTACAATGGCAAGAAGGTCATTGATGAAATAGCTGAACATGGTTGGGCCGAGGACACTGCTCTAAGGAATTCCTGCAGTGCTAGCAAGCCACAGAATCAGAAAATAGTTATAGCACAGAAAGAGGCCATTCAGTCATTCATGCCCATGCTGGTTCTTTACAAGAGCAACCCTCTATCCTTTCCCCTGAATTTGTCTTTCTGTTCTCTCTATTGTTTATCTATTTCCCTTTTGAAAGCATGATTGAATCTGCTCCCACCACACTCTCCAGCAGTGTGTTCCAAATGCTAACTATTCATTGAGTTTTAAAAAATCCTCTTGTTGCTGTTGTTTATTTTTCCATTCACCTTAAATTGGTGTAATCTGGTTCTCAACCTTGCCATCAATTGAATCAGTTTCTCCCTATCTACTCTGTCCAGACCCATCATGATATTGAACATTTCTGTGAAACCTCCTCTCAATCTTCCCTTTTCTGAGGAGATCAATTCCAGCTTCTCCAATCTACCTATGTAACCTAAGTCTATTATTCTCATAAATCATTTCTGCACTCTCTCTAATTCCATCCTAAAGTGTGGTGTCCACAATTGGACACAATAGTCCAGCTGAGGCAGGATCAGTGTTTCATACAGATTCACCACAATATCCTTGATTTTGTACTCTATGCCTTCATATATAAAACCCAGATTCTGTATGCCTTTTAAAACATTTTCTCAACTTTCCCTGCTGCCTTCAACAATTTGTATGCATTTTGCCCCAGTTCTCTTTGTTCCTGCAACTACTTTGGAAGTGTACCTTTTAACTTATTGAGTTGTCTTCATTCTTCCTGCCAAAATATATCACTTGACATTCCTGTGAAATAAATGTCATCTTCCATGTGTCCACCCATGCTACCAGCCCTCTGTGTCCTCTTGAAGTTAACACTATCCTTTATCCTCCTCACAGTTCACATGACTTCCAAATTTTGTGTCATCTGAAAATTTTGAAATTTTGCTCTGCTCTTATCAAGAAGATGAATGATCCCAGTACTAATCCCCAGGGGACACCACTGTCTACTTTCACTCAGTTGGCACATGCTAGTGTGGTATTACCCCTGAACCGAAGGCAGGCCTACTCCACTTTCCCATCTCCTGTCACTTGTAGTTGTAGGTTTCAACAGTGGAAAGAAAGAGTAGCCAGGGGGTTACAAGTTTTAGAATCTCCCCTGTGCCTAATGGAGGCATCACCCCACAAAAATCAGACCCCTGCCTCTCCCTATTTAATCCTCTTTCCTCAGCCCCTAATCCAGGTCCCCACCCATTTTGTGCTACTGAGCCAGGTTCAATAAACTTCAAGTCAAGCAGAATCAAATGCACTCGGCCTGACTTGCGCTTGGCTAATCAGGCTATACAAAATTTGACCCACATAGATGGATTATCCACGGTAAATGAACAGGATGACAGGAATAGGGTGGGGGGTGGGCTTGGTTAAAATGCTCTTTCGGAGAGTTGGTGCAGACTCGATGGGCCGAATAGCCTCCTAGTGCACTGGAGGATTTCACAGAATCCCTACAGTGCAGAAGGAGGCCATTCGGTCCATTGTGTCTGCACCGACCACAGTCCCACCCAGGCCCTACTCCTGCAACCCCACACACTTACCCTGCTAATCCCCTGACACTAGGGTCAATTTGGAATGGCCAATCAACCTAACCTGCACATCTTTGGACTGTGGGAGGAAAGTGGAGCATCCAGAGGAAACCCATGCAGACACAGGAGAGCGTGCAGACTCCACACAGCCAATTACAACAATTACTTTCACTCAGCTGTAAAACCAAACAGGAGCAAATGGTGAGTAGATTAAACACAGTCTTGTACCGAGCGAGTTACAAAACGATATAACCTCTTTCAATTATTAATCTCATAAGCAACCTCTTCATTTCGACTCAACAGTGAAGAAGCACCGGCTATAAATGGGAGTAAATATTAACGGAGTGTTACAGTGGGCAAAACACTGAGCTGTCCGGTGAAACAGAGAATCACTGGAGAGTCTGGGGCAACAGTTATCCTGCCTCTGCTCTGAAGTCCAAATTGAGTCAAAGAAAGATCAAAAGAGTATTTTTCACAATTAAAATAAAGCTGTCAATCACAAATAGATTTTCAAAGGCACACTTGTACAAACTAACCAACAGGCTTTCTTGGTTAAATGTTTATACCGATTAATCAAAATTCTTGGTGGAAATGGCAGCTTCTCAATCTCAACCCCCCACCCTTTCCAGTGGCTTGGCTGGCACCATTTTTTAGGACAATGACAAGGGCCATGCACAGAAAAATAAAACGCCTGGATAAACTTAGCTTCTAACATTCGTTATGCTCTGAATAACAGACAGAGTTGACTTGTCCAGCCCTGAAGTGTCACAGGCCCACAAAACAACCAATGGATATTTCGTGTGCACACTTGTAAAACTGCTGGGAGCTAGCAGTAGCCTATTTCAAAGTGGGTGTGGGTTGGGAAGTTGCAGAATACACTGCCAGGTCAAGATTCCGACATGATCTTGCCCACTTCCTGCTTTCCAAGGGGAATGTTGGGAGTACAGCAGGAAACCCCATGACTGGGAGAATATTGAAACTTATGAAAGCAATTAGGAACAATTTTGTGCCTGTATTCCCTCTTTCCTGACAGCGCAGGAGTTTGACAGTGTGCCTGTAACCCAATAAGTTGAGTGCACAGCAGAAAAAAACTTACCCACCGATAAGCTGTGAAGTCTATGATCAGTTCCAATGAAGAGCTTCAGTCAGGTGAGACACTGCTGTTCAGAGCATTTCTTCTGTTCAGCAGTGATATCACTGCTTGAATATTAATTGTTAACTTTGATTCCATTGGAGGGTGGAGCCTAACTAGAAGCCGTCAAACTGAGAGAGTCACCAAGAAATGAAAGAGAGAATTCAAAATAAAACTCTTTATTCAAAAAGCAGTGCGAATATGGAACTCACTACCACAAGGAGTGGTTGAAGCAATTAGTATTTAAGTGGAAGGTACACAGGCATATAGAAGTCTTGTGGTGCAGTGAGTAGCATCTCTGTCTCTGAGCCAGAAGTTCCGGGTGCGAGTCCCATCCCAGGACTTGATGGCCAAGGAAGGTGCGCTCATAACGCGGCCAAACAGGTTGAGTGTGTCAACCTGCAAAATCCTTCCAAAACAGACCAATGGCTGGGGATAAGAGCGGGAATGACTCCTGGTCAGCCATGCTTGATGTGAAGCCACAAACCTCTGGCGACAGACTAGCGACCTGTTTCAAGAGTAACTAGATATGGAAACAGATTAAAGTCTGCCTTAGTGCACCACTAGATGCAGGAAGAGAACTGGAATTGGAGACAAGCATATGGGGGAGAATGGAACAGAGGGTCTAAATGATCCAAGTGCCACAGTCTCAGTGATTTAGAGGTGAGAGGATGAGAGGAGGTTCTAGAACAGAAACACTGACATGTATGTGCTCTTTACCCTCTTATTTCCGAACTACACTTTATCTAATAATCCTAGTCCTCTGTGCATGCTGTCACTTCTATTTAATGCCTTCCCAACCAAATCAGTTCAAACTTCCCCACAGCACTAATTAACCTTCCTTTGAGGACATTGGTCCTAACTCTGTTGAGGTACAACCCATCCATCTTCTTCAGGCCCTTTCTGTCCTGGCACTTGTTCTAATGGCTCAGGATTCTAAAGCTCTCCTCCAATCACATACTGACCTGTCTTACCTTACCTACTAATGCATGGCACTGGGATAAATCCAGAGATTACTGCCTTTGAGACCCTACTGCCTAACTCCTGAAACTTTTCCTACCTTTGTCATTGGTTCCAACAGGGACCATGCCTTTTGACTGTTCCTTTTCCCTCCTGTAAAATATTCTGCATTTGTTAACTGATGTCCTTTACCCTGGCACCAGGTGTATAACACACATCCAAGATTCACATTGCCTGTCTGCACCCCAACAATTGAATCCCCTATGCAACCATTTGTCCCACAGCATTTTGGATGTGCTGTAGCCCCCAGACATCTCATCATCTTCACCAGTATTCAACTCTGAAGACCAATATTAAAGTGCCACACTCTCAGTGTATTCCTGCACCGCCTGGCTCTTCCTACTTCATCAGATACTCACCCCTCACTATCCTCCTGCACACTATATAGCTGCAGATTGACCAACTCCTGTGTGTCCAGCAGTGACTCCAGTTAATTCGCAAGCTCAGAAACACTGGACGTGAGTTTGAGCGACTGGAGACACTTCCTGCACATCAGGACCAAAGTGATAATAAAGAAGCGTCTTGGAGTCATAGGAACACAGGAATTAAAAGCAGAAGTAGGACATTCGGCCCGTGGTCTCAACTCCGCTTTCCTGACTGCCCCACATAACCGTTGAGTCCCTTGTCTACCAACAATCCATCTAACCAAGTCTTGAATAAATTCAATGACCTAGGCCAGGATTTTCTGGTCGACCTTGGCAGGACCAGCCATGGGGGATGTGACAGGCCAACCAAAATTCCATTGACTTTCAATGGGTTCGCAAGTTCTACCCCAGCAAATACAGCTAATTCTCTGAATATTTCTTTTGTGTACAGTCAATAATATTGATGACAGCTCATAGATTTGTCCTACTCCTCTTTTCACTTGAAACGTATTTGATTGTTTCTCTTTGAACCTGATGTTTGCTCTTTGTTTCCAGTAGGCTCTGGATGAATCTCAAACTTTTATAGTCAACATTTCGGCAACACTTTGGTGATGAATGTGATTGAATGTTTTTTCATAGTCTATAAAGCACAGGTAAATATTCTTGTTTGCTACTAGATATTTAGCAAAAGTTAAGTATACCCTCTTTTGTTTCTACTCCAGGTCTGCATCCAGACTGCATTTCGCCAATTTCTGCTTCAGATGTGTTACTATTTCTTTCGATTTTGATTTTCAAAATCACTTCTAATGAGGTCAAACATTAAGCTTAAAGTTCTAAAATAATTGCACTCCATTGCATTAGGTTTCTTCAGTAATTAACGGATAATGAATGTTTAAAGTCATTTGGAATGTATTCTTTGGTATATATTTGATCACAAATTTCAGTTGTCACTTCTAATTCTGTTTCCCCAAGGACTTTTAGATGTTCTGTGGTAACTTTATCTATGCCTGGAGCTTTTCCGGTACTCATTAATTTCAAAGCATTCTTTACCTCTGATATCATAATTTTTGCCCCTTCATTTGCCTCTATGCTTTGATTTGGATCATTGTACAATTTAATTACATGTTCTGTCCATATTTTTGCTATTGCATCCCTTTCAAACGATATTTTACCATCTTTGTCTTTTACGTTCCCACTATCTATTGTTATCTCTTTCTTTCTATCTGTCAAAGATTTCACCTTCTGGGGTGCATAACTCACATTTTGTGATTTTTTTCCAGTTCCAGTACTTAAAGTTTATTTATTAGTGGCACAAGTAGGCTTACATTAACATTGCAATGATGTTACTGTGAAAATCCCCTAGTCACTCCGCTCTGATGCCTGTTTGGGTACACTGAGGGAGAATTTAGCATGGCCAATATACCTAACCAGCACGTTTTTTGGACTGTGGGAGGAAACCAGAGCACCCGGATGAAACCCACGCAGACACGGGGAGAATATGCAAACTCCGCTTAGACAGTGACGCAAGCTGGGAATTGAACCTGGATCCCTGGCGCTGTGAGGCAGCAGTGCTAACCACTGTGCCACCATGCCACCTATTTCATCACACATCTCAATATACCATTTTTCTTTAACCTGCCTCCATGCATTTTAATTTTATTTTCAATTTCCTCATACTCAGGTGTTTTTCTTTTCTCTTTCTATCACCATTACTAGTATCTCATCTGTCATTCTCTTTTCCTTTTCCACTTTGGCAACATTTTTTATGCAGCATGTTGCATTCTCTCAGGTTTTTTTTCCATTTGCTTTCTATTTCTTGTTCTGAGACCTCTGTTTGCCTTCGTTCCTTAATCCTGAGACATTTGTACGTGTTTTTTTGCTGTGAGAGTGAACATCTTTCTCATGTTCTCATCCTTCAACATGTCATGGTCTAAATGGTTGCACATTGTTTTCTTTCTTGGTATTTTCAGTTTCATTTTAATTTTTGCCACAGGGAGACAATGATCTGAATTTATATCCGCACTGGGATACATATGAACGTTCTTTATACTGTTACTAAATTGCTCCGACATCACATAATCTGTCTGATTTCAATGCACATTGCCTGGACTTCTCCAGGTGTACAGTTTTCTTTTTGATTGCTTAAAGAAGGTGTTTATCACCACCAGATCATTTTCTTGACAAAATTATAACAATCTCTCTCCTCTTTAATTTCTCAATTCTAGGCATTGACTGACATGCACTCCTGATGTTCCTTCACCAATGTTAACATTTAAGTCGCCCATTACAATTACCAGATTGTGGTGATTGTCCCCTTAAAGGCAACACAACAGAAGAGGGTCACCTGGCTTAGGGGACCAATGAGGATGAGAGTGGGTAATCACCCCAGGGGGTGGAGCTCTCTCTTGGGCAGAAGACAGTCTGAAGACATGTAGAAGGCATGTAGGGACTGGGGCAGCCAATGGGCTGCCAGTCTCTACAGTTTTTCCTAATTAGTAAATAGTTTGTGTATTCCTGACCAAGTCTCTGAATGTATGTCATTACATACATCAATTGACTTAACTTGATCATTAAAGCTCAGGATGTCACCATAAAATGCCTCCATTTCATGCTCATTGTGATCTTATGTCAGGATATATACTTGTATGACAACCAAATCGAAAGGTTTTTCCTTGATTCTTGCATCTTATATTTACTAAGATTCTTACTCCATTCCTAACTCCCAAGAAGTAAAACACATAATTCTTCTTTTCCATCTGACCAGATTCTAACCATCTTACTTCTGCAAGTCCTAGTTAGTAAATACAATGTCTATCCATTTACCTGTATGTAGTTATCAATCTATCCTGGCCGATATAAAGTCCTGATAGCCTATGTTCCTATTCTCAAGGAGCTATCTCTTCCCTTGAATGTAATAGGCTCAGAAGCTAGCTTCTCTTGTGAGTTTAGGTCAACTTTGTCATAAAATTGTTGGTTACTTTGTTGGGCAAGTTCTTGTCCTATTCATTGACTCTGACTTTCCATGACTAACTATGGGACCTATTATGTATGAGGTGGTAGATTCTTCACAGGTGACTGACCACATTGCCTTATGATAAATGATCTGACTGTGCCCTTGCCCAGAAGGACAAAAAAACAGTTCAGACCAGTATTCTTATTTCCCCATTTTACTGTTTTTTCCTTCTGGGTGGGTTTGACAAACTCTACTCATTTAATATTAATTTCATTGCCCTAGTCCGAATTAATTATTCTGATTATTTACTGATTTACTGTTGCTTCCTACTTTAAATTACTTCCTATTTCCTTCTTCACCCACAGTAAATTCCCATTCTCACCAAATTCCTGTCACTACATTGTTTTTTATTTAACAGATTCAGTTAACTACTTCACCTTACTGTGCTCACAGCACAGTTCACCAGCTATTTCCTCACTGATTCCACTGTTCAAACTTTGGCAGAAACCCCATTTACATGTATCAGCTGAAGATATTTTCACTGATTAATAATGTATCAAAATAACCACCATATATGTTTCAAAACAGAAATGGAGAATCCGCCTCTCTTTTTTACTCATTCAGGGGATATTGATATCAATGGCAAGGCCTCACTTGATTGCTTATCATTAATTGCCCTGATAAATGTGATGGTGAACCTTGAATATGACTAAATGATACATTATGCTATTTCAGAGGGCAGGTAATCAAACAGATTGCTACAGATCTAAAGTCACATAGAGGCCAGACTGGGTAAGAAATGCAGATTTCCTACCCTAAAGCACTTTTTGTCCCAGGTGGGTTTTTACAACAATCCAGTAATTTCATGGCCACCGTTACTGGTCCTAAGGGTGCAATTTCCATTCTGAAGTATACGTCCGGTGGTGAGTGTGAAGGTCGGCGTGATTCTTGCAGGGTAACAGGACAGTGGAAAACAAGTGATCTTCCTCTGCTCAGCTCACTAATTATGCATCCACAAGCAGCTTCACGAGTTTCACAGTAGAAATGGGCAGGTTGTCGCTCGCTCTCACCATTGCCTCATGAGTTTGAAAGTTCTGGTGCAATATTTAAAAGGCACCTGGATAGACATTCATCCAATCAGGCCAGGTGCTCCATGTTACTCCTCCAGAGCCCTTGTTGCCTCAGCTGCTACTGGAGAAGCTGCCAGATGTCAGCAGCCACATCTGGGACATACGAGGTCTCTGGCATTGCCTTTCACTCATCTCTAGATAAGATCACCACTGACGATACACCTATGGTTGGGCTAAAGCTCACCATTGCAGTGGTCCAAGTTCACCAGCATCTTGACCTTCTCAAGGCCCTGTTGCCTCCTGCTGCTCAGGATCTTCCTCCACCTGATCCCGTGCCAACTGGCGATGGACCCTCCTCCTCATCTGGGTGAGAGCCATTACTAAGGCAGGGTTGCCTGCAGCCTGTATCATCAACACCTCAGTGGGATGTGTGAATGAATTGACATGATACATTTAATGAACATTTCCTTTACAGGTTTCCCTCCATCTCAAAGCCAGTAGGTCAATTCTAAGCCCTTCATCTTGCTGATCCATCAAGACATGGCACCCCTAGCCCTTTAAGGTAAAGGATATCTAGAGGACCAGAAATAGGTGTTCCTCCCATTCATTCATGACTGCCTATGGAAACATCGATCTTTGACCAGGGTGATGAGAATCACCTGGAAGAAGCCTCTCACTATTCCTCTTGTCTCAACTCCCTCAAGATTCTATATAGACACTTGGCAGCATAGAAAGACTAACTGCATGGACTCTTCTCAGTCAAGACCATTCACCTGGCAGGATGAAGATTTGGAGTTGCTAGTTGGCTACTTTCCACCCACTGTGCCCCTTAGAGGCATCCACCTCCCTCTCTACCTCTGAATGCAGCAAATGGCAAATGGCTAAGTATGAAAGGCAGCTCCAGACATTGCTGGGGTTTTGGTGTTATGAGACCTATGGGTCAGGTACAAACCTGCTGTAATGTGGACCTCACCATAGAGAGGATTACATGACCAATCATCGTTAACATCCAATTGCTTCATAATTATTAGCATATCCCTTTAGTTGGTCACTTGTGCTGACCTTGACCTCTACCCATCTGCAAAGACCATCGTCCCGCTTCAAGGGATTTCACTGAATAACTGCGTGGTCAAGATCAGATTGGAAAAATGGAGTGCGCCACCTTTCAAACTCATTCCACTACCTTCTACCCTCCCCCAGTCACCCACTAACGTCCTCCAATCACCCTTGATCCACTCAATATCAGCAGTCCTCTTCCCTCTGTCACCCTGAAACCTCCTCCCATGACCCTGTACCACGATCCACCTCCACATGCCTTCCCTTCTCCCAGAGTTGACCTCTGTTACCATTCCCATGCCCCTTTCTGTTATCCAAGCTGTCTGCCTAGACCCCCACTGTGACCTTCCTGTGTGAGATCTTCACACGCCAGATTCTAACCCTGGGCTCTACTGCATCTCTAATTCCCCCACCTGACTGTGACTGTTCCCTCCTATCACCAGTACCCTGAGTTCACCTCACAGGATCCCACAGTCGACACCATCAACCCCACGGAGTTGGTCATCCCTCCTCACCTGGGTTTGTAACACATAGGAGTATCCCAGCCGGGTGGTGAGAAATTGAGGGATCTTGCCCGACTCAACAACTTTTGGGGCACTTCACCTAGGGCTGGTCATAACACTGCCTAAACATGGCAGGATCAAAAACAGGGTACCCACTCTCTGCACTTAGGTTAACAACCCTGCATGAGACTTCTCTTAGAACTGACCTGACTACCTATTCCAGAAAAATCCCATACAAAGAAAGATTTTTTTTTAAATGTCCAAACGCCTAAATAGTACTATTTAAAGTACTCCAAGCTCTATAATCATGCTTCCTCCTGGTCCTCAGAAGAGAAAAAAACAGTAAAAACGAGAGTGAAAATACAGTAAAATGTCTTTTATACCTTAAAATGGAACAGCAGTAGAAACTGGGAAATAAGAATACTGGTCCAAAGTGTTTTTTCCATTGCTCAATCTAAAATCCTGTTGGAGCACTCCCATATTGGGTGAAGCTACTGTAATGACACTCTACTGTTGACTGTACATCATTTTTGAAAATGCTTGCAGCCTTGAACCTCCCGGTTCAAAGTTCCATGATTCCCCCACTTCCTCTGCTGCTGATACAAGCACACTTGTACCACACATTGGCATAGCGTTAATTTTCCTGGACTGGCAGAAACGAGGGTAACATCTAGATTGATGTGAGTTGTGAGGCGGCACAGTGGTTAGCACTGCTGCCTCACAGCGCCAGGGACCCGGGTTCAATTCCGGCCTTGGGTCACTGTCTGTGTGGAGTTTGCACATTCTCCCCATGTCTGCGTGAGTTTCCTCTGGATGCTTTGGTTCCCTCCCATAGTCCAAAGATGTGTGGGTTACGTGGATTGGCAAAGCTAAATTGCCCTTTAGTGTCAGGGGAAATAGCTAGGATAAATGCATGGGGTTATGGGGATAAGGCTTGGGTGGGATTGTGGTCGGTGCAGACTCGATGGGCCGAATGACCTCCTTCTGCACTGTAGGATTCTATGTTTCACAATTGAATATGTGATTGACTGATTCCAAATTGTTCAAAAGAGGAAAATGAAGCTGCCTTCATAACTGACTCACCATAGGGATTTCATTGATTCTGACTTTCAGTGCACAGTTCTTTTACCACTATGGGCGCTCCCTAAAACTACATACTTCAAAAAGACATGAATGGATTTCCTAATTCATCCATGAAAAATACTTCCTTTGATTGTATCCTGTTGGATTCACCAATTATACTGCAAAAGAAGGATTTATTTTGCTATGTAAAATTTATTGTCTTGACCCAAACAACATTAATGTGACCATAAGACACTTTCAGCCAGGGCAGTCAATGAAGTTAATGTATATTGACATGCTTTAGCCAAATATGAATTAAACGCAAATCACAACTTGAAAACCTTTTAGTTAAGAAATCCGCAGTCACTAAACTTAATTACTTTGGAAAGAAGTTACGGCATGGTGGCATAATGATTAGCACTGCTGCCTCGCAGCGCCAGGGACCGGGTTCGATTCACGGCTTGAGTCACTGTCTGTGCGGAGTCTGCACGTTCTCCCCGTCTTTGCATGGGTTTTCTCCCACAGTCCAAAGATGTGCGGGTTAGGTGTACTGGCCGTGCTAAATTGCCCCTTAGTGTCAGGGGGACTAGCTAGGGTAAATGCTTGGGGTTGTGGGGATAGGGCCTGGGTGGGATTGTGGTCAGTGCAGACTCGATGGGCCAAACAGCCTCCTTCTGCACTGTCGGATTCTATGATCTGAATATGATGTTGTCGGTTTTCATTGATTCTGTACAGCAACCATGAAGGGAATGTTTTAGCACATTAACGTATAAATGAATGAAAAGTAGTGAGAAAATAAATATTTTGCAACGGTAATAATTTAATATATCAACCGATATATGTTTCCTCACAACTCATTGGAGGAGCACCATGTACTTCTTTTTTCTTCCTTTGATTAAATTCGAGAAATAACAAGATGATTTCAGTCTTGCCAACTTGTGGTCAGTTTGAATTTTGGTCAAGCTCAGGAAATAAACAAAAGATTTTTAGCAGAAGGAACTTGAGCTCAAAAACTTTAGCTTTATTGGCTGGAGCTCCATGGCTAAAATTAAACTTAACATGTCAAAATGAAATGTTGGCATCCTCTGCTAATTTACTAAGAGGTATGTACAGTTGACATTTATACCCCAGTGATAATTAGGTTTGGTCAAGTGGTAAGTGCATCCATTAGAAGACAATCATTTAGCAACAAATTTATATTGGTTCGAGCCAAAATTGTTGGACATATGAACAGCTCACATAATCTTAGAGTACAGTACAAATTTAAACCACATGTCCTGCGAAGTAGTATTAGCAGCTGCTTTTTTTGGGTACAGCAAAGTATTTCAAATATTATGTCATTATTGAAACTGCTTAATGGTTCCTGTGTTCAAACAATAAGCATTTTATTCTGTAAAATATAAGATGTAACCATTAAAAGTAAGGAATGCGCATATTTGTTATTGAAGCAAAACATGAATATAAATGTGCAGTACTTAAAATATTTGATTAAAGTTTAAACACAAGATTCATAAAATCCAGAGTACGGAAGCAGGCCATCACACCTTTGCTGGTTCCACTGAAGTTATCCTGCTGTTTCTCCCATAACTTTCTATGTTCTCTCTTATGAAATAATTATCCCAATTCCCTTTTAAATTATTTTGTAGTCTCTGCCTCGATATCCTTTTATGGCAAAATAAGGTAATCCTCTTTGTGAAAGGATTTGATCTAACTCCCCTTTCATTTTTCTAGTGAATACCTTGAATCTATTCCGACTTGCTAATATTTCAGTGGAAACTATCTTTGGCTTTTCACACTCTTAAAGCCTTTCATATTTTGACAACTTTATTAGCCCCTTAATTTTTCTGTTCTATGTTTGTTGAATTTTCATTGAAGAATGGACCCATCTGGAAGTGTTTTTTCTACTTCTCTGCTATGACTATATTGATGCACAGTCAGCAACATCGGATTCCCGCAATTCTTCAGTGGTGTTCAACTGTCTTACCTCTTTAATCAAAGTGCAATTGTGGACTTTACATTGGCAGAAACATTAGTTGAAATTCCACTTGGGTCTGTTCTTAAAAATTGCATTCAACCTCAAATGTTTGAACGTGGTTTGATCATACCATGATAAAATTTAAAATTCTATCCCGAGGCTATCATCAAAGTCTGTTGTTAGGTATTGCAATAAACTGTAAGAAGATGCACTGCAGCAATTTGCTAAGCCTTCTCCAACAGTGTCTTCCAAACTTGTGATCTGTACCATCTAGAAGGACAAGGGCAACAGGTTCGTGAGAACATCATCACTTGCAAGTTCCCCTCGAATCCACTTAACATCCTGACTTTGAACTCTATCTCCATTCCTTCACTATTGATGGGTCGAAATCCACATGGATTACAAAGATTCAGGAGAGTGAGTTACCACCACCTTCTCATTGCAATTATGGATGGACAATAAATGCTGCCCTTGCCAATGATGCACACAAACCATGAATGAATAACACAAAAAGAAGGCTCCAGAGGAACCTACTTGTATGCAATGGATTCCGTTAGCATGGAGAATATGGTCCATATTGTTCTGTCTTTCCAGATTTTGTATAACATTATCTCCTGGAAAGATAGAACCACTGAAACAAAAAACAGCTAACTTGATCATATTTACTTTTATAATATGAAAGGTCCCAGCTGAATCTAACCTCTCACCTTTCCCTTCCCTGATGTGTAAGAACTTGTAGTCCTCTTTTGAATGAAATTATTCAACAAGAGAAACTAAATATATCTGGGTGAGCTGGGCTTTGTTTTCGATTGGCCTCAGTTTTAGTTAAATATAAATTCCTCCTTTATATCTTTATTATTTCCTACCTTCTCTTTTTGCCATGTGAACTGTAAATCATGTAGAATTTTATAGCATAGAAACAGCCATTTAGGCGATCAGGTTTTTGTTCAAGTGTTTTTGCTCTGTATGAGGCTCCTCCTATCCTACTCCATCTCACCCAATCAACATATCCTCTACTCCTATCTCTCTCATATGCTGATCTTAAATCTGTGCAATTCATCTCAACCATCAATGTAAGAGTCAATTCCACATTCTCATCAGTCTCTGAGTAAAGAATTGCACTGAATTTGTTACTCTACTTACAGCCCATAGTTTTGCACAGCCCACATGTGCAAACAAATTTAACCCATTGAGCCACTTCATGATGTTAAAGACGTCTTGAAGATCAAGTCTTGGTCTATTTTTCAGATGAAAGAATCCCAACCTATTCAATCTCTGATCTTCAATCAGTCCGAAAGGCGTGCTGGTTAGATGTATTGGCCATGCTAAATTCTCCCTCAGTGTACCCGAACAGGCACCGGAGTGTGGCGATTGGGGGATTTTCACAGTAACTTCATTGCAGTGTTAACGTAAGCCTACTTGTGACACTGATAAACTTTTAAAAAACTTTTCTGAGAGTTATACCTTCTTAATTCTGATATATTTGTAAATCTTTTTGCACTTTTTCCAGTGCTTCTAAATTTTTTTTGCAATGTGGAGATCAGAGCTATGCACAGTAATCTTAAATGGGACTGTTCTCCTCGGAGAGAAGAAGGCTAAGAGGAGATTTGATAATGTGGGAGCTGGACAGAGTAGATAGGGAGACCGTTTGTAGAAAGATCAAGAATGCGAGGTCAAGGATTTAAGGTGATTTGCAAAAGAAGCAAATGTGATGTGAGAAAAAACTTTTTCACACAATAAGTTGTTTGGGCCTGGAATGCACAGCCTGGAAGAGTGGTGCAGACAGGTTCATTGAGGCATTCAAGGGAGCATTAGATTATTACTTGAATAGAAACAACATGCACCAGTGATTTGAACTGATTTGATTT
Source organism: Mustelus asterias (assembly GCF_964213995.1). Lineage (NCBI taxonomy): Eukaryota > Metazoa > Chordata > Chondrichthyes > Carcharhiniformes > Triakidae > Mustelus > Mustelus asterias. The sequence continues at coordinate 41,793,195 of NC_135807.1, read as the reverse complement.
ATTATTGTCACATGTATTAGTATACAGTGAAAAGTATTGTTTCTTGCATGCTATACAGGCCAAAAGTATACCGTACATAGAGAAGGAAAGGAGAGGATGCAGAATGTAGTGTTACAGTCATAGCTAGGGAGTAGAGACAGATCAACTTAATATGTGGTAGGTCCATTCAAATGTCTGATGGCAGCAGGGAAGAAGCTGTTCTTGAGTCGGTTGGTACATGTCCTCAGACTTTTGTATCTTTTTCCCGACGGAAGAAGGTGAAAGAGAGTATGTCTGGGGTAAGTCGGGTCCTTAATTATGCTGGCTGCTTTTCCGAGGAACTGGAAGTGTTTGATGGAGTCAATGAATGTGAGGCTGGTTTATGTGATGGATTGGGCTTTGTTCACAACCCTTTTTAGTTTTTTTGCGGTCTTGGACAGAGCAGGAGCCATACAAAGCTGTGATACATCTGGAAAAGATGCTTTCTATGGTGCATCTGTAAAAACTGGCGAGAGTCGTAGCAGACATGCCAAATTTACTTAGTCTTCTGAGAAAGTAGATGTGTTGGTGGGCATTCTTAACTATAGCATCAGTGTGGAGGGATTAGGCCAGGTTGTTGGTGATCTGGACACCCAGAAGCTTGAAGCTCTCGACCATTTCCACTTCATCACTCTTGGTGTGGACAGGGGCATTTCCTCCACTACGCTTCCTGAAGTTGATGACTATCTCTTTCATTTTACTGACATAGAGGGAGAGATTATTGTCGTTGCACCATTTCACCAGATTCTCTATCTCTTTCCTGTACTCCATCTTGTCATTGTTTGAGATCCGACCCACTCAGTGGTGTCATCAGCAAACTTGAAAATCGAGTTGGTGGGGAATTTGGCTACGCAGTCATAGGTCTATAAGGAGTATAGAAGGGGGCTGAGAACACAGCCTTGTGGGAGACCAGCATTGAGGATGATCGTGGAGGAGGTGTTGTTGCCCCTCCTTACTGATTGTGGTCTGTGAGTTAATAAGTTCAGGATCCAGTCGCAGAGGGAGGAGCTGAAGCCCAGGCCATGGAGTTTGGAGATAGGTTTGTTGGGATTATGGAAAGTGACCACAAACTACTGGAAATGATTTGGTGAAAGCCACTGATGAGAGCACCAACCAGACTACAATGATTCCAATAAAAATATAGGGACAACACCTTTGACAGCTGTTACACACCAGGCACCATACTAAGGCATACTGAGCAGCTTAACAAACTCACCTGATGAAGGAGCAGTGCTCCGAAAGTTCATGATACCAAATAAATCTGTTGGACCTGATGTTGTGAGACTTCTTACTGTGCCCACCTCCATCCAACACCGGTATCTCCACATCAGATTGATCGTAGGTACTGAAACTAAAAGTTGAAAGTTTATTTCTTAGTAACATGTAAGCCTTACATTAACACTGCAATGAAGTTACTGTGAAATTCCCCTAATCGCCACAGTCTGGTGCCTGTTCAGGTCAATGCGCCTAACCAGCATGTCTTTCAGACTGTGGGAGGAAACCGGAACACCCGGAGGAAACCCACGCAGACACAGGGAGAGCGTGCAAACTCTACACAAACAGTGACCCAAGCCGGGAATTGAACCCAGGTCTCTGGCGCTATGAGGTAGTAGTGCTAACCACTGTGTCACTGTGCTGCCCCTACTCACTTTTTCTAAGTTACCACCCAAATCTTTACACCTTCTCTCTGATCCTGTTCCATAGACTCAACCTGAAGTATTTGGTCTGCTGATCTTCATACCCATGTCTTCCAATGCTTTTCTCCAGTCCTGTTCTCATCAACCACACTACATAGCACAATGTCACCTGCAAACATCATTGACCATGACACTCTCAGTGTCACTTGCTCAGTTAGAACATCCATGACAATCAGGAAGAGGAAGGGGCTCAGTGCCAATTCTTGGCATAATCCAACTTTGGCTTAAGAACTCTCATTCTCTCCCACTCTGCTTCTTACTCTTGTCTGGCATTGATTGTGGATGTCCTAGAACAGTTGTCTGTACTTCTCAGGGACGCTATGAATTCTAGCACATCCCCAGACTTCCTTCCCAGGCACCAAAACACATAAGAATGTGATTGCACTGGAGGGGGTGCAGAGGAGATTCACCAGGATGCTGCCTGGGATGGAACGTTTAAGTTATGAAGAGAGGTTGGGTAGGTTTTGGTTATTTTTGTTGGAGCAGTGGAGACTGAGAGGGCGACCTGATCGAGGTGTACAAGATTATGAGGGACATGGGCAGAGTGGGTAAGGCGCAGCTGTCCCCCTTAGTTGAAGGGTCAGTCACAAGGGGACATAGGTTCAAGGTGAGGGGCAGGAGGTTAGGGGGATGTAAGGAAAAACCTTTTTACCCAGAGGGTGGTTTCAGTCTGGAATCTGCTGCCTGGGAGGCTGCTGGAGGTGGGTTGCCTCACATCCTTTAAAAAGTACTTGGATGAGCACTTGGCACGTCATAACATTCAGGGCTATGGGCCAAGTGCTGATAGATGGGATTAGATAGAAGCTCAGGTATTTCTCATGTGTCGGTTCAGACTTGATGGGCTTAAGGGCCTCTTTTGTTCTGTATGATTCTATGATTCAGTCGGTTATAACGCTTCTCTAGATCAATGAATACAATCTTCATGTTGCATTGGCATTCACAACATTTCTTGTCTCATAACAAAAATGGCGTTGGTGCTGTTTCCTCTGGGCATGAATCTGAACTGACCTACATGGATTTACACTATTTTTCTCAGTCTCTGGTCCATGACTCTCTCCCATATCATGATAGGAGCTTAATTCGATGGTAGTTTTTGCAATTTTGAATGTGTTCATTTTGCTTTGAATATTGGTACCAAATTGCTTTGCCTCCATGGGATTTTCTCTCTCATTATAAAGTGAAAGTTTTAAAGTTTTATTTATTAGTCACAAGTAGGCTTACATTAACACTGTAATGAAGTTACTGTGAAAATCCACTAGTCGTCACACTCTGGCGCCTGTTCGGGTACACTGAGGGAGAATTTAGCATGGCCAATGCACCTAACCTGCACATCTTTGGACTGTGGGAGGAAACCAGAGCACCCGGAGGAAACCCACGCAGACACGGGGAGAATGCGCAAACTCCACACAGATAGTGACCCAAGCTGGGAATCGAACCTAGGTCCCTGGTGCTGTGAGGCAGTGCTTAACTACTGTGCCGCCCACAGAGCTGATTGTAGATGGTTCAGGATCTGGACCCCATATTTCCCAAGGCAAGTCCAAACTTTCACTAGTATCACTTTGCATTCCTGTTAGTGTGGTTCTGATTCCTTTCAGGTTGATGTTAGCTGCCATTTCTTGCATTGCAGCTATTTCTTAGTTCTGGGTTTTCTTCATTCAGAGGCCAGTTAAAGTACCAGCCCCAACTCTCTAATTTCATCCTCTTCTATTAAGGTTGCTCCACCTTGATTATATATACATTTACCACACTTACAGCTGCTATTGTAAAGACAACATTTTGTCCCTCTCTGGTATCCAGACTTTCATATTTCTTTTTCCATGGTCAAGGATTTTGCTATAGCTATCACTTTCTTTGCGTTCCTTTTTACACTGTTATTATTATCTTCATTGAGCCCTGATGTTTCCATGTCTTTAACAGCTCCTTCTTTTCTTTCACACTGTTTTCTATTTTTTTCCATTCCACTCCCAAATTTCAAATTTCTGCTCCAGTCCCTCGTCTCCCCAATGATCATTCTTCTTCACCAATTTCCCTAATCATGTCTGCCACCGACCTCCACCAGTCTCCCATGGTATCTGTTGTAACTTCTATTTCTCTTAGCTGTCATAGAATCATAGAAACCCTCCAGTGCAGATGGTGGCCATTCGGCCCATCACATCCACACCGACAACAATCCCACCCACACCCTATCCCCGTTGTTACCCCACATATTTACCCCACTAATCCCTCTAACCTATGCATTACGGGTCACTAAGGGGCAATTTCGCATGGCAAATCAATCTATCCCGCATATCTTTGGAGTGTGGGAAGAAACCGGAGCACCCGGGGGAAACCAAAACAGGCACAGGGAGAATGTGCAAATTCCACATAGACAGTGACCCAAGCAAGGAATTGAACCTGGGTCCCTGGCACTGTGAGGCAGCAGTGCGAACCACCATGCCACCGTACCACCCATAACGTATGACATAAATGACCAACACAGTTTTATAGGGATCTGGCTTTATAGAGGAAGTATAAGAGGGCCACTCTTACTATATGTACACTTTCACAATGACCTGATCAAATTTCAGTTCAGGCGGTCTTGGAAATGTGTCTAATGTTCGAACCAGAAGAGTAAGACAACCACAAAAAGAAACGTAACAATGACAAAAATATGACGAAATAACAAATGCTATTTGAGTTTTGTTTTAAAGAATGAGGATTATATTAAAGAGCTTTGAAAAGAGAAAGAAAATAATTTGCATTTCTATAGCACCTTTCATAACCACAGGAAATCCCCCAAATGCTTCATGGCTAATCTAGTAACATAAAAAAAATGCAGATACTATTGTAATGTATGAAATGGCAGCCAATTTATACACAGCAAGACCCCATTAAAAAAAGGCAATACGGTAATGACCAGATAATCTGTCTTAGGGATGTCGGTCGGGGTATAAATATTGGACGGGACACCGGGAAGAACTTCCTGGCTTTACTTTTAAATAGGGCCATGGGATCTTATAGAACCAGCTGAGGAGGAAGATGGGGCCTCAGTCGAATGTCTCATCCCGAGACAGATACCTCACATTCCAGTTATCAATCAACTTGAAAATTGTTGTTGCCGTTTGTGTTGCAGTAACGGGAAGGACATCTGCCAAACAATGAATTGTATTGCCGACCCTTCTTGGAATGTGTGGGTCATTGCATTTAAATATTGAGTGAGAGGCCAGGAGCACATCTCTGGAATAAATTGCTGATGGATGGTGGATGGATTTAAAACCCTGCCGTAATTGAAGGAGTCAGCAGAATCCGAGAGGTCCAGCAGCTAAAGTGGTGGTTTTCTCTTGTGGTTTTTGTGGGAACGCCCAGCCTGCAATGATTTCTTACTGAAATTCTGCTTAGTGATTTCTCAAGAGAGCAACCATGGTTTCAAACTTCACACATTGTTGGACCAGTAAGAAGGCTTCACAGGCATGTGGTGACAGAAGGAAGTGAGTCCAGTATTCTGTCAATGTCAATCTACAGATCCTCCTGGACAAGATTCGCCAACGGTTGTACCATCTGCTGGGCTCCCCAGGAAGGAAACTGTCTTAATTGGTCACCAGAGCCATGCAGAGGAGGTGAATGGTAATAAATGACATCTCACTCATCCCCAGGGAAGCAGATTTACTTTTTAACCTAACAAAACTACATGGATAGAATGAACATCAACAGGTTTCTGGGGTTTCTTGGCAAGAGTCCAACAAAAATTACAACCATAGTTGCGAAAGTCAGTTTTGTGGCCAACTCCCGAAGGACAATCTAGATTCAGAGGACTCAGCTGAGATCACTTTCACAGCCAACAATAGCTATTAGTTTTAATCAAAGTAATATGTAGATCTGCACAACTGTGAAAAGCCTTTCCGTTTCCCTGCTCCACCATGTAACTGCTGTGATTTATAGGATTGAGTAGGTATGCTATCCGTGTGTTTCTAACTCCACCTGACACTGATATGCAGCGTAGGATCAAGGTAATGTGCTTTCTAACTGCTTTTTGAGTTACGTTTGGAATTATCTGGCATTTACATTAGGAGAAGTCTTGCACTGATATACGTTTAGTATTATTCAGACATCCAATGAAGCAATAAATATAATTTACATCTAGTTCACTTAATTCTCTACTGGTTCAACCAATGTGCCATTTTTTAAGTGTGAGTCACTGATCACTGAATCAGTCCTCACATTGGCTACGTCAGGAGTTAGATGCACTGCTCTGATTTAGGTAAATGAAAAGAAACTCGTTGCTTACTTTTTAATCACTTTACTGATTAGTTTTTTTTGTCAGTATTGTGAATGAGGAACTGGAATTGAAAAAAACATTGAAGAGAAACCACTCTATCTAAATACTGAGTATGTTTCTATACCCTATGTAGATGTCATAACTTGTTTCATTATGTTAAAGGTGACATATGAATTCATGTAGTTGTTTTTGTTGTTGACCCTCTACTTATTTTAGATAGGACTGGAGATGTACACACGTAAATCCTTGAAGGTGATATGCATGTGGAGTTGAGAATGCTATTTAGAAGCATATGGGGTCTTTGACCTTGTAGACAGAAGTAAAGGTTAAGTTGCCATAGTCCCAGATGTCTATAGGCTGCTCTCCCCTTTGAGGGGTTTAACCTGAGGATCACCACACCTCAGGCGAGGCGCAAGGCTGAGCAGTAGTGGCCTTCATTACGAAAAAAAGGAAACCAGGCTAAATTTTTATAATGATTAAGTCTCAACTGCAGTATTTAGTCCAGTCCTTGACACCACCTGCTTGGAAGGATCTCAAGACAACAGAGAGCGTGCAGAGGAGATTTATTAGATAAGTACCAAGGATTGTGGACCTCAGTAAGGTGAAGAGACTAAAGAAACTGAGGTTGTTCACGTTAGAGCAGAGACAGGAAAAGCAAAGCAAAGTAGAGGTGCTTAACATCTTGAATGGTTTTGGCAGAGTAAGACCATAAGACCATAAGATCACAAGATTGGGGTGGCACGGTGGCACAGTGTTTAGCACTGCTGCCCCACAGCGCAGGGACCAGGGTTCAATTCCGGCCTCGGGTCACTGTCTGTGTGGAGTTTGTGCTTTGTCTGCGTGGGTTTCCTCTGGGTGCTCCGGTTTCCTCCCACAGTCCAAAGATGTGCGGGTTAGGTTGATTGGCCATGCTAAATTGTCTCTTAGTGTCAGGGGGATTAGCAGGCTACATATGTGGGGCTATGGGAATAGAGCCTGAGTGGGATTGTGGTTGGTGCAGACTCGATGGGCCGAATGGCCTCCTTCTGCAGTGTTGGGATTCTATATAAAACATAGGAGCAGAATTAGGTCACTCAGCCCATCGAGTCTGCTCTGCCATTCAATCATGGCTGATATTTTTCTCATCTCCATTCTTCTGCCTTTTCCCCATAACCCCTGATCCTCTTATTAATCAAGAACCTATCTATCTCTGTCTTAAAGACACTCAATAAGTAAGTAAGGATAGTGGCTGGAATTTTACCATCCCGCCCGCCACAGGAATCGGAGCGGGTGGGGGCGGACCATAGAAAGGTCCGTTGATCTCAGGCAGAATTTTACCCACCCGGAGTGTTTGTAGTGGAAGATGGGTCACAGATTTAAGGTGATTAGCAAAAGAACTAGAGATAAGATGGGGAGAAACTATTTAACACAGATCATGTTATGATCTGAAATGTAACGGAGATGGAGGCAGACTCAATAGTAACTTTCAAATGAGAATTGGGGAAATACGGGGCATGGCCATAGATAAATGACAGGAGAAAGGGACAAAGTGAATAGCTCTTTCAAAGCAAACACAGACACACTGGTTCACATGGTCTCCTGTACTGCACCATTCTATGATTCTATTATTCTTTGATTCATTGGCCTCTGGCCAAAACGATGTTATTCTTCTGTGAGAAACTTAAGATATTCTGAGAATTGTTGGAATTCTGCACTGTTAAATAACAAATTATCCATCTTAACAACTTCCAGAATTTTATGTAAGGCAAAGATTTTTATCATGAAATTTCTTCACAATATGCAACATCACAGAAATAATACTCCTTCCTTCAGCTTTTGCGTCTGTTTGTTTAGGTTTACATTGCTTAATATTTAACTTTGTAGCAGTCACCTTTGGCTGATATTCCCCATCTGCTTTCAGAGAATTCAGTCAACCACATTTTCTAACACACTTCATTCAGATCATGTTCTTTTGTTAACAGTATCATCATTTGGGTGTGTAATGATTGGTTAGGACCACTTTGGGACGACTGTAATCATCTCTATCCTCTGTAGTAATCATTGTTTTAAGAGTTCTTGTAACTGCTCCTCGTCAGAAAGTAGCAATATGACCGGAATTTTGTAGCCGCTCTCACGCCCAGCAGGTTCTCTGGTCCCGCAGCAGTGAACGGAGATTTGGCTGAGCGCCACATTCTCTGACCTCGCTTGCAGCGTGGGTGTGAATGGCCAGAAAATTCCAGCCAATGTTTTTTTCTGTTCATGGAAAACATAGAAACATAGAAAACAGTAAAGGAATTAAGGGTTATGGTTATGGTGAGTGGGCGGGTAAGTGGGGCTGAGTCCACGAAAAGATCAGCTATGATCTTATTGAATGGTGGAACAGGCTTGAGGGGCCAGATGGCCTACTCCTGCTCCTAGTTCTAATGTTCTTATGTTCTTAAAATAGGTGAAAGAGTAGACCATTCGGCCCACCGGGCCTGCACCATCATTCGATATGATCATAGCTGATCATGCACTCCCAGTATCCCACTCTCACTTTCTCTCCATAGCCTTTGATGCCCTTAGCTGCAAGGGCCACGTCCAGCTCCCTCTTGAACATATCTAATGAACTGGCCCCAACAGCTTCCTGTGGTGGAGCGTTCCACAACTCTGAGTGAAGAAGTTCTTCCTCATCTTAGTCCTGAATGGCTTCCCCTTATACTTAGACTGTGATCCCTCATTCTGGACTTCCCCAACATCGGGAACATTCTTCCTGCGTCTAGCCTGTCCAGTCCCATCAGGATTTTATATGTTTCTATGAGATCCCCTCTCATTCATCTAAATTCCAGTGAGTATAAGCCTAGTCGATTCTGTCTCTCTTCATATGTCATTCCTGCCGTTCCGGGAATCAGTCTGGTGAAATTTTGCTGGATTCCCTCAATAGCAAGAATGTCCGTCCTTAGACTAGGAGACCAAAACTGCACACAATACTCAAGGTGTGGCCTCACAAAGGCCTTGTATAACTGCAGCAAGGCATCCTCACTCCTATACGAAAATTCTCTCAGGATTTTCAGTGCTACATTTTCCAGCACCTGTTTAAAATGACAAGGAAAGGTCCATCACCACCAATGCGTACTTGGAAAATGTATGCATGACTCCAATCTTTGTCTCTTTAAAACTGTGAAAAGGGGAAAAAAAGCTCATATAGCACTTTTCATGGACACCACGTATCTCAAAATGTTGTACAGCCAATTAAATACTTGCAAAGCTTTTTTTTGTTCTTTCAAGGGATGTGGGCATTGTTGGCTATGTCAACATTTTATTGCCCATCCTTAATTGCCCATCTGATGATGGTGAGCCACCTTCTTGAATCACTGCAGTCCATGTGGCATAGGTACATCCATAGTGCTGTTAGCAAAGGAGTTCCAGGATTCTGATCCAGCGACAGTGAAGGAATGGCAATATATTTCCAAGTCAGGATGGTGTGTGGTTTGGAAGGAAAGTTGCCGGAGCTGTTGTTTCCTTGCATTTGCTGCCCTTATCCTTCTAGATGTTGGAGCTCACAAGTTTGGAAGGTGCTGTCGAAGGAACCTTGGTGAGTTGTTGCAGTACATCTTGTAGATGGTACACATTGCTACCACTGAGTGCCGATGCTGGTGGAGTGGGTGGATGTTGTCATTGTTGTAATATAGACATAATCTTCTTTCTGCTTCTCCACATCTACCACAAAAACTTCAGCAGTTGGACGGAAGTTTGATTGACAGTGGTAGAGTGGGAGAATCATAGAATGTCTGCAGTGCAGAAGGAGGCCATTCGGCCCATCAAGTTTGCACCTACTCTCTGACAGAGCATTTTACCCAGGCAATACCCCCATGGCAGAGCACTGCAGAACAAGTAGGGGAGTCCCAAATCTGCTTGTGCTAACAAAGTATGAAAGTGATGCACTGGAACTGGAGTGCCACCGGCTGGTCATGGTGAGCCGGGGGTCTCGGATGAAGGTAAAAGTGTACGTCCCAGGTGCTGCGGGTACACGAAACATTATGAGCTCCTGTCATCAAAAAGTGAACTGTGCCAGCCAGAGTGCACACTGAAGCTCCAATGCAGATGGTACCATGCAATAGGTCTGCATTGCCTCATCAGCCCACCTAACATGCATAGTGACTATGAAGATTGCATTTACTGATCTTGTGCCTTCCTTTCACAGACGTGCCCATGTGCAGGAGCAGCTGTGACTCCGAGCACACTCTATAATGCTCCCAGGATGACAGCGTTCCTGCACCAGCGTCACACTGTCTTTCGGAACCGAGCACCAGTGCAGATACTCACATGTCGGTGGGCATTAGGTCATCGTTTCCGTGTGTAGTGCACAGTGGTGAAGGCACACCACACTCTGAACCCAACTGATGGGAAACTGGCATAATCAGATCAGCCACCTGTTTAACACACTGCTAGATTGCATTCTCAACTGGAGTACAAAAGAGATTTGAAACAAATGAAAATGGCATGTCAATTAACACGGTTCTGGGCTTTGGGAATACAAGAATAGTAATTATTTTGTTCATTTCTGCAGTGCCTGGAGCATTAAAATGACCTCTCACTGACTTCTCTAATTGTCAAAATTGCTTGTTGCCAACTTTCCTTTACGTATCTTGTAGTTTAATTGTAACCACTACAACATAAGCCAACCTCAATTTAAACAAGTTGGGCTCTGTTTTGTGCTGCTGGGCAAGTGTTAGGTACTCTACGGTGAACCAAAAATAACAACCGCCCAGGTTTTACTCCGACTAATCGAGTTGGGGGACTTCTCACATAAGGTATCATTTTCCAAATTTGTACTCCCAGCAGGGAGACTGGCATTCTAAGAATCTGTATTGGAAATTCAGGTGCATGCTACCCACGATTTTGCAATCAGTTAAAATGAATCTCTGTGCTGGGAGTATGAAATAGGAAATTAACCCCTCAGGTTACCCCCTCCCACCCCACCCCCCCTATTATTCAACAAGCTAAGATTAAATAACTGTACCCTAACTATAATGTTGTTGATAAAGCCCTTTTGGAGCAATGTATAGAACAAAAACAGCTTTTGAAAATTTGCTTTCCAACAAATACTGGGCATTAAGTCCGGATAGTGTTCCTGTCATAAAACAGCGAGGTTATTTTGTCAATACTTGGAGGGGGAAAGAATTCATTTTTAATGGGAAACCTAGTTGCCTGTCAGCAGCGCGGTTTGGTTGAGCCCACAGAAATGACCCATCCATCATGCGCCATGTCAGCAAGTACATGCTTCATGTTAATTCACCACAGCGTGGCCAATCTGATTGTGTGCCTTTGGTATGAATTTCTATGTTTTATTTTTCAATTCCCAAAGGCTATTCCTCCTGGAATACAAGCCTGGCATCCAGTTCAAATTACTGGTGTTCTTCACAGAGACTTCTAACTCTACACTAACTCTGTACCAGCTGCTTTTGCTTTACTTTACATGAAGAAAACCTGTGTGTCATCTCATGAGCCAATTTACAAAGGGTAATTTTTTCCATTTCCTGGTTCCTGCACTTACATGCCAGTGACCTCTCACTCTGTTTGTGTAGCTACAGATAAACCTCATAATAAATTCAAATGCAAAGTACATTCTCTGTGCCTCAATTTTAACAAACTGATTAACGCATTGTTTCTAAACATGCTTACAAATTTCTGAAACATTTGCACGGAAGGAAATATTGGTGCCGTCAAGGGGATAGATCAGTGTGCAGAAACAAAATCATTTAAAAATCCATTTTTATTTATTAGGTTTATCAGTAGCGTAGCTCACATGGTTGTTGCAAATGAAAACATGCAATTGTTTATGCGGGTTACTAAACGTCACAGTGTATTGCTGAAAAAAGAGATATCAAAGCATTTTGTCTTGCACTCATTAGGACACTCATTCGCAACAATATCAGTATGAGGGGAAAAATGTTGTTGATAAAGCCCAAACAACAATTTATAGTGTACAAGAAGAGAATGTTGTTTTGTTAGCAAGTGGACTTTAATTGGTAGAAGTGTTGCCATGAAGAAAGCACCAGTTGATTGGGACAGGCAGATAACTACCAAGCATTGTTTGACATTTAAACCAGGCAGCTTGACCCTGATAGGTCAAGACAATGCCCTGGGGAATGAGTTAGCAAATGGCTGTCACTTACTTCGTTTAGCTAAGACAGGCACAATGTGTGTACATGTTCTTTCTGTCTTTAAAGAACAGGGTTTTGTGTACTAATATATGTAGCCTCCAGTACACACAAATGTGCCACACTGCGAGCCCGAATGATAATCTTAAATTGGTTGTTAGCCTAATTCTTAGCACACTGAGGATTATAGATTGTTTTCTCCTTATACTTGCGTTCTTGTGGAGGGTCCTGTTGAGTGCAAGAGGAAAAGCTTCAACATGTCTCCTTTTTTCAGCAATACCCTATTATAATAGTTCTGGTTAGTACTACCAAATGATTAAATGTCTAAGAATTACAGAATGGATATAATGATGTACCTGGGCTTGACCGATTAATGGTTATGTTTCTGGACCATGTCCAAAGGCCTGGACTAATGATCTAGAGACATGAATTCAAATCCCAGCACAGTAGCAGGGGAATTTAAGTTTAATTAATTAAATAAAAGGTTAGGTGACCACGGGTGGAATTTAATCATAGAAACCCTACAGTGCAGAAGGAGGCCATTCAGCCCATCGAGTCTGCACCGACCACAGTCCCACCCAGGCCCTACCCCCACATATTTACCCGCTAATCCCTCTAACCTACGCATCCCAGGACTCTAAGGGGCAATTTTGAACCTGGCCAATCAACCTAACCCGCACATCTTTGGACTGTGGGAGGAAACCAGAGCACCCGGAGTAAACCCACGCAGACACGAGGAGAATGTGCAAACTCCACACAGACAGTGACCCAAGCCGGGAATCGAACCCGGGACCCTGGAGCTGTGAAGCAGCAGTGCTAACCACTGTGCTACCGTGCCGCCCACTAACCACTGTGCTACCGTGCCGCCCACTAACCACTGTGCTACCGTGCCGCCCAATTTAATGTAATTAATTTAATTTTAGCTGCTAAGAAAATGCAGAATAAGAATAAAACATAATAGATAATTTAACCTGCGGACCTCCAGCCCCGCCAAGGCCCTGCACACCTGAAAGTTCCTCACCCCACCATGGCAACGGTTGACTTACCCTTGTGCACCCTGGAGGTTAGAGCAGTGGTACTCACCTCCTCGCTTACCCTCACAATCCACGGTGCCTGGACCACATTTCAAAAGCTCAGTAGTGATTTATGCCTCTGGGGCTTCCCACTGGGGAGGTGGGAACATTCTGGGAGGAGGTTGATTGCGTGCCAAACTCGCTAATGAGATTGAAATCAAGTCAACCTCATGCTAATCAGTCTCGCGGCCCTGCAGGGCAAGATCTGGTTTGCGCCAGCAGAAAAGGACCAGAAAGATTGCCAAACTGTTTGGCGTCAGATGCAAAACCCTTCTTTGTGCCCGCACGCAATTCTCCCGGATTAGCACAATCTGTGCCAGACACAATGCAGCTGGAAAATTGTGGCCATTATATTATTCAGAAATATGTCTTATACATGGGTGGAATAGTAGCACTGCTACCTCACTCTGTGCAGAGTTTGCACATTCTTCCCGTGTCTGCGTGGGTTTCCTCCAGGCGCTCCAGTTTCCTCCCACAATCCAAAGATGTGTGAGATAGGTTGATTGGCCATGATAAATTGACCCTCGTGTTAGGGGAATTAGCAGGGTAAATGTGTGGGGTTTAGGGAATAGGGTTTGGGTGGGTTTGTGGTCGTTGCAGACTCAATGGGCCGAATGACCTCCTTCTGCACTGTAGGGATTCTATGATTCAATCGCAAAGGACAATAGAATGAGTGCCATATTATGCAATCAGTTTATGACTAATCTCTTTCAATTTAATTTTCATGCATAAATCTGGGAACTAAACACTGAGAACAGCGCACAACTGAAGTTCACAAAAGATGTGCAGATTTTCCTCAAACCCCAATTCCCGTTAACGTTTTCACTGAATTAGTGACTCACTGGTGGCAAACTCCATGAGAAACATCTGTTTATCTTTACTGTTTCAGAAATAAAATAAAAATGAAAAGTCTGTAATCTAAATAATGATTTAGCTACTCACCACTTGCCTAGATGAATGCAGCTCCACCAATGGGCCGAATGGCTCGACACCATCCATATCAAAGTAGCCCACTTGATTGGCACCCTATCCAGCACTTAAACATTCATTCCTTCAACTACACAGCGGCAGGGGTGTGTACCGTACACAATATGCCCTGCATCAACTTGTCAAGCCTCCTTCGACAGCCCCTTTCAAACCCAGGACCTCTACCACCGAGGACAAAGGTAGTAGGTGTATGGAAACATCACTGCCTGGAAGTTCCCTTCCAATCCATTGGCTATCCTGACTTGGAAATGTATTGCTGCTCCTTCACTGTCACTGGGTCAAAATCCTGGAACTCCTTCCCTAACAACACTGTGGGTTGTACACCACTTAGACTGCAGCAATTCAAGAAGGTAGTTCACCACCACCTTCTGAAGGCCAATTAGGGATGAGCAACAAATGTTGGCCTTTCAAATGATATTCACATCCCATGAACAGATCAGAAAACCTCTAATGCGTTACGAAAAATATCTTTCAACACCCAAGTGCAGTCCTCCAGGACAATTACCGATCTAGATGGTTGTCATTGTATCCAACTGATGTACTTAGTTTAGACAGACGAAGATTATCAATGTATGTTGTAAACAGTGCTGGATTTAGACTTGGTGAGGCCCTAAGCTATATAAAGCTTGGAGGCCCCTTGTTAAAAAGTTACACCAAAAGGTCTCACAAAGGTGCGTACCAAAACAGGACCTTGGGTCGCCACAAAAAAATTGAAAACATAATTATGCCTTTTAATTATTTAATAGCAAGGTATTTAAAGTGAAAAATACAAATTATTTTCAAATGAATGCATTTACTGATTACGTATTTATCATTTGGCTGGCTTGATCTCTCTCATAGATTTTGGTAATTTTGGTAATTTTTTGAGTTGCTCGTCAAGCTGGTGCTTTCTTTTTCTTTTCTGGTATCCGCTCTTAAATGTTCTCAACATTGTAAACCTTCTGAAATTTTGTGAGGCCCCTGCGGATTGTGAGGCCCTAAGCTGTAACTTGTTCAGCTCATGCCTAAATCCGGCACTGGCTGTAAACTATCTGCCTGTATTTAAATAGGGTTGCATCAGTCCCATTTGTTTTAGGGCTCCAAGCCTACAGACAAATTTTCAGATCACTGGTTGGTGTTATCAGACTGCACTATCCACTTCTCTATCCACTGAGTTCTCTGTCTGGCTCTCCACTGATGTCAAAAATGTAAGTTGAGCATCTTCATCTTGAATGATCCTCTCTTGAATCCCACCTTCACACTAATCTTCCAGCTATCCTGTCACTTGAAGAACTAACAGTTACACAGCCCTTCAAATGTTCTGATCTTTTACTTATCATTAAATTTCAGTGTCTAATCCTGGCATTATACAGCAAAGAGAACTGCACAGAAGCATTTAGCTTTGAGTTTTTTAATCCAACCATCATTTGTGGGTGTTGCTGGCTAGGTCAGCATTTTACCATCCCTAATAGTTGCAAGGTAGTGGTAAACTGTCTTCTTGAATTGCTAAAGCCATGGGTGTAGATACACTCACAATGCTGTTAGCAAGTGTACATTGGAATGTATCTGTATCAGGAGATGTGTGACTCCCAAGATTTTGACCAAACTACAGTGAAGTAATGGTGATATAGTTCCAAGTCATAGGCATGATAGAATCCTGACAGTGCAGAAGAAGCCATTTGGCCCATCGAGTCTGCACCGACACTCTGACAGAGTATCTTACCCAGGCCCTCTCCCTTGCCCTATCCCCGCAATTCCATACATTTCCCTTGGCTAATCCATCTAACCTACACATTTTGGGACACTAAGGGACAATTTATCATGGCCAAGCCACCTAACCTGCATATCTTTGCTCTGTGGGAGGAAACCGGAACCCAGGCAGACAGGGGGAGAATGTACAAACTGCACACCAGTAGACAATCACTTAAGGCTGGAATTGAACCCGGGTCCTTGAAGCTGTGAGGCAGCAGTGCTAACCACCGTGCAGCCGTGCTGCCCTTAAGTCAGAATAGTGTGTGACTTGAAGGTTGTGGCGCTCCCATACATCCCATACAATAGCTGCCCTTGTCCTGTTAAGTGATGGAGATGGTGGGGTTTGGAAGGTACTGTTGAAAAAGGCTGGATGTGTTGTTGCAGTGCATCTTGTAAATGGTACACACTGCTGCAATTGTGTATTGGTGTTGGGAGAATTGAACTTTTAAAGTAGTGAATGGAGTGCCAATCAGGCAAGCTGCTTTTTCCAGGAAGGTGTTGAGAAACGGTTAGATTCTCTCTTGTTGGAGATGGTCATTGCCTGGCCCTTGTGTGGAGCAAATGTTACTTGCCACTTATCAACCCAAGCTGGAAACTTGGCCTCCAACAATCATAACCATCTTCCTTTGTGCTAGATTATTCCCCAAAATGCTCATCAAACTACTCTCGAATATCAGCTTAATGATGCAAGGTGTCGCTGACTATGCTATGAAGGAGTACTTATCTAGCAGTAACCTGCTCACTGACACTCAGTTTGGGCTCAGCCAGGGCCACGTGGCTCCTGATTTCATTACAGCCTTGGTCTAAACATGAACAAATAACTTGAATTCCAGAGGTGAGGTGAGAGTGACTGCCCTTGACATCAAGGCAGCATTTGATCATATCAAGGAGCCCTGCACCTGACCTCCAAAATTCAGTTTGGACCGAGGCTGTAATGTGGTCTGCAGCTGAGCAGTCCTGGCAGAACCCAATTTGGCATTGGTTAGCAGGTTATTGATAAGCAAGTGTTGTTTGCTAGTACTGTCGACAGCACCTTGCTGATGTTTAAGACCAGACTAAATGGATTGTATCCAGACAGTTTTGATTTTCCCTGTCTTTTGCAGGTAGGACATACAGGGCAATTTTCAGCTTTTTTAGGTAAATGCCAGAGTTGGAGCTGCACTGGAACAACATGGCTGGTGGCATGGCCAGCTTTAGAGCACACATATTTAGCAAAACAAAGATTCCCCCCACTCCTTATGTCCAATGCCGCTTATTCCAGAAAAAACACTTATCTCAGGAATTACTTGCTCCATCTGGGTGTTGGCCTAGATGCTGGGTGACCCTGTTTCCTCCTCTCCCTTATGCTGTGAGCCATGTTCTCCTGCAGATAGAGAGGAAGAGAGTTAGTGAGTGGCTATTGTAAAAGAAGGTGAACATGTATTTTGCTTCTCCAGGTAATGGGCATTCTAAGAAGGAGAAGGAGCAAGTTGCACTCAGGGTGAGAAGGCTTTCAAAAGGAAAACCTGTGAGAAAAGGGTCAGGAGAGGAGTTAATTATTTTGTAATAGATAGCAAATGAAAACAGCTCACTGTAAGTACCAGCTTTGAAGGCAGCACCCGGTGAGTTTTGCTATTCCCTCATCATTGGTGGAGAAGGATTTGACCTTAAGACCATAAGATTTAGGAGCAAAATTAGGCTATTCAGCCCATCGAGTCTGTTCTGCCATTTGATCATAGCTGATATGTTTCTCAAACCCCTTCTCCTGCCTTTTCCCCATAACAGTGATACAGTGAAGAGAATGTTCAGACTACTAGGAGGCAGCTGTTATCAAGTGACATGGAAATATGAAGACCTTTACTTGTTGCTTGTGGCTCTGATCATATCATTGACATTTTCCTGCATTATTTCCAGACCTTGGGGTTGATGCTCCTTGAACTTATGAATGCTCTAGCGCTAATAAAAAGAAAGCAAGTTAAACTAATGAACAAACTTTGCTGGCAAAAGTCTCACGGAAGTCTAAGGACAGGATTTTCCCTGAGGCTTCTGAACCCTGCCATCAGAGGATGGGCAAAGGTCACTCAATTTGATTTTTCCTGTAGCAGAATATAAATAGCCAGAGGTGGGCTCATTGTCCAATTAAGGCTGTGGGCGGCACGGTGGCACAGTGGTTAGCACTGCTGCCTTGCAGCGCCAGGGACCTGGGTTCAACTCCTGGCTTGGGTCACTGTCTGTGCAGAGTCTGCACATTCTCCCCGTGTCCGTGTGGGTTTCCTCCGGATACTCCAGTTTCCTCCCACAGTCCGAAAGACTGGTTGGGTGCTTTGACCGTGCTAAATTTTCCCTCAGTGCACCTGAATGGGCGCCGGAGTGGGACGACTAGGGGATTTTCATAGTAACTTCATTGCAGTGTTAATGTAAGCCTACTTGTGACACTAATGAATAACCTTTAAACTTTAACTTTAGGATGGTAGGTGAGTTCTTGATGCTCAGGGGCTGATTAGAGACCTTCCAGCATTAAAATAGCAGCAGGTTGCCATGGAAGACAAGAAGGGAGAAGGTGCCTCAAAATGGAGGCAACCTCTCTCCAAACCTTTTGAAGTTTAAATAAAAAATGACTTTTGCTGCCAAGCTATCACAGGGGGATTGAGGTGAAAGAACCCATGGGAGAAGGCCTGTGTTTGCTGCTGTACCCAGGAGATCTCCGGCAGTCAGCTAAACTGGCCCCCACGCCCTCCGGGAACACTGAAGACCAACTGGAAAGTCTCAGTTGGCCACCATTAATTGGCCTCAGGTGCCTGTTGGCAAGCTAAATCAACTACCCACCCACCGCAGGTGGGCAGGAAACTCTGCTGCCTCTCCATCTTATGTACGCAAAGGTGGGCTGGAGGTGGCTTAAGTGACCAGCACATGGCCATTAAGGTCTCATAGAATCATTGAATCCTACAGTGCAGAAGGAGGCTATTCAGCTATCGAGCTGCACCGACCACAATCCCACCCAGGCCCTATCCCCATAACTCCATGCATTTACTCTAGCTAGTCCCCGTGACACTAAGGGGAAATTTAGCATGGCCAGTCCACCTAACCTGCACATCTTTGGACCGTGGGAGGAAACCCATGCAGACAAGGGGAGAAAGTGCAAATTCCACACAGACAGTGACCCAAGCCCAGAATCGAAACCAGATCCCTGGTGCTGTGAGGCAGCAGTTCTAACCATTGTGCCACTGTGTTACCCATCTCAAAATATAGTCCCAAAGGTCACCTAGACAATAGAAAAAGAGCTTTAAGTGTTGAATTCCTTTCTATCTCTAGCTCTGCCCATTTCACTGGCATGCCTCACCTGACCTCACATCACCCCATTAACTTCTGCAGAAGTCAAGTTTTGGACAACCCCCCTGGCTAGACTTGAAGATTGAAAAGAACTTTCAACAAGCAGGAATCTGGGAAATTGATTTCTGTTGTACCTCTGCACCTCCATAACTTCAGAAGAACTCATCCCTGATGGAAGAAAATGGGTACAGAGCTGGTCATGAATACGATAATGAGAAATGCATTAAAAAAACTATGGAAGGAGGTAGTGAATGAAAGTGTAAAACAAAAAGAACGACAGTGAGAAGGATCCTGTTGGAGTGGGATAAACAGAAAAAAGACATAGGGGAGAATTTTCCCATTCTGCCCGCCACGGGAATCGTAGTGGACAAGGGGTGGACCAGGGAAATTTCCATTGACCTTGGGCGGGATTTTCCGGTTTGAGGGCGAACATGGCCGGAAATTCCCACCCACAATGTATTCTAATATTTGCCTGAAACTAACAGCATTGTCGATTTCAATAAGACCATAAGACATAGGAGCAGAATTAGGCCACTCGGCCCATTGAGTCTACTCCGCCATTCAATCATGGCTAATTTTTTTCTCATCCACATTCTTCTGCCTTTTCCCCATAACCCTGATCCCCTTATTAATCAAGAATCTATCTATTTCTACCTTAAAGACACTCAATGATTTGGCCTCCACAGCCTTCTGCGGCAAAGAGTTCCACAGACTCACCACTCTCTGGCTGAAGAAATTCTTCCTCATCACTGTTTTAAAGGATCATCCCTTTAGCCTGAGGTTGTGCCCTCGGGTTCTAGTTTTTCCTACTAGTGGAAACATCCTCTCCATGTCCATTCTATCCAGGCCTCGCAGTACCCTGTAAGTTTCAATAAGATTCCCCCTCTTCCTTCTAAACTCCAATGAGTACAGACCCAAAGTCCTCAACCGTTCCTCATATGACAAGCTTTTCATTCCAGGGATCATTCTTGTGAACACCCTCTGGACCCTTTCCAAGGCCAGCACATTCTTCTTTAGATATTGGGCCCAAAACTGCTCACAATACTCCAAATGGGTTCTGACCAGAGCCTTATGTAGCCTCAGAAGTACACCCCTGCTCTTGCATTCTAGCCCTCTTGACATGAATGCTAACATTGCATTTGCCTTCCCAACTGCTGACTGAACCTGCACGTTATCCTTAAGAGAATCTTGAACAATGACTCCCAAGTCCCTTTGTGTTTCTGATTTCCTAAACATTTTTCCATTTAGCAAATAGTCTATGCCTCCATTCCTTCTTCCAAAGTGCATAACCTCACACTTTTCCATTGTATTCTATCTGCCACTTGTTTGCCCACTCTCCTAACCCGTCCAAGTCCTTCTGCAACCCCCCTGCTTCCTCAATACTACCTGTCCTTCTGCATATCTTTGTATCATCTGCAAACTTAGCAACAATGCCTTCAGTTCCTTCCCCCAAATTGTTAATGTATCTTGTGAAAAGTTGTGGTCCCAGCACTGACCCCTGAGGCACACCACTAGACACTGGCTGCCATGCTGAGAAAGACCCATTTATCCCCACTCTCTGCCTTCTGCCAGTCAACCAATTCTCTATCCATGCCAGGATCTTACCCTTAACACCATGGGAACTTAACTTATTTAATGACCACTTTTGTAGTTGTGACACATTTATTCTTGAGTCTGAGCTTTAGTTTAGTTGTAACGCTCACTCACCTCCACATCAGGAATGAATGGTTAAAGCTATAATTTCAGTTAAGACTTCAGTGCAGTACTGCTGGAGTACTGCAGTGACAGTCTTGCCAGCTTTTGGATAAGATACAGAACCAAGCACGCCATTTCACACCAAAACATCTCAAAGAGCTTCCAACATTTAGCTCCTTTTAAAATTTAACAACTGTTGTTGTTTAAACATTTGCGACCAAATATAAAATTATATTTGGTCACAAATCATTTACCTGAATAACAGCAGAGAAACTAAAAAAATTGAAAATCTGACCTGATAATTCTGAAATAGGCCATCAATTCTGAAAAATAAAATTGCATGGCTACGGGGAACAGGTGGGGGAGTGGGACTAGGCGAGTTGCTCATGCAGAAAGCTGGCACAGAGATGATGGGCTGAATGGTCTCCGGTGCTGTAATTTTTCCGTAAGTTGGGAAAGCTATCATTAGTGGTTGTTAAAAAAAATCAATTCTGAAGCAAAGTAGTTCAAAGTTGGATACAGCAATATTGAGGCTAAATCATCTTCTATGTGTTAAAGTTGTGAACAAAACATTAGAGCCCAACGTTCTAGGCATTGATTTCATTGTTTTCTGGTATATTTCAACTGCACCCCCCCACCCCACACAGAATTCTACTGCATTTGCAAGTGGAATTTCAGGAGGCTGTAGGTTCAATTACTTCTGGGAAGCTACTTCACTGCATAATGAGGAAATGGAGTCACGTGAGGAAAAAGATATGTTCACTCATGGATGTGACCATTTGTACATTTATATAAACGTGTTATACAGTAACCTCAGAAGACAAACATCAAACCCGGAGCAATCAATTTCAAACACTTTGTTAAAACCCACTGAAAGGAGTTTGCAAATGGATCAATCTGCACTCCCAAAAATCGTCGAATTCTCAACAAGTAAACCTGAGACAAAGATTTCATTGTACTTTCAGCGTTACAGAGCAATACAATGGAATCTTTATCTCAGTTCCTGGGATTGAAAATGCAATGGTTCCTCAAAGTGGGGCAGGGAAATTGGAATTCTACATCTTATTGTGCAGCATTACAAATGGTCAACAACAACAGATATATTCGTAACAAGTTATTTTATGTGGAAAGACCTCCAATAAGTGGTCCTGTTAACAAGAGGAGTCCAGAGCACCACCTACTATAACAATGAAAGAGAACTCGAAGTATTTAGCTGGAACAGTAAGGAACAGAAGGATAGAGACTCCTTCATGAAATTCCAATGGACTGTGTTGGAAGAAGTTGTCAATTTAATGAGGCAAGTCAAAACGTCATTTGTAAGGATCTGTCACTCACAAAGAAAATTGTGCAAATTCTATTTGTTTTGGTGATGGGATGATAGATATTAGAATAAAGGCAGATCTTATTCTGCTTGTGTTATCATTTGAGGCTAGGAGAAACTCAAATGACAGCCTCTGTCTTTCAGAATCAAGAAAATACTGGCCGGAGCCCCGATCCCTCCTCTCTGACGTCTTCCAGCAAATTAGGGTGATTACCATCACAACCCCGTGACTTATTCGTCTTACATTTTTCAGCGCCTATTCAGTTTCTCTTTCTATTTTCAGTGAAGGATTGACATTTATGTAGTATTTTCCATGACGACAGGACATCTTAAGATACTGTTTGGAGTGTATTCGCTGTTGTAATGTGGGAGACACAGCGGTTATCTTGAGCTCAGCAAATTCTCACAAACAGCAATGTGATAATGACTGGATAATCTGTTTAATGCTGTGGGACCTTTTATAATCAGCTGAGCAGACAGGTGAAGTCTTTCTCCTGTTATTTCTTCCAGTTATTTTTGTATTCTCCTCTGGTACACCTGCATTATCACCTGAATCATCATTTGTACAAATAATTAATTCAAGTTATTTTAATAATTATCTACAACAAATCTTCCTCTGTATTTAGATTATTTCTTTCTCCCTCAGAGGTCTTTTAACTATTGTTTTATTTCTTATATGTTACCTTTACTATGCCCTTTAATATTTAGTGTAATGTGTGTCTCTTCTCACCTCCTTTTCTAGCCTTTTTAACTTCCCTTGACCTCCAGTTGATGTTATAACTGGATGGGAAGATCCCAGAATGGAATCCTAGCATAAAAGACACAACTTTTACTTGTTTTAGAAAACATGGAGGAACAAAGTCACAGGGCAGCCAATTAGCTTTCAACAAGAAAAATACATTTATCAAACATGAAAAGTTTGACTATAATATAACACTTCATTACTTACACCCCCTCCCCCCACACTTATCTTCACAAATGTACCCAGATTTCAAAGACAACACAGGTTACACAATATATCTGATGCTATAATGTTCTCAATAAATGCACAGTCCTTGCAACCCATGAGGTTAACTTGGTCAGACAACAGCCCAATCTGAAACCCAGTGATGGATGCCACTCAATCGATCACCTGTGGATTTCTCCTCAAATTCTCTCCAGATGATTGTCACACGAGTGTTTCCAAACTCCACTCTCAAAAAGACACACTTTAAAATCTTCTTTCAAACAGTGCTTTCCCTCAGCAGTTTTCATCAAGGATCTGCCTCCAGGTCTTCCAACTATCCTTTCAAACAAGGCTTGCTCCAAGCTGTTTTAACAAGGATTCATCTCTAGGTTTTCCAACTTTCCTTTCAGTATTGCTTTTTCTTGAATTGTCACAAGAATCCAAACTTCTACACAAAACACCGGTACTCATTCCCCAACCAAAAACTATTGTTTCTAAAGGCTGGAAATAAGGACACCGAACTTGCAATTGTTTCAGATGTTTGCTTTTTCCCTAGCCAACTTCACCTAGGTCTGCACGTCCAGCTCTGTCTTTAGCTTCAGAGACTAGTACCCTGTTCTGATGGCAGTTCCTCTTTGTTCCTTAAACTTCAAACTTCCTTGTAACTTCTGGTTTCTAGAACTAACTATCCTTTAGCTTTTCTGGAGCTTGCTTTCTTGCCCATTACTCCATTGTATAGCTTTTCTGCTTCAAGCAGAGCTGAGAGTTGTTCCCTCTCCAGCTTCCTGTCTGCAACTGCTTGGATCCAGTTAAACGCTAAAACTCAAAAGGTCTTTCACTAAAAGTGGCCCATGGTTGCTAAGCAACATCTCATTCTTTCCCCAAACTCTTGTTTATTTTTCCCATGGTACACTCTCTCTCAGCACAATAAAAACACAGTTTGTACCAAAACCAAAAGCCCCCAAACAGGCAAAGGCATTTGTTTAACATGAATTGAACTAGAGTTGCATTCTTTCTTATACAAAAACACTAAATTAAACCCACTTAAATCTATACTTGATTTCTAATATTTAATATTGCAAATATAGATCACTTAAACCTACCTCTGTTTCCTGAAACTATTACATTCTCTGTATTTACCATATTTTCACTAGTGTTGGTGCTAATTGTATTATTTTCTTCCCTATTAAGTGTCAATTTAATGTTAATTTCCTTATGTCCATGAAACTCTATATTTTAAGACAAGGCAACGGTATTCACAACATGGCCTGGGGACTGCTAGCAGCCCTTGATTGTTTTTCGTGCGACCACCGCACAACACCACCAGTTGGTATCCTTCTCCTGTACGCCACCTCCCACCACAACCCAAACTTCCCGCATCCTTCCGACTTGATGTCCCACTCTCTCTCTGGCTCCCTTCCTCCCTCTTGCCAACCCTTTCGCAAGCCCTTGCCCAGACTGAAGTGAGAGGGTGGGATAGGGAGGTGGGAGCTGGAAGCAGGCAGTGAGTGAGAGGTGGCGAGCAGTAGGAAGGCAGTGAGTGGGATGGTCGGTGAATGGGAGAGAGGTGGTAAGAGCAGCAAGCAGAGGTGTTGGAAAGTGGGAGAGACAACGAGCAGGAGAGGGGCAGCACATGGGAGAGTGAGTCAGTGTGAGCGTTGGCCAGTGGGAGAGGTAGCAAGAGACTGCAATGCCTCTTTTCGAAAAGACATGTTGCATTCTGTGATATTCAGGCACCTACCAGGGCAGTGGCAGGCCTTCACCCAGGATCAATGAGCCTATGGTGGTAGTCCCGCTCACCAAGGGCTCATGCCAATCAAAGGCCAGCAGCTTTTCTGTACTCAGCAATGCCACTGTGGAGGCAGAGGCTGCTGCCAGTATAACATCTACCTGGTGCCTTGGATCAAGGATGGACCCAGGCACAGGTGAGGGATGGCAATAGAGGGGGTCTAGATGTGGGGTTCGGAGGGTGAAGGGGGATGGGTCAGAAACAATACCAGAGAATTGGCCTTCAGCAGCCTGCCCCCCTTCCTGCTGCCAGGTCACTCGAACTGCCACTCTTCTTTTGAACATGGCATCCTCCCACTGCTGCAGCCTGCAAACAAACGCAACAGAGTTTGTTTGTCATGGTCCCCACTATAATAACTCCAGGAGTCGGCTGCAAAGGAACAGTGCTTTATTGCACAAAATAAAGTAAAGCAAAAACCACAAGCCTGTGATGAACACAACAAATCCCAACCAGGACAATTGAATACTGGACCCACTCAGGGGCCTGCTTTATACAGGGCTTGGTATACGAGCTCCACTTGGTTAGTTAATTACCAATCTCCAGGGAGCTCATAATCAACAAGTTCTACAGGGAGGACAATTAGTGATTCCCCATGCAAGTCACGGGGGTTATTACATTGGCAACCCTCCTGCCCCCCTTTACTTGCTTCTGGGTTACTCCCAATGTCAGCAGAGTGAGATTCTGAAGTGAGCACTAATTGCCCGTTTGAGGGTCTCAATTGACGGCAGGGCAGGAAGATTATTCATGGGCCTTCTGACCATGGAATTTACTGGGGTGGAGGCAGAAAGGGGTGTGGTCCCCACCCGTAACATTTGCACCTTGTTAAATCTGCCACTGCCACCAAACTGGCCA
Source organism: Mustelus asterias (assembly GCF_964213995.1). NCBI lineage: Eukaryota > Metazoa > Chordata > Chondrichthyes > Carcharhiniformes > Triakidae > Mustelus > Mustelus asterias. The sequence goes on along the minus strand of NC_135807.1, from coordinate 41,767,400 downwards.
CAGGGGAGGGCAGATTCTGCCCATGGTGAATGGAGAATCAGCAGGCGGGAGAGGTGGTGAGCAAGAGAGAGGCAGCAAGCAAGGGATGTCATTATGGGGGGGGGGGGAGGGAGAGAGGTGATGAGGGGAACGGTTGGTGAGGGGCAGAGAGACAGCGAGAGGGAGAGAGGTGGGAATGGGAGAGAGGCAATGAGTGAGGGTTGGGGAGTGGAAGGGAAGCAAAGACGAGAAAGATGCTCAAGCAAGATATGCAATAAGCAGGAGAAGCACTGAGTGGGAGGGAGGTGCTGAGGAGAGCAGTGAGCGTGAGAGAAGCAATGTGAAATCTTGCACCTTCCCCTTTGGTGAGTTTGGTGGTGAGGGGGTGGGGGGGAATCTAATCAGTGGGAGGGTGAACAGGCGATAGGCAATGTGCAGGAGAGAGGCAGCAAGCAGGACAGTGGAGGAGAATGGCAAACTACAAAATAACAAAAGGAAATAACAAAAGAAAGACTTCACCTGCCAGCTCAGGTGGATATTAAAGATCTCAGAGGATTATATCCCACCAATTTCTCACTGCCACCCTGATCAGGATTGTGGCAGGAAAGCCCCTGGATAGCCTTCCCTCCCCACTGCCAAGCGAACCCCTAACTAGGCACTTGAGGCCTCATTGCGACCCTGATGGCTTTAACTCAGCAGAAAGTGGGGTCGACTCTGTCAGGGCTGCTTACAGGATCCCTGGAGTGCTGCCTCATCCAAAGGTACTCAGTGCCTGGTCAAGGGACCTCAGTAAGGAGGGACCAATTTCCTTGCTGCATGATCAGCCTCCCTTGCAACTCCCAACCTGCAAACAGCCTCCCCCCACAACTCCCCCACCCCATTCCTGCCCTCCCCCCACCTCCCACCATCACACCTCTGGCTTGAGAAAATTGAAATCAGGATATAGGAACATTTATGTGAATACGAAAACATTCAAAACAAAATTTGAAAGTTACAAGTGTTAATGACTACGGAAGAGAATTCAACTTGTGCCTGAAACCAAGTGACTGCTCCACGCATAAGAGCTTGAGGCCTTGGTCTCGTTAAAAATGCTGCTATTCAGGTAAAAGTGGCTTGAAAGGCACTACATTCACAGGCCAGCAGCATAAGTGGCAATTATTTTTCAAATGAGGCATCTAGATCAGCGACCAGGCAATGGTAAGTAGATTGACATCCCAATGTCTACTTGCAATCATTGCCCCTCCAATCATTTCAACACAGCAATGATCATCACTGAGCGAGGCAGGTGGATTTTGCTTGTGAGCGGTCGGGGTAAGTCAGTTTGACTAAAAGTTGACGTTGAGATTAGACTCCTAAACAGCCAGGACTGTAGAAGCTCAGTGAGGAATGAATCAGAAGTAGATATGGCAAGAGAAAGCTGTGGTTATCAAGCGGAGTGGGAAAGGACAACTCTATTTCTGGGTCACTCCTCAATAGAGGAATCAGTTAACTCTTGAATGCCTTAAGGTGACCTGAAAGAAAAGATGCTCAGGGCTGCAGTGAATTTGATTGCTGGTGGGCTATTTGCAGTAGTTGACTGCCATGACCGAATGTGTTATTACTCCCTCACTGTCTTCATAAAGAACAGGAAGCTTCTTAGTCGTACAACCTCCAAGATGTTAGCCATAGTTGTTCTTTTTAGTTCTGCACTTAGGTTTCTTGATTAAAAGGCCCTGAAATTCTAAGGGGATCTTCCTGCTATTCTGCTGAGCAGAGAAGAATTCTCAAGCGGAATGGCTTGAATACTGTTATTCCTTTTCAGGACACCTTTATTGTCAATGTAATCCTTGCATGTTGAGTTTTTGTTATTGAAACTTATCGTTGTTAATGAAGCTGTATTTCATAGGAAGAGCAGATGAGACTAAGTGGGGATACATTGACTGTTTAAAATCATGAAGAGTTTAAATTGAGTAAGTAAAGAGAAAATATATCCAATTGTTGAAGGGTAGTGGGCACTGATTTAACATAATTAGCAAAAGAACTAAAGACAACATAAGGAAAAACACTTTCACCCAATGAATGGTTCAGATTTGGAATTCACTGTCTGATAGGGTGTGGGAACACAGATTCAATAGTTGCCTTGAAAATGATTAAAGGAGAAAAAGAAATTGCAAGGGTGTGGGAAGAGAGTGGGGAGTGGGTTTTGGATTGTTGTTCTCTACTGTCCTATTCTATGATTCTAAGAAATTATAGTGTCTTAATCAACAATTAATGCCTTAATGTCTACAATGGTTGTTTTCTACAACAGCTAACTTTGTTTTTATGCATAAAGTTTATTAAAGAATGGTGGATAAAATTGTAGAAAAATAATTTATTTCCTATTTCCATAAGGCAGTAGCATACCGCAATAATTATGGGCTCAACCTTCGCAGGGCTAGCAATGCTAGCAATAGAAAATCTCTAATAAACCCAAGCATGGATAATCGATCAAAAATGTGATTCTTCATTTTCTTTGCTTTCCGGTGACTCGTTGGAAAGCACACATATAATCACAGGGCACTGATAAATTCCCCACTATATGTCCAGCAAGGGCTACTTTCCTCATTGAACCTTTAGCTTGTTTGGCTTTCTGGATGCAATTGTAAAGAATCACAGACCCCAATGTCAGGTTTATCCCATCGGATTTGAGTGCTGAATCAGTCGAGAGGGTTAATTATCAACAGTTTACAAGACTAATGTAAATCTGTTTAGTCCATGTTATTAGTTATTAGTTAGTCAAGCCCAGCAGCTGATTGAATAAATTCAGTGTTTCAGTGATCAGGTGTATCAAGCTGGAACTAACTTCAAATGAATGTCCACTTGCCAATCAGCCCTCACCTCTGCCCCAAGGGGAAGGTCAGTGGTTGGTTGTTTCAAATAATTGACAGGTGCAAGCTTGTTCTCACCAGGAGCTCCTCATGAGCAGAATAGGTAAGCTTTGTGAGTGAATGTCACTCTCCTCCTGTCCACAGCATGGTCACACACCTTTCCCTAGATCCAAACATGTTTATCCATCACCAACTGCTTAATAATTGAAGTAGTAGAAATTGCCAGTGTTGATATGGTGTAAGATTGTCATATATCAGATAGTTTTGCTGTCTGTTTAGTTTGGACACAGTGGAATAAGCAATCTATTATAGTCTCTATCTAGTCCTTCCATCCGTCCGTCAATCCATCTACCTGTCTGTCTGTCTGTCAGTTTATCTGCTATTAAAGATCTGAAATACAACATACGCATCCAGCAAGTGTCACCTACGTCCTGTAACGTTGACCCATCACACTTTTTAGTTGCCTTAAAGGTAAACAGCAACAAATCAGCATTAAAAAGGATGAGAGTATACAAATCAAAGGGAGAAGGGGGGATAGAAAATTGTGTAAGGTCTAAAAGGACTTGTGAAAACATATTAACCTTTGCACAGCACGGGAAACTCATTGAATGTATTCTAAAGACATCTGGCCATGTAAATCGTTTGAGTCTCTCAATTATTCCATTGGACTCTTGATGCAACCAAATTAAGGATTGACCCCAGTGTTAAACCAGCTCGCAACAAGCAACTGTATTCATTTCAGGGCTAGAAATACCTAAATCAAACATTCACACATCCATCAATTAGACTTAAAAGAAAGAAGGTTACCTTCATCACTTCGATGCATCATATAAGTATTGAAAGTACCATTCCTCATCCTTAAATTGGAAACACAAACTGAAAAGCCGGTGAGAGAGTAAATGCTCTTAACTTCTGGAGTTCATTATGGCTTTATAGGATAAAACAAACTTTGGGAATGTTGGTCGTTTTTGGAAAATGACAGCAAGTGAATACCACTTGGAATTTATTGTGTTTTTATGGTCTTTTTTTTACTGAGAAGGGGAATAAAAACATGTTAAACATTTCATGGGAAAATATACAATAAGTAAATGCTTAATTGTAATGTTGCTTAATAGAATGAACTGTGCCTAAATCCAATCCAAGATCACTGCATTGGCCAAACCAAATGCAATTATGCTTAGTAATAGGGTGAGTTGGGGTCAAAGGAAGTGAGCTGCTGAGTTTGGAATTAAATACTCTTCTTCAGCAAAGTTTATTGTCAACTACTAAAGCTGCAGTAAATTTTTTGATGAAGGAGTACTGCAACGCTGAAATGTATTGGGCACAGAGCCTGACCTATGTAGTTCCATGGTTTTGCATTGCATGACTTAAGTTTCACATCTGCAAGTATTCAACAACAGGGTGTTCTATGTTTTTGATGTCCTATGAGCTAAAGTGCTCAGTCAAGACCCTAGGCATTGTTCACTAATTCCCAAACCTTCGACATAATGTTTTTAACATGCACACAGCAGTGTACCATTTTAAAAATAAAGTGCCATACTTATAAACTTGAATATTGCTGAAAGTAGAGACATGTTGCTGAAGATTTTTGTCTTGCACTCATCAGGATAAATTCAAGAATGTCAAATTTCAAACGATCGCCGCAATTCATACTACAAGAAGAAATGGTTCTGATTGGCTGGCAAGTTGACTCTGATTGGCCAAGGTCATGCCATGGGGACAATAACAGGGAACTATAGTCTCCCCAAGCTCCCAGGTAATTCAAAAAGGCAGAAAGATTGAACATATTCCTTTTGTTTGCAGAGAACTGGTCCCTGTGTACGAATGTAGGTTTGATTTGATTTGATTTATTATTGTCACTTGTATTCATATACAGTGTGTTATAGTTCAATTCAGAAACTCCAAAGTGTTTTATGAAGCCCACCTGGATCATACATTTTGCCTTTTAAAATTGGCTAGGATAAGCATATGTTTCACTTCAGGTATGATTCAAATAACCCACTAGGGAGCTTTTATCAAACAAAGTTTATTTAAGAATATAGATAATGTGTATAGAAAGGAAATTAGCAAGAACTCTTATCAATTACAAACAAGAAACAAAACAACCACTATAATGTCTAACCCTTAACAAATATACCTAATGTGTTCCAATCAAACCAATCCCATAGACAAAAGACCCTTTTCACAGGTTTAACACATCAAAGAGTAATGCTCACATAATACTGGACTTGAGACCTTTGGATGAAGTCTGCAGTTCTCTGGATCGACTCAGAACAGTTTGAAGTCAGAACAGCTTCCCAGAACCTCAGGTAGACTCTGGTCAAGCCACCAACAGGAGGTTTCCTCTCCAGGAAACTTTCAGCTAACCCGCAGAATTTCCAAAACCAGGGAGAGAGAGAGAGAGACACTGCTTTCAGTCTGATGTCCACTCCCTTCTAAACCAAAAACTGCTGCCAGCCAAAAAAAACATTGAATTCCCTAAGAAGGGGAAAAGAACCTGACCAGAATACAAGATTTTCCTCCTAACAATGCAGGGCCATAAAACCAATCCCAGAGTAAACATAAGCAACCCCCATTTAAATCAGTTAAGGAGCAATTAAAGGACTCATTGTAGTCAGCCCAGCAACAATGAGAAACACAAGCTGAGGCTGTGAGCTGAGAAACACTGAAGACGAGAGAGCTGCAGAGATCATGATTTTTAAAAAAACTTTCTTAAAGGTAGACTAATGTCACAAGTGAAAAGTAATTTCTTGCACGCTATACAGACAAAGTATACTATACATAGAAAAGGAAAGGAGAGAGTGCAGAATATGGTGTTACAGTCATAGCTAGAAAATAGAGAAAGATCAACTTAATGCGGGGTAGGTCCATTCAAAAGTCTGATGGCAGCAGGGAAGAAGCTGTTCTTGAGTTGGTTGGTATGTGTCCTCAGATGTTTGTATCTTTTTCCTGACGGAAGAAGGTGGAAGAGAATATATCCGGGTGCATTGGGTCCTTAATTATGCTGCCTGCTTTCCCGAGACAGCGGGAAGTAGAGATAGTGTCAATGGGTGAGAGGCTGATTTGAGTAATGGACTGGGTTTCGTTTACGACTCTTTGTAGTTTCTTGTGGTCTTGGACAGAGCAGGAGCCATACCAAGCTGTGATACAACCAGAAAGAATGCTTTCTATGGTGCATCTGTAAAAGTTGGTGAGAGTCATAGTGGACATGCCAAATTTCCTTAGTCTTCTGAGAAAGTAGAGGCATTGGTGGGCTTTCTTAGCTATAGTGTTGGCATGGGGGCGGGGGCGGGGGGGGGGGGGGGGGGCGGCCAGGACAGGTTGTTGGTGATCTGGACACCTAAAAACCTGAAGCTCTCGACCATTTCTATTTCGTCCCCATTGATGTAGACAGGGGCATGTCCTCCACTATGCTTCCTGAGGTCACATTGGCACTGCAACTTGAAACTTATAAACTTGTTTGAAACAAAAATGTCTTTTGTGACTCACTAAACATCAGCTCAAGACTGATCATAGTATTCACCACTAAGCCAGAAGGTGGAGAATTCAAGCTCCAATATGGATCTCAGCACAAAACTAAGCATAATACATGCTACACCATCAGACATGCACTTGTTCAGATGGGACTTTAAACCCAACCTACCCCATTCCCCCCACCAAGCCCATCATTTCCTTCTCAATGTAAGCACAAATTTCTACATAGTGCATACTTGAGGAACATTTATCCTTCCACCAACATGACCAAAAGATCTTGTCATTTCTTGTGGGACCTTGCTGTGTGAAAATTAAACTGCTGCATTTTCCTCCATTACATCAGTGGCTTTGCTTCAAAAGCAATTCTAGGCTGTCAAGTGCTTAAGATGTGAAGGGTGTTATGTAATATCAACTTTCCTTTCTAGTGGGTGCAAAATGTTTGGGAACTTATACAAATAGAAGTTCTTTCTGTTGAATTAAGGTGTTATTTTAAATCTAGTAATGCAATTGCATTTCTATTTAAAGAAGCAGCTATAAGAAAAAAATTATAAGTGTATTTTAAGGAGCATTATGTGAGTAGGAGGTGTGAGCAGTTTCTGACCAAGTTAATGTTGATGATAATTTTGTGGTACTTGCTTATTCACTTATGAATCCTGTGATATGCAGGAAGGAAACATGTATCTATGGAAAGGTTGTTATTGGAAATTTGTAGCTGCAAATATTGAAAGACCTAACTTTAAAGATAGTCCAATTATTTTCTTCTTAACATATTTCTAAAATGTATGTTTCTATTACATAAAATAGAAAACAGCAACATAAGATTAGAACACTAATATTACTATAATTATTATTATAGCAATTAGGATATATTCAATCTATTGGATTTGTCCAGCACGTTCTTAACTTATAAAACATTGACCAGAATTTTACAGGCCTGTCACGATGGAGGGGGGGCCGCAAAATGCAGCGAGCTGTTCCAAAGTCCATTGACTTTGGCGGGACCAGAAGATCCTCCCGTGGGAGGGACTGTAAAATTCCACCCACTGTGCAGCAGGCATTTGAATATAATATTTAAGACGTGAATGGTAGAATCCCTACAGTGCAGAAAGAGGCCATTTAGCCCATCGAGTCTGCACCGAATCACCGAAAGAGCATCCCATCCAGTCCCTCCCCTCCACCCTATCCATGTTACCCCGTGCATTTACCATGGCTAGTCCCCCTAACCTACACATCTTTGGACACTAAAGGGCAATTTACTATGGCCAATACACCTAACCTGCAAATCTTTGGACTGTGGGAGGAAACCGGAGCACCCGGAGGAAACCCACACAGACATGGGGAGAATGTGTAAACTCCACACAGAGGGTCACCCAAGGGAACCCAGGTCCCTGAACTGTGAGGCAGCAGTGCTAACCACTGTGCAAACATGCCACCATACTGCATTATTAATGAGTGATGAAGTGCAGGTATCCCATTGGCAGGATAAATGCTGCATTCAGGAGCTCCATTTGCAGGAATCTATTTCTATATTTTGATGATATTCTGTAAAACATCAAAATGATCTTATCTTTAGTCAGCCATGGCTCAGTTAATGACACTCTTGCCCTTGAGATTTAAGAAAATATTTCCAGGGAAGAGAGACTTCAGTTTAGGTGGATAGGCTGGAGAAGCTGGGATTGTTCTCCTTGGAGAAGAGAAGGTTGAGAGGAGATCTGATAGAGCTGTTCAGAATCATGAGGGATCGAGGCAGTGCATACAGAGAGAAACTGTTTCCATTGGTGGATGAGTCAGGAACACAGACCTAAGGTGATTGGCAAAAGAACCAACTTTTCTCTGTCACGGGTTTTTATGATTTGGGATCCACTGCCTGAGGGTTCTTGGCTTTCAAAGGGAATTGGATAAGCATCTGAAGAGGACAAATTGGAGAACTACAGGGAAAAGGAGGGGACGTGCAATTAGTCAAATTAGGTCTTTGCTAGTCTCCCTTCATGCCCTGCTAGGGAGTGACTTAAACCGTTCTCTTCACCGTGGAATATGATCACCAACTAAATCTCAAACTGCTTTCTGTTCATCTGTGGTCTCTCTGTTGCTAGGCAACAGCCCAGTTTTAAAAAAAATTCCCTGTGTTTGCTTTAGAGTCATAAAACTTCATTAAAATGCAAGCATTCTCTGTTAGAACATAGAAAAAATACAGCACAAACAGGCCCTTCAGTCCACAAGTTGCACCAGTCATGTCCCTACCTACCAAGGCTTATATATAGGCTTACCTATAACCCTCCATCCTATTAAGTCCCATGTACTCATCCAGAAGTCTCTTAAAAGACCCTATCGAGTTTGCCTCCACCACCACTGACAGCAGCCGATTCCACTCACCCACCACCGTCTGAGTGAAAAACTTACCCCTGACATCTCCTCTGTACCTACTCCCCAGCACCTTAAACCTGTGTCCTCTCGTAGCAGCCATTTCAGCCCTGGGAAAAAGCCTCCGAGAATCCACCCGATCTATACCTCTCAACATCTTGTAAACCTCTATCAGGTCACCTCTCATCCTTCGTCTCTCCAAGGAGAAAAGACCGAGCTCCCTCAGCCTATCTTCATAAGGCATGCCCACCAATCCAGGCAACATCCTTGTAAATTTTCTCTGCACCCTTTCAATCATTTCCACATCCCTCCCTGTTGGCCTCGGGCGGGATCGTGTGAACTTCAGGCGGATGTATCGGTAAAATTCCACCCTTAGTGTCGGGGGGGGGGGAACTAGCGGGGTAAATGTGTGGGGTGACAGGAATAGGGCCTGGGTGGGATTGTTGTCGATGCAGACTCAATGGGCCAAATGGCCTCCTTCTGCACTGGAGGGATGCGATGTAATGTGGTATGCAGAAGGGAGGCTGCGATGTGAGACGGTGGTTTGGGGTGTCGGGTAATGTTCAAATGAACATCTCATTAAGGCGACGGTTTTGAATAGACTGTGTTTTACATTGTACATGAGGAGATAATCAGAACAGATACGCTGAAGCTGCACTTGGTGTGAAGGAACAGCGGGAAGCTCTCAGAATTTTCATGTGTAGTTATAGGAATGTCAAGGAGAATGACATCAGTGTAAAATGTATTCGCTGTGATTTGACAGGTCCTTCAGAGCAGCAGTGAGGGAGAATATACCCAGCTGGGGGGCCTGGGCTTTACAGCCACATTACCAAAGAGGTGACATGACCACGATACTCACCCAGTCACACTTTTGTGTTGTTGAGGCAGGCCAGGAAGGCAATTACCTCTCCCTCCGGTTAGACTTGACGAATAATAAAAAAAAGTTTGAACAAGTTCATGTTTCCAGTCGGGATGGCGCTTCCGTCTGAGCACTGGACTACACGCAGCCTGGGTGCTCAACCCTACCGAATGGAAACAGAATCTCAATCGAGGATGCAGGGAGGGATTTTCCAGTTGCACCTGCTTCCAGTCGCATCTTTTAAATTGAATTTAAAACTGACACAATTTCTGCACAACGGCAGAAATGTGAATTAAACTGAAACTTAAAGCCATATCTTATTCCTAACATCCATAAATACAGGTAGAATTTATTTAAAACTATCTCTATTTCCTAACACAATATATCAAAAATGTTTCATTAGATGTGAAAGTATGCTGGGATGTAAAGTTGCGATAGGTGTTATATGAATTCAAGGCTGGAATTCTCCGTGCCTGTAAAAAGGAAGGATAGGAAAGGTAGGATTCGAGAGCCGTGGATAACCAGGGAAATTGAGGATCTGATCAAAATGAAAAGGGAGGCGTACGTTAGGTCCAGGCAACTGAAAACAGATGGGGCTCTGGAGGAATACAGAGAACTCAAACGGGGAGTTAGAAGGGCAAAAAGAGGTCACAAAATGTTCTTGGCAGACAGGATTAAGGAGAATCCTAAGGCATTTTATTCATATGTTAGGAACAAAAGAGTTGTCAGGGAAAACGTCGGACCTCTCAGGGGCAAAGGAGGGGAATTATGCTTAGAACCGAAGGGATTAGGGGAGATCCTAAATGAATACTTTGCAGCGGTATTCAAAAAGGAGAGGGACTTGTTGACTGGGAGTGTCTCAGAGGGAGGTGTTGACCCGTTAGAGAGAATCTCCATTACCAGGGAGGAACATAAGAACATAAGAAATAAGAGCAGGAGTAGGCCATCTAGCCCCTCGAGCCTGCCCCGCCATTCAATAAGATCATGGCTGATCTGACGTGGATCAGTACCACTTACCCGCCTGATCCCCATAACCCTTAATTCCCTTACCGCTCAGGAATCCATCCATCCGCGCTTTAAACATATTCAGCGAGGTAGCCTCCACCACCTCAGTGGGCAGAGAATTCCAGAGATTCACCACCCTCTGGGAGAAGAAGTTCCTCCTCAACTCTGTCTTAAACCGACCCCCCTTTATTTTGAGGCTGTGTCCTCTAGTTTTAACTTCCTTACTAAGTGGAAAGAATCTCTCCACCTCCACCCTATCCAGCCCCCGCATTATCTTATAAGTCTCCATAAGATCCCCCCTCATCCTTCTAAACTCCAACGAGTACAAACCCAATCTCCTCAGCCTCTCCTCATAATCCAAACCCCTCATCTCCGGTATCAACCTGGTGAACCTTCTCTGCACTCCCTCCAATGCCAATATATCCTTCCTCATATAAGGGGACCAATACTGCACACAGTATTCCAGCTGCGGCCTCACCAATGCCCTGTACAGGTGCATCAAGACATCCCTGCTTTTATATTCTATCCCCCTCGCAATATAGGCCAACATCCCATTTGCCTTCTTGATCACCTGTTGTACCTGCAGACTGGGCTTTTGCGTCTCATGCACAAGGACCCCCAGGTCCCTTTGCACGGTAGCATGTTTTAATTTGTTTCCATTGAGATAGTAATCCCATTTGTTATTATTTCCTCCAAAGTGTATAACCTCGCATTTCTCAACGTTATACTCCATTTGCCATATCCTCGCCCACTCACTCAGCCTGTCCAAATCTCTCTGCAGATCTTCTCCGTCCTCCACACGATTCACTTTTCCACTTATCTTTGTGTCGTCTGCAAACTTCGTTACCCTACACTCCGTCCCCTCCTCCAGATCATCTATATAAATGGTAAATAGTTGCGGCCCAAGTACCGATCCCTGCGGCACGCCACTAGTTACCTTCCTCCAACCGGAAAAACACCCATTTATTCCGACTCTTTGCTTCCTGTCGGATAGCCAGTCCCCAATCCACTTTAACACACTACCCCCAACTCCGTGTGCCCTAATCTTCTTCAGTGAGGAAGTGTTAGGTTTTTTAGGTAACATTAAAACTGACAAATCCCCAGGGCCTGATGGCATCTATCCTAGACTGCTCAGGGAGACAAGATGTAATTGCTGGGCCTCTGACAGAAATCTTTGCCTCTTCATTGGACACAGGTGAGGTCCCTGAGGATTGGAGGATAGCAAATGTGGTACCGTTATTTAAGAAGGGTAGCAGAGATAACCTGGGTAATTATAGGTCAGTGAGCTTGACGTCTACGGTAGGGAAGTTGTTGGAGAGGATTCTTAGAGACAGGATGTATGCGCATTTAGACCGGAACAATCTCATTAGTGACAGACGGCATGGTTTTGTAAGAGGGAGGTCGCGCCTTACAAATTTGGTGGAGTTTTTGAGGAAGTGACAAAAACGGTTGACGAAGGATATCGTCTGTATGGATTTCAGTAAGGCATTTGACAAAGTCCCTCATGGCAGGTTGGTTAAGAAGATTAAGGCTCATGGGATACAAGGATGGGTAGAAAACTGGCTTGGCCACAGGAGACAGAGGGTAGCAGTCGAAGGGTCTTTTTCCGGCTGGAGGTCTGTGACCAGTGGTGTTCCGCAGGGCACTGTACTGGGACCTCTGCTGTCTGTGATATATAAATGATTTGGAAGAAGGTGTAACTGGTGTTATCAGCAAATTTACAGATGACACGAAGATGGCTGGATGGCGGATAGCGATGAACATTGTCAGAGAATACAGCAGGATATAGAAAGGCTGGAAAATTGGGCAGAGAAATGGCAGATGGAATTTAATCCAGATGAATGCGAAGTGATGCATTTTGGAAGAACTAATGTAGGGGGGAGTTATACAATAAATGACAGAGCCATCAAGAGTATAGAAACACAGAGGGACCTAGGTATGCAAGTCCACAAATCCTTGAAGGTGGCAGTACAGGTGGAGAAGGTGATGAAGAAGGCATATGGTATGCTTGCCTTTATAGGACAGGGTATAGAGTATAAAAGCTGGAGTCTGATGTTGCAGCTGTATAGAACGCTGGTTAGGCCACATTTGGAGTACTGCGTCCAGTTCTGGTCGCCACACCTCCAGAAGGACGTGGAGGCTTTAGAGAGCGTGCAGAGAAGGTTTACCAGGCTGTTGCCTGGTATGGAGGGTCTTAGCTATGAGGAGAGATTGGGTAAACTGGGCTTGTTCTCCCTGGAAAGACGGAGAATGAGGGGAGACCTAATAGAGGTGTACAAAATTATGAAGGGTATAGATAGGGTGAACAGTGGGAAGCTTTTTCCCATGTCGGAGGTGACGATCACGAGGGGTCACGGGATCAAGGTGAGAGGGGCGAGGTATAACTCAGATATCAGAGGGACGTTTTTTTACACAGAGAGTGGCGGGGGCCTGGAATGCGCTGCCAGGTAGGGTGGTGGAGGCAGACACGCTGGCATCGTTTATGACTTACCTGGATAGTCACATGAGGAGTCTGGGAATGGAGGGATACAAACGAATGGTCTAGTTGGACCAATGAGCGGCACAGGCTTGGAGGGCCGAAGGGCCTGTTTCCTGTGCTGTACTGTTCTTTGTTCTTTGTTCTTGTTCATGCCCCACCACCGTTGTCAGCGAGAATGGAGAATTTAGCGCTCAGCCAAATCTCCGTTCTCTGTAACAGGACTGGGGAATCCCAGCTGCAGGTGGGGTCAGAGAATCTGGCCCCAAGTGTTTTTTTTAGGAGTGACATGGATGTGATAGTGGTGGTTATTTCCAGTGCAATAGTACAATGAATTATGTATTAGGTATAGGCTATAATGGCTAAAACTAGCAGTTACCGAATTATTTTTCATTATGGCTCATTAGAAAATCATCTCTTTGTTTCAATGTGTAACAAATATGAATAAAGCTTTGCAGAATAACCTTTCACACTTGCTTAGCAAACAACAAAAATATTGTGCAAAGATTTTGTTTTTGAACTTCACTGATATGTTGATCTAAATTGTCCTCATTTTCATGTGTAAGTGATGGGGACATTCTGACACTCACCACTGGGAAACGTTGCGAACTTGAAACAATGTCTGCATCTATGCAGAACGTTGATGTGCCCATAGGCAGATAGTCCGCAAATAAATTCAGACTGCTTTGCAAAACATCAAACCCAATTTTAGGGGAATTAATTTATTCTCTACTTGGGGGATGAAATCATTGAGAATGCTTTCCATTTTCTACTCATCACAACCTTGGCCATGTTGACTTTTGCTTTGCCTTATCCTCTGCCAGTCAAGCCAGTGAACAAATGTATGGATTTGTCAATATTGCTTGACAACTGACCTCTTCTTAAGAGGGTGAAGTGTTTGAGGGGTTTCCCTGCCTCCCTCCTATCACATTCCTTTTCCTTTAACCTGCAAAGTTCATCTCCTCAAATGTAAGGAGTATAAATATAAATTAAGTTTAGCATTTGAAAACATCCTTAAGTGGCCAGTGTTCCAGTTATGCGGCTCAGTGGTTAACATTGCTGCCTCACAGTGCCAGGGACCTGGGTTCAATTCCAGGCTTGGGTCACTGTTTGTTTGGAGTTTGCACGTCCTCCTTGTGTCTGCATAGGTTTGCTCCCACAGTCTGAAAGACATGCTGGTTAGATATATTGGCCATGCTAAATTCTCCCTTAGTGCACCCAAACAGGTGCTGGAGTGTGGCGACTGGGGGATTTTCACAGTAACTTCATTGCAGTGTTAATTCATAACATTCATAAACAGGAGAGTTCAGCTTGTGTTTGTTCTGTACTTTGTGCCTGCTATCATTTTCTACTTAGTAGACTAAGTTATATACATGCCTGTGTACTTAAAACTGGAGCTTACAAAAATTGTAACAAAAAAGATTTGTCACTCAACTGTTAATCATGATTGCACAACGAATTATTATACACACAATTATGGATCAGCCTCTCAGTTTGATAAATAATTTCCTGAAATAAAATGTCATTACTTGCTGAGAAGGGGTCACTAAATTGAAAAGAAATTGGCAAAGGACAATTGCAAAATGAAAGGCGGTTTTCAAATTTCTAAAGAAAAATTATATATTGTTTCAATATTATTTGTAAAAGAATTGAATGATGATCAGTAATTCAAACTGATGAAGAAACTTGGGCTAAGGAACTGAATATTTCATACATGGTTTTCACCTCCCAACTGTTCCATTTTTGGATGAAAGTGGAAAGTTAAATTTTCTTAAACTGGGATTTGCAAAATTAAATTGGACACATTTGTGTATAAACGTATTCTGTATTCAAAACACGCAGAAGCTTCTTGAGTCACTGTTGGTTGAATCTATCAAATGCTAGATTAGTTTAGTGCCATCAGACTTTTCAATGGTCCTATCACACATTAAGCTGATCGTTCTCTTCACCCTTTTGGTAACTGCAACACTATATTCTGCATCCTCTCCATTCCTTCTCCCCTATGTACTCTATGTACAGTATGCTTTGTCTGTATAGAACGCAAGAAACTATATTTTCCAATGTATCCCAATACATGTGACAATAATAATTCAATTCAATTTGATTCAAAAATAGTTTAGCAAATTTCTTAATTCCACAATAAATATTGTTGTACATAAACCTTGATTTATCTTTGGTTACTATTTGCAGTAACACATTTTTGGATAGAAGGAAGCCAGTACACAAAACAATTTTTTATTCCTTCAGAGTATTTACTAAGTGTTAAGACTGACAATAACATTCAGCATTAGAGCGATTTAAAGCCAGATGACTCATATTCACAGACTAATCACAATGTTTGAAAAGAGGCCTGAATTTTAAGAAGGCATTGTTAAATTTAACTTGTCCAATGCCCCAGATGGACAATTGTGGAATAAGCGTCTTTGCAACGACTGAATAAAAGTACTGGAGTGAGATGAGAATGCAAGTGTGGAAAATAGACGCACAACATTCTGGTTCTGATTGGATCTCATCTGTAGTGTTTCCAGGAGTGTGTTTTATGGCCACCACCAAGAAAGAACAAGGAATCTGCAGCTGTGTAATCATGCTAACAAGGTAGACAGGGGAATTTAATAGTGATGAAATATTTCAATTATTCGTCAATAAACTGGACAAATTAGAGGCTGGTGCAAGAGGTGAGAGGCCCACAAGAAGTATTTATTGATACAATCAACACTTAATCAATATGCTAGGATTAGCATTAGAGAAGGTCACATCATGGGTTTAGTGTCAGTAATGAGTCACAGCTGACAGGTAATATGGAGATGGAAGAACACTTTGCAGATTCAAGCTCGTGTATTATTTTAATATTTAAGATCTGGGGCCAGCTTTGAGATTATTGAATACGTACGAACATATGAAAATACAAATTGGGAGCAGCAGTAGGCCACTCAGCCCTTCAAGCCTGCTCTGCCATCCAATAAGATCGTGGCCGTTCTGAATTAACTTCAACCCCATATTCCCACCTACCACCAATAACCTTTCTCCCCTTTGTTTATCAGGCATCCATCTAGCTCTGCCTTAAAAATATTCAAATTCTCTTCTTCTACCAACTCGTGAGGAAGAGAGTTCCAAAGACTCACAACCATCTGGGCTCGGGAATGGTCGGGTTGCCAGCGATAGGGCCATGAGGTGGGGTGCAGAGAGCCAGCATTGCGGGGATCGCGGGGCTGGCCAGCGATCAGGAGGCCGGCAGTGCGGGGCTACTGTGCATGCACCGATCTCAGCACTGGCAGATCAGCGCATGCGTGCTGATTTCAGCCTCTCCAGTGGGAATAGTTTCTGCCCCTGAAATTTAATGATATTCACCCTGCTGGCCTCTGCAGTGCACAGAGTGTGGGAGATTCTTCCATGAACTCCCACTGAAAAAAGCAGTGTGAATTACTCCAGTTTTCACACAAATTCGACACTTAGAATTTTTTGGGGAGAATTCCACCCCGTATGTTCAACCTCTTTTTTTATTCATTCATGGGACATGGGCGTCGCTGGCTGGCCAGTATTTATTGCCCATCCCTAGTTGTCCTTGAACTGAATAGCTTGCTAGGCCATTTCAGAGGGCAGTTGAGAGTCAACAACATTTCTGTGGCTCTGGCTCACATGTGGGCCAGACCAGGTAAGGACGGCAGATTCCTTTCCCTAAAGGATATTAGTGAACTAGATGGGTTTTTCCGACAATTGACAATGGTTTCGTGGTCATCTGTAGATTCTTAAATTGAGATAAATTTTATTGAATTCAAATTCTATCAGCTGCCATGGTGGAATTCGAACCCAGATCCCCAGAACATTAACTGATTTTCTGGATTAATAGTCATAATTAAATTAATAACATCCACCCCTCAGGATTTTATATGTTTCAATCAAGTCACCACTTACTCTTCTAAACAATCCTAGATTGTTCAGTCTTTCTTCTTAAGACTACCCTCCCAGATGTTGGTCTGGTAAACCGTCTCTGAACTGTTTCTAATGCATTTACATCCTTCCTTAAATATGTAGACCACAAATGCACGCAGTATTCAAGATGTGGTCTCACCAATGCCCTATACAACTAAATGCTGGTTCAATTCATCTGATATAATTATTTTCCAGAATTTCCCAGATGCATTTTCCATAGGACAAAAACTCACTTTGTTACTTCTTTTCATTTTAACTATCTATAGAAACTCTTACTATCTGTTTTTATATGTCTAGCTAGTTTTCCCTCATACTCTAATTTTTCCCTCCTTAATAATCTTTTCGTAATTTTTTGCTGTTTTTATATTCTGTTTAATTTTCTGATGTGACACCCATTTTGCACAATTACATGCTTTTTCTTTAATTTTGATACTATCTTTAATTTTTTAAGTTAACCACAGATAGTGGATCCTTCCTTTGGAATTTTTCTTCCCTGTTGGAATGTATCTATTCTGTGTATTCTGAAATACCTCTTTAAAAGTCTGTCACTGTTTCTCTATTGATCTATCCCTTAACCTCATTTGCCAGTTCACTTCTGCTAGCTCTGCTTTTATGTCCTCATAATTGCCCTTATTTAAGTTTAAAATACTAGTCTTAGACTCATTCTTCTCTCCCTCAAACTAAGTGTAAAATTAGGACAATTAGGGATGGACAATAAATGCTGGCATAGCCAACGATGCTTACATTCTGTGAAAAAAAATAAGTGATGTTGCACAGGGATCAGTGCAGGGACCTCTGTTCTTTGTAGTATATATATAAATGATCTGGAGGAAAATGTGGGTGGTCTGATTAGTAAGTTTGTGGATAACACGAAGATTGGTTGAGTTGCTGAGAGTGCCGGGGATTGTCAGAGGATACAACAAGATAAATTGGAGATTTGGGCACAGAAATGGCAGATATAGAAGATCATAGAATCCCTACAGTGCAGAAGGAGGCCATTCGGCCCCTTGAGTCTGCACCAGCCACACTGCCATCCAGACTCTATCCCCATAACCCCATGCATTTACCCTGGCTAATCCTCCTGACACTAAGGGTCAATTTAGCATGGCCAATCCACCTAACCCGCACATCTTTGGACCATGGGAAGAAACCAGAGCACCCGGACGAAACCCACGCAGACACAGGGATAACGTGCAAACTCCACACAGGCAGTGGCCCAAGCCAGGAATCGAATCTGGGTCCCTAATGTTGTGAGGCAGCAGTGCTAACCACTGTGCCACTGTGCAGCCCCAGAGTTGGGGGTTTCAAGATGGAGTTTAATTCGGACAAATGCGAGGTGATGCATTTTGGAGGATAGAATTTAGGTGTGAATTATACTGTACATTAAGCAGTACATTAACTTACAGAAGGATCTGAGCGTGCAGGTCCACAGTTCCCTAAAAGTGGCAACACAGGTGGCCAAGGTGATTAAGAAGGCATATGGCATGCTTGCCTTCATCAGCTGGGACATTGAGTACAAGAGTTGGTAAATCATGTTGCAGCTATATAAAACCTTGATTAGGTCACATTTGGAACATTGCATGCTATTCTGGTTGCCACACTGCCAGAAGGATGTGGAAGCTTTAGGGAGAGTGCAACGAAGGTTCACCACGATGTTGCCTGGTCCTGGGGCTGTTGTATATGAGGAGAGGTTGAATAAGCCAGGATTGTTTTTACTGGAAAGACGGAGCCTGAGGGGAGACCTGATACCTGATAGAGGTCTACAAAATTATGAGAGGCACAGACAGGGTGGATAGTCAGAGGCTTTTTCCCAGTGTCAATTACAAATGGACACAG
The DNA here is from genome assembly GCF_964213995.1 of Mustelus asterias. Taxonomy (NCBI): domain Eukaryota; kingdom Metazoa; phylum Chordata; class Chondrichthyes; order Carcharhiniformes; family Triakidae; genus Mustelus; species Mustelus asterias. The sequence continues at coordinate 41,748,634 of NC_135807.1, read as the reverse complement.
ATTCAAGGTGAGAGTTGGAAAGTTTAAGGGAGATATGCTTGAGATGTTTTTCATACAGTGCGTGGTGGGTGCCTGGAACATGTTGCCAGAGGAGATGGTGGAAGCAGGTACATTGGCAATATTTAAGGGGCATCTGGATGGGTACATGAATAGGGAGACATGGACCGATCATGGGCAGAATGTTTTTTTTAGCTAGGGCATCATGATCGGCATGGGCTTGGAGAGCCAAAGGGAAACTTGAACCATTTTCAAGGCTTAGGTTGTGTCCCCTTTCTTATCTTACTTAATACAAAGAAAGTTTCCTTATAATAATATTTCACTAAAAGAATGCAGAAAAACATTATAGAAACATAGCAGATAGGAACAGGAGGAGGCCATTTGGCCCTTCGAGTCTGCTCCACCATTCATCACGATCATGGCTGGTCGTCCAACTCAATAACCTAATCCTGCTTTCTCCCCATAACCAATTGAAACATATCACTTATCTGGTCTGCAATTTGCTCATTATTAAATGGGAATGACATATTCGATGCAGCATTCTGTGGGAATAAAGGGAACAGTTAGAAGTTATAGAAACATAGAAACTAGAAGCCCGAGTAGACCATTTGGCCCTTCAAGCCTGCTCTGCCATTCATCTTGATCATGGCTGATCATTGAATTTAATATCCTGATCCCCCGTCCGCCCATATTCCTTGATCCCTTTAGCCTAAAGAGCTATATCTAATTTCTTTTTGAAATCAGACAACATTTTGGCCTCAACTACATTCTGTGGTGGTGAATTCCACACATTCACCACCTTCTGGGTGAAGAAATTTCTCCTCACCTCAGGTCTAAAAGGTTTAGGAGAAATTTCTTTACCCAGAGGGTGGCGATTCATTGCCACAGAATATTGTTGAGGCCAAAACGTTGCCTGATTTCATGATCCATGGTGGAACTAATGGCTATTTTGCAAACAAGTTGAAATCGTAAGGACAGAGTTTCAGAACCAAGAAGGATGTTAATGAGGCAGATATCAAGCACAGTAATCTCTGAATTACACCAAGTTACAGACAGAATTGTATGTATTCTCTGATCAACATATTTTGTATAGAAAGAGGTGTATCTTTTCTAACTTTAGGAGTGTGTATTCTAATTAAATAATTCAACAGCAAGCTTTTGTGAGTTTAAAAATAAAGGTTATTTCTTCTCACTTACCCCAAATCTTCACAACATCTCATACATTTGTTCTCACGTAAAACATGGAAGTGGTTCTCCTCCACAAAAGAAGTCAAGTGATCTTGTGTGGCTATCTTTTCCAGCATATTTCTCCAGTTATTTAGAATATAAAGTTAGTTTGAAGTTCAGAATACACTGGGCATGACAGTCACAAACCAGAGAGTATAGGAGCAATATTCAGGCAGCTTAATATGTAGGTAGAGAAATGGTGCAGGAGGGAATCCTCCATATTCCAAGGGCATTAGGATCAGATCTAAAGCTAGAGAGACATATACATGATGGACAGGTTGGACCTTAATTGGCTGGGGCAAATTTTCTTACGGGAAGCATAACTATTGCTTTGGGAGATGGTTTACACTAATTTAGCATGGAACAGGACAGCAAGATGAAGCATAAGAGAAGACACAAAAGATGCACAGAGGACTGGGAGAGGCAACCATCATTAAATTAAAGAGCAGGTCAGAAACATGAGAGATCAGGGAAAAATTCACGCCAGACTAAAACGAAGGATGAGAGTGTCAGTGCCTCCAGAATTTTAAATGAGGTTGATAACCTGCAGAAATATGTAGTCACGTAGGATTATAATACAGTGGCAATAAAGAGGACTTGGCTCAGACTGCAGGAGGAATAAGCTATTCAAGAAAGAGAGGGAAGGAATAAAAGAAAGGTGGCTTATAATACTGTGCAACCCTGTTACACCACTATAAACATAGAATTTATTTTTAAGAATTAAGAAACGAGAGTTATTGCACTGCTGGCCATAAATAGTGGGAAGAAAATGAAGGAGGAAAGTTTCAGGAAAATTTCAGAAGAGACAAGAATTTTCAAGTCATGATAATTTAAGAGCTCAATAATCTTAATGTGGGCTGGGAAAATAATAGTGGTTACAAATAGGTCAGGTCAGAAGGCTATCAGCTATCCTTTGAGCTCAGGATATTTGTTCCTGTTTTGGTCCCCATTATGTCCATTTTAGAACATAGAACATTACAGCGCAGTGCAGGCCCTTCGGCCCTCGATGTTGCCCCGAACAGTGGAACCAATCTAAAGCCCCTCTAATCTACACTATTCCAATATCATCCATATGTTTATCCAATAACCATTTGAATGCTCTTAATGTTGACGAGTCCACTACTGCTGCAGGCAGGGCATTCCACGCCCTTACTACTCTCTGAGTAAAGAACCTACCTCTAACATCTGTCCTATATCTATATCACCCCTCAATTTAAAGCTATGTCCCCTCGTGCTAGCCGACACCATCCGAGGAAAAAGGCTCTCACTATCCACCCTATCTAATCCTCTGATCATCTTGTATGCCTCTATTAAGTCACCTCTCAACCTTCTTCTCTCTAATGAAAAACAACCTCAAGCCCCTCAGCCTTTCCTCATACGATTTTCCCACCATACCAGGCAACATCCTGGTAAATCTCCTCTGCACCCTTTCCAGCACTTCCACATCTTTCCTATAATACGGCGACCAGAACTGTACGCAATACTCCAAATGCGGCCGCACCAGAGTTTTGTACAGTTGCAGCATGACCTCCTGGCTCCGAAACTCAATCCCTCTACCAATAAAAGCTAACACACCGTACGCCTTCTTAACAACCCTATCAACCTGGGTGCCAACTTTCAGGGATCTATGCACATGGACACCCAGATCCCTCTGTTCATCCACACTACCAAGTATCTTACCATTAGCCCAGTACTCTGTATTCCTGTTACTCCTTCCAAAGTGAATCACCTCACACTTTTCCGCATTAAACTCCATTTGCCACCTCTCAGCCCAGCTCTACAGCCTATCTATGTCCCTCTGTAACCTGTCACTTCCCTCCGCACTGTCTACATCTCCACCGACTTGAGTGTCATCCGCAAATTTACTAACCCATCCTTCCACGCCCTCATTCAGGTCATTAATAAAAATGACAAACAGCAGTGGCCCCAAAACAGATCCCTGCGGCACACCACTAGTAACTGGACTCCAGGATGAATATTTCCCATCAACCACCACCCTTTGTTTTCTTACAGCTTGCCAATTCTTGATCCAAACCACTAAATCACCCTCAATCCCATGTGTCCGTATTTTCTGCAAAAGCTTACCATGGGGAACCTTATCAAACGCTTTGCTGAAATCCATATACACCACATCAACCGCTTTACCCTCATCCACCTCTTTGGTCACCTTCTCAAAGAACTCAATAAGGTTTGTGAGGCACGACCTACCCTTCACAAAACCGTGCTGACTATCCCTAATCAAATTATTCCTTTCTAGGTGATTATAAATCCTATCTCTTATAATCCTTTCCAATACTTTGCCCACAACTGAAGTAAGGCTCACCGGTCTATAATTACCAGGGTTGTCCCTACTCCCCTTCTTGAACAAGGGGACAACATTTGCTATCCTCCAGTCTTCTGGCACTGTTCCTGTAGACAATGACGACACAAAGATCAAAGCCAAAGGCTCTGCAATCTCCTCCCTAGCCTCCCAAAGAATCCTAGGATAAATCCCATCCGGCCCAGGGGACTTATCTATTTTTACCCTTTCCAGAATTGAAATGCATGTGAAATGGACAAAACAAGATCTAGTTCCTACTCTCCTGGGCTGAATGACTTCTGCTATGCCACTGCACTACTCAATCATCTTTTCCATCTGCTTCTGCCTTTCTCTCAAATGCTTGCTTCTCTTAAGTTGCTCCACAGATGCTGTCAATTCTTAAACTTTAAAGTTTCTTTATTAGTGTCACAAGTAGGCTTACATTAACACCGCAATGAAGTTATTGTGAAAATCCCCTAGTCACCACACTCCGGCGCCTGTTCGGGTACATTGAAGGAGAATTTAGCATGGCCAATGCACCTATCCAGCAAATCTTTTGTGGGAAGACTGTGGGAGGAAACCGGAGTACCCGGAGGAAACCCACACAGTCATGGGGAGAATGATAAGTTTCTGAGATTTTCCAGCATTTTCTGTTTTTGTTTCAGATTCCAACATCCACAGTAATTTGCATTCATCATATATATTCCGGTAATTTTTTAACTTAATGCTTCTATTTATCTAAAAGTATGCACAGAATCCCACAATTTCTGATGTCCACTCATGATAGGTGAGTTTCCATGGAGTCAGAAAATTTGATAAAATTGCATTATAGAAAATTTCTTAAACATTGGACTGCAAAAAAATCAGCAATTCCTTGGTGTCTGTCAGCTAGATGTAAAGATGATCACTTGGGTTGATAGTCCCTTTCTGCTGAAATTTGAAATGTTCAGTGTCTATATCTAAGATCTCCAAAAATGAATTGGGGATGGTTTAAACTAATTACTGATTACCAGTAAAGACTCGCATTCCAACCATTATCTTGTAAATTGAGTTTGTGTCTATGTGTGCCCTGTTTGTGAACACAACTCCTCACTCTCCTGAAGCAGGAGCGACACTCTGAAAGCTTGTGCTACCAAATAAACCTGTTGGACTTTAACCTGGTGTTGTGAGACTTCTTACTGTGCTTACCCCAGTCCAACATCGGCATCCCCACATCATTAAACTAATGTGGCAGGGGGATGGGAACTGATGCAGGAAGTCAGAGGGAAATAAAGTGGGGACAGAAACAAAAGGCAGTAAGGAGAAAAGTGGAAAGCAGAGAAGCCAAAGACAAAAATCAAAAAGGGCCACATTACATCATAATTCTAAGAGGACAATAAATGCCAAAAGAATAAGCATGAAGGCTCTGTGTCTCAATGCGAGGAGCATTTGTAATAAGGTGGATGAATTAACTGCGCAGATAGTCATTAACAGATATGATGCAATTAGGATCATGGAGACCTGGCTCCAGGGTGACGAGGAATGGGAAAGATCGATGGAAAAGAAAGGCGATGGGGTAGCATTGATAGTTAAGGGGAGATTAATGCAATAGTAAGGAAGGACATTAGCCTGGACGATGTGGAATCTGTATAGGTGGTACTGCAGAACACCAAAGGACAAAAAACGCTAGTGGGAGTTGTGTACAGACCACCAAACAGTAGTACTGAGGTTGGGGATGGCATCAAGCAGGAAATTAGAGATGTGTGCAGTAAGGGTACAGCAGTTATTATGGGTGACTTCAATCTGCATATTGATTGGGCTCACCGAACTGGTGGCAATGCGATGGAGGAAAATTTCTTGGAATGTATAAGGGATGGTTTTCCCGACCAATATGTCAAGGAACCAACTAGAGATCAGATCACCCTAGACTGGATATTGTGTAATAAGAGAGGATTAATTCGCAATCTTGCGATGCAAGATCCTTTGGGGAAGAGTGACCATAGTATGGTAGAATTCTTCATTAAGATGGAGAGTGACACAATTAAGTCTGACACTAGGGTCCTGAACTTGAGGGAAGCTAACTTTGATGGTATGAGACGTGCATTGGCTAGGATAAGCTGGAAAAGGATGCTTGAGGGGTTAACAGTGGATAGGCAATGACAGAACATTTAAAGAACACATGGATGAACTTCAACAACGATACATCCTTGCCTGGCATAAGAATAAAATGGGGATGGTGGCTCATCCATGGCTAACAAGGGAAATCAGAGATATTGTTAGAGCAAAAGAGGAGGCATATAAATTGCCAGAAAAAACAGCAAACCTGAGGATTGAGAGAAATTTAAAATCCAGCAGAGGAGGACAAAGGGTTTAATTCTGAAGGGGAAAATAGAATATGAGAGTAGGCTTGCAGAAAACATAAAATCTGACTGCAAAAGTTTCTATAGATATGTGAAGAGAAAAAGACTGGCAAAGACAAATGTAAGTCCCTTACAGTTAGAATCAGGTGAATTCATAATGGGCAACAAAGAGATGGCAGACCAGCTGAACAAATACTTTAGATCTGTATTCACTAAGGATTACACTTCCAGAAATATTAGCAGACAAGAGGATCTAGCATTAAGCAGGAACTAAAAGAAATCCTTATTAGTTAGGAAATTGTATTGGGGAAATTGCTGGGATTAATACCTGATAAATCCCCAGGGCCTGATGTTCTGCATCCCAGAGTACTCAAGGAAGTGGCCCTAGAAATAATGGACACACTGGTGATTATTTTCCAGCATTCTATAGACTCTGGAAGAGTTCCAGTCGATTGGAGGGTAGTTAATGTAACCCCACTTTTTAAAAAAGGAGGGAGAGAGAAAACTGGGAATTATAGACCGGTTAGCCTGACATCGGTGGTAGGAAAAATGCTGGAGTCAATTATTCAGGATGCAATAACTGAGCATTTGGAAAGCTGTGATAGGATCAGTCCAAGTCAGCATGGATTCACTAAAGGGAAATCGTGCTTGACAAATCTTCTGGAATTTTTTGAGGATGTGACCAGTAGAGTGGACAAGGGTGAACCAGTGGATGTTGTCTATCTAAATTTTCAAAGGCTTTTGACAAGGTCCCACACAAGAGATTAGTGAGCAAAATTAAAGCTTATGGTATTGGGGGTAATGTATTGACATGGATAGAGAACCGGTTAGCTGACAGGAAGCAGAGAGTGGGAATAAACGGGTCCTTTTCAGAATGACAGGCAGTGACTAGTGGGGTACCGCAGGGTTCAGTGCTGGGACCCCAGCTATTCACAATATACATTAATGATTTAGATGAAGGAATTGAATGCGATATCTCCAAATTTACAGATGACACTAAGCTGGGTGGTATTATGTGCTGTCAGGAGGAAGCTAAGAGGCTGCAGGCTGACTAGGACAGGCTGGCTGAGTGGGCAAATACTTGGCAAATGCAAGATAATGTGGATAAATGTGAGGTTATCCACTTTGATGGCAAAAACAGGAAGGGTGATTATTATCTGAATGGTGGCAGTTTAGGAAAAGGGGAAGTGCAGTGTGATCATGGTGGAACAGTCGTTGAAGGCTGGCATCCAGGTGGTGAGGAAAGCTAATGGCATGCTGGTCTTCATAGCAAGAGGATTTGAATACAGGAGTAAATATGTCTTGCTGCAGTTGTACAGGGCCACACCTTGAGTATTGTGTGCAGCTTTGGTCTCCTGTCTGAGGAAGGACATTCTTGCTATTGAGGGAGTCCAGCGAAGGTTCACCAGACTGATTCCTGGATTGGCAGAACTGACATATGAAGAGAGACCGGATCGACTGGGTTTGTACTCAATGGAATTCAAAAGGATGAGAGGGGATCTCATAAAAACATATCAAATCCTGATGGGACTGGAGAGGCTAGATGTGGGAAGAACGTTCCCGATGTTGGGGAAATCCAGAACCAGGGGTCACAGTCTAAGAATAAGGGGTAAGCCATTCAGGACTGAGATGAGGAAGAACTTCTTCACTCAGAAAGTTGTGAACCTGTGGAATTCTCTATCTTAGAAAGCTGTTGAGGCCAGTTCATTAAATATGTTCAAGAGGGAGCTGGACGTGGTCCTTGTGGCTAAAGGGATCAAGGGGTTTGGAGAGAGAACAGGAGTCGGATATTGAAAGTGCATGATCAGCCATTATTATATTGAATGGTGATGCAGGCTTGAAGGGCTGAATGGCCTACTCCTGCACCTATTTTCTATGTTTCTAAAGGGTCAGTGGAGAGAACCTCCTGGAAGACCAAGGCAACATAGATGGAGTTGGACTCTTCCACAGATTACTTTGTTAACTTAAAAGGCTAGTGAGACTAATGCATGCTAGAAAATACAAACATAAATCAAAACCTTGTGCAGAAATAATATGAAAATAAAATCTATCAGTCTGTGATAGTGTGTTACCGCAGAACAAACTTATCCCTAAACTGAGTTCCCTTACTTCACCCCATAGAAAGGCACAGCAGGATATATTAATTTAATCCCTGCAGGCTAAATGAATCCTCGGTAATAATGGGGCATAAATACAGGTGAAAATAAAAGCATCTGTGTCACAATAGAGATCAGATTTATAGACCAACATACTTAAGATTACCGTAGATTAGCCTATGACTGAAGGGCCTTGCTTCTTGTACTTGCTAACAGAGTGTGACCAGCCTCTTCTGGATGATCGAAGATTAGCTGTGATTGCACTTCCAAAATAAATGAGCTGTGTGTCGGGTGAAAAAGGTGACATGAGGGGAACAATTAAATGAGCTTTGTACATCTGCGGTACTCTAAAATATTTGCTCAAATTATGATATAATAGCGACTTTAGGGACCAAGACTTGGTTTTAGGCTTTGAGACTAGCTGCAATGCGATCCTTCTGGAAAAATCTTCTGAGACCGAATAAGTCAATACCCCAATTAATGATGTGCTATAATTTTCCTAAATCTCTTTATACACACTGTTTTTCTACACGTACCTGTTAAATTTTAATTTTGTTCGTGTGTTTTAGGTGAACTGTTTTCCCTTTTACGTGATTTTGTCACAAAGGCATTCTGCCAACAGTTTGTTCCCTGTCTATTAAAGAAGTGAGAGCACAATGGGGCAGTAAACACAGAGCAGCAGTGAAATTTATTGCCCTCTCATGCTCCCATGATTTTCAACACGATAACAGCAAGTTGTCGGCAATGGGCTCAGTTAGTAGCACTCTTGCCTGCTGAGTCAGGAGGTTGGAGGTTTAAATCCCATTCCAAAGACTAAGGTGCAAATATCTGAGAATCTCGTAAAGTGATGAGAGAGAGCTGTCAACAGCGATGCACTTGTATGAGTTTGTTTTTTGATCATAGATGCGAGTGTTGTTGCAAAGCCAGAATGTATTACCCATCCCTAATCACCCTTGAGAAAGTAGCGTTGAGCTGCCTTCTTGAACTGCTTCCATCAATATGGTGTGGGTACACCTGCAGTGCTGTTAGGAAGGATTTTGACCCAGTGTTGGTGGCCAGAATTTTCCCAACCTATAGGTCATTCCCTGCCCTATTGGAGATGGACTGGGAGGTGGGAGGTGTCGGAATATTGTTCCAGAAGCCCACGTCTTCACATTGGAACCAGATCTCACAAAAAGCAGTTGGCACGGCAGGTGGACATGGTGCGTGCACAATGCAGGCAGGTAATAATCCGATTTAAAAGACAATTAAATTCAATTTTAAGAGTTTTCCTATTTTTCAAGAAGTGCATATAAAGCACATGGGGCTTGAGAGTCTTGCCAGATGTAAGGAGGCAGTGAGCTAGACACCTACCACTTGAATACCAGCGAACCCTGGCAGGGAGGGTGAAAAAGTGCTGACACTGGTATAGTCAGTGGACAGAAGGGTAAAAGGTGCCAGAGCTGCGGTGGCATACCATCAGAGAGACGTACTGAAACTGGCACTTGTGTGGGTGAACCAAGGGTAGAGACAGGCCCTGGAGACTGAATGAATTCACATGCTATGGGCCTCACTCAGTCAGGTTTTGGCTCCTCCAGAGAGAAGGAGCATCAGAGAGGGAGAGAGCTGCAGTCATTGACATCCAGGGGGCTCCTGGAGCACTAGCCTTAGCAGAGGTGGGTGGGTGAGGGAGGTGGGGGGAAATCGGAGGAGAAAGGTGCAACAGCGCATGCAACCTGCCTTCTATGTGGAGAAGCGGTTATCCATCAGGGAGGATCTTCCGACCATGGATCAGCTACCCTGGGCTGTCAAAGAAGCAGTGGTGCTGAAGGCTGCCGTAGCAGAAAGTTAGCAGAGACCTTTGGGAAGTTGTAGTGACTGAATGCAGGTGGCGCTGAGTTTTTGCACCTTGGGATCACTTCAGGGATCTACTGGAGAAATGTGTGGAATTTCCCTGTCTGTCACCCTGACACAGAGGGTGGTGGGGGCCTGGAATGCACTGCCAGGCAAGGTGGTGGAGGCGGACACACTGGGAACGTTTAAGACTTATCTAGATAGCCATATGAACGGAGTGGGAATGGAGGGATACAAAAGAATGGTCTAGTTTGGACCAGGGAGCGGCACGGGCTTGGAGGGCCGAAGGGCCTGTTTCTGTGCTGTATTGTTCTTTGTTCTTTGTGATACACTGCTGCCTCAAGATGGACCTCAGGGGATTCTTGCACTACCTGTCTGATTCTTTTGGACTGCTTGGCAGTCACCTTTCCCTTTCTGCTTCCATGCTCCTAGTTTGCAGTGTGACCACCTCTCTGAACGCACTATCCATGTAGTTCTCAGACTCGAGAATGCACCACAATGACTCCAGGTGTCTTTTGAGCTCCAAAGCCCAGATGTCAGGTATCTGCAACTGGTGACACTTCCTGCACATGTGGCCATTCACAATTTCCAACACACGACAGGACACACTTTCCACTCCACAGAGCTGCCCTGCCAGTCTTAACTTTAATTCACTCATGTTAAAGTTATTTTACTCTTGTTTGCTTATATTAATTTTACTTGGCCTTAACTTAGTAAATCTTACAATTCTTGATAAACCTTACTAATACTGATAAATCTGACTAATACTTAACACACTTTATGAATTGCAATAAATCTTACTTAAAGCTTGAAGCACTGTGTACCTTCATCCAGTCTGAAAAACAACTGTTCACTATGACTCTCTGTTTCCTGTCACTCAGTCAACTCTCATGCTGCCACTGTCCCTTTTATCCCATGGGCATCAACTTTGTGGGCAAACCTATTACATGGCACTTCTTCAAAGGCCTTTTGGGAGTCCAAGTACACCACATTAACCTCATTAATTGTTACTTCATCAAAAACCTCACTCAAACATGATTTGCCTTTAACAAATCCATGCTGACCTTCATTAATTAATCTACCCTTTTCCCAGTGAATGTCAATGAAATATACTCAATGAGCAATTGTCTACAGATCTCTGGGGTAGACAGTTCTGAGGGTTCACAGTTATTTGAGTGAAGAAATGTCTCCTTGTCTCAGTCTTTAAGCTTATGTCTTACTCTAACACTGACACTTTCTAATTTAAGACTCCCAAGCCATGGGAATCCTTTCCATATGTCTCAATGAGATTACAATTCTTTCTTCTAAAATTGCAGGGTATATGAGTCCTCCAATGCCTTCTCTGTGCATGTAAATGACAGCCTGCCTTTAGCCTGAGTAATGCAAAAATTGATCTGTGGCACCACATACCAGTTATTGATTTCCATGCAATGTTAGAGCAAGTCTGTGTAATGATGTTGCAGCTTACATACAATATTTACAATAAAGAGATTAACACCATCAATAAAATAGGCAACCTTTTTTTATACTTCAATGTTAAAAATTTGTGTATTATTATTCGCATAGTATAGCTTCCAGGCTTTAGATTGTTTTGCGTTTCAATTAGAAGGAAGTATTTTTCCCATCCAAGAACAGTGTGTGTCTTCCAAACCTTTCAACTCCTACTTGCATTGGGAGTCCCACAGGATAGATTTCAGTTCTAATGACTTTTCATTTTTTTGGATAGCAAATGAATTCAAACAATCTCTATGGGGGTTGGTTTAGCTCAGTTGGCTGAACAGCTGGTTTGTGGTGCAAAGATAATGCCAACAGCACGGGCTCATTTCCCATACGGCTGAGGTTATTCATGAAGACCCACCTTCTCACGCTTGCCCCTTATCTGAAAGGTGGTGATCCTCAGGTTAAATCACCAGCAATCAGATCAAAGGGGAGAGCAGCCTATGATCATCTGGGACTGTGACAACTTTACCTTTATGTGGAATAGCGCTATCCCAGGATCCATAACACAAAAGAAGAGCTTTTATTAGAACCGGAGCAGTTATAGTTTTTTGTAAATTCCAGAAAGAATACTTGCATTATAGATGTTGAGATGCTACTACCTCCATGACAGAATTTGATTTCTATTATTCTCACCTAAAGAAAGAGAGAACTACAAATTTCATAGGCAGGTCTTACGAAAAGAGGAAAAGAAAGATAACCTGTAGGGGAGAGAGAAAACAGTTCTGACCCTTCCCTCTGTCCGGATCTTCCAATCCCATTGAAGTCAAACCCCGCAATGGGTTCCCCGGCGGCGAGGCAACCAAACCACGCAAAACAACACACACTGGTGGGACTGGAAGATCCGGCTGGTGGCCAATGGTGAGCCGCCTCCGCCGACAGAAGACCCATCGCCAGGGGCAACGGGGGGCTGGAAATCCTGCCCAGAGAAAAAAGTAAGCAGCCATGTTTTGCAGCAAAAAAGAAACTTTTTTAAAAATTAGAATGGAACTGGATAGAACTGTGTGCACTTATACAAAAGAATATACAAAATACCAGCTGCAACAACATGTTAGTCCGAGCGGTTTTTTTCCTGTCACTTAAGGAGATGTAAATTAGCTATCCAAAAGATGATTGAAGAAAATAAGAGAATTGGACTCGCTGCAATTGGATTGAATTATAGATACCCTGACACCAATGTATTGGACACAACTTGCCACCTTTAAACCACACTTGTCTCTGGTGTGAAACAATGCCTCAGGACTGCAGTTGAAAGCTTTACAACAATTACTTACTCAGTGTTGACAGCTCTGGAACTCCTGCTAAATGCAAAACCTATCAAAAGTAAGCAAATCTATAATCGTGTAAAATAGGCATTAAAGACAGCACTATTCAAGAATGGTTTAGACGTAACTTGTGGGGTGGAAGAATTTAAGACATCCTGTACATAATGATTGGTTTAATTGGTTATTAATACAGTCGGTGGTAATACTTGCTGAAAGGTGTTAACACCTTCTAGAGAAAGTAATTTGCCAAGAGGGCATTATCGCCCCAAAGAAAAGATATTCTTGTTGGAGGTAAATCCACAAAGCCGTGCATGATCATTATCGAAGCTTCTAATCAGATTAATTACAGTCAGCTAAACTATTCTAACCTAGGGGGGAAAGGGACTCAGGCTTTAACATGTTGGTATGGAAATAAAGAAAAGGTTGTTGTGTTTGAAATAGTATAAAATAAACAGAAATGGCAGTAGGTGCAACAATAACGATTTCTGGAAACATCACTAAACAAAAATTATGATAGATTTTAAAAGTTTGGCTGCAAAGTGCAGTTCTGTAGCCATTGGGGCCAGCAATACAGAAACTTCAATCTGCAAGAATGCCAGATGGACTGTTCACTCTGGCTGTCTCTTCTTCTATTTAGGCAGTCCCTCAACCGAGAAGGACTTTCTTCCACTCTGGATTTGCAGGTCCCGAGGTGATTAAAAAGTCCATTGCTGGATCCACGTACACTGCCACAGGCAGGGCAGGTAGTTTTTTAAAATACTTTTCCAATTCAATCAAATCAAATCCAATTCAGAGACTCAACAAGTTGAGACATTTCAGATCCAGGCTGACAAGACAGGGCGAGCGACCAAACCACCCTGTCCTGGGCCTGATCTACATGAGCCAAGCTGATTGGAGAAGGGGGAGGTTCCTCCTCCAAGACTTGAGCTCATTTGCATCTTAGCCAAAAGGCCGAGATGCCGCTTTTAAAAATTGCTTCATATGAAACATATGAAGCCTCAGCGCAACCCAATGACCTCAACCAAGCGCGGCCGACCATGGGCTGCCGACCATGCTACACTTGATCTTAGCCAAAAGGCAGGTAGTGTTTGATGAGGAGGGTGCGTGGGATGCTTGGGCTTTGGTACACTCCTTCTGCTGTTTGTGCATGACCTCCAGCTGGGCATATTTATGTCAGGCATGTGGACAATTTCTGCCACCCAACATAGCTGATTTACCATAGCCAGTGCATTGATACCGGAGATGTTCAAAATGGGTGGCACCTTCACAGATGCTTCTTCTCCATTTTGGGTGATCTTAAGCAAAAGATTCCCACAAATCAGTGGGGATGTTGCATTAGCTCAAGGAAGCTTTGAGGACGTCCCTGAAACACTTGTCCTCTGCTCTCCTGGTAACTATTCATTCATTAGCTTATAGAATCATATAATCCTATAGTGCAGGAAGAGGCCATTCAGCCCATCGAATCTGCACCAACCACAATCCCATCCTATCCCTATAACGCCATGCATTTACCCTAGCTAGCCCTCCTGACACTAAAGGGCAATTTAGCATGGCCAATCAACCTAACCCACACATCTTTGGACTGTGGGAGGAAACCAGAGAATCCAAAGGAAACCCATGCAGACATGGGGAGAATGTACAAACTCCACACAGACAATGACCCAAACTGGGAATCGAACCCGGGTCCCTGGCGCTGTGAGGCAGCAGTGCTGACCACTATGCCACCGTGCCGCCCTTGGAGTAGAGAGCTTGTTTTGGGAGTCTTTATGTCAAGCATGTGGACAATTTCTGCCCCCCAACATAGCTGATTTACCATAGCCAGTGCATTGATACTGGGGATGTTGGTCTGAGAGTAGACACTGACATTGGAATGCCTATCCTGCATTGAATTTGCAGGGTTTAATGGAAATATCATTGGTGATGTTTCTCCAGGGCTTTTAGGTGACTGATCTACATTGTCCATGTCTCTGATGCATCTGGGACGGCAGGTAGCACTGCAATCCTGTAGACCATGAGCTTGGTGCTGGGTTTGAGATCTTTGCCATCAAGCCGTTGTTACCTCAGTTGGTTGAAGATGATTCCATACAATGGAACACAGGTAGCAGAGAGGGGTAAGAGGAGAAGGATTCTCACTAGAAAGCCCTAACCACCAAAGAATCTTGAGGAGTCATTTCTTTTACTTTCACCTTGACCAGGAGTGCTGCCAGAGGTGCCTACATTTCACCAAGGAAGTGATGACTGAATTGTGCCCCCTCTTACACCTGGACCTGCAGCCTCACAATGCTGACAGTGTTCATGAAGATATCCTTCACCAAGGTAAATCCTCAGTGGTGCCAGATACAATCAACTGCATGCACATGGCTCTGCAGATCCCACATATTAATGGGAAGGTATACCTCAACCACACAGACTATCACTCTGTCAATATGCAGTCCATGTGTGACCATTGCCAAAATATCCTGTCAGTGTATCCCTGCTATCCTAGCAGCGGCTATGATGCATTCATCCTTTGCAAATCAGCCATACCCACTATCTCTATGCCACCATGAAGCTGGCTATTGTGTGACACAGTATATCCACTCTACACCTGGCTGATGACTCCCTTCCACCGCCCAATACCCAGAGGACAATACACCTATAATGAGTATAGGAGAGTCATGCAGCAACCAGAAAGATCATGGAGAAAAACATTGGCATGACGAAACAACAACTCCACTGCCTGGACTACTTGAGGAGAACCCTTCAGTACACATTGGAAAGGTCTCCAAGTTCAACTGATCTATTGCATCCTCTACAACCTCGCGGTTCTGGGGGTGCTGCACTGCCACCACATTTTCAGAAGGTATGGTGGGAGGTGGAGGAAGAGTAGGGAGAGGAGGAGGGAGAGGAGGAGGGAGAGGAGGAGAAGAGGAAAGGAAGAGGGGGTATCAGGCAGGAGGCATCCCTGACAGCTTCAGCACAAAATAGTTATCCATAATCGGATACTCAGGTTTCAGTTCCCCTGAGATTTCATCACTGTGGCTCAACCATTCTCCACCTTTCATAGAATCATAGAAACCCTACAGTGCAGAAAGAGGCCATCTGGCCCATCGAGTCTGCACTGACCACAATCCCACCCAGGCCCTACCCCCTTATCCCTACACATTTACCCGCTAATCCCTCTAACCTATGCATCGCAGGACACTAAGGGGCAATTTTAGCATGGCCAATCAACCTAACCCGCACATCTTTAGACTGTGGGAGGAAAGCGGAGCACCCAGAGGAAACCCACGCAGACACGAGGAGAATGTGCAAACTCCACACAGACAGTGACCCAACCCGGGAATCAAACTCAGGTCCCTGGAGCTGTGAAGCAGCAGTGCTAACCACTGTGCTACCGTGCTGCCCTCTGTCAGGTACAATCACAGTGTCCTCTTGATAAAGATCCTGAAATAAAGGCCATCATCAAAAAGACATTCCATAACAACTTTATCCAACAATATTTCCAACAATACGCACCAAACTGAACCATTCACCCTTGCGCATTCCCTTAGTGCCTCTCTTGCCAATGCCTTTGCCTGGCCTTGTGCTCCCACGCAATGTAGCCCCAGTGGTTGCAGCTTGCCTGGTGGGCGACTGCTGACTTACACTGGGGAAGACTGCAGATGGCCTTGGAGATCGAACCACAGCCACTTACCCCGGGCGGCACGGTAACACAGTGGTTAGCACTGCTGCTTCACAGCTCCAGGGGCCTGGGTTCGATTCCCGGCTTGGGTCACTGTCTGTGTGGAGTTTGCACATTCTCCTCGTGTCTGCGTGGGTTTCCTCCGGGTGCTCCGGTTTCCTCCCACAGTCCAAAGATGTGCGGGTTAGGTTGATTGGCCATGCTAAAATTGCCCCTTAGTGTCCTGAGTTGCGTAGGTTAGAGGGATTAGTGGGTAAAATATGTAGGGATATGGGAGTAGGGTCTGGGTGGGATTGTGGTCGGTGCAGACTTGATGGGCTGAATGGCCTCTTTCTATACTGTAGGGTTTCTATGAGTTCTATGATTTCTATGAAAGCCTCGAGGAATCCTAGTGATTTGTTCGAGGATGGATTGCTAGATTGCTGTAAAAGTCTGAATGCCCCTATCGATTACAGCTATCTACAGCCATGATGCCAGTAAATGGGGGCTGCATGGCAACAAGCATATGGACCTCACAACCTTAGCCAGAACTTCCATATCAGCATCCACTGCCAGAGATGCTACCAGTTTCTACAGATGCTGATGAGGCATCAGCCACCAGATGTTGAATTACTGCTGGGTCTGCAAATGCCATCATGGATACTGGAAACTTTAGAGTCTATGCTGTGTGCAAAGCCCTGTGCAAAGTTGGATCCGGACTCCCCTATGCTTCTTGACTTTAAAAAAAAACTTTGTTAAAGACTTTCTCAGAAGATTAAGGAAATTCCTGCATGTCCACTACGACTCTCACCATTCTTTACAGATGTACCATAGAAAGCATCCTTTCCAGATGCATCACAGCTTGGTATGGCTTCTGCTCTGGCCAAGACCGCAAAAAACTACAAGAAGTTGTGAATGTAGCCCAGTCCATCTCTCAAACCTACCTCCCATCCATTGACTCGATCTAAACTTCCAGCTTCCTGGGAAAAGCAGCCAGCATAAGCAAGGACCCCACGCACCCCAGGCATACACTCTTCCACCTTCTTCCATCAGGAAAAAGATACAAAAGTCTGAAAACACGTAGCAACTGACTCAAGAACGGCTTCTTCCCTGCTGCCATCAGACTTTTGAATGGATCTATCACACATTAAGCTGATCTTTCTTTTCACTCTATCAGTAACTGCAACACTATATTCTGCAACCTATTCTGTCCTTCTCCCCTATGTACTCTATGAACGGTATGTTTTGTCTGTATAGCGCAACAAGAAATTATACTTTTTACTGTTTCTCAATACATGTGAAAATAATAAATCAAATCAATCAGTTCAATTGCGCCAGTTCAAAGCATCTCATTATATGTGCCTATCAATGTTCCCCTGTAAGCTGTCACAGCAAAACCCATGAGTCCTCAGCAGCAGAACTTGCCTTCAAATGCTCCCTTCAGTGAGCTGCCACGTACACTATCCTTTCTCCCTGGCCTGACTGCAGCCCACTTGTGCAGAGTGACGCAACCTGTGCTGATCCAGCTTCTCTATCAGCATCTAAGCTAATCGGAGTGCCAGTATCTGAATTTGTTTTAAAAGTTTATTTTATTATTGACACAAGTTGCTTACATTAACACTGCAATGAAGTTACTGTGAAAATCTCCTACTTGCCACACTCCGGCGCCTGTTCGGGTACACTGAGGGAGAATTTAGCATGACCAATGCACCTAACCAGCACATCTTTCAGACTGTGGGATGAAACCAGAGCACCTGGAGGAAACCCATGTAGACACGGGGAGGATGTGCAGACTCTGCATAGACAGTGACTCAAGCTGGGAATCGAACCCAGGTTCCTGGCACTGTGAGGCAGCAGTGCTAACCATTGTGCCACTGTGCTGCACTGTCAGATCGAGTGACTGTGCTTCTTCATCAGAAACCTGGTGTTGCTTTCGTGCTTCATGGTGAGGCTGCACTGGCTGGCCAGTTGGCAACTCTTTGAGATCCGAAGGAGAGGATTGGGACGAGGGGAGGGGATTGAGGTGGGAAGTAAAATGTCCATGCTTTCACCACCTCCAGCTTGCACTTCATGCCATTCAGCAGGATTAGGGTGAAGTGGGATTTGAGAGAGAGCATTGGGCAGTAACATACCATCATCCTGAATGTTCTCAACAGTGCTGGATGACACTGTCTCAGTCACTGCCAGCCTCATGATGTGGAACATCATCTCCTTCATGTCAAATAGAGCAGCAGGCCAGAGAGAAGAGGTTTTCACATGTGGTGCTGCAGGTCTGATTATGGAAGTCGAATGGAGGAAGGCCATGTTTCCACAAGAAGACAGCAGGGTTTTGTGAAGTGACTGGGAGTCTAGTCCCAAAGTTCTGGCTGCTGTACTGGCAAAGGTTCAATGACCTTACATGGGTGGTCAAGGCCACCCCACCAATTTTCTGCTGTTCCCTGCAGTTATGCACGACCCTGTGCTGCAAGAGAGAGGAAAGAACATCAATGCGTTTGAGTGATGTCTGCCATAGCTGAACACTGGAAGTACGTGGAAGCTGCCTGGAAGAGGTGGTTGTGGGGACAATAGCATTGGCAAGAGTCTGAGGGTAAGGTGTTTAACATTTCTAATGAGTGAATGGTGGGTATGTGGTGTATTGATGAGTGTGAGGGGTTGGAAGTATAGTGGATAGAAATCATAGAAACCCTACAGTACAGAAAGAGGCCATTCGGCCCATCGAGTCTGCACCGACCACAATCCCACCCAGGCCCTACTCTCATATCCCTACATATTTACCCACTAATCCCTCTAACCTATGCATCTCAGGACACTATGGGGCAATTTTAGCATGGCCAATCAACCTAACCCGCACATCTTTGGACTGTGGGAGAAAACCGGAGCACCCGGAGGAAACCCACGCAGACACGAGGAGAATGTGCAAACTCCACACAGACAGTGACCCAAGCCGGGAATCGAACCCAGGTCCCTGAAGCTGTGAAGCTGCAGTGCTAACCACTGTGCTACCGTGCCATTTGGAAATGCACTCACTGGCCTTGACCACCCATGTAAGGTCATTGAACCTTTGCCAGTACAGCAGCCAGAACCTTGGGACTAGACTCCCAGTCACTTCACAAAACCCTGCTGTCTTCTTGTGGAAATATGGCCTTCCTCCATTCGACTTCCATCAATCAGACCTGCAGCACCACATGTGAAAACCTCTTCTCTCTGGCCTGCTGCTCTATTTGACGTCCTCTTCCTTCCACCAAAGCCTTTCTGAAACAGCCCATGTAGATTCTTTATCATGAGTGCAGCTCCTCTTTATGAGGAACCGATTGCTTTTGAGAAGTAAAGGCTAGTTACGTGTTGTGCTAACCATTCATGCACCTGAGACGCTTGCTAAGCCTGCAAACAGTCAGAGCACATTTCGTGCTGGGCTTCAAAGAACAGTACAGTACAGGAACAGGCCCTTCGGCCCATCAAGTCTGTGCTGACATAGATGTCTCTCTAATTTAATATTTTCTTGCCCTATTCATGTATCTATCCAAATGCCTCTTGAATGTTGTTATAGAATCTGCTTCCACCACCTCCTCCGTTTTCCAAGCAGTCACCACCCTCTGTGTGAAAAACCTGCCCCTTATATCACATTTAAACTTTCTCCCTCTCTCTTTCAACCTATGCTCCTTTGCCCCTGAGAAAAAGACTCTGACTATCCACTCTATCCAAGCCTGTCATAATCTTGTAAGCCTCTATCAGGTCACCCCCTCATCCTCCGACACTCTAATGAAAACAATCCAAGGTTTTTCAACCTTTCTTCATAGTCCATATCCTCCAAACCAGGTAACATCCTGATAAATCTCTTCTGCAGCCTTTCCAATGCATCAACATCCTTCTGGTAGTGTGGCGACCAGAATTGTACACAATACTCCAAATGTGGCCTAACCAAAGTCTTATTCAGCTGCGACATGATTTTCCAATTCTGATACTCAATGCCCCGATCGATGAAGGCCAGCATGCCATACGCCTTCTTGACCATTTTGTCAACCTGAGTTGCCACCTTCAGGGAACTGTGAATCTGCACGCTTAGATCCCTCTGTATACTAATATTTCTAAGGGTTCTACCATTTACTGTATACTTTCCTTCTGCAGTAATCTATAATCATGCTATAATCATATTGCGGATCAGGTTGCACCAAGCATGCATGATGCCTGCCTCAACGGAAGCAGGGATGAGGTAATCATGCGTCACAATTTTGGGCCTAATCAATAGTTCCCCCTTATATTCCACTGTAATGGATGGGATGGTTCAATGAATTTATTCTTCCAGCATATCGATCACATTTCGTCCTCTCTCTAGCTCTGAAGAAGTCATATGAACTCAAAGCGTTCACTCTGTTGCTCTCTCCACAGATGCTGTCAGACCTGCTGAGTTTTTCCAACATTTCTTTGTTTTTATTTCAGATACCCTTGACACTCACAGAACAGTGAGTGCATGCTGGAAATGCTGGCTGGGAAATCACTGACTTGCAGAGACCAATGTTCGTTCTTTTCAAATGTCTAACTGTGGTCAGGTAGACTGACAATTGTCCCAGTCATAATGATAATTCAAAAAAGCTGCATTATTTCTGTCAGGGAGATGCACTTTTAGAGGAATAACTTTAAACTTTCCTGATTTTAGAACCAAGAAGGTTAAGCAATACCTCCTGAACATGCTAATTATTTTCTTTTGCAATCTTACATTCTGTACTGACTCACACAGATAGCTTCTACTTAATTGCTGCAGATTTCTGAAAAGTCTGGGCTCTCAGTCTTTGTCATTTTTTTGTTTCTAACCACACATTTTTCTCAGATAACTCATTTCACCTTCTTCTAAACTCTCAAATATTTTTGCTTCCACATGTGCCAGATGGTGTTGTGTGTTAAACCAGAAGATAATAACACGCTCCCATAGCAGACTAAGGAGAAGCTTTATAAAATATTCACCAAATATATATGGTATCTTCTGCCAACCAATATAAGCTTCCCCAAGTCACTGGAGAGTGAGCAAAGCTGCAGCAGCCAAATGTAATAAGTTCTCAAAACATTAGAACAGAAGTGGGACCATCAGTGAAGAATTGAGAATGCAAAATTAGTTGAAGCTGGGGATGATTAAAAATAGTTAATCCAATTATTCAGTATGGAAGATACTAGTCACATGTTAGACATTGTAGTAATTTTTACAACTAAATTCAATGGTGGCGATTCTCCCATTCCACTGCGCTAAACAATTAGCGCAGCGCGCCGAGAGAATCTCCTGGCAAGGAATGCGCAGGATTTGCACATGCATTCCCGCCCTGATAGCATCGGGTTTCTGGCGGGGTCAGCTGTGTGCCGAAAATCGACGGGGAGATGTGGGAGTGATTTTAATATATTTTAAATACAATTAGCGGGCCCAGGACTGAAGTCTCGCTGAAAACCGACTCTCTGACAAATTATCAGAAGATTCCACCCAATTTGTGTACAGAGAGACTGACTGATACTCCTCTCACTTTAGGAAGTTTGATGGGGTTGATCGCAACGCAACATGGATGCACCTTGCACTTTGTAAACCCAGGGACCCCCATTAAACCAGGTGGCTCTAGCCACTGCCTTGCTGTGGTACAAAACTGGATGAATTTTCTAGCTCTGAAAATTTGTATCTGTCAGCTCAGGAAGAAATTGCCAGTTAGCGCCATGACTGATAAAGTACTAGAACCATAGAACCATAGAAAATTACAGCTCAGAAACAGGCCTTTTGGCCCTTCTTGTCTGTGCCGAACCATTTTTTGCCTAGTCCCACTGACCTGCACTTGGACCATATCCCTCCACACCCCTCTCATCCATAAACCCGTCCAAGTTTTTCTTAAATGTTAAAAGTGACCCCACATTTACCACTTTATCCGGCAGCTCATTCCACACTCCCACCATTCTCTGCGTGAAGAAGCCCTCCCTAATATTCCCTTTAAACTTTTCTCCTTTCACCCTTAACCCATGCCCTCTGGTTTTTTTCTCCCCTAGCCTCAGCGGAAAAAGCTTGCTTGCATTCACTCTATCTATACCCATCAAAATCTTATACACCTCTATCAAATCTCCCCTCAATCTTCTACGCTCCAGGGAATAAAGTCCCAACCTATTCAATCTCTCTCTGTAACTCAGCTTCTCAAGTCCCGGCAACAATACTAGTCTATCACAGCTATCTTGCATGACCAAGTGTCATTCAAAATCAGCACTGTCTGGGTGAATAGCATTGGCCACAGGTCATCTTTTGCTTCTTTAATGAAGTGCAATATTTTCATAGATATCAGCTCTTAAAGGTCTTCTCAGAATTGGTGTGGCCTGTTTAATCTTTTGTGTAATAAATAACAGTAAATGGGGTTCACTCTGCTTAACTCCAGCTGAGGGCGATTGTGTGGAGTTTGCATGTTCTCCCCATGGGTTAACTCCGGGTGCTCTGGTTTCCTCCCACACTCCAAAGTTGTGCAGATTAGGTGGATTGGCCATGATAAATTGCCCCTTACTGTCCCAAAATGAGTAGATTAGGGGGATTAGCAGGGTAAATGTGTGGGGTTACGGGGATCGGGCGGGGTAGGTCTGGGTAAGATGCCCTGTCAGAGAGTCGGTGCAGACCTGATGGGCCAAATGACCTCCCGCACTGTAGGGTTCTGTGAAATCCTGCCTCGTGCTCCTGTCATCCATCGGGTACACTGAGGGAGAATTTAGCATGGCCAATGTACCTAGCTGGCACATCTTTCGGATTGTGGGAGGGAACCGGAGCATCCAGAGGAAACCCACACAGACAGAGGGAGAACGTGCAGACTCCGCACAGACAGTGACCCAAGCCGGGAATCGAACCCTGGTCCCTGGTGCTGTGAGGCAGCAGTGCTAACGATTGTGCCACCATGCCGCTTGTCGGCAGGTACAGTGAGTTGCCCCAATATTAGACCACAGAAAACTCAGCTACTCTTACGGGATCAGTCTGAACTGGCAATAAAAAACAACTTGCATTTGTATAGCATTTTTCACGACCACAGATCATCTCAACACACATTGTAGCCAATGGTGTACTGTTCGAAATATAGGCACTGTTATAATATGGGAACACGGTAGCTAATATGCGCAGAGCAAGCTCCCACAAATAGCAAAAGGGGATTATCTGGTCATTTTCATTTGCTATTTGTGGGAGCTTGCTCCAAGGAAAAATATTGGCCAGGACAACAGGAATAACTCCCCTGCTCTGTTGCCATGGGATCTTTTACAACCATCTGAGAAGTGGATGGGCCCTCAATTTAATGCCTCACCTGAGAAGGACAGCACCTCTGACACTGCAGCGTTCCCTCAATACTCCATTGGAGCAGCAGCTTTTGTTTTTGTACTCAAGCCCTGGAGTGGGCATCTGAACGCACAACCTTGTGGCTCAGAGGATCATTTCACACACTGGTATGTCTCACTTTATTTCACACTCCTCCCAATTTCTATGCTCATCCTCCGACTATTGTGGTCACTTAGTCCCTTGGAGCAAAATTCAAATTAAAGCCAGTATTTGGTTATAAAATCATGCCAAGGTCTTTTCCATGGTTCCATTTTAAAATGGTCAACAATATCAGATCATGGCAGTGTCATGTAGAGCAAGCATTCTCACAGGAGCCTGATACTGCCACCAGCTGCCAGCCACCAGAGCAGCATTAGTGTGTGACACTACTTCATTATTTGCCCCCAGATTCTGCTTTCTGACTCCAATTTGTTTTCGCTTCCCTTTGTTTTCCTGTTTCCAGTCATTGCTTTATCCCCATACAGATTGTGGAGAGGCTCAAAACTAAATAGGCCCCAAATTGGCTAAAGGTGCTGTCCCGCTGTAACTTTGGGAGAGCCATCAAACCCCTACAAGGAGCATGAGCGATTGTAAAAGGCCACTCATGCTGTTTCCCTGTGCATTCTGCCACATTGCTGCTGTCACTTCCGTGGGAAATTCCTCCACGGAAAGTGAAGAGCCAATTAATATGTCTGCGGGAGTGGAATTTTTCTGTCTCACCCGCCATGGGAATTGTAATGGACGGGGGATGGACCATGCAAAGGTCCGTTGACCTCAGGTGAGATTTTTCAGTTTCGGGGCGAGTGCAGCTGGAAAATCCCACCCGCGGTTTTTCGAAAAGCTGAAACCAGGTAGCAGCCTCCATTTAAGTAGCTGCATCATTTGAAACGCAGTAATTAAGGGTTGTTGCCACCTTTTGTTGACAAGCTCCTTGTGGTAGGGACAGTCTATGCTGAGACCTCACTGTTATTAACTAATTCACATTAGTCCAGTGCTGTGTTGGTGAAAAGTTCGGCTGCTGCACTTCTGTTGGACTGTTTCAGCACCAGAAAATGTGCTTGAATGTATTTATTACTGTCAGAGATCAAGAAATACTGAATTTTAAAAATTGCCAACTGACTGTAATTTTTGAGTCAGCAAATGATGCTCGAATAAATTCTCATTTAGGCTTATGGTCCGGATGCATCATTGGATTAAGTAGAATTGAGGGAAATTAAGTAAAGTAGGCTCACATTTTGGGATTTGCGTTGGAATGCAGTGTAGGAATTAAAATGTGTGAGTCTGTGAGGCAGAATGCAGTGTTATACTGGGACTTGCTTACATGATCATGAGATCTTAGCCTGGAAGCCGCTGTCAGCTTAATGGCTTATGTCGGCACAATTGTGTGGTGAAGGACAGGAATTTCATGAGTTATTGAACTTGTCCACTTCCTGCTCGTGGAGCACAACACTCATAAATGACTGCAGGGCTTGTCAGCAGCCAGTGCACTTTCTCACACAGACCATGCATTCAGCTGATTATCACTGGAAAATCTGCTCATAAATACTATTTAGGGGTAGCCTGCAATACTGTTATCTTCACACATTGTATGTGCAGTGCACTAATCTTACCCATTTTAAAAAGGAATGAGAGACCACCCAGCCTTTTGCATGTTGACAATTGAAATCCAACAGGAGCAGGGCTAATTTGTTTTTGCTGGAAGA
This sequence comes from Mustelus asterias, assembly GCF_964213995.1. Lineage (NCBI taxonomy): Eukaryota > Metazoa > Chordata > Chondrichthyes > Carcharhiniformes > Triakidae > Mustelus > Mustelus asterias. Next base: position 41,723,432 of record NC_135807.1, on the reverse strand, counting down.
AATGACAACTCTAATTGCCATGTTAATAACTAACCAGCTACCTTCTTTTTGGCCACTATTGCAAGCTCATTTGCTTTAAATAAAAATTAAGGGCTGGATTACCGGCCTCCCCCGACACGGCGTTATTTCCGGCAGTGGAGGCAGATCGCCATTGTATGACTGCGGGATCTTCCAGTCCCGCCGATCTCTATGGCATTTTGCATGGCTCGCCCGTCCCGCTACTGGGGGACCTGCCACAGGGGGGTCACCTTCAGCAGGACTGGAAAGGGACTGGAGGGACAGGGAAGGAGGCAAAAGAGGTGGGGGAGTGGCACTGTTGATCAGGGATAGTGTCACGGCTGTAGAAAAGATGGACGCCACAGAGGGATTGTCTACGGAATCTCTGTGGGTGGAGGTTCGCAACAGGAAGGGGTCAATAACTTTACTGGGTGTTTTCTATAGGCCACCCAATAGTAGCAGGGATGTGGAGGAGCAGATTGGGAAGCAGATCCTGGAGAGATGTGATAATAACAGAGTGGTCGTGATGGGAGATTTTAATTTCCCAAATATCGATTGGAATATCCCTCGGGTAAAGGGTTTAGATGGGGAGGAGTTTGTTAGGTGTGTTCAGGAGGGCTTCCTGACACAGTATGTGGATAAGCCTACAAGAGGAGAGGCTGTACTTGATTTGGTATTAGGGAATTAGCCCTGGGCAGGTGTCAGATCTCTCAGTGGGAGAGCATTTTGGGGATAGTGATCATAACTCTATCTCCTTTACATTAGCATTGGAGAGAGATAGGATCAGTCAAGCTAGGAAAGTGTTTATTTGGAGTAAGGGCAATTATGAGGCTATTAGGCAGGAAATTAGAGGCATAAATTGGAAGGAGGTTTTCTCAGGAAAATGTACAGAAGAAATGTGGCAAATTTTCAAGGAAACGTTCCAATGAGACAGGGGAGTTATGGTAGGTTACAGGAACCATGGTGCACGAAAGCTGTAACGAATTTAGTCAAGAAAAGAAAAGCCTACAAAAGGTTCAGGGAGCTAGGTAATGTTAGAAATCTAGAAGAGTATACGACTAGTAGGAAGGAACTTAAGAGGGAAATTAGAAGAGCAAGAAGGGGTCATGAGAAGGCCTTGGCAGACAGGATAAAGGAAAACCCCAAGACATTCTACAAGTATGTTAAGAGCAAGAAGATAAGATGTGAAGGAGTAGTACCTATCAAATGTGACGGTGGGAAACTTTGTATAGAACCGGTAGAAATAGCAGAGGTACTCAATGAATACTTTTCTTCAGTATTCACAGTGGAAAGGGATCTTGGTAGTTGCAGTGCAGACTTGCAGTGGACTGAGAAGATTGAGCATGTGGACATTAGGAAAGAGGATGTGTTGGAGCTTTTGAAAAGCATCAAGTTTGATAAATTGCCGGGACCGGATGGGATGTACCCTAGGTTACTGTGGGAGGCGAGGGAAGAGATTGCTGAGCCTCTGGCGATGATCTTTGCGTCATCAATGGAGACGGGAGAGGTTCCGGAGGATTGGAGGATTGCGGATGTGGTTCTGTAATTCAAGAAGGGGAGAAGAGATAGCCCAGGAAATTATAGACCAGTGAGTCTAACCTCAGTGGTTGGTAAGTTGATGGAGAAGATCCTAAGAGGCAGGATTTATGAACATCTGGAGAGGAATAGTATGATCAGAAATAACCAGCACGGCTTTGTCCAAGGCAGATCGTGCCTTACGAGCCTAATTGAATTTTTTGAAGATGTAACTAGACACATAGACGGGGGAAGAGCGGTAGATGTAATTTATATGGATTTCAGCAAGGTGATTGATAAGGTGCCCCATGCAAGGCTTATTGAGAAAGTGAAGGAGCATGGGATACAAGGGGACATTGCCTTGTGGATTCAGAACTGGCTTTCCCACAGAAGGCAAAGAGTGGTTGTAGATGGGTCTTTTTCAGCATGGAGGTCGGTCACCAGTGGAGTGCCCCAGGGATCTGTTCTGGGACCCTTGCTCTTTGTGATTTTTATAAATTACCTGGATGAGGAAGTGGAAGGATGTGTTGGCAAGTTTGCTGATGACACAAAGGTTGGTGGTGTTGTGGATAGTGTAGAGGGATGTCAGCAGTTGCAATGAGACATAGATAAGATGCAAGACTGGGCGGAGAAGTGGCAGATGGACTTCAACCCAGATAAGTGTGTGGTGGTTCATATTGGCAGGTCGAATAGGATGAAAGAATATAATATTAAGGGTAAGATGTTTGGCAGTGCGGAAGATCAGAAGGATCTTGGGGTCCGGGTTCATAGGACACTCAAAGCAGCGTCACAGGTAGAGGCTGTGGTTAAGAAGGCGTATGGAATACTGGCCTTCATCAATAGAGGAATTGAGTTTAGAAATCGGGAGATAATGCTGCAGTTGTATAGGACCCTGGTCAGACCCCACCTGGAGTACTGTGCCCAGTTCTGGTCGCCTCATTACAGAAAGGATGTGGAAGCCATAGAAAGGGTGCAGAGGAGATTTACAAGGATGTTGCCTGGATTAGGTGGCATGCCTTATGAGGATAGGTTGAGAGAGCTAGATCTTTTCTCCTTGGAGAAGCGAAGGATGAGAGATGACCTGATAGAGGTGTATAAGATGTTGAGAGGTATTGATAGAGTGGATTCTCAGAGGCTTTAACCCAGGGCTGAAATGGTTGCCACAGGAGGTCACAGGTTTAAGGTGCTGGGGAGTAGGTACAGAGGAGATGTTAGGGGTAAGTTTTTCACTCAGAGGGTGGTGGGTGCGTGGCATCGGCTGCCGGTAGTAGTGGTGGAGGCGGATTCGATAGGGTCTTTTAAGAGACTTTTGGATAAGTTCATGGATGTTCGTAAGATAGAGGGTTATAGGTAAGCCTAGTAGGTAGGGACATGTTCGGCGCAACTTGTGGGCCGAAGGGCCTGTTTGTGCTGTAGCTTTTCTATGTTCTATGTTCTATCCCGCCTGCAGGCAGACCGGAAAATCCCACCCTAAGTCTTTCTATATGTTTCTCCACCCGGACATCTGCAGCCAATGGCAAAATTGAGAGGGTTGGGGATCCTGGCACCCTGCATTAGAAATTAGTTTTACTTCATTTCATTTTGCACAGGACATCTTTTTAAAAATCTTTTTATTCATTTGTGGGATGTGAGCGTCGCTGGCTGGCCAGTATTTATTGCTCATCCCTAGTTGCCCTTGGAGGGCAGTTGAGAGTCAACCACATTGCTGTGTGGCTCTAGTTTCACATGTAGGCCAGACCGGGTAAGGACAGCAGATTTCCTTCCTTGAAGGACATCAGTGAACCAGATGGAATTTTCTGAAAATCGACAATGGTTTCATGGTCATCAGTAGATTCTTAATTCCCAGATATTTTTTGTTGAATTAAATTAATTCCAGTATGCTATCTGATGGGTTATTCATTGGAAGGAAGATCCATATTTGTTTAAACCTGCCTTGGAAATATCAGCGTTGAAAAGTAAGCATACTGGATTATCAAGAACTCTCATCCAGGTGCAAGAGTGTTATGCCTTGATTTCCATGAGGCACTAGTAAAAAAATGAAATGCTGGCATCATTCATCAAATTGGATGTGTTCTGCTTCAGTTTTGGTTTCAGCAGAAGCATCGTAAGGATCAACTGAGAGAACAGACAAACGACTGCCTTTAATGTGCCGTAATAATGTTGCATGATTTACCACCAATACCTGTTCCATATGAAGGATTACAGCTCTTATTACTCCTTACCATCCTGCCCCACAACAATGATTAAAGATTAACCTCCGACCCCTCTTCAGCTGGACTACCAGCTGAACTGAGTGGTCATGGGGCAAGCTCTAACAAGCGAGTTCTACAATGGTAATAAGGGTCTACTGTACACCATAGAACTCTGATTTACATTTGATAAAGATCTATTGCCTGATTCAGGCAGGTGCTCCAACCAACCAGCAGTGAGCTCTTGGGAATATAGTGATGGCCAAATCGTTGGCAGAAATTAGGCAGAATGGTGTGATGACCTTTGGCCCAAAGGCAGTACAGTATGGAAAGTTTGTAATTTCTTTAAAACGTCTGTGGATTCTGTCATTGATTTTAAGAATGTTTCCAAAGGACTTTTCAGAGTTTCCATCAGTTGTAAAGAGGTCAATTGTAATTTTACTGAATCATAAGCAATATTGGCTCATGTGACCTGGTGACCCTTTACGTAGAAGTTGTGCCAACAGCGAAGAAGTTAACATATAATAGCTGTGCGGCCAGATACAAAGGAAAGCTGCTGCAGAGGGGAGACAGAGAAGGCACATTTACAAGGAGCTGTGTATGTGTGTAATGCAGCTAAACAGGACAGAAAGCTGAAGACAGGGTTAGAACAGCGACTGCGAATTGAATATCTTTACTGCTGCTGTTTAGTTTTGCCAAAGCTGACCAGGCCAGTTAATGGGATTTAGTGAAGGAATGGGAAAAGGATCTCTATGGAATCTGTGCCATTAACACTGCCATGAACCTAGCTAAGGTGGTTCTGCAGGAAAGTTCATTTCGGGTGACAACTGTCTCTGCAGACCTTGGATGAAATATGGTGGTTGGCGAACGTGACTCGAGGGCCGAATCTACTGAGTAGGAAATTGAGAAATCATACATACTAGAAACTGAGTAAGAGAACCTTGGAACTGAACATGGTGCCACACGTCTGTGAGGCATGTTGTGGGTGTTTGTGGTTGTGTAAGACTTTGCTTTGTTGTATTGGCTATTTAAAGTGTAATTTATCTTTTAATTGGAAGTACTGTCTGCCTGCTGATTCATGTTTAATTTCCACTGGTTCTAATTTATGTTCAAGTAAAAGTTACAAAAAGTGAAATTTTGTTGAGAATTTCTTTCTTTGGGAGTTATTTGGTAAATTTGGTTAATTTGGTTTACAGTTCCCCCCACAGGGATCCTAGTGAGTTTGACATATTTATACACAAATGCTGTAATCTTGGGTGGAATTTTACAGACCCCACTAGCAGGTTTTTGCTCAGCGCACTTGTAGGTGACCACTGGCTACTTCAGGGCTTCATATTTTAGGCCACTGGAAGAAGGTCAGTGATTGGGGGGAGGGCCAGTATATTATCCTCCTTGGAACTTGGGTGGGATGGGGGATGACCCCATCCTTATCCGATTGGGCCGGACCTCTAGGTCTGCTCCAAACCCCAGGAGTCCCCTCCTCTCCCTTGGCCTTTGCCCCCAGTCTAGCCCCCACACTTCTTGAATCCCCTTCCCCCTGGGGCTTCTTCTCCTGGCCCTGCGAGAGATTGCTGTGCTGGCCTGCCTCCTGGGCTCCCAGCAATTTGTCCTGTGGGACATGGTGCAGTCCCAGAAATTGGCACCATTTCCAATGATGCTCTGGGGACTGGAGGGTTGCTGGTCAATTTGAATGGTTGACAGTTCTTCAAGGCTGGACTTCCTTCACAGATGGGGAGAGAAATCTTGACTTCAGCCAATTGATGCTCCACAGAGCATTAAATGGTTGCAGGGAAGCTGTCAGGAGTAGGGCTGTGTTCCCCATTGACTTATTTTGTGATGAGGTAGGAAACAACGTTATCAGCAATTTTCCCTGTGCTTGTGCGTGAATACACAGCAATCTAGAAGGTAACCTGTGCGTTGTTCACAAGTTGTCCCGTTTAACCTAACGCATGTGCACAGTTGTGCAGAAACTGTAACAGTAGCATGCATTGAAATGAATAGGCCTGGCTCAGCTAAACTAAATAGGAGGGAACATTGATTCTGTGGCTTTGGAGGATTGTTTATTTTGGTTCCACATTAGCTCATTAAGGGGATTCACTCTCACTGCAGTTCACAGAGGGAATAATTTGTTTAATCCTTGCCTTGCAGAACACAAGAACACAGGAAAAAGAAGCAGGATTAGGCTACCAGGCCCTTCAAGCCTGCCCTGCCATTCAGTACGACCACAGCTGATCTATGCCGGCCTCACCTCCTGTGCCATTTCCGCATTGCCATCCATTCCTTGATCTATCAAATATTTATCCCTTTTGGGCAGAGAATTCCAGAGGTTCACCACCCTCTGTGAGAAGAAAATTCTATGCACCTCGGTTTTAAATGACCAGTCCTTTATCTTGTAGCTATGCCCCCTTGTTCAAGGTTCTCCCACTAATGAAAACATCTCACCATTTATCCTGTAAAGCCCCCTCAGGATCTTGTATGTTTGAATAAGGTCTCCCCTCACTCTTCTAAACTCCAAGGAATTCAGACCCAGACCATTTAGTTTCTCTTGATAGGACAATCATCTCATCCCAGGAATTAGCCTGGTCAATCTCCTTTGGACTGCCTCCAATGTTACTATATCCTTTTTAAAGTAAAGATACTATATGCAGTATTCGAGGTGAGGCCTCACAAACACCCTATACAAAATCTCCCCAGTTTTAAACTTCAACCACTTTGCAATTAATATCAAAATGCTGTTTGCCATCTTAGCTACTTGTTGGACCTGTCTGCTAGCTTTTCGTGATCCCTCTGTATCTCACTCACCTGCAGTCTCTCTCCATTTGGGTAATAATCTGCTTTTTGATTCTTCCTACTGACGTGCATGACCTCACACTTCCCCACATTAAACTCCATTTGCCAAGTTTTCACCCAGTCACCAATCTATCTGTATCCCATCCCATTAGAGAAACTCAAAGGGCTAAAGGTGGACAAGTTGCCAGGACCCAATGAACTGCATGCTAGGATTTTAATTGAAGTGGTTGCAGAGATAGTGAACCCATTGGTTGAAATATTTTGTAACTCATCACAACATTGCCTATCTTTGTATCACCGGCTAATTTGGAAACCTTACATTCTGTTCTTTCCTCCAGGTCATTAATGTAAATAGTGAAAAATTGTGGGCCAAGAACTGATCCCTGCAGTACTCCACTAGTTACATCTTTCCACTCTGAAAAAGACCCATTTATTCCAACTCTGTTTTCTATCTGACTTTTCAATCCATGCTAACACACTTTCTCCAATTCCATGGGCCTCTACTTTATGCACCAGCCTCTTATGCGACACCTTGTCAAATCCTTTTTGGAAATCTGAACACGCTACATCTACAGGTTCCTGTCTATCCACTCTCCCTGTTACATTATCAAAGAATTTGAACAAATTTTTCAAACATGATTTACCTTTACTAGGTTTGATTATACTCAACTTTCCTAAATGATTAGCTATTTCCTCTTTGATTATTGACTCCAGTGCCTTGTCAATCATGGACGTTAAATTAACTGGCCTATAGTTTCCTGTCTTCTGCCTTTCTCCTTTTTCGAACAAGGGAGTCACACTGGCTGTTTTGCAATCTCCTGGTACCCTCCTATAATTTAGTGAGTTATAAAATATTTCAACCAATGGGTTCACTATCTCTGCAACCACTTCAATTAAAATCCTAGCATGCAGTTCATTGGGTCCTGGCAACTTGCCCACCTTTAGCCCCTTGAGTTTCTCTAATACTCTGTTCCTTGTGATCTGGATTTTTGTAAGCTCTACCATGATATTTAAAATCAGCTCATCTGATAACTTAGGGATATTTGCAATGTCTTCGTGGTGAAGCCTGATGCAAAAAATGTATTTAGCATATCCACCATTTCTTTGTATCAATTCACCTGCCTTGTTCAGTAGAGGTCCCACATTTACCTTAGCAACCTGCTTCCTATTTATATATCCATAGAAACTCTTACTATTTGTTTTTATGCTGCATGCATGTTTTCTCTCAAAATTCACTTTCTCCCTTCATTAAAGCTTTCTGGTCTTTTGCTGCTGGATCCCAAACATTTCCCAATCTGCCACTATCCCTTGCCACTTTGTACATCCCGCTTTTCAATTTAACATTATCCTTGACCTCCTTTGTAAAACATGGATTTTGCCTCTTTCTCATGGAATCCCTCTTCTTGATTGGGATAAACTCCTGCCGAGCATTTTGGACCAGCTCTTTAAATATCTGCCACTGTTCATCTACTGACCTGTATCTTAGCTTGTTTATCTAGTTAAGACCAGAAGACCATAAGACATAGGAGCAGAATTAGGCCACTCGGCCCTTCGAGTCTGCTCCGCTGTTCAATCATGGCTGATATTTTACTCATCCCCATTCTCCTGCCTTCTCCCCATAACCCCTGATCCCCTTATTAATCAAGAACCTATCTATCTCTGTCTTAAAGACACCCAATGACCTGCTTCCACAGCCTTCTGCAGCAAAGAGTTCCACAGATTCATCACTCTCTGGCTGAAGAAATTCCTCCTCACCTCAAGAAAGAATCATCGAAACCCTACAGTGCAGAAGGAGACCATTTGGCCCATCGAGTCTGCACTTACAACAATCCCACTCCAGGCCCTATCCCCACAACCACACACATTTAATCCGCTAATCCCGCTAACCTGCACACCCCGAAACACTAAGGGGCAATTTAGCATGGCCAATCAACCTAACCTGCACATCTTTAAAGGATCATCCCTTTAGTCTGAGCTTGTGTCCTCTGGTTCTAGTTTTTCCTATTAGTGGAAACATCCTCTCCACGTCCACTCTATCCAGGCCTTGCAGTATCCTGTAAGTTTCAATAAGATCCCCTCTCATCCTTCTAAACTCCAACGAGTACAGACCCAGAGTCCTCAACCGTTCCTCATGCGACAAGCTCTTTATTCCAGGGATTATTATTGTGAACCCCCTCTGGACCCTTTCCAAGGCCAGCACATCTTTCCTTAGATATGGGGCCCAAAACTGCTCACAATACTCCAAGTGGGGTCTGACCAGAGCCTTATACAGCCACAGAAGTACATCCCTGCTCTTGTATTCTAAGTTCACCTTAGACAACTCCTCCCTCATAACATTATAATTGCCCCTATTTAAGGTGAAGGCACTGGTTGTAGATCTATGGCATTCACCCTCAACTGTATCTGGAATTCTATCATATTGTGGTCACTAGGGGATCCTTAACCACAAGGTTCCTTACTAAAATAAACAGGAATTCTGTACATTTGTCCGAATGGAAGCTGCTACTAGTGTGGTAAGGGTTAAGCTGTAAAATCAGACTTACAGATGACAAATGAAAACTTTCTCCCAAGAGAGGATAGCTAGGCCGTTTAAGGCTCATTAACCTTTATCCCTGGCACCTTGCTGTGTTTTTAAGGTTGGGCTGTTTCTGGAACACTTACATTCATTTGCAGATAAATTAGGTCAACAGTACAATTAACAGAATAGTAAGTGCTTGATCTTTTCAAGTTAGTCACCCGTGTTTGTGTGCTGTAAAAAAGCGAATATGCTTTGAACGTAAGAGGAATGATTTTGAAACCCTCGGGGTTATTTTGAAATAAAAGACTATAAATATGTGAATGAAAGCAAACGCCTGTGCCATTGGAGATAGGTTCATATTGGAATTAATCATGGGTGAGAGCGTGACATCATGCTTACATGTGTATGGCTTTTTTTTTGTTGTTGCTGCTACTGTCTCGGAGAAAGTCATCAGCAAGGATTTATGGATTCATTTGTTTCAGCTAATTTAGTGTTTTCCATGTCTGCCTGAAGCATTCATCTAAACAAAGAAAAATCAGACGGCAACACCGTGGGAAGTGTGTAAGTGTGACTCAGTCATGCTTGTTATTCTAATCGTTTTAAAAGTCTTCTGAAGATTAGAATATTGCTATTAATTGCAGAAAAGAGAACCTTTCAAAAAGTTTAATGATTGTCATTTCAGCCCCCCCAGTAATCTCTCGAGGGCAGCGCATGCACTTTGTGCAAAGGATACGTAACTCTTTTTTTCTCTCTCTCTTGGATTCTTTAAATTCTTTGAGAATTTAGAAGCAAGTCCCACCATGGGGCAATTCTAATTGATTGACAGTTAGTTTTTGCTACTATTAGGCCCTGCTATTTGGATGCCCTGTGACCTCCTCTGAGCTAATTGTTTGAAACAACATTGACGTATATGGTTTTATCTCTACTGAAAAAGTCCTTTAGGGTCACCTACTCAAGCAGTGGCAGAGTCATTACCATGGCTTCCTAAAGCAAACAGCAGCCCTACTCTCACTAACCAAATCTCCCAATACAGTCCTCCTTATAATAGTCCAAATTCAGCACATATCCCGTTGAGCATAGCTTTTCTTTGACAAGTCCTGATCCATTACTCCATAGCCATTGTTAATCCCAGATACCATCAGTTTCTGATCGCAGTCGAGTTTTTTGTGGGTAAAGTGAAGAAGATGTTATCAGGGCTTAACTGTATTTGCACACCAGAGAGAATATGCCTTCTGCGGAAATTCAAGTTAAAGCTCCATTATCTCTTTTGAAACTAATCTTGGTTCCTGAGCAGGTTTTTTTCCCTCCCTGACAGACCTATCATGGCCAATTATGAAATAAATATTTCTAGTATCTGACAGTTCATTAAAATATACAGTTTAGATACGCAATTATAATTTCAGCTCAGAAAATGGGAAATGAGGATCAAATTTAAAAAGGAAATTATGACTTCACTTAAGAATCACCTTTTGCACTTCACCGATCTCTCATTCATGATAGATGTAACTTATTGGCACAGTGTGGGCAGCATGTTGGCACAGTGTGGGAGGTATGGTGGCACAGTGGTTAGCACTGCTGCCGCACAGCATCAGGGACCTGGGTTCGATTCCTGGCTTGGGTCACTGCCTGTGCAGAATCTATACATTCTCCCCGTGTCTGCGTGGGTTTCCTCCGGGTGCTCTGGTTTCTTCCCACAGTCCGAAAGATGTGCTGGTTAAGTAAAATAAAGTAAAGTTTATTTACTAGTTACAAGTGAGGCTTACATTAACGCTACAATGAAGTTACTGTGAAATTCCCCTAGTCACCACACTCCGACACCTGTTTGGGTCAATGCACCTAACCAGCATGTGGGAGGAAACCGGGGCACCCGGAGGAAACCCACGCAGACACGGGGAGAGTGTGACATGTGTCACACAGACAGTGACCCAAGCCGGGAAGCAAACCCGGGTCCCTGGCATTGTGAGGCAGCAGTGCTGACCACTATGCCACCATGCCACCCATGGTGCATTAGCCATGCTAAATTCTCCTTCAGTGTACCCGAACAGGCGTCATAGTGTGGCAGCTAGGGGATTTGCACAGTAATTTCATTGCAGTGTTAATGTAAGCCTACTTGTGGGACTAATAAATAAATGTTAGACTTTTAACATCGTGGACTTTTTGGATGCAATAGCCATAATCTGTGGGCAAGCTTAGGAGAGCTGCCAGACGGTTATAAAACCAATTGGTTCAGCCCTATCAGGAATACATACACTCTAGGCCACACGACATGCTTGATTTTTAGTGCTTTGAAAGTGGCCTTGGCTCCCAACACCCTTTCAAGGATGTGCATTAAATGCAGCCTTGGCAGTGTAATTCCATATCTTATACTTTATATTAAAATGACAGACATTCTGGCCAAATAGTGGATCACTCACAAGCATTGAGCATGCAGCTGGGGCCAAGATTGTGTCTTTTGGTTTATTTGTTGGAGGAGTAAACAGAAATAAATACAAATATCACAACTTATAACCGTTCAACAAACAGGAAGAGAATGAAGAAACGTTTCTGTAGTTTGATATGGTAATTGGATATAGAATGGGTTCTACACCACTACAGTGCCTACAGTGGCTTCAGAGAGGGTGAAATACAGAATCAGTAGGATACTCATATCATAGAATCATAGAATTCCTACATTGCAGAAGGAGGCCATTCGGCCCATTGAGCCTGCATCCAACAACAATCCCACCCTATTTCCATTAACCCACGTATTTAAACTGCTGATTCCCCTGACAGTAAGAGACAATTTATCATGGCCAATCAACCTAATTGCACATCTTTGGAGTGTGGGAGGAAACCGGAGCACCCGGAGGAAATCCACGCAGACATGGGAGAACGTGCAAACTCGACACAGTCACCCAAGGCCGGAATTGAACAAGGGTCCCTGGCGCTGTGAGGCAGCAGTGCCACCGTGCCACCCTTCATTTTATTATTTTTATATTTATTTTATTAATTTTATTATTCTGCCTAATAAAAGGAATATAAAGAAAGTATAAAGAAAGACTTGAAAAGTTATTCTTTTCTTGTGTGGACGATAAGAGTCTAAGAGATGCTATGTTAGAAATGTTTCAAATTACATAAGGATGAAACAGGTTATGATCTTGCAGGTTGCTTAAGAGATGAGGCATCAAAAACAAACGGTGTAGTACAAGATTTGGTATAAAAGATTTAGAACAAGACAAAGGAGAAACTTATTTACGCAGAGACTTGAGGGGAAGGTGGTTATAGTTCGATGTTGAGGTTAACGATCCATTCAGCATTCTCAGCGCGCACAGCCCAGTATTTGCGTGATGGTCTGACTCAGATTGCCACAGTCACAATTTGAGTTCTCCCTCATGCTTCACTGGCCCGTCTTCGAGCAGGTGAGAATTGTCCTGATTTTCTGTGAAGGTTGAAACATGTGACTTCACCACTTAGAACCCTCACCAGATTGCAGTAGGTACGTTTGCAGTCAACCAGGAGGTGAACCACAGGGAGGTGGGGATGTCCCCCCTCACTTTGCAGGGGTTTGGTAGTTCCAGTGGGGACTATGGGATTGCAGACTTGTGTGTGGGGTTATCTGAGGTTCGGTGTCAATGGGGGTGCTTTGTTAACGATTAGCCAGTGGTGTTCTTTGAGGAGGAATATTTCCCTGCGGACTCAACATGTGCTCGCACAGTAAACCACTCGGGCTGTGTTGGTCTTTACATTCCAGAAATAATCCTTATAACTTCCAGGAGGCAGATATCTACCACACTTGTGTAGCAGCTCCTGATCTAGGTTGAGCAGCAGTACTCTGCTGTTGGGTAGACCTAGGTGAGTGAAGCAATACATAGAGTGTTAGCTTTGCTGCCCCAGGTGGTAGCTACCAGTTTCTGTTGAGATTCACTCACATCTTGACGGTGGTTCCAGTGTTCTGGAGGTGTTGCTGCTAGGTCAGCATACGGTCAAGAGTGGAAGGCTGAAACAGCATTTAGCCTAAGTCTCCATTTTCTGAAGTAGGCTTCCAGAGAACATAGATTTTCAGTGAGTGTTTTCTCAATGTCCTGAGGTTCTTCAGCCTGAAAAGCCTGGGCTAAGTTGTCAGCAAATGGAAGAACCATGTCTTTGTCAGGATGGTGGGGCAGTGGGGATTCACTGGTGTCCATGCTGAAGAGGATCATTACAAGAGCTGATCCCTGTGGGAGCCCAGCATTGGTTATGTGTAGACAGCTGACTTGATTGCCAAGGTGCATATGAAACTGTCGGTTGCTGGTGGGGTTAATGATTGAAGCAGAATATATGAATATTCAAGATTAAACTGACAGGTAGGTGAAGGAAAAGGGGAGGAAGCTTTATGGAAAGAGGTGAGTAAATGTGACCAGCATGATTTGTTTTCATGGACAGTGAATCTGTTTGGGCACCGGCTCTCTTGGTCAACCTCTCACACGGAGTTCATCCAGAACACTGCTGCCCAAATACGATCCACAAAGCACTCCGGCACTTGCTTCCCTTCTTCGGCTCTTTATCTAGTGATGCCTTTATTTTTAAATTCTCATCCATGTTTTCAAGTTTCTCTCGATCTCAAACCTCGTTCAGTCCTACAGCTCTCCAAAGTCTCTGCACTCTTCCAATCCAGGCCTCGAGGGCACCCCTCATAATCAACACTCCATCATTGGCAGCCTTCATCCTTCAAACCTATCTTTTTGGTCAAGGTTTTGGTCATCTGTCCTAATACTTTCTTATACGGTTTGGTTTCAAATTCTGATTGCTAAAGTCCTGTAAAAATCTATTGGATAATTATATAAATGTATCATAGAATCATAGGTTGGCAAGTTTGCTGATGACACAAAGGTTGGTGGTGTTGTGGATAGTGTAGAGGGATGTCAGCAGTTGCAACGAAACATAGATAAGATGCAAGACTGGGCGGAGAAGTGGCAGATGGACTTCAACCCAGATAAGTGTGTGGTGGTTCATTTTGGCAGCTCGAATAGGATGAAAGAATATAATATTAAGGGTAAGACGCTTGGCAGTGCGGAAGATCAGAAGGATCTTGGGGTCCGGGTTCATAGGACACTCAAAGCAGCGTCGCAGGTAGAGGCTGTGGTTAAGAAGGCGTATGGAATACTGGCCTTCATCAATAGAGGAATTGAGTTTAGAAATTGGGAGATAATGCTGCAGCTGTATAGGACCCTGGTCAGACCCCACCTGGGGTACTGTGCCCAGTTCTGGTTGCCTCATTACAGAAAGGATGTGGAAGCCATAGAAAGGGTGCAGAGGAGATTTACAAGGATGTTGCCTGGATTAGGTGGCATGCCTTATGAGGATAGGTTGAGAGAGCTAGGTCTTTTCTCCTTGGAGAAGCGAAGGATGAGAGGCGACCTGATAGAGGTGTATAAGATGTTGAGAGGTATTGATAGAGTGGATTCTCCGAGGCTTTTACCCAGGGCTGAAATGGTTGTCACAAGAGGTCACAGATTTAGGGTGCTGGAGAATAGGTACAGAGGAGATGTTAGGGGTAAGTTTTTCACTCAGAGGGTGGTGGGTGCGTGGAATCGGCTGCTAGTAGTGGTGGTGGAGGCGGATTCGATAGGGTCTTTTAAGAAACGTTTTGGATAAGTTCAAGGAAGTTCGTAAGATAGAGGGTTATAGGTAAGCCTAGTAGGTAGGGACATGTTCGGTGCAACTTGTGGGCCGAAGGGCCTGTTTGTGCTTAGCTTTTCTATGTTCTATGTTCTAATCCCTGCAGTGCAGAAAAAGGCCTTTCAGCCCATCGAGACTGCACCGTCAACAATCCCACCCAGGCCCTATCCCCTATTTAGCCAACTAATCTCTCTGACACTAAGGGGGAATTTAGCATGACCAATCCCCCTAGCCTGCACATCGTTGGACCGTGGGAAGAAACCGGTGCACCCAGAGGAAACCCACGCAGAAACAGGGAGAATGTGCAAACTCCACACACAGTCACCTGAGACCGGAATTGTCCCTGGTACTATGAGGCAGTACTGTGCTGCTGTGCCGCTACCGTGTAGCTATTGTTATTGTTGCTCCCATATTCCAAGTACAGCAGCTTATATGAAGGAGTGATAAAGTACCTGGTAAGAGAACACCTTGCAGACAGTAATGAAGCTAATGTGATTGAATTTGATATTAAGTTTTCGCGGGAGAAGGGAAGAGCCTTCGGTAACACCCTTCGGTAATTCAAATTTCAAGGGGATGGGATATAAATTTGTCACATTAAGGTGGGCTGAACTGGATAAATGTAATTAGATTATTTATTAGTCACAAGTAGGCTCACATTAACACTGCAATGAAGTTACTGTGAAAATCCCCTAGTCGCCACACTCCGGAGCCTGTTCGGGTACACTGGAGGGAGAATTTAGCATGGCCAATGCACCTAACTGGCACTCCTTTCAGACTGTGGGAGGAAATCAGAGCACCCGGAGGGAACCCACACAGAAACTGGGAGAACATGCAAACTCCACACAGACAGTGACCCAAGCCGGGAATTGAACCCAGGCCTCTGGCGCTGTGAGGCAGCAGTGCTAACCACTGTGCCATCGTGCCGCCTATATATTCGTTGCCTATATAAGGTCAATGTATATCAATAAAAGTAAAATCTCTACTTGTGTAGTTAAGTGACCTTGGTCAACATATAAGATAAGATACTGTATCAAGCTTAAAAGTAAAGGCTGACATTAATGCAAGAAAAGTCAAAATTCTGCAGACTGGGAGAGCTATAATAAGTAAGAGTGGGATTATAAAGTGAAAGGTGACATTTGCAGAAAAGACCTCGCAAGGAATATCAAAGCTAACAGTAAAAGCTTTTATAAATATTATAAGAGAGAGTGTCAAAGGCACATGTGGACATGATAAAGACTGATGTAGATGATGATATAATTAACAATAAGGAAATAAAAAAGAAAAAATAATGGGATAACAGTAGGTACATTTTTAGGATATCATAATTTATATTTCAATGTATTAAAGGTAATAGGTGAAGAAATTGTAGATTTGTTTGTAACTTTATGAAGCTGTCTTGTGAATTGTGCTGTTGGATTATAAAAATACCAGTGTCACTCCATTATTTCAGAAGGGATGAAGAAAGAAACCGAGTAAGTACAGAGCTGTCAGTCTAATATTAATTGTTGAAAAGCTTTTGGAGTTTATCTTTTCTTTACAAACTATATAGACATCATTTTTCCTTTTTTATATCAGTTTAAATGCATTTGTTTGTTTATCTATTTTTGAGTCTCATTTGTTTAGTCCGAGCTTATTTGTTTTGGAATTTATTTATTCTACACTTGCAGCATTACATTTTAAATGGATTTCACTTGTCTTACTGAGACACTGTCAGATATAAATGCCTTTAATTGTTCCCTTATTTCACTGAAGTTATATTTACTACACTCCTGATCCTCAGTATATCTAACTCTCGTGATCATGTTCGATATTATCATACCATGGTCACTAATGTCCAGGGTTGCTCTGCCTCCATTTCCTGCATTTTCTGTAATCTTTGCAAATATCAGTTCGAGGTAATTTCCTCTTGTTTCTTCATTGTCACACTTCTTCAAATAACAGAGTTGTGTACTGTTCATCAACTCTGATTCTAAAGTGTGAGATCTCTTATTGAAATAGATTTGCTATTCACATATACCCTCCCCACGTAATCAGAGAGCAAATTGTCCTTCCTTGTTCCCTGGTTTGGATAACTGTAGTTTTAGAAAGCTTTTCCTTAAAGCATTCTGCCCAGAACAATTCATTCTCTACATTTCCCCTTGTCATGTTTAGCAGTGGTGAAGTGCTGCTGGAACGCACTGGAGCACTGCTCCTACGCCTTCCACTTCAAGTAGACCTGTAAACCCAGTACGGCCTGCCAAACCTGGACTGTCAGGCGAGGCAGTATAAGTGACAGTGCAGGCCCAGGCGTGACAACAGAGTGTCAGTTTGGACCCGCTAGTGTCTGAGTAAGTGAGTGACTGTGTAAGAGACAATGCTGGGATCAAGGAAAGAAAATATGAGGGGATGGGAGAGAGAGAGAGAGAGAGTGCGGGGGAGGAGAGAGAAAGTGCGGGGGAGGAGAGAGAGAGTGCGGGGGAGGAGAGAGAGAGTGTGGGGGAGGAGAGAGGGGGTGCGGGAGAGGAGAGAGAGAGTGCGGGGGAGGAGAGAGAGAGTGCGGGGGAGGAGAGAGAGAGAGCGGGGGAGGAGAGAGAGAGTGCGGGGGAGGAGAGAGAGAGTGCGGGGGAGGAGAGAGAGAGAGTGCGGGGGAGGAGAGAGAGTGCGGGGGAGGAGAGAGAGTGTGGGGGAGGAGAGAGAGTGCGGGGAAGAAAAAGAGTGTGGTGGGCAGAGACAGTCTCAGGGTAGAGAGAGTGTGTGGGGTGGGGCGGGGGGAGACACTTTATTCTACGTCACCTCTCCTCATTTTTCTGACCAATTCACTCCACATTTCTCTACATTAAATTTCAGCTGCCACATGTCTGTCCATTCCACCAGCCTGTCTACATCCTCTTGATGTCTATCACTACTCTACTCACAGTCCACAATACTCCCAAGTCTTGCATCATCTTCAAATTTCGAAATTGCCTCTTGTACGCCTACTTCTGAGCTATAAATATATATCAAGAACAGCAGTGAATCCTCCATATACCATCCCCCAGTCAGAGATAAGTAAAGTTTCTGTAATCCATGTTTATAATAGGATTGAATTAAATAATTAAACTGTTGCAAAATGAAATTCTAGCTATGCTAAAGACTAATGTTACAAAATACCACAAGGTTCAAAATAAAATGCCTACTGGCACTAATATTTGTCACTTAAAAAAGCATCATTTTACTGACATTTGGGGAATGAAATGAATCATATACAGGAGAGCAATGTAATAGGATACTCAAAATAACAGGCTGCATTTTCCAGTCCCTTCGGCCGGTGTAATCTTCCAGTTCCATTGAAGTTGACCCCTCGTGGTGGGGCAAGTGAGCCATGCAAAATCCCATAGACTTCGACAGGACTGGAAGATCCCACCAGTGGCCAACGGGTCGCCTCATCCAGCGCAGGAAAATCCTCCACTGGGCCAGGAAATCCCAGCCGGTATGACAATATAATTTTTTAGACTCAAAATTTCCCACTATACTACTGGTATGTAGCTCTGTTTACTTTCCACATGTCCCTGCCATATAAGGTTATACAAACTCCATCCTTCCCCCCGCCCCCCTGCCTTTGTCTTTTCTAAATCCTCCATACCCATAAATATCATAGAATTAACACCCACTCGAGCAGGTAGACTTGCTCCATTTTACTGCTTATGATGGAACAAACAGCCAGGGATTTTGGGCTCCACTCATTGTCTTGCTCGTCCGACTTCTCATTAAGAGTTGGATTTTACACAGCTTGTCATGACCGGAACCATGTCTGCCTGGTTCGGGAGAGGCCCCATGTCAATCTCCCAGGGTTGGGAAAACCGCCCTCCCGATCAAGTCAAATGGTGGAAGGGACTGACATAGAATTCCCGGTTGGCGGCAGCAGGATGTCAATTTAGGTTCATTAATGCTCACTGCAATTTGCTGGTTGCTCAGGGATTAAATGGAGATAGCGCAGATCTCAGGCACCGTCGGAAGGCTGACCAGCAAAACCAGGTCAGGTTTTCCAGCAACCTCCCAGGGTGCTCAGTCGAGGGACCCGACATTGGGCAGGAGGTTGGGCTGCTCAACGCCACACTCTTGTCCTTGCCCCTGACCTCCTTCACCTTCCTGCGAACCTCACCTTGCCTTCACTCACGCCGCTGCCTCCCTGATCCTGGGCCTCGGCTGGGTGCAGTACCACCAACGGCCACTACTCCTGCTGGCACTGGCTGCAATGATGGAATACTGACCTCTGATTGGCTGGCTACTCTCAGTGGACGGAAATTTCGCCACGGAGGACCTCAATCATGGGGAAGGCCGTCAGTAGCCAATTAACGAGAGGCAGTTGATTCCATCAGGCCTCCCCCATGGAACTGCTGAAATTCCTTTCTTGCTGGTTTCTCCAATCAGACCTACAATATCCTGCATTGTTTCTGTTGGACTCCAGTTTTTCACGAAAATAAATAATAAAATAGCTATTTTAATATACTTCTGTGGCTACAACGAAGCTAAACATTATTCAATTTATAAACATAAATTACACTTTTAAATTTTACATAATTGGTATTGAAAATATAACCATTTTGAACAATTTAAATACACCCTAATTATATTTAGTACTTTTCTCTACATGCTTACAAATTAAATGTTTATGTCACTTCCTCTGCAAATTACTGTGTTCAATTCACTATCTGCGATATATCTGCAATGAGAAACAGCTTTACAGTAATTTAAAAGACTGCCCCCATGTGGTAAAGGTCAGACTCAGTACGTTTCTTTCAATGCACTTGTATTTAGAACTGATCTTATCTTGCACATTACCATAAAAAGCTGTTTTAGTTCCCTTATTGTTATGGGCCAGAATCCCTTCTGCAGTCACACAAAGAGTTTGCTTAATAAATGATGATTAGGACCTCCATGATAAAGGTTTGCACTTTGCACCAATTCATTAAGCAAGATGTCTTTATGACTATAATACAGTTTGCTAGGACTACTCAAGCGTGCATGCAACGTGTAGAATACAAACATTTTGATTCTTATCATTGGAATAAACTCTTAATCAACCATCACTTGTTCTTAACACACACTGATTTAACAAAAGATACTAAAGTGATTTACAGACATCAGGCACACTAGCAAAACATAGAATTTACCGAGAATTATTGACAGACAGAATACAACAGTCCATACCCACTTGACTGACTTTAAGCCTCAATTTACTACCATTAATTTGTTGCTTCCCTCCACCCATTTCCTGCCATTGTTCGTACTCTCAGAAAAACATCTCTAAAAGGCCCAAAATGGGTGCAGGGATCGCAATGTACGATGGGCTGTTTGTTCCGATGCAGGCAGCATGCAAAATCCATGCTGGCTAATCACTCATATGATTGCAGCCAGTGCTGAGCCTGTAACTGAGGGGCTGTCCACCTGAGAAGTGATGCAAAATCGTGAGTAACTAGCACAAGTTCAAGCCAAAACATCTGTATTACTTAAAGGCAGCCTGAACCTCTTAAATAGGAGGTGCATTCTGTCTGAGGCAGCTGCTGGACTTCATTGCGGAAATAACCTTGATCTTGAAAAGACATAGGAATGCCCCATATAGAACAAACAAGAACAAAGAACAATACAGCACAGGAACAGGCCCTTCGGCCCTCCAAGCCCGCGCCGCTCCCCGGTCCAGGATTGAATCCTGAATCCAGGATCCCCGCCCAATTTTCCAGCCTATCTACATACCAATATCCTATCCACCGAGCTGTCCCTCACAGCTACGATGCTTTGTTCATCACAACCTATTAACTCACCCCCACCCCCCCATTCCAGACCATGTGATCTCCAGGGAGAGGCGAAAACCCAGAGTGAAAACCCCAGGGCCAATATGGGGGAATAAAAATCTGGGAAATTCCTCTCCGACCCCCTGAGGCGATCGAAACGAGTCCAGGAGATCACACTGGCCCTGATCGGAAAATGCTTCCCAACCCTAGTCATTTCCACTTCCACGAACACCATATGAATTCCCTGCCCCCGAGACAGGTTCCCAACTATCCGCAGTCTCGCTCTGTACTGGCACCAGCAAGATGATCATAGAATGAAGCCTTGAAACGAGAAACAAGGAACAATTAGCCCGCGCCGCTCCCTGGTCCAAAACTAGACCACTCTTTTGTATCCCTCCATTCCCACTCCGTTCATATAGCTGTCTAGATAAGTCTTAAACGTTCCCAGTGTGTCCGCCTCCACCACCTTGCCCGGCAACACATTCCAGGCCCCCATGACCCTCTGTGTAAAATATGTCCTTCTGATATCTGTGTTAAACCTCCCCCCCTTCACCTTGAACCTATGACCCCTCGTGAACGTCACCACCGACCCGGGGAAAAGCTTCCCACCGTTCACCCTATCTATGCCTTTCATAATTTTATACACCTCTATTAAGTCTCCCCTCATCCTCCGTCTTTCCAAGGAGAACAACCCCAGTTTCCCCAATCTCTCCTCATAACCAAGCCCCTCCATACCAGGCAACATCCTGGTAAACCTCCTCTGTACTCTCTCCAAAGCCTCCACGTCCTTCTGGTAGTGTGGCGACCAGAACTGGACGCAGTATTCCAAATGCGGCCGAACCAACGTTCTATACATCTGCAACATCAGACCCCAACTCTTATACTCTATGCCCCGTCCTATAAAGGCAAGCATGCCATATGCCTTCTTCACCACCTTCTCCACCTGTGACGTCACCTTCAAAGATCTGTGGACTTGCACACTCAGGTCCCTCTGCGTCTCTACACCCTTTATGGTTCTTCCATTTATCGTGTAGCTCCTCCCTACATTATTCCCACCAAAATGCATCACTTCGCATTTATCAGGATTGAACTCCATCTGCCATTTCCTTGCCCAAATTTCCAGCCTATCTATATCCTTCTGTAGCCTCTGACAATGTTCCTCACTATCTGCAAGTCCTGCCAGTTTTGTGTCGTCCGCAAACTTACTGATCACCCCAGTTACTCCTTCTTCCAGATCATTTATATAAATCACAAACAGCAGAGGTCCCAATACAGAGCCCTGCAGTACACCACTAGTCACAGGCCTCCAGCCGGAAAAAGACCCTTCCAATACCACCCTCTGTCTTCTATGACCAAGCCAGTTCTCCATCCATCTAGCCACCTCCCCCTTTATCCCATGAGATCCAACCTTTTTCACTAGCCTACCATGAGGGACTTTGTCAAACGCTTTACTAAAGTCCATATAGACAACATCCACGGCCCTTCCTTCGTCAACCATTTTGGTCACTTCTTCAAAAAACACCACCAGGTTAGTGAGGCATGACCTCCCTCTCACAAAACCATGCTGACTATCGTTAATGAGTTTATTCCTTTCTAAATGCGCATACATCCTATCTCTAAGAATCTTCTCCAACAAGTATAGCAATGAGCATGCTCCCAACTCTTTCATTGTAGCCCTGGTGGCCTTGGTGCAAGAGGTTAACAGGAGGAGAGGGGTCCTCTATTCACATGAGGCCAGGCGACCTTCCAAACAAACTCTGAGAAGGCTATGGGATCAGATGCTATGCAGATAACTGCCAGGAGAGTAGCTCGAATGCTTGGAAACAGTGTTGGAACAAGTTCAATGACCCCACACAAGTGATCAAGGTCAGCGAATACATCTTCAAATGCTACGTCCCACCAACTGCATCACCATCATGTTTACACATACATAGCATTGCTGCTAGCCTCACAGTCACATGTCACAGTTTGCATACAATGCTTACTATTCAACCATGATGGCCACATCACCCAGACAGATTGTACCACACTCATAGAATCATAGAATCCCTACAATGCAGAAGGAGGCCATTCAGCCCATTGAGTCTGCACCGACCACAATCCCACCCAGGCCCCATCCCCATAACCCCATGTATTTACCCTTGCTAATCTCCCTGACACTAAGGGGCAATTGAGCGTGGCCAATCCACCTAACCCATACATCTTTGGACTTACTGACCCACTTCCCTCTCTCTTGCTGTACAAGTGAGGAAGGTTGAAGGCAGTAACGCCTAACTGGTAAGAGACAGGCACAGCTCTGTGACCTCACCCCAGTGCCACAGAAGGTGCTCGCCATTGTTGGGGCAACCATGACTGAGGTTGTGGCCGACTGTGGAGCTAAAAATGCAGATGACAGTACATTCGTATCTAATCTACCTTCTCATATGCACGCTCCCTTCTTCCCACAATCTCCTCTGATTTACAAACTGTCGATGACATAAGCATGTACATCTTGCTTTTCCTCTACTTCCTTCACCATAACCCGACCCTTGAGTTTTACTCCTTTCAGAAACCCGAGAACTGCAACCTGGCCAGACACTGGTGGAGGAACACTAAGTGCGAAAAGTACAAAAAGTTAATGATGATGAAACACTATCACGCAATCTTACACTTGCAGTCACCAGTTGAATACTGACACTACACATGCTTCAGAGGGAACCTGAGGGGTTAAGGTGAGTCACCAGGCAACCAGATGTCGCGCTTATGCAATACAAACTTATGAGCTGTAAGTATGAATCTATGAAGTATAAATCCAAAATGGATCCAAACTTCCCTGTGGGGCAAAACAAAGTGGAGAGATCAAGTGACCTTCCATTTCTTGCCAGTACACGTGGTATTCGTGTCTGTTTGAGTATTGACAAAGTTATTAAAATGCAAGCAATCTTCTAGGACAAATCTTTGAGAAGTTGCAAACAACCCTTCTTGTGGTTAATGGCTACACTTCTCCAACTACTGTGCGATGTGGGCAAGAGACATCCAAGCTATGTTGTCTGAGAAATGGTCTAACCATCGAAAACTATCCATGAGAACAATGTAAAGCGATGTTCTGATCACAGGAGAGCAGCTAGATTTCTGATAATGCATATTCTGGGCAGAAAGGACAGAAACATCCAGACAGTGAAGAGAAAAGACCCTACCCAAGAAATAGCAGTGGGCAGAGACTCACATTGACATTTATATCCCAGCTGAGGAAGTGTGGCAAGGCTTCAATATTGATTCTTGACTGGAGTATAATAAGAGAAACCTGCTACTGTGAACATAGAACAACAGTGAATCCATCCTCCAAAACCTCCAGGGCTTTTCCTCAATGGACAGAAAAGGGATTACAAGCCTGCATCATTTCCAGTCTTCACCCGGGGATTAAGCAAGTAGAACAGAGGAACTCCTGAAATCATAAGACCTAAAAACATGTTACTTGATCTTTTCTTGAGTGTGTGTGTATCCATGTGAGCGAGAGTGGGTGTTCATGAGTATATTCAGGTGTTGAACAATAAACATTTTTCTTTCTTTTCAAACTTATGAGTGAAGCTGTTATTTGTCTGCGCCTGACAATTGCAACACAAGTACTACCCCTATCATTCACTCTTACACTTACAGCCACCAGCTCACATACTGACACTGCACATGCACTTTAGAGGGCACCCTAGAGGTGGAACTTTCACATGGTGAGTCACCAGGTACAAGTGGCCTGCAACCAGATATCATGCTATGCAATAGAACTTATGAAGCAAAAAACGTAAAAGGGACACTTCCCTGTAAAATCAAAGTTAAAACACATTTTTAAAGCATGCTGCCCTCGATCAGAGGTAGAAAGAAAGGGGCGCCATCCCTATCATCTCTCTCCAGTCCACGACACAGAGTGGAAGGCACGGGCATTGCAGGTGTCAGATTCACAAAGGGTAAGGGCTCTCACAGGTTCTGCTGCAGAGGATTCACATAAGAACTTCACTGGGGTGATGTACAGAAAACTGCCGATGGGTATGCACAATGAAATGTTTGTTGCAGATCATGTCACTCACAAGATTGACCACAGTTTCTGGAAATTTGTGGGATCTCACACCTCATTGTAAGAACCCATTATAATCCAGAAAAACAAAGGACTATAACAAGGAAAGAGATGTTGAAGCCCATTATACCTGCAGGGGTGCTAACAGCCACCATCTCACCCCTGACGCTGTAAAGATCCATTTCAAAAAGGAACCGTGGAATGGGAATAGACGTCATTTTCATCTTTATAATCTTACCTCTCTAGTGGAATCCAAGCGTCTACCAAGGCAATAGTTACCCCAAACGGGGTGATTAATTTGGTTAATTACTTTTTCAGAGGCTAATGACTGGAACATTCTAAGCCATAAAACAAAAGATTAGTCCTGACACCAGATAAACATCACTTTACGAAATAATTGTCGACTGACTAGTCCCTCGCCCCAGCACAGTTCAAGTGAAGACCCTTGCAATGGTACAGCTCCTACTTTGCCCAATATTGGTGTCAGAGTCCCATGAATCAAAACCTATTTCTCCCTCACCAATTCTTGAGCCACGCATTTAACTCTCTAATCTGGTTTACCTTGCACCAATTTGTTTGTGGCTCAGTTAGTAACACAGAGATTATTACCTTTGAGGGTCTGCCTTTTAATTTAGTTACTAGTTTCTTACTCCCGCTCAGCAAAACATCTTTCCTAGTTCTACCTATGTCA
This sequence comes from Mustelus asterias, assembly GCF_964213995.1. NCBI lineage: Eukaryota > Metazoa > Chordata > Chondrichthyes > Carcharhiniformes > Triakidae > Mustelus > Mustelus asterias. The sequence continues at coordinate 41,698,300 of NC_135807.1, read as the reverse complement.
TTGGTACCTATGTGGATCATGCTAATTTTCCCTCTCACAGTAAATTCCTCTCCAGTCCAGAGCAGATGACCCAAACCCTGGCACCAGACCGGCAACAGAGCTGTCTGGACTCCCACTCTTAGCTGCAGAGAACTGTGTCAAGGGTTCTCAACAATACCGAACTCTGCTACCACCACATTCCAATTAACTCCACCCATTGAATGGCTTCCTATTCCATGATGCCATGGTTAGTTTGCTCATCCACCCTGCTAACACTGCTTTTACTCATACCTGTTGTAACAACTTTGAATCAATTGGACAATTGCAAAGACAGAGGTTTCTCCACTTCTACCTTCTGTGTCCCCATACCTGCCCCATTCGCCAAATCAGAAGACCCAATCCTAAGTTGTGTGCCTGTCTCCTGGTACAAATCCTCCAGGTAACATTCCCCCTCCCTGGTGTATCAGTGTCTGCAGCTTGACCTCCAGCTCAATGACTCTTAGCCAAATGTACTCAAACTACAGGCAATTACTGCAAACATGTTTGCCCTGGAGCACGCTGGCATCCAGGGGCTTCCACATTCTGCAATTGCAACACATCACTGGCCCTGCCATCTTTATTATGTGTTCATTTATTTATTTTTCTAAATAAATTTATAATAAATGAACATGTCAGCCCTGATTTTACCAGCACGGCTGCCCAAGGCTCATAAGATCCCACCAGAGGCCAATGGGGAATGCTGTTCTGCGAGCCTTGCCCGCCTCAATTTCGGGGAGGTCATACCTGTAAAATCAGGGCAGACTACTCCCAATAACCACTACTAGTAAATCTTACTACAACTAATAAAACCTTACAATTACCGATAAATTACACAAGTTATGAAGATAACCAAGCGACATATTCACCAATCAATTACTTTTTTTTTGCAAGAACACACTTTATTCATAAAACATATGCATGAAACACTACAAAACATTTCAACTTGTTATAGCAGGAAAGTACAATGATATTTATGTTCATTACAAAGATTAAAATGTACTTTGAGGTGCTTCAATACAGTAATGAGAACGTTAATAACATCTCAATATTTTCATGACAGAAAATACAATGACGTTCGTATCATATACAGCCATCATATTACACTCTAAGGTGCTTCAACACAGTTGCAGTTACTATGTACAATCAAGAACAAGCTTACAGTCTGAGGGCTTTTTACCTGGTTACCAGCCCCTCGGTCTACATTGGCTGAAAGGCCTGACACAGTGACCTTTTCCCATTGCATCTTGGTGACAGGTGCTCCAATCTTGAGTGTGTCCCTCAGCACATAGTCCTGGACTTTGAAATGTGTTAGTCTGCAACACTTGATCAAGGACAACCCTTTGCACTGGAAAACATCTGAAAGATAAAATATCTGAAAGAGACATTTTAAAACATTTCAAATTGTCATAACAGGAAAGTGCAGTGATATTCACATTTTCTCCAGAGATCAAGATGCACTTGGAGGTGCTTCAATTCAGGAATGAGAACATTACAAACATTTCAATATTTCTGTCACAGATAGTACAATTCTGTTCAAACTATATACATCGGTCGTGTAGCAGCACTCTTAAGGTGCTTCAATGCAGTTACATCCAGTTAGGATTAAGCACACAGTCTGAGGGGCTGTACACCGAGGGGATGGAGATCTCTTTTGTTCTGCTGACTGCCTCTTGGTCCTCCTCTCAACTGCTCTTTCAGGTATTGCTGACTGCCCAGATTCTCCTTTCAACCTGCTGTTCAAAATCCTTACTGGCGCTATCTAAATTCCTCTTCCCATTCATCCTAGTGTTGAGGGGCTGAGGTACAGATCAACCATGATCTAACTGAATATTACAGCTAGAGGCCAGTGTGCAGATTACAGAAAGTATTTCAAAGTCCAATGAAATGTTTAGTTTTATCATCAACAAGTGAAGCTTTAGCTATACTGGGCCCTGGTCTGACACCTTTTCTCTTTGGAGCAGAGGGGATATTTATGAGAGGTGCCCCAAAGTACAAGGGATTTTTCTAGAAGAGGTAGAATATTCTAGATTACCCAATGGGTCTGTTGGTTTCACTCTGTCTTGTATAATTCTATAAACAGGCTTGAGGGTCTGACTGGTCTACTTCTGTTTCTATATTCCAAAGAGATAAGGACGTGGAGGTAAATTGTCCACTGTACTTTCTGCAAAAGACCCATAGAAACATTGGGTAAATGAAGATCTCTTGATTGAAGCAATCTCTTGATTGAAGCAATGAAGGGTCGGTGCAGATAGTTTGCCTTGGCTGCTCTGGTGAGAATGTGAAACCTCGAGCATTGCAAAGCTGTCCAATGAACAAAGAGGTGCAACACTCTGCTGTGATCACCTTCCACCATACAGTCCATACAACCTTTGATTTGGCAAGTGTCTGACCTTATACTCCAAATAACCCACCCCTGCTGTTCCATATTCCCAGAGCTCGAACTCCTTGAACTTTTTATTGATCATTTCTTCAAGCTACTGAAATCCTTCTTGGACACATTGCCTACTTCCTCCAGTGCTGCTTTTTTCAGTGCTGTTGTTGCACAGTTTCTGGACATCACGGCTCACACCTCTTGCTCCCTTGTTCATTGATCATTCAAGTCCCTTTTGGGCTTTGGTTCTCATAGCAGGAGATTTTCAACCTCTGCTTCTCTTGAAGCATATCTGTAGTGTTGCAGGCTGCATTTGATCAGTTTGCATACCTTGCCATATGTTAATCCCCTATCTCGACAATTTAATAGAATCAGGATTGGGACATCAAATCTGGTAGTCGTCTCACTCATCCCTCTTCTGGTGATACAATGGTGCCATCAGAATTTTGGAACATGCATATTCTTAAGTGAGCTGACAGAAACAAGTTAATGAATAGTAGAATGCTGTCATTTTGCAATCTAGAAATGAATTCTTGAAGCTGGCAATGATAGAACATATATCACAGGAAATATTCAAAGGGCATTATGCCAAACAGAATGGATGGCAAAGGTCATCAAATGCTTTTGACTAAATTACAGAAAACAAATGTACCATTTGTGAGAGATATGACTTCAGTCAATATTGTTGGAGTAATTGGATAGCTCTTTCAAAGAGCCAGCACAGCATGATGGGCTGAATGGCCTCTTGTTGTGCTGTTTGATTCTATAATTATATGAATAAGAAATTAACATAGAAACATAGAAGATAGGAGCAGGAGGAGGCCATTTGGCACTTCACGTCTGCTCCACCATTCATTACGATCATGGCTGATCATCCAATTCAATAGCCTAATCCTGTTTTTTCCCCATAACCTTTGATTCCATTCGCCCCCAAGTGCTATATCCAGCCGCCACTTGAATACATTCACTGTTTTGGCATCAACTACTTCCTGTGGTAATGAATTCCACAGGCTCACCACTCTTTGGGTGAAGAAATGTCTCCTCACCTCTGTCCTAAATGGTCTACCCTGAATCCTCAGACTGTGACCCCTGGTTTTGAGCTCCCCCACCATCGGGAATATCTTCCCTGCATCTACCCTGTCTAATCCTGTTAGAATTTTATAAGTCTCTATGAGATCCCCCCTCATTCATCTGAACTCCAGCGAAAACAATCCTAACCTAGTCAGTCTCTCCTCGTACATCAGTCCCGCCATCCCCGGAATCAGCCTGGCAAACCTTTGCTGCACTCCCTCGAGAACAAGAACATCCTTCCTCAGAAAAGGACACCAAAACTGCACACAATACTCTGGCCTCACCAAAGCCCTGTATAATTGCAACAACACATCCCTGCTCCTGTACTCAAAACCTCTCGCAATGAAGGCCAACATGCCATTTGCCTTCTTTACCACCTGCTGCACCTGCATGCTTACCTTCAGTGACTGGTGCACAAAGACACCCAGGTCCTGCTGCACACTCCCCTCTCCCAATTTACAGCCATTCAGGTAGTAATCTGCCTTCTTGTTTTTGCTTCCAAAGTGAATTTAAATAACAAAGTGCGAAGCATTGGAAACTACACGTCTTCTGTCTTCACATTTCTTGCAGTGATATATAGTGAGGCTCTTTTCTGTTAATTTGATCAGTTTAATTTAACTTACTGCTCCAACAACAATACATCTAAATCTATGGAAAGAATTTTGTGGCATTGTCGCTGCTTCAATTTATATCATTAGAGCCAACATTATTTCTTATTGTGATTATTAGCAACTGATATTAATAAAAAACTTAGATATAAAATCTTGTGATAGTTATGAAAACCTCTTCAAGATGGAATTTCCTTTCTGACTATGGCAGGAGAAATTATATTAATTGATTACATTAGCCAGCAAATGGAGCTATGTCCTCGACCCAGCAACATTTTAATACTTAAATAGTCACATGTATAATGTTGGAGTGGCCAATAACACTTGTGATATTTAAAACCCGGTCAAAAGTTGTAACTCCTCCACTTTTTGATTTGATTGGATTTATTATTGTCACATGTATTAACATACAGTGAAAAGTATTGTTTCTTGCGCTATACAGACAAAGCATACCGTTCATAGAGAAGGAAACGAGAGAGTGCAGAGTGTAGTGTTGCAGTCATAGCTAGGGTGCAGAGAAAGATCAACTTAATGCAAGGTAAGTCCATTCAAAAGTCTGACAGCAGCAGGGAAGAAGCTGTCCTTGAGTCAGTTGGTACGTGACCTCAGACTTTTGCATCTTTTTCCTGACGGAAGAAGGTGGAAGAGAGAATGTCCGGGATGCGTGGGGTCCTTGATTATGCTGGCTGCTTTTCCGAGGCAGCGGGAAGTGTAGACTGAGTCAATAGATGGGAGGCTGGTTTGCATGATGGATTGGGCTACATTCACGACCTTTTGTAGTTCCTTGCTTGACCCGAATCAGGTTGGATTCATGCAAATTAGGGACGCAGAAAGAAAACCGGAACATGTGATTACATTAATTTAGCAAAGGAAGTTCAAAAAGTGAGGAAGAGTGTGAGGGAGAACTGTGGACTATCAGTGTTCAAATCTCAACTACCTTGAAGCACTATTACTGGCTGGCTTAATTGATTTTATGAGGTAAATAATTTGGAAAGTTACCAAAATAAAACATTCCTGCAATAAAACCAGTGCAATTACGTCCAATACCTGTACTGTGCCAATGCAATTTTCCCATTAGCCTGCACAAGAGTTCTTTTATTTTTACTTTCACAAAACTTCTTTCTGCCATCCGAACTTGCAAATAAATTTTTCCCTCCAATTTCCTCTGATGCTGTTCTGATAGTGCTGGCTTTTGATAGAAAATGTTGCAGTATTTCTGGTACGATGCTCAAATAGCCATTCTCACTCTGAATGGTGCAGCAAGAAGTCTCACAACACAAGGTTAAAGTCCACCAGGTTTATTTGGAATCACGAGCTTTCAGAGCGCTGCTCCTTCATCGGGTGAGTGATGAAAGAGCCTGATGAAGGAGCAGTGCTCCAAAAGCTCGTGATTCCAAATAAACCAGTTGGACTTTAACCTGGTGTTCTGAGACTTCTTACTGTGTTCACCCCTGTCCAACTTCGGCATCTCCACATTACCACTAATGGTGGCAAGCCATTTGACAGAAAGGGCGAGGAGTGGGGTCATGTGAGATCAGATCAAGCCTTCTACAGACTTTGAGTTCTGAGGAAGGGTCATCCTGACTCAAAACGTTGGCTCCATTCTCACTCCACAGATGCTGTCAGACCTGCTGAGACTTTCCAGCATTTTATGTTTTTGTTTCAGATTCCCGCTTCCGCAGTATTTTGCTTTTATCTTCTATTGGCTTTGCCTGACATCATAATTATGTATTTCCCAACAGCGGCCTTGGCTGATGCTTTTCTGCTTAGCCCAAGAATGCAGGTTAATGACCATTGTTATAGCGCCAACTGCTCTGAGATTAGCTTGGCAAAGAAACAGATTTCGAATCAAACTTTGGACCTTGCAGGCCCATGGGATGTAGCTTCCCTTTATGTGATGCATTTCTAATTGGCCCGTAAAAGGAGAGCTTGATTTTGCATTCCTGATATGCAAATATAAATAGCAAGGAGATGATCTTGAAGAACGTGGTGAAAAATGTCCGTGCTATCTGACTAAATGTAATTTGCGGGCAGCAATGGGCAAATAATCATTATCTAGTTATCACAAATTTTAAAAGTGAAATTCAGGATTGTAACAAAATGATGCAGCAAAATGTGTGCAATTTTGATCAAAGTGCAGGCACAGAAGTGTGAGCAAGGAAGTAGATAAGGCAGTTATATCCTACATGTGCAAACTGCCCATAGTAGGGAGATTATTTGAGCCCACAGCCATGTCATACAGCTCAGATTACATTCTGGCATTGGTCCATCTTTTGAGGATTTTGCTGAAAGTTAAGAAACTTACATAAAATACAAAAGCTGCTAAATATAATATTTAATATGCTCCAGATGTCTAAGCAATTTCTGGCTGCTGGTTAAAAATCCAATTAGAATTGATACCTTGGAGATTTGTTTAATGAACCCCAACAAACTGAGATATTTATCTCACTGTCATCGTAATCAACTACTTTAAAATCACTTTTTAACAGAAAAGAATGCAGAATAATTTTCATTTGAATAACGGGAGTTACATTTTCCTTAAAGCTTACATTTTCCTTAAAGCTAGCAAAACCCTCAATAGATGATATTGCAGATTGATAACAGATTTTTTTTTAAAAAAGCAACAAGTTGTAGTGTATGAATCTTTTGTTCGCACGCTACAAATGATTTCCTCACTGCTTGGCTGAGAATTCGCATATTACAATTAGCATTAAAAGTCAAAAAGATGTGGAAGAGTAGCTCTGTAATGACCGTAATGTCAGGCAGCTTCAGAAATCTCTTACAGCAAAATCGGAATGATTAATATTTCAGTGATTTTTTTCACAATTTTAACCATGTTTTCAGGTACCCAAAATTGAAATGTTATCTATGTTTTAAGTTTATTTAATAGTGTCACAAGTAGGCTTCCATTAACATTGCATGAAGCTACTGCGAAAATCCCTTGTCGTCACACTCCGGCGCCTGTTCGGGTACACCGAGGGAGAATTTAGCATGGCTAATGCACCTAAGCAGCACATCGTTCAGGCTGTGGGCAGAAAACGGAGCACCCGGAGGAAACCCATGCAAACACGGGGAGAACGTGCGGATTCTACACAGACAGTGACCCAAGCCAGGAATCGAATCCTGGTCCCTGGCACTATGAGGCAGCAGTGCTAACCACTGTGCCATCATGTCACTTCTATCTTTCTATCTTTCCTTCAATTTAGAAACTGGATGAAATAAAACTTGGGATCATTTTCACTTTTGTTGAATGAGTGATAAACTAGTGAAGTGGGTTGTACAACTTTGATGAAACCCATCTGACTTTTATTCCATTTGTTTAAACAGAGATGAAAGTTGATGGACCCAATCCATTTTCCAGTTTTATCACCTAGGTGAAAGTTGCCCTCAATATCAGTAGGATTATATATAACAGAATTCTTTTTTAGGAAAGTAGTAACTTCTCAAGAGAAATAAGGGAAGGGCAATAAATACTGTCCTTGACTTCAATGCCCACATTTCATAAACACAATTTTAAAAAATGTTACAAGTACTCTTAAATCGGCCTCGCAGGTGGAGGATGCGGTCAAGAAGGCGTACGGCGTACTAGCCTTCATTAATCGAGGGATTGAGTTTAGGAGTCGGGAGATAATGCTGCAGCTTTATAGGACCCTGGTTAGACCCCACTTGGAGTACTGCGCGCAGTTCTGGTCACCTCATTACAGGAAAGATGTTGAAGCCATTGAAAGGGTGCAGAGGAGATTTACAAGGATGTTGCCTGGATTGGGGGGCATACCTTATGAGGATAGGTTGAGGGAGCTTGGTCTCTTCTCCCTGGAGAGACGAAGGATGAGAGGTGACCTGATAGAGGTTTACAAGATGTTGAGAGGTCTGGATAGGGTAGACTCTCAGAGGCTATTTCCAAGGGCTGAAATGGTTGCTACGAGAGGACACAGGTTTAAGGTGCTGGGGGGTAGGTACAGAGGAGATGTCAGGGGTAAGTTTTTCACTCAGAGGGTGGTGGGTGAGTGGAATCGGCTGACGTCGGTGGTGGTGGAGGCAAACTCGTTGGGGTCTTTTAAGAGACTTCTGGATGAGTACATGGGATTTAATGGGATTGAGGGCTATAGATAGGCCGAGAGGTAGGGATATGATCGGCGCAACTTGTGGGCCGAAGGGCCTGTTTGTGCTGTGGCTTTCTATGTTCTATGTACAACTTGCAATTCCAGACTTCTGTCAGAGTGATCATAGTAGACCCCTACAGGAAAAAGTAAATGCTAAGTAGGACATAGAAAGGCAAAGGAAATCGTGAGCTGTTAAGCTGTTCATTCAAAAAGAATGATCATGATTTGTTGCCCCTTCCTAATTGCCCTTGAACTATGTGGCTTGGTCAGCCATTTCAGAGGACATTTTTTCAGAGTCAATCACATTTTTGTGGGATCTGGTGTCACATGTAGGCCAGGCCAGGTAAGGATGGCAGATTTCCTCCCCTCCCCTAAAGGGAGCGAACCAGATGGGTTTTTTCATGGTCATCATTGGATTTGTAATTTCAGATTTTTATTGAATTTAAATTTCACCATCTGCCATGGTGGGATTTCAATGTGGCTTTCCAGAGGATTACCCTGGATCCCTGGATTACGAGTCTGGTGACAATGTAAAAACCTATCTTGTTTGCTGAAGTCCTTTAGGGAAGGAAATCTTCTGTCCTTACTTGGTCTGGCTGACATGAGACTCCAGACCCACAGCAATGTGGTTGACTCTTAAATGGCCTTGCAAGCCATTCATGGCAATTAGGGATAGGCAACAAAGGCTGGCCCAGCCAGCAATGTCCCTATCCCATGAATGAAAAAAAAAGTTGTGTAGCATCCATATTTACAGTGTTACAGATACCATTTTGAAAAAATAGTCAGTTTATTTCTGGAGTTAGCACATCAAACATTAGAAACGTGTACTGCAAGTATGCAGAGTAGGCAGATTGTGACGTCAGTCTATGTGCAGGGCTAATTTGACGCTAGCTGTATCATTTTCCTGATGTAGCTAACACCCTCTCTTAACCTCACACAGCTGAATATGTAAGCTGCAGCAGGAAAGAATACCAGCCAACACCATTGAAAGAGATCATAAGCCAATTTCAAGTTAGTTACTGGTTGATTTATAGCGGTTCCTGCTAGGTTTGCGGTGAGTTTTCAACTGTTATTAAAAATTGCTCAAGTCGACAGTGGGTGGTGTTGCGCTGAGCGAAAGCCTTGCTTCTCCCTTCGAGGGTTCTACTCAGATCACTTGCTCCCACTGGCCATGGATGCTGGAGTGTCTATTCCTCCTGGGCTGTAGCATGACAGGAGGATTAGCAGAGGTGACACTAAGGAGGGCAAACTGTCCACGGAGGAGAGGACTCTCAATGGGAGGCCTTACCCAAATAGGGTCTTCAGAGGGTATTTATTTTACCTCAACCTCAGCAAGGCAGTGTGGGCAATGTCTCCATTTGATGAAGGGAGTGCTTAGTGAAATCTGTCAGGAGAGAGGAGTACATTGCATTCTCTCTGGTCAGAAAGAATCAGGCAGTGTGTGGATATGTTTTCGCCAGGATAGGTAGCCCATAGTGCAGGGTGTCACCAACTGCACATAAATGCTGAGGTCTATCGCAACCACAAAAGGGCAGTTGGTGGGTGACGATGTTCAGTGCATCATACAGGTGAATGTCTGGTATCCTGGCAATGAAGTCTTTCTTATGCACCATTCCTTTGCATCATCAGTCTGTTGTCCCACTATCCTCCCAATTAATGTGAGAAACTGTCTTCAGAAGGCCTGATCTGCAGAAAGGCAGATTCAGAGTTGTGCCCTTTATCATAAGGAAAGCTTTTGTTAACATGCTCCAGAGCAGTGGTGGGAAAGCTGTGACCCACAGGCCACACGCAGCCCACCTGGGTTCTGAGTGCGGCCCACAATGCATTTTGTTGACCATTGCCCACACGCAGAGTTACCTCATTCTGTTGATTTCTGTCTGCATAATTATTTTTCTATCAGTATGACTGAAGTGATACTTCGCGTAGAACAGGGACAAGTGGTGAGGTGCGTGCTGATTGCACACATTGACCATGAGAGCCATGCTCTCCCTCTGCTTCCAAAGTGTAAATATTTCTTTTGTTTTTACCATTTGAAGTTGATGATAATTCTATTATTACATAAGTAATTAAGCATTTTCTATAACTCATTTATGAAATATTCGGTGTGTATTAATTGTATTTAATCCTATTCACAGGGTCATGGCTAGTGAGCAAGCTTGATTTCGAACTTGTGGCCCATTGAAATGAAGGGGGTGGGCACTCATTCAGCCCACTCACAGGCCTAGGCCATCCATCACCGCTCCAGACAACTGGTGTGACCAGTGACAGAAATGGTCAGCTTCAGCGTCAAAGCTGCCTCCAACTTGCAACATGCTTGTTACAATTCAGATTTATGGAGAATCGTGATGTCAAGCCTGTTTCAAGAACATCCATAGGCATTACTGTTTGACTGAAGTTTGGTACTATGCAAGCCAAAGAGACTGTTTGCTCCACAGTTGGCTTGAGAAGGCAGCACCTTGTGAGGATGTTAGTAGACCAATAGTGGCAGTGGGAGAGACAGGAGATTAAACTCCAGATTACATCCAACCTAATTTGGCATCCCTAATGGAGACTGCAGCCTGGAGTAAAAACCCTCCTCACAACCAATGGATACAGTACCACCGCGCATAAATTATTCACCTAGTCGGTGCCAGTTGTTATCTTTTCCAATAGTGCTTCCCCTTAATGCAACTTCCGACTCTAACTTGTAACTTCTTGTACGTAATTCCCCAGCAGAACAGATCAGTGTCCTGTGTATAGGTTGAGTTTCAGTGGGAGTCCCTGAATTTCAGGTGTCCCTCTGCCAAGAAGACTCTATACCAGATTTAATCATGACTGCTGCTAATATAGACAGTTGGTTCTGCACACCTTCAGGTTTACCATGGGGTGTATTTCCCCCGAGATAAGTTTTGCCACCAGACGTGGCTGTGGTGAGGTTTTCACCTCTCCAGTCTTAGTGCGATCTGACTAACCCCAGGTCAGGGCTTATTAAAACTGCAACTCCCCTTCAACACTACCAGGCAGAAAAGTTGGGCTGAACTATAGTTGGATGTGTGACAGAAGAAGACGGAGTCATAATTAAAGAGGAAAAAAGTGCCTCACGGATATTGGGAGAGAAATTTATTACCCATTATGTTTGGCTTGTGCCCATTTAGATCTTCTTGTGAGTCAGCCAAGATCTTGTGCTCAAGTGTCTGGAATGGAACTTGAGCTTTTTGAATTGATTTGATTTGATGTATTATTGTCACATGTTTTAGTATACAGTGAAAAGTATTATTTCTTGCGCTATATGAAGCATACCATATATAGCGAAGGAAATGAGAGAGTGCAGAATGTAGTGTTACAATCATAGCTAGGGTGTAGAAAAAGATCAACTTAATGCAAGGTAGGTCCATTCAAAGGTCTGATGGCAGCAGGGAAGAAGCTGTTTTTGAGTCGGTTGATATATGTGACCTCAGACTTTTGTATCTTTTTTCCAATAGAAGAAGGTGGAAGAAAGTATGTCCGGGGTGTGCGGGGTCCTTGATTATGCAGTCTGCTTTTCTGAGGCAATGAAAAGTGTAGACAGAATCAATGGATGGGAGGCTGGTTTGCATGATGGATTGGGCTACATTCAGGACCTTTTGTAGTCCTTGCAGTCTTGGACAGAGCAAAAGCCATACCAAACTGTGATACAATCAGAAAGAATGCTTTCTATGGTGCATCTGTAGAAGTTGGTGAGAATCGTAGTTGTCATATCAAATTTTCTTAGTCTCCTGAGAAAGCAGAGGCGTTGGTGGGCTTTATAAACCCTTTTGGAAGAGACGTTCTTTCACTGTTTATGTTGGATATCCTTGCCTTGACAACTTCTTCATTATTCAAAGCTATGCGGCTGTTGATAGCACTCATTTGCCATCGACCACTTGTCAAGAGATTTGGATTATTCCTTTTTTTGGGAGGTGGTAGATGGCGAGTGCTGTTGCGAGTCTGAAGGCTGGTCCTCTTTTACCTTATCTTGCGCAGCTTGTCTTCAAGCACAGAATCTGCCAGTTTGCGTGTATTCAGTTGAGAGCCCTTCCATCTCAGAGGATTTGGAAAAAGAAACTCCAATTTTGGTCCACAGATGAGAATCCAGCTGTTGAAATGATTGCAGCTGCCTATTAAAATTGTTGTCTTCTGTATGTGCTCTACTTTAGTCAGTAAGCAGGAGATTGCTCAGAATAGATAGCTCAGGTCCATTCCAATATGGAACAGAAACGCACATACAAAAACATCAGCAAGAACAGTACTTGGATGATAAAAATTGCATCTCAGCCTGAATTTCGACCCAAATGTTCTAATAATTCCTTAGGCGAAAAGGGACAAAATTAGGATATATTGAAGTAAAACATATTGAGAGTTTGGCTTGAATTTTAAGATTTTCTTGGTTAGAGCAGTAACATTGAGTATTTCAATTTTATGGTCGCACCTTGTAAGATTTGCCTCAAAAAGAGCTATTATTACCTTAAGAGAGTTCCTCAAAAGAACTGATTAGCCTCAACATTTTGGGCCACATAATCTGCTCACCATCTTGAGGGATGGCTGAAACAGGTGGAAGAGATAGTTACACATAGTGGAGGAATAAGGGCAGAAACTGCTGATTGGCCAGGCTGTTGTGTTGGCAGTAGGTCAGTATATTCAAGGATGTTAACATTCTTGTTGTTGATCGGTTGGCTGTGCAGAATGCATGATAATGTATTTCTAGAGTAAGAGCAGCAAGATGTCAGTGGCAAATAGATTGCTGTCTTGGTGGACAGGCTAGTGTTGGTAGATATCCATGACCTCCCTGACTCCTCTCAGAATTAATAACGATCACAGACTTATCTCAGCCATCATGCTATGGCATGCAATATGGATTTGGAAGGTGCTGTTGAAGAAGCCTTGATGAGCTGCTGCAGTGCATCTTGTAGATGGTAAACACTGCTGCGCATGTGCATTGGTTGTGAAGGAAATTAATGCTTAAGCTGGTGGATGGGGTGCCAATCAAGTGAGCTACTTTGCCCTGGGTGGTGTGAAGCTTCGAGTGTTGTTGGAGCTGCACCCATCCAGGCAAGTGGAGAGTATTCCGTCACACTCCTGGCTTGTGCCTTGTAGATGGTGGACAGGTTTTGGGGAGTTAGGAGGTGTGTTACCTGCCACAGAAGTACCAGCTTCTGACCTAATCTCGTAGTCATAGTATTTATATGGCTGGTCCGGTTCAGTTTCTAGTCAACGGTAATCCCCAGGATGTTGATAGTGGGAGATCCAGTGACGGTAATGACTTTGAATGCCAAGAGGAGATGGTTAAACTCTCTGTTGATGGTGATAATCATTGCTTGGCACTTGTGTAACACGAATGTTACTTTCTGCTTATGAACTTAAGGCTGAATGGTGTCCAGGTCCTGCACCATGTGACAAAGAACAAAGAAAATTACCGCACAGGAACAGGCCCTATGGCCCTCCAAGCCTGCACCGACCATGCTGCCTATCTGAACTAAAACCCCCTACTCTTCTGGGGACCATATCCCTCTATTCCCATCCTCTTCATGTATTTGTCAAGCTGTCCCTTAAAAGTCACTATCGTATCTGCTTCCACTACCTCCCCCGGTAGCAAGTTCCAGACACACAGCACCCTCTGTGTAAAAAACTTGCCTCATACATCTCCTTTAAACCTTGCCCCTTAAACCTATGCCCCCTAGTAATTGACTCTTCCACCCTGGGACAAAGCTTCTGACTATTCACTCTGTCCATGCCCCTCATAATCTTGTAGACTTCTATCAGGTCGCTCCTCAACCTCTGTCGTTCCAGTGAGAAGAAACCAAGTTTCTCCAACCTCTCCCCATAGCTAATGCCCTCCATACCAGGCAACATCCTGGTAAATCTTTTCTGTACCCTGTCCAAAGCCTCCACATCCTTCTGGTAGTGCGGTAACCAGAATTGAACACTCTATTCTAAGTGGGGCCTAACTAAGATTCTATAAAGCTGCAACATGACTTGCCAATTTTTAAACTCAATACCACGGCCGATGAAGGCAAGCATGCCGTATGCCTTCTTGACTACCTTCTTCACCTGCATTGCCATTTTCAGTGACCTGTGTACCTGTATACCCAGATCCCTCTGCCTATCAATACTCTTAAGGGCTCTGCCATTTATTGTAGATGTCCCATCTGTATTAGACCTTCCAAAATACATTTCCTCACATTTGTCCAGATTAAACTCCATCTGCCATCTTTCCGCCCAAGCCTCTAGCTGATTTATATCCTGCTGTATCCTCTGACGGTCCTCATCACTATCCGCAATTCCACCAACCTTTGTATCATCCGCAAACTTACTAATAAAACCAGTTACATTTTCCTCCAAATCATTTATATATATATTACAAACAGCAAAGGTCCCAGCACTGATCCCTGAGGAATGCCACTTGTCACAGCCTTCCATTAAGAAATGCACCGTTCCACTGCTACCTTCTGTCTTCTATGACTGAGCCAGTTCTGCATCCATCTTGCCAGCTCACCCCTGATCCCGTGCGACTTCACCTTCTGTACCAGGACCTTGTCAAAGGCCTTACTATGTAGACAAAGGCCTTGTCCATGTAGACAACATCCATTGCCTTACCCGCAATCATCTTCGTCACTTCCTCGAAAAACTCGATCAAGCTAGTGAGACACGACCTCCCCTTCACAAAACCATGTTGCCTCTCGCTAATACATCCACATATTTCCAATTGGGAATAAATCCTGTCTCGAAGGATCCTCTCCAATAATCACTGACGTAAGGCTCACCGGCCTGTAATTACCTGGATTATCCTTGCTACCCTTTTTAAACTAAGGAACAACGTTGGCTATTCTCCAATACCCTGGGACCTCCCCTGTAGCCAATGAGGATACAAAGATTTCTCTCAAGGCCCCAGCAATTTCCTCCCTTGCCTCTCTCAGTATTCTGGAGTATATCCCATCAGGCCCTGGGGACTTGTCTATCTTAATGTTTCTCAAGAATGCCAATACCTCCTCCTTTTTGATCTCAACATGACCCAACCTAACTGCACACCCTTCCCCAGACTCATCATCCACCAAGTCCTTCTCGTTGGTGAATACTGACGCAAAGTACTCATTTATTACCCCGCCCGTTTCCTCTGGCTTCATGCATAGATTCCCTCCGCTGTCCTCGAGTGGGCCAACCCTCTCCCTGGCTACCCTCTTGCTCTTTATATATGTATAAAAAGCCTTGGGATTTTCCTTAATCCTGCTGGCCAATGACTTTTTGTGACCCCTTTTACTCCTTGCTTAAATTTCTTTCTACTTTCCTTGTATTCCACACTTGCTTCGTGTGTTCCCAGCCTCCGAGCCTTGATAAATGCTTCCTTTTTCTCTTTGACTAGGCTCACAATATCTCTCGTTATCCAAGGTTCTCAAAACTTGCCATACTTATCCTTCATCCTTACAAGAATGTGCAGTCCTGAATTCCTATCAACTTACACTTGAAAGCCTCCCACATGCCAGATGTTGATTTGCCCTCAAACATCTGCCCCCAATCTACATTTTTCAGTTCCTGCCTAATATTGTTGTAATTAGCCTCCCCCAGTTTAGCACCTTCACCTGAGGACTACACTTATCTTTATCCATCAGTACCTTAAAGCTTACTGAATTGTGATCATTGTTCCCGAACTGCTCCCCTACTGAAACATCGATCACCTGGCCAGGCTCATTCCCCAATACCAGGTCCAGTACGGCCCCTTCCCTAGTTGGATTATCTACATTATGTTTCAAGAAGCCCTCCTGGATGCTCCTTACAAACTCTGTCCCATCCATGCCCTTAGCACTAAGCGAGTCCCAGTCAATATAGGGGAAGTTAAAATCTCCCACCACAACAACCTTGTTACTTTTACACCTTGCCAAAACCTGCCTACATATCTGTTCCTCTATCTCCCGCTGGCTGTTGGGCGGCCTATAGTAAGTCCCCAACATTGTGACTATATCCTTCCTATTCCTGAGCTCTACCCATATTGCCTCATTGTATGAGCTCTCCGAGGTGTCCTCCCGCAGTACAGCTGTGATATTCTCCTTAACCAGTAGTGCAACACCCCCACTCCTTTTACATCCCCCTCTATCCTGCTAAGCTGCCAATCTTGTCCTTCCCTTAACCAAGTCTCTGTAATGGCAACAACATCATAGTTCCAAGTACTAATCCAAGCTTTAAGTTCATCTGCCTTACCTATTACACTTCTCACATTGAAACAAATGCACTTCAGTCCACCAGACCCTCTTTGATTAGCAAGCACACCCTGCCTGCTCTTTCTCTGAGTCTTACTGGCCCTACTGTCTAGTCCTCCTTCAGTTAATTCACCTTTGCTTTGGTTCCTACCCCCCCTGCCAAACTAGTTTAAATCCTCCCGTGTGACACTAGCAAATCTCCCGGCCAGAATATTTATACCCCTCCAGTTTAGACATGACTGCTTCAGTATCTGAGGAGTCACAAATGGTGTTGAGCATTGTGCAATCATCAACGAACATCCCCATTTCTGACCTTATGATGGAGGGAAGATCATTGATGAAGCAGATGAAGATGATTGATCCTAGGACACTATCCTGAGGAGCTCCTGCAGTGATGTCCTTGGTCAGAGATGATTGACTTCCAACAATCACAACCATCTATGTTTGTGCTAGGTATGACCCCAAAGAATAGATTCCCACTGACTTCAGTTCTGCTAAGGCTCCTTGATGCCACACTTGCACAAACATGGTCTTAATGTCAAGGGCAGCCACTCTCACTTCACTTCTTGAATTCAGTTCTTTTGTCCATTCTTGAACCAAGGCTGTAATAAGGTCAGGAGCTGAGGGGTCCTGACGGAACCCAAACTGAGCGTCATTCAGCAAGTTATTATTGAGCAAGTGTCACTTGATATCACTCTCAACGACCCTTTCCATCACTCTGCTGATGATTTCTGGCATGATGGAACTGCAGACAATTTCTGATTTGGCCTGACAGCAAGATTTAGGATTGGGATTCTGGAATGCTCCTTGGCCTTTCCATGAAACATGCTGATTTAATTCCTACTGTCCACAAAAACCTATCCAAGTCTTACACAGTCTGCTAGATTAAAAAAATGGAGTAAAGTGGTCTTGAACACTGTATCTCACTGTCTTTCTCCACTCAAACATCCGTGTAACCCCATTTACATCTATAGCTTTATTTATTTAATTGTTGGGGAAACAAACTTACTTGTTTATTTATTTTATTCACTTATGGGCCATGGGCAGTGCTGGCTGGGCCAGCATTTATTGCCCATCCCCAACTGTCCTCCATTTCAGAGGGCAGCTGACAGTCAACAACATTGCTGTGGCTCTGCAGACCAGACCAGGTGAAGACAGCAGATTTCCTTCCCTATAGGACATTAGTGACCCAGATGAGTTTTTCCTCGACAATTATTTCATTGTCATCAGTAGATTCTTAAGTCCAGATATATTTATTGAATTCAATCTGCCGTAGTGGGATTTGAACCTGGGTCCCCAGAACATGAGCTGAGTTTCTGGATTAATAGTCTAGCGATAATACCAGGAGGCAATAACCTCCCCTGCCTACCTTCAATAAGTAAAGAAACCACTATCAATGTACCCATTTGTTTCATGGAATCAATTCTGTAAAACTTACTTCACTGTCATTGAAAACATATCTGACCAAAACATTTAAAATGTTTTGAATAGAAATAAGCATCTCTCCCCTACTTAGCCGAAAGCCCAGATAACAATACGAGCCTTCAAATCACTGAGCAACACCACAAGAGATACAATCGCTTTCCTAAGTTTATATACAGTTAACTAATTTCCCATGATTTATTAGATGTGCTATAAGATTTTATATCTTTTTGCTGTACAATATCTTCAGCTGTACTGTTTGAGGGAGCTGAAAGTTCGATGCTGGGAATGTTATCAGAGCAGCACCGCTCTCTGCTACACCCTGACTGGAAGGGCAGTGCTTTCTGCAGGAGAGCAGAAACAGTTCCAAGGAAAGTCCAGGCCCCTGTCGCGTTGCAATCCATCACAGAGCCAAGCTGTCAACACTGGCCAAATCCCAGATGTACAATTATCAGTCATGATCCGTACACTTGAGACATTGCTTTGCCCCATAAACGCACTCTTGATTTTTTTTTTTGCCTGCTTACTGCCACACGTACTCCAAAAATTGGGGTGGTCGGCGAACAAAGAAACATTTTAAAATTTCATATCCACTGGCAGCCTGAGGCTGGCCTGGTCAACATGATTCTCGAAGGGGCCTTCAAATAGGTGGCTTGCATTTCTGCTCCAAAACAAGTAGAAGCCTTATTTCCAGTGCTAAATTAGGACCTTGCATGCAATCTTAGGATGGCAAGAGCATTTTGGTGCACCGTGGGGGAAGCATTCCAATTTAGCATAACCGCATCAACCATTTCGAACCCATAACTGCAGAACTATGTTCATAGAATCTATAGAATCCCTACAGTGCAGAAGGAGGCCATTCAGCCCATTGAGTCTGCACCAACTACAATCCCACCCAGGCCCTATTCCTATAACTCCTCATATTTATCCTTCTAGACCCCTGACACTCGGGTTAATTTAGCATGGCCAAACCACCTAACCTGCATAACTTTGGACTGCGAGGAAACCGGAGCACCCAGAGGAAACCCATGCAGACACAGGATGAATGTGCAAACTCCACACTGACAGTGACCCGAGGTTGGAATTGAACCCGGATCCCTGGCGCTGTGAGGCTGCAGTGCTAACCACAGTGCCACCATGCTGCCCCTTCTAATCTCTCCCAGAAATATCTTTGAGGCTCAACCTTCGAACAACAGCCCTGTTGAAATGTCAGTCACCCCCTCACCATTTCTGAGTGCGATCATCAATTTAGTCCCAACTTTGGATAGTTTCATCACCAACATGATAGAGACTGCTCAAGCTCACAGTACAATAATTCACTATGCCTGCCAATTCAATGCTGTGTCACTTTTTCAACTGTGGCAAAAAAAAATGAATTGAAATTTGAAACCTTATTAAGTCTTTGTTCAACATCTCTCAAATGATAATTTTTATTACCATGGTTGGTGAAAATATCGAGGATTATTTCCTACTGCACAAAAGGATGTAGAGTCATATAAAACTGTTAAGGAGAAAGATTTAAGAGGCCCACACACATGTTCTTTTATCAGTACCCTCGCAGTCAACACACAGTTCAAATGCTTGCCACTTAATCAAGCTGTCATTCTAAATTTTCGAGTTCTAAATCTCCGGCTCAGATGAAATGCTAATGTTTTATAATATAAGTGCATTTCTCATTTGCACTCTTTAACATCCTAAACTTTAATGGCACTATAATTAAAAGGGCATCACACTGCTCACATTTAGTTACTGAGTTTATTTCACTGGTGAGAAAGTGCTCCATAACTCACTCTTGACTACAGCATCATGAATAATGAGCCTTCATACTCGCGAAATAAACCTATCAGTTAACGGCCACCGATGTCAAGTCTTGAAGCTGGTGGTACTGTATTTCATCAGATTGCTGAGTTTCCAAAGGGACAAAAGCAGAATAACAGCTTATTGCAATTGTAAAATGCAACATTGTTTTCTTTAGCAAATAGCACCGGAAACTGTTTAATTTTGTCAGTTGATTTTAAATTGAAGTCTAATTGAATTCTACAACAACATCCAATCAGTGTAGTACAGTGCAAATCAAATTCCCACAATCAAATTATGCTGCAGTGACACAGGAAAGTAAAACATGTATCAATGTACTAACTCTGAGTAAAAGCTCAGCTCCAATCATATATCAAGGATAATTTAAAACACAATGCAATTTCTGAAGAACATACAGCAACAAATGTTCTTTAAAGGATCTACACAATAAAAGTTTAAGGTTTATTTATTAGTGTCACAAGTAGGCTTACATTAACACTGCATGAATTTACTGTGAAAATCCCTAGTTGCCACACTCCGGCGCCTATTCAGGTACACGGTGGGAGAATTTAGCACGGCCAATCCACCTAATCAGCACATCTTTCGGACTGTGGGAGGAAACAGGAGCACCTGGAGGAAGCCCACGCAGACATGGAGAACGTGCAGACTCTGCACAGACAGTGACCCAAGTCGGGAATCGAACCTGGGTCCCTGGCACTGTGAAGCAGCAGTGCTAACCTACTGTAAGAGCAAAGTTGATTTACTATGTGACAATATTTAGAGGAGTTGCTACACTCTTGTAAGAAGATCAAACATTACTCTGATTGTAACATACGGTTTGTTTACAGGAGCTGCTACACACCACCAAACTTAATAAGTCTGATATGATGCTTTAAACCCCACATGCATATTCCAGAGTTAATAACATAGGAACGTGTTTTGGGACCATGACTCACGTCAAGAGTTTGGACAGCTTGAATAAACTATTTAAGCCTTACCCTTTAGATTTCGGATATCATCTGAACCTCTGAATCTATAACTAATCTGAGGTAGACTTTATGTAGGAATTGTCCTGATCTCCTGCCAGAGCTTTAGCAGAAATCGGATGAGACCTTGGATGAAACAGACAATGGCTTGCACCATTTCTCTGGGGCTTCTGTAATCATCCATCAAAGATACAATTGGAGATCAGGAGGCCAGCCCCTGGAAAGACTGCCCCCTCTCTCTAGTTTTTTGATATGTATACACACAAGCACACACACACACTTTTATCTATTGTTATAACCGAGTGAACTGGCTCCCCTTCTATTCAGCTCCCTCAGTTCATCACAACATAGGTTTTAAAATTTATTTTCCCTAAAATGCTTTTTCCAATCCAAATGTATTAATTTATCAATAAGGAACCAATCAAACTAGGTTTTCTGGGGCAAGGAACGAGCAAGTTTATTAGTTATTAGACCCGAGAAAAATAATGGCCAGAATTCTCTGACCTCACCCGCGGCTTGGATTCTCCAGTCCCACTGCAGTGAATGGAGATTTGGCTGAGCGCCAAATTCTTTGCTCTCACTGGCAGCGGGGCAGATGACATCGGAGAATTCTGGCCAATAAAGACATAACACACACACATACAAAGATATCGGAAATAAGAAAGTTAGAGTCCAATAAAAACTTAAAATAATGTACGATGAAGCCCTTTGCTTGTCTTTGAGGAGCAAATTGTTGAACATTGTGGCCGTTTGAAGTTATTTGGCTTCCTGTAGAATTCTGGAGTTGACTTGGTTTAGGTGTACATTTTGATGAAGATACCCTTTTCGCTTGAGAAAGAGAGAGATCTTTACTGCTGTCTTCCAGTAATGTTTTCAAATTACTATGATGATGTTTCTTTCTCCACCTCCTGATTCTGCTTGGCAGAACTATTTTTAAAAATCCTGTCTGTATATTTTCAGGAAGAATTCCGATTAGCATGCCTTAATGTCATTGTTGCAGAACACTGATCCCATTTTTGTTATCTTTTTATCTCCAAACCTTTTGACACATTTCAAGATGGAAATCAATAGGTTAATTTTTCTTCCACTGGGGAATTTGAATGTTCGATTAGTATCCAGCTACTTAGCAGTTCCCATTGTCTTGATAGAACGGCAACTGATCAAAGTCCAGCACTTTGCATTTTCAATGCCTTCCTTTCAAAGACATGCTTGCTTGAACTGGGCATTGACATCCCCAATGTGAAATGCCATGGTCTGCAGTACAATTCATATATAAACTTTCCAGAGAAGTGGTCAACTTACTGTATCAGACATCAGGTGACTTGTGGCAGCTATTTTTAATCAGTGTCTTTTGTTGCTTTTTTTCAAAAAAAAAGGTCTTCTTTAAACAGTTCAATATGTCTGCTTGGCAGAACTAGTCTTTTTTAAAATCCTGTCTGTATATTCTCAGAATATATGTTTACTAGCGACGTTCTAGGTAGATCGCACTCAGGCACAGCTTTCCACCATCATGCCACTATGTGCAATATATTTATGGTTGTTAAGAAGATAAATAAATAAATATATGTTTATCAGGCGCCATGAATGTGATATCCTGCAGAGTGAGGGTGATACACTGATATTACATTCTCTTTTGCAGTAAGCTTAAAATAAAAAGTGACTTTTTTTTAAAAATGGCTAGTTTTCATCTTTGCTACCAAGACTCAATGGGGTGACAATCGGTCCATAATAACCAAGTGATCCATTCTATCAGGTTACCATCCAGGTGATGAAGGTAAGAATTTTCTCCACTCCCAATTCAGGATATAACAACATAGAATTTGTTAACTAGAATTAAAATAAATCAAGGAATGTTTTTAGTGAATTAATGCAAGTTATTTATTATCGAATAGGCATGGTAAATGATATTTTTAGTAACTCAGTTAATCTGTTGCTTAAGTATCTATATTATTTATAACATACTTGAAATATGTGCTTTAATTTTTTATACAATTTCATGCTCATTGGAGCAAGAAAATGTTCAAAAACAAAAAATCTGCAAAAAGACAATATTCATTAAATTACATTGTTTCAAATGTGTTAGCTTTTATTACATAGCTCACAGAAGAAAAATATTAAAAATAAATATTGTTAGCCATTGTTATTAAATTAGAAGGGCTTTTTCTCAGACATTTTTACGTATTAATAATGGACAGAATTTTGATAAAATGAGCTCAGACTGTGGCGATAAATATCTCTCTACAATCCAAGCATTCACCACTTTAATAGCTATTGCTCTGTAAAAGCTCATATGTGATGACCCTGCCTGTCAGTTGCTTCTGGGTATTAGTATCACACCGCCTTTGAAGTTCCTCAGAACCATTAGGACGTATCACCTTGTTCTGTACTTTGAGCTCGGAGAAGTCTGTGACTTTTAATGATCAAGGCAATAGGCCCCAGACAGACAGCTATGTGTGAGAGCTGATTACCCAGTTGCTCCAACTGTGGTGAGAAGGTTTAGTTTCTTTAGCAACATGAGGGAAGAACGGAAATGAAGCATGGGCGTACAGTGCGGCTTTTAGTCTTTGCTGATCCTGTAGATAAGGACCTCACAAATGTTAGCAAAGGTTCTACACCTGCACTAACCCAAGGACAAAAAGGTTTTTGCGCAGTTCAGGGGTAGGTGGAAGTGAAGTGGTAGGCAGTGGGAGTTCAAGAGAAAGTAATCTTTCGAACCAGAAACATGTGCAGCCTTTAATCAGGAAATTGGTATAGCTTAGAATGATTTTATTAGGATCTTGGGTATGCCTCCAAGCTTAATTGGAACATGGAATGTGGAAGTAATTTTTAAAAGAAAGTTAGGTTAAGACCCCCTGTTGCCCACCCCAGGCAGAAGAATGCACAGAATCTCATGAAGCAACAGCTATATTTCACTTCATGCAATTTAGAGTTACATGTTATGATTTGATTCGGTCATTAATACCTTCTGCAAATATTTGAATGAGAATTTTAGTTAATGTAAATAAACCAATGATGTTAGTAACATGACTGGGTTGTTTCTTTTAAACATTTTACAGACTATTTAGAAATTGAAATTTTAAATGCATCCCATCAATTGTGCCCTTTGGACTATTTTTGTTAATGTTTTTGAATGTCTTCACTTGCTTTTAGCATGTTTATAACAGTATTTCCATGAAATTCATATGATATTGATTATGCTTTGTTAACCTCTGTTTGCAATACTGCCGTTAAAATGCATTTCCTGGCAAAAGAGAACTCCAAAGTCACTTCCAAAATGAATTCAAACTCAATACTGAACAGGCCCACTTACATGAATTCAGGTTTAATAAACTTCAAATTCTGGGTGAATATTAAGAAATTCATGTCCTTGAACAAAGTATGGGGGTGGAAGTGCGTTCCCGGGGTGCTATGGGTTTAAGTTCTACAAAAGCCTGTTTGTAGGTTGTGGAGGAGGCATGGAATTCACCTGTTATATACCCTGCCTGATTTCCCAGTCCAATATAAAGTTTAAAGTTTGTTTGTGTCACAAGTAGGCTTACATTAACACTGCAATGAAGTTACTGTGAAAATCCCCTAGTCACCACACTCCAGCGTCTGTTCGGGCACACTGAGGGAGAATTTAGCCTGGCCAATGCAACGAACCAGCACATCTTTCAGATTGTGGGAGGAAACCAGAGCACCCAGAGGAAAATCACACAGACACAGGGAGAACGTGCAGACTCTGCACAGACAGTGGCCCAAGCTGGGAATCGATCCCTGGCGCTGTGAGGCAGCAGTGCTAACCACTGTGCCACCGTGCTAGACACTGGAAAGTAAAACTTGGCGGATATATAAGCAGTGGCTGAACTGTAATTGCCCGGTTTAGCACCTCGCACACCCCCTGAAGTTGCATTGCACCCCTCACATTTTTATATTTTTGGCCCCAAGAACAACTTATTACTGCTGTTTACTAATAAATTTATGTTTTCTTCATTTATTGAACTGCTTTCTTCTGGATCGCCAATGGTGTTTGTTGGGAGCCAGGGAAGAGGGTTCCCAGGAGTGTGATAGTGTTTGCAGGGATCCCGCAGGTATGTCAACACTTGTGGGTAGTGCTGAGGGTTGTTTAAATATCTGAAGATGATCTCTTAGATTGTGTCATTTTGTGGAGTGTATTCCCAATGTTGTATTAGGATCTCAAGGTTGTGCCAGTATTTACAGGAGATGCTTGAGAACATGTCAATGTTTGCAGGAGCCTCTGTGGTCACATCAGCTTTACAGTGTGTCAATGTTTGCAAGGAATCATTGGGAACATGTTAATATTGGTACGGATCTACAGGAGCATGTCAATATTTGCAGGGAATCGTTAGGAGTGTCTCATTGTTTATTGGGATCCCAGGGAGTGGATCAATATTTGCAAAGATCCCTGAGGTTGGAGCAGTATTGATAGG
The DNA here is from genome assembly GCF_964213995.1 of Mustelus asterias. Taxonomy (NCBI): domain Eukaryota; kingdom Metazoa; phylum Chordata; class Chondrichthyes; order Carcharhiniformes; family Triakidae; genus Mustelus; species Mustelus asterias. The sequence continues at coordinate 41,673,308 of NC_135807.1, read as the reverse complement.
TCAATAGTTTCACTGGGTCTCCCCCGATTGAAACGCATGAAAGACCTTTTTCTAATGGCTTGTAAAATAAATATAAACGTAAGCTTTTGAACACAGATGGTACAACTCAAATGTGAAGCCTATACTAGGAAAACAATCACAGGAACAATAAATCAAAATCCAAAGTTCAAATTTGGTGCTGCACAAGGCCTCGGGATTCAGATTCACATAACTTCCCTTAAAATGCAATCCATTTTCATATTTCCTAATAAGAGAGGGTCATACAATTGTCAAGTGTTGATCACATTAAAACTACAACATTCTCAATGTTATTTGTCCTGTACCTGTTATAATAACCACAGATATTTAAAGGGACAGTTTCAGGTGAAGTAGTAAAAATTGACAGCTTAAAAAGTAGCCCTCCCTTCCCCCCCCCCCCACACACACACACATGAGAATCAATAAAATAAAACAATTCATGTTAGTCTTTTGACAGATACTTGTAAATCTCATAAATTAATGTAATTTTACATTATTGTAACATTATATTGATGTAATGTAATTCTGAACATAGCTTAGTTTTTCAAATGAATAAATTGCTTCTTTGACATTTAATTGACAAATAAACTGTTAATTCACTGTTTTGCAATTGAGTGGAAGAACTGTAAAGCATTATTGATGAAAGCTGATCATGAAACAACACTAATCCATTGCTGTCATTGAAACCAGCACTCTGATGTACTAGCTTTCTCCCCCCACTTCTTAAAATCTGATAATAGTATTCTCCTTACCTCAGGCAAAATCCTACAGGCAAACATGTCATGTTCACCACGGTTTGACTAAGAACAGATACATGCCACTGGCCATAAACGGTAAACACTTAAGCCATTTAACCCAACTGAGCTATAGTAAATGGAATGAGATGGTCATCTGGCTTATGAATCACTTAATTGGCATGTCAGTAAATAAGTGTTTTATTGACAGAAGCTAAATGAAGGGAAAGTAATTTTGCACTGAAATGGCTTTGCTGACTTTACCACACCTGCCAATATATTCCTGAGTTCGAATTACTTCTCAAACAAACAGAATTTTACAAGAAATAGAATTCACTTTTTTTCACTGTTTAATTCTTTGCCATGGTTTTATAAGGAAAACTAAAAGCCGAGAAGATTCCCGTGCTATATGATGAAGCAAAAGTCAGTTGAATAGCTAAGAAGCGCTTTCTGTTTGCCAAAGTGGTCATATTCTGAAATTCCAATAATATATATTGGTTACCCCACTGAAAACAGTGGGTGGGATTTTCCCGCGGCGTACGCCCCCAAGACCAGAAATTCCCGCCCAAGGTCGACGGACCTTTAAATGGTCCACCAAATTTTCCATCCCTCCCGCTATGATTCCTGAGGCAGGCGGGTCAGGAAAATTCTGCCCAGTGTTTCATTGCGCCCACAGACCAGGAACATCCCATAGGATCTGGACAGAGTAAATAGAGAGAAATTGCTCCCAATGGCAGAGAAGCCAAGAACCAAAGAATACAATTTAAGGCAAATAAAAATAGACACAACGGTGACATGAGGCAAGATTTTTTAACACAGCGAGTGGTTAGAATATGGAACATGCTGTCTGAAAGTGTGATGGAGACAGATACAATCTTGGCTTTCAAAAGGGAATAGGATAAGCAACTAAAGAGCAAAATGTTGCAGGGCTACAGGGAAAGGGTAGGGGAGTGGGACTGGCTAAGTTGCTCTTACAGGGAATTGGCATGGACACAATGGATTGTATAAAGGCCTCCTTTTTTACAGTAACCAATCCATGTTTCTGCACCATGGATGGGATTCTCTGGCCGTTCAGGTCAGTGGGATTCGCCAGTCCCACTGCAATGAGCAAAGATTTGGCCGAGTGATATATACTCCGTCCTCACTGGCAGCGGTGACAGGACGTGAACAGCCTGAGAATTCCGGTCGATGATTTCACCAACGCTCTACGCTGAGTCATCTTCTCTCATCACCACATTCTTTCCCTGGGTAAGGAAAGGAAGACCACGCATGGATAGATAAGGCCCCAGTTTGACATCTCATCTGAAAGGCAGCACCTCCAGTTGTGCAGCAGCCCATTAGTGCTGCATTGCACACGAGTCTGGATTGTGCATCAGAGAAACGTAAAGTGCTGCATTCTGCTGAGCAAGAATGTTACCAACTCAGCCAAGCCAACATTTATAGAAACATAGAATCCCTACAATGCAGAAGAAGGCCATTCGGCCCATTGAGACTGCATCGACTACAATCCTATCCAGGCCCTTTCCCCATAATCCCCTGTATTTACCCTGCTAATTCCCCTGACACTAGGGTCAATGTAGCCTGGCCAATCAACCTAACCCGCACATCTTTGGACTGTGGGAGGAAACCAGAGCACTTGGAGGAAACCCACACAAACATTGGGAGAACGTGCAAACTCCACACTGACAGTGACCTGAGGCCAGAATTGAATCTTGGTCCCTGGCGCTGTGGGGCAGCGACGCTAACCATTGTGCCTCCGTGCCACTTTGGCCATTATTCTTGCTGTTAACAAATTAGGGGCAATGTGATCACAGAGTTGTCACAGTTAATAAAATAAAGATTGACACTGGAAATGTTGGAATTAAGCTTAATAAAGAGAGCCTGGATTTGTTAAGGGCAGATCATGACTAACTAATCTGGTTGCTTATTTTGAGTAGATCACCATTGTATCTGAAACGTTGACTACAATGAACTTCCACAAGGGTTTGGATAACGTTGCACACAAGAAGATATTTGCATAAATTACAGCACATGGATCTGGACATGTTACATGGATCAGTAATTGATTGGGAAAGTAAAGCTTGAGGGAACAGTCAATGTTTGGCCTGATGTGACATGGTCAGATGATGGAATACAGAACTGTATACCAAAGTATACAAAGCAAACTTATAATTGCTGTCCAAATGCTAAATGGAGTTCACTCATTAATCTAATGATACCAGTTTCTTATCTTGTCCCTCTTCCTCCCTGGAATCCAAACTGGTCATCTCCAAAAGATTCTTGCACCTTTTCATCCATTCTCTTTATTATAACTCTCAATGCAACCTTTGATGTTTGGGTAATCAGACTAATTGTATGAAAGTCAGAATATCTGCATGCCTTTGGCTTCTTTCTCAGGGTGACCATTATGGTCTGCTTGAAGTCCTCTGGCAATTCTCTTGATATATAAATATCTTTGCATAGTTTAATAAACATTGATGTTATGTTCTTTCCCATCAACTCTGTAGCTATTTTAACTATTCAGCTACAATTCCAGTTTTTACCTCATTTATTGTTGCTCTTAAGTCACTCTGTAGTATTTCTGATCCAATGAAATCTATGTCAACATTATTCTCTTCTTTTCACTCAATCATTTCAAATTTTTCAGTTTTTGCATTTAGCTCTTCGATACATGCCTTCCATATTTTTCTTACTTCATCAGTGTTAATAAAACACAGTCCTTACTCTGATACTTTCTGTCCTTTAAGCTAGGCGCCGCTAATCTCAATTGTTTTTGCGTACCTAGGTTCACCTTTCCCAGCTGATCCAATTCATCGAGTATATTACACTGCTTTTTTAGAAAGAAACTCAGGAGAAGTAGACCATACATCCCACAAGCCTGCTTGATCCCTCTTTCGGATCAAGTTCCCTCCAAGCCACTCAGACTGTTGCTGTTCCTTCGCTGTTGCTGGGTCAAAACCCTGGAACTCCCCCTCTACCAGCACTGTGGGTGTATCTACACTACATGGATTGCAGTAGTTCAAGAAGGCAGCTCACCACCAATTTCTCAAGAGAGATCTCACTGGAGATGGACAATAAATGCTGGCCTAGCCAATGAGGCTCACATCCCATAAATTAATTTTAAAAATCACTGCTGATCCCTTCCTCAATGCCATTTATAGATACTTGTGATCTATATCCGGTGATAGTTTTACCTAACAAAAATCTGTTGATCACAATCTTGAGGATTCCAATTGACTCATTAGCCTTTTGAAGGTGAGGCTTTCAAATCTCCACTAGACTTTGTGTGGAAAATAATGATTTCTGATTTCAATGCTGAAGACCTAGCTCTATTTCTGAGACTATGCCACATTGTTTTAGATTTTGCCTCAGTTTCTCTGTGCCCTCCTCATCTAATCATTTTATCATTTCAAATCTTCAATTATGTCATCCCTCAACCATCAAAGGAATACAAGCTAAACTTACAGTTTTTCTCATAATGTACTCCTTTAAGGCATGGTTTGGCAGCAGTCAGGTGAGATCAGGTGTAAAGGTCTATTACAGCTATCACTGTAGCCCAATACTAGCTGTCCCAATGGTCAAGTTGTCGTGACTAAAGGCAATGGTGAACCACAACTCAAATAACCAAGACAGCAGCCGAAAATCTCTTGCCATCCACACCCCATCACTGCTGCCAGTGAGAACGGAGAATTTGGCACTCAGCCAAATCTCCATTCACTGCAGCGGGACCGGATAATCCCAGCTGCAGGTGAGATCAGAGAATCCGGCTCAACAGCTCGCTATGGCAAAAGCACAACTGAATACTATTGGCACAGATGGAAACCCCTGTCAACGGACAGGTGTTCATGGTCGGCAAGTGTTGATCCAGAAGGAACTCTTCCAGTGTAGACAATAAAAATATAACACAACTTACTCCAACTTATAAATCAGAAAGAAAAGGTTTAATAAAGAAACTTCATTACTCCAAATTTGAGGCCTCACCCTGGGCCATTCCAAGCAATTTAACAATTCCCAACAGGTTCTTATTGATACTGAGTCAGCTGATCATCACATCATTCTGTCATTGGTTACATGGTTTACTGGGTCAGCTGACCCTTACAGTTTGTTACCATTGGTCACATTACAACAGATCCAATGTTATCACTGGTTACAATCTAACAGCAAGGGAAGGAGTGAGGCTTCCCAGGTCACCATCTGGCAAAGTCGCTTCATAAACTTCATAGTAGCAAAAGAAAACAGAAATGTGGAATGTATTATAAACAATGAACAGGAAAAGAAAGCTAGAGAACCTAATGCAAGAAATGGAAAAGGAGAAATTAAACCTCCTAAGGTTATGTGAAGTATGGTGGGCAGGAGAAGGTGGCTTCATGACTGATGAAATGATATAGGATCATAGGAACATAGGAATTAGGAGCAGAAGTAGGCAAATTCAGCCCTTTGAGCCCACTCCGCCAGTCAATCAGATCATGGCTGATCTCTCCGTGGTCTCAAATCCACCGCCCCAGCTGTTCCCCATATCCCCTTTTTATTAGAAATATATCTATCTCTATTAGAAATATACTCAGACGGAGAAGAAAGGGATCGGGGAGTAACAGTATTGCTAGACAGGGAAGCTGTTAACTGAGTGAAGTGAAACGTGGGAGTCAGATAGACTCATGCTTGTGAAACTAAAGGGATGGCCAGTGAACATGATCATCATTCAGGTATAAATGCCCACAAACGAACATCCAGATGAGAAGATTGATGAAATGTATGACAGCTGTGGAAAACTGCTTGAACAGGAGAGTATAAAGAAATATGTGATTGTTATGGGAGATTGGAACTGTATTATTGGAGAAAGAAGAGATGACAAAGAAGTAGGACCTTACGGACTTGGAAAAGAAGTGAGCAAGGCCAAAAACTGGCAGATTTTTTCAGAAGAACAGGACTCATGATAACAAACACATGGTTTAACATCAGAAAAGAAGATTATGACCAGAATTTTCCAGCCGTTCACACCCTGCTGTCACTGGAAGTGAGAATGAAGAATTTGGTGCTCAACCAAATCTCCATTCACAGCACGGGACTGGAAAATCCAAACCATGGGCAAGGCCAGAGAATCTGGCTCGATATACATGGAAAATTTCAACTGGACTACATAATAGTGAGACAAAGATACAGGAGTGGTGTTAAGAGTTTGACAGCTGGGAGCCAATAATTCATGCAAATGAAATCAGCATTCCGACTGAAGAAGATCCAAGGTGGAATAAGCAGAAAATAGTGGAACCGAGATTTTTTTTTCACCTGATCTTAGAGAGGCTGAAAAAATTAATTAAGAATTTGGAAATGAAATATCAAAGCACTAACTAGAAAAATATAGATACCATCACCAATGAATGAGTAATGGGAACAGATTAAAAGATCTGTCAAGGAAGGAAAGGTGAACAGCACTGGGTTGTTGAGAGGAACAAAGATCAAGAAACCATGGATTATGACTGCAATTTTGAAAAAGGTGGAATGGGGAAAATAGAAGAACATCAATATTGAAGAAGTTAAGAGGAGCAGAATAGATACAAGAACTATACCTCTCCCAAGATATAGATAAGCACTAGAAGCCAGGCATCCATATGCATAATTCTTCGACATTTTGATGCATTTTTGAATGACGTTATATACTCCTGATGAATACCATATAATGTTATTCAGATATTGAAGACAACAGCATTGCAGTCAATGGCACTTTCTGTCTGCCAACTTTTTAAACACATTTTCAACCACGTTGTTGTAAATATCAGCCCTGAATTTAATGTGAACACCAGCATTTCAAGACAAGGCACTTGTGACTTCAGTACTGCAGCGACAAACATCAAACCGAGTCTTATTAGGTCTCTTACCTTTGCGAGGAGATTATGCAAGCAAAGTTGAATGCAATTGGCATTCTGTTAAGTCATTCACCAATGTATTAGTGCAATGCTATAATACTATATTCTTCACCCTATCAACACTATGTTCTGCACACTATCCTTTCCTTCCCCACTATGTACTCTTTGAATGGTATGTTTTGTCTGGTACAGCTCACAAAAAAACAATATTTTTCACTATATCCCAAAACTTGTGACAATAATAAAATCAAAGCAAATCAAAATGTGGGTTGAGGATTAGTATGTGCAAGTTTGCAGATTCACTTTTAATTGGTGCTTAACAATCTTTTAACAAGTGCCATACAATTGGGTTTGTGCATTAAGCTAGTTTGCCCCATAGATGATAATGCACTCTGGCTAGAAACCCAGATTATTGCACCATCACACTAACTGTGTTACACCTAATGCACAGTGCAATTCCCCAGTGCATGCATTTAAAAAGTGGTACAAAAACTATTTGTAAACAAATGTTTTTAATTGCAATTATTTTAGTTTATTACACAACAAAAAGTTTATTATTGGTAAAGAAATGGTGGAAAGATGTTTCTCCTAGCTCGAATCAGGGGCATTGGAATTTGGGCACAAGGACATTTTTCTGTGTTCCTATCATCCCACACAAGTGAGTTCAGTGTTTATTAGCTAAGGGTGTGCTTGGCAGGTAACATTGTATGTCAGAAATGAGAGAAGACACTGACATTAAAATCACTACCTCATGGTTACAATGCAGTTCAGCCCTCACACATACATATTTACAGGTGAGTTGTGTGGAAAGCAAAATGACATTCTGGTTCATGTTATTTTCAGATTATTAAATGTGGTATGCATTCATAAGTCTTGGAATGTTGCTTGTACAGGAAAACCCTAACCGCAACAAAAGACATTGATTGAGTTTCCACAAAGCATTTAAGTTTGTGGTTTGCACTTTTCACCACCTAATTTTGAAGCTATTAAGTCTTTGAATTTTAACATCACTTAATCAATAAAACAGTGGTATTCTCAAACAGGTTGCTCGCTGTTAGGGAGCAGAAAGCCTAAGTTTTTGCATCTTATCTTATGCATACATATCAGCCATCAGCGTCTTAACCCATTTATCAGTTTGTCAGTGTTTTACAAAGGGAAAAAAACCCAGCTATTTATCACTGGATTTGCAGGATGCCAGTCAACTAATCAGGTTGGTTGGATGGTGGGATTGGAAGGCATTAGAAGCAGTCAGTCAGATATTATTTTCATCCTCAGTTTGCTATTCACAAATATCAGGTAGAACTATGTTCTGTGGAGCTGTTGGTTACTGAGTGCTGCAATTACATTTTTTAAACATAGTGTTTTTCCCCAAATTATTTTTAACAAGTAAGATGCTGAATTGCATTGAGGGAGTCAATGGCCTAGTGGTATTATCGCTAGACTATTAATCCAGAAACTCAGCTAATGGCCTGGGGAAGGGTGTTTGAATCCTATCACGACAGATGGTGGAATTTAAAAATCTGGAACTAAGAATCTACAGATGTCTGTGAAACCATTGTCGATTGTCAGAAAAACCTATCCTGTTCACTAATGTCCTTTAGGGAAGGAAATCTGCCATCCTTACTTGGTCTGGCCTACATGTGACTCCAGAGCCACAGCAATGTGGTTGACTGTCAGCCGCCCTCCAAGGGCAATTAGGGATGGGCATTAAATGCTGGCCAGCCAGTGATACCCATATCCCACGAAATGAAAAAAAAAGTTGTAGTTGCCCTCGAGAGCAGCAAGTTCCCTTGCATAAAGATGTTGGCCTGGATTTTCCAGCCCTTCCTGCCAGTGGGATCTTCCAGTCCTGCTGAAGGTGACCCCCCACCTCTCCCTCCTCCCCCCCCCTCCCCCCCCCCCCCCCCCCCCCGCCCCGCAGCGGGTTCCCCAGCAGCATGGCCAGTGAGCAACACACTTGCCCATTGATGTCAGCGGGGCTGGAAGATCCTGCTGGTGGCCATGGCGAGCCGCCTCCGCCACTGGAAAACAGACTGCAAGGGGTCTGGAAAATTTTGCCCATGGACATTGCTGGGCAGAGTCTTGTCCCCTCCCCTATGATGGGTTTGGTGGCAGGGAGCATTTCATCAGGTGGGAGGGCGGAAGAATGGGACCCCACTACCATCCCACCTCCATTCTGATTAAGTCCATGGCAGGTAAGCCTGTTACCAATTAATGCCCAGTTAAGGGCTTCATCCTGCTGCAGGTGGTGTTTAACTTGCAGGACTATGATGACCAGCTCTGGCCCTGGAAGGCCAAGCTACACATTGCCTCTTTTTGACATGAGTGGCAGTGGTCTGGGTCACTTGGCAGTCAGAAGCAATGGCACTGGCAGAGTGGTAGTGCTGACAGGATAAATGCTGCCAGGCCACAACTTACCATCCTGAGAGAGAACAGCAGTCTTGTGCTCCATGGAGTCACTGCCACCCCATGGTGCAATGCATAAGCAGTCCCAATAATCTGCTGGAGGAGAGATTTCCAAACTGCCTTGCAACCCTGCAAGCCCCTTCAAACACTGGTATCCACAGCCATGATGGTTTGAGTTTGCATGGCTTAGATTGTTGGAAGCCTTAGCTTCTATTCCAACAATCTGAGCTTCCATTACAGCACCCAGATTTATGGTGGCAGCTGCTAATGCTACAGCCTCAAGATTGGGTCCACAAGTTTACTAATGGAGTTGGTTATTATTTCCATCTGGAAGAGTTTGCTTCAAGCTCAACCTAAGTTGGTACCGGTCTCCCCCATGCTCCATGACATTTCTTGCAGGATGACAAGCCAGCCACTTCATCAAAGTTCACATCTGGGTCCCTGTACCAGAGCCTGTGTGTGACCTCACCTTCTGACAAGCTGCCGCCTGCACTCTGCTTGTCCCTTTTCCTGCCTATAGTTCACTCATGCCCAATATCTCACCACATGCATGTTCTAACTCTAAGCTATCCTCTAAAGCACATGCCAGGTCAGTATCTGAGCTGGTTGTTGGGAGTGAGAGAGCATATCTTCATATTCATCACCATCCTCCTGTTCTTGCTCTTCTTCCACTGCCTGGCCAGTGCCTCTTACAATTTTACATCTCGCTGAAGCGTGCAGCTATTCAACTGCTCACTTAGTTTCAGCTGTACGCCACAATCATTCAAATCAGCGGGCAGTACAAAGTTTGTGTCCTGCCTGTATCAAAAGCAACACACACGAGTTAATCACACACCGTCATCCCCATGCATGCTTTCAGCTTTTATTGAAGTTCATGGCCGCTGTGTAACAACTGTCCAATTATACATGGCTACATTTTAAGATGTGACAAAGAGGCATAATTTAAAGATGGGATTGGCGATTGAAAAAAAATACTATAAGCTTCAGTGTCTTCGTGCAAAAGAAAAACCTAACCTTTCTAGAATAAATAATCTCAGGAAGCTGTGTCAATAGTCTTTGCTATAACTTTTGTACTTCCATTAAACTGCACAGTTTTGCTTTTACTCCCAGAGTACATTCTACACCGGGGTTAATTTTCCAGAAGGTCCACAGGAATTGTGTGGCCTTGATTTTCAGGCCCTTCCTGTCTGTGGGATTTTCCAGTCCCGCCAAAGGCGACCCCCCCCCCCCCCCCCCCCCGCCCGCACGGTGGGTTCCCTGGCAGTGGGATGGGTGAGGCAGGCAAAATGCCATAGACATTGGCAGGATCATAAGATTCCACAGTCGGCCAATGGCAAGCCGCTTCTGTGCTGGAAAACATACTACGGGGGGGTGCTGGAAAATCCCACCCAGTGTTTCTGGTGAGACTGACAACAAGCACCAAACACAAAGCTGTATGTTAAAATAGCATCGATGTCTGAATTACATCAGACTTCAACATTTTGCATTTTAAGGAGGCCCCTGCCTGCCTGCAGTGAAACCCTCACGTGCCTCCCAAAACCAGGGACTTCAAACAGTGGTTAGCAGTTGCACATTATCAAGCCAAAGAACAGAACGCTGTGCCTGTATAAACACCTCCTCCTGTCCTGTTCTCATTTGGTGCAGAGAATTAAAATCACCCCCTATGTTTTTAGTAGCATTCCATTTTACTAAGGATACTACTTCAATACTGAGACAAAAACCTTAAGCCAGGTCCATTCATTAAATTTTCATACAGTTCATTCCTACATGTAAAGCTGAAAATGATTATTGGTGATATCATGCACTCATAAAATTCCTCGCTGGTCTATTTTAAATAGTAATGTGGAGTGTGGTGGGGGTGGGTTGTGGCATCAAAAGTGGAATCCTCCCTTGCTAAAGTAACATAGAAAAGCTTTTAACATGGGGGCCTTACGTGCTTCTACAATAGCATCACCAAATATTATTTCCAGACTTTAATCTTTCTTCTCATGTTCTATGCTGAGTTAGAAAATAGAATGCATTGCATTCAATATTTACTGAATAAAATGCTTCAGTTTCTAAAAGAGATGCATTTGCTTGACTTCAATATGACAAGAAAGATCATTATAATTAGCAGAATTGTGCAGTCAATATGGACATTTACATACATTTTGACAAAATTGTATGTAAATGTCCATAACAGAACTATCCGCTTAGAAGCTTTAGATCCTTTTTGTTAAACGTCTGCACTTTGACACAGTTGATCAACATATCACGGAAAGAAGGTGGTAAACATCCCAGAGCCTTGAGTTATCTCTCTGCCACTCTGGGGAATCAATACAAATACAATTGCTCGAGTAGTTTAGGATGTTTTCAAAGTGAACTGTTTGCAAATGTGATTTTCTTGGGGAAAAAAAATCTGATAACACTGGGCCTTGAAATTTCCATGTGCAGTATGTGAGACAAAGTTTACAGAGGATGTCGAGGAGATAATTTAACTCAGCTAGCAATGTTAGCTGTTGGAAATTGTAACGGAGATGACCATTTACTTCCTCACTCAGCAAAAAAAACTTCCGTTCAGCCATCTCCAATAAAGATTCAAATGATGCCCACAGATTTACATCGAAGGTGTAATAAAGGCTAACAAAACCGAAAAAAACTTCCTGTTTTTCTCGAATAATCTAAAATCCCATCGATTATACTTACGGAACAGAAAACAGGGTTGTGGAATTCACACAATCACTGAATTTTTATAGATCATAGATCATAGATCATAGAAAACCTACAGTGCAGAAGGAGGCCATTCAGCCCATCGAGTCTGCACCGACCACAATCCCTCCCAGGCCCTACCCCACATATTTACCTGCTAATCCCTCTAACCTACGCATCTCAGGACTCTAAGGGGCAATTTTTAACCTGGCCAATCAACCTAACCCGCACATCTTTGGACTGTGGGAGGAAACCGGAGCACCCGGAGAAAACCCACGCAGACACGAGGAGAATGTGCAAACTCCACACAGACAGTGACCCGAGCCGGGAATCGAACCCAGGACCCTGGAGCTGTGAAGCAGCAGTGCTAACCACTGTGCTATGATTCAGAGGGAGCCACTCAGCCCAACATGTCTGCACCAGCTCTCCCAATGAGCAATTTACGAAGTGCCATTTTCCAGCACATTTCCATAGCCCTGCACATTGTTGCTGTTTAAATAGCAATTTAATTCCCTTTTGAATGCCTCAATTGAATTTGCCTCCACCCCACTCTCAGGCACTGCATTCCAGACCTCAGCCACTGGCTGCATGAAAACAATTTCCTCATATAGCTCTTGCTTCTTTTGCAAATTATCTTAAAACTGTGCCCTCTCGTTCATTTCATGAGTGGGAATAGTTTCGCCCTAATTGCTCTGTCTAGACTCTACATGAGTTTGAACATCTCTACCAAATCTCCTTTTCTCCAAGTAAAACAGTCCCAGTTTATCCCATCTATCTTCATAACTGAAGTTCTTCATCCCTAATGAATCTTTTCTGCATCCTCTCCAATGCCTTTATATCTTTCCTGCAGTGCGGTGCCCAGAACTGCACATAATATTTCAGCTGAAGCCAAACTTGTGTCTTATACAAATAAACATTGCCTCCTTTCTCTTGCACTTTATGCCCCCATTTGTAAAGTCTAAGAGACTGCGTGCTTCATCAACCATGTTCTCAACTTGTCCTGCCAACTTCAATGAATTATGCACATATAAACCCAGGTCTCTCAGCTCCTGGACCCCCTTTACAATTGTACCCTTTATTTTATGCTGTCTCTCCATGATCTTTGTACCAAAACGAAGCACTTCATATTTCTTCACATTTAACTTCATCTGCCATCCATCTGCGCACTCCACCAAATTATCCATGTCATTTTGAAGTTCTATACTATCCTCCTCACAATGCTTCCAAGTTTTGTATCATTCGCAAATTTTGAAATTGTGCCTTACATCAAGCCAGGAAGAACAAGAGTTCCAACACTGACCCCTTGGAAACTCCACTATAAACCTCCATCCAGCCTGTAAAACATCCATTCAGCATCACCCTCTGTTTCCTGTCACTCAAACAATTTGGTGTTCATGTTGCTACTTTCCTTTTTATTCCTGAGATATACGGGTGAGGTTCCCAGCCATGTGTTTCCAGCCAGCAGGAGGTGGCGCATTGCTTGCTAGCAGCGGGATTCTCTGATTCTGTCTCTGTAAATGGGAGTTCCTACTGACATTATCCCACACTGGCGGGAGACTCATGGGCGGGGGTGAACTGCGGGCGACCAGAGAATCCCACCGGCATGAACGGCTGAAGAATTCCGGCGAACTTTTCTCACAAGACTGTTGTGTGGCACTGTATCAAATGCCTTTTGGAAATCCACATACACCACATCAACAGCATTACCCTCATCAACCCTCACTGTCATCTCTTCAAAAAGCCCCAACAAGTTAGTTAAACTTGATTATCCATTAAGAAATACATGCTGCTTTCCTTAATTAACCTAAATTTGCCCATGTGACTATTAACTTTGTCCTAATTTCTAGACATTTCCCCACCACTAAGGTTAGACTGACTGGCCTGTAGCTGCTGAGCTTATCTTTACACTAAGTGTAACAATTCTCAAATGTGTGAATTTATAATAGACACCAAGGAAATGGCAGAGAAATTAAACAACTACTTCAGTTCTGTTTTCATAGAAGACACAAATAGTTTCCCACAAATGCTAAGGAACCAAGAGTCTAGTGAAAAGGGGGAATCAAAGGAAATTAGGATTAGTAAAAAAAACAATTCTGGCAAAATTAGTGGACAGAAAAGCCAATAAATCCCCAAGGCCTGATAATCTACGCCCATATGGCCATAGAAATAGTGGATGCATTGGTTGTCAGCTTCCAAAATGTTAAAGATTTTACAACAATACCAACAGATTGGAGAGTGGCAAATGTAACCCCACAATTTAAGAAAGAAGGGAGGGACAAAACAGAGAATTACAGTCCGATTAGCCTTCAATCAGTAGTAGAGGAAATGACCCCAGCTCGAAGCCACCCAACTTCCAGGACCATTGGGGGACCCTCCATCTGCAGCCTGGCAATGCAGAGGGGCAAAGCCCACTGGAGCTACCTCCTTGACTATCTTTGGGGCCAAAAGTGATAGGCCAGGTTGTCAGTGCCAGAGTGCGAGGGTCAGAATCATTGGCACTGCCAAGGCACAGGACCTGATGCGAGCTCCGAGTGGGGAAGGGGGAATGAGTGGGGTGTCAGGTCACCTTCATGCCTGTGTGGTGTGTGGAGAGTGATCTGGTATTTGTGAGATGAGGGGAGGAAGCCCTCTGCGGTGATGGGTTGGTGGTGCTCGTCTGGTCAGTGGAGGGAGGTCACCACTTTATTTTTCGGGGGAGGGGGGCCTGTCCGAGCGCAGAGATCGTGGCACCCTTTTTATGGCCAGTCTCGCTAGTGAGTTGCTCGGAATGTATGAATCCCGCCTGACAGACACTGCCAACAGGAAATACTCCCGTTTTCCTGCTGGCATGGGCACTTAGCCTGAAAATGGGGGAATTCCGCCCCACATCCTTACCATCCTTTCTATAATGTGGGGAGGTTCTTTACCCAGAGGATGGTGGGGGCCTGGAATGCACTGCCAAGTGAGGTGGTTGAGGCAAATACGTTAGCGACATTTGAGATTTCTGGATAGACACATGAACAGATGGGGAATAGAGGGATACAAGTGGTTGGTCTAGCTGGGACAACGTGATCGACGCAGGCTTGGAGGGCCAATTCCTGTGCTGTTCTTTATTCTTTGTTCTAAAATGCTCTGTGGCCTAGATAATATTTTTGCATCCATTCATTGTGACGTCTTGTGCACTTTGCCTGCGCATTTTATAAAAACATCTAACAACACCCACACTTTCAATGAAGTATAAATCTGAACATTTAGGTCTCTCTCTCTCTCTGTTCATCTTTATCCATCAGTGCTTTTTAAATTAGTGTACACTCCCATCCTTTGTTTATATCTCTGTGATAACCTTACTGAGGCCAGAAGCTAAATTAGTAATAAACTTCACATAATAATTCACTGACCCCAGGAAGGAATTCAATTTCGTGGGTTCCTCAGAATTGGTGTCATCTCAATGGCCCTCACCTTGTCTTTCACCGATGAAGGTCCTTACCATCCACCCGATAGCCCAAATAGGTCACAGCACATGCTTGGAAGACATGTTTTTCCTTTTTCAGGTGTACACCGACCTCTGAAAATTGCCATATGATCTCTTCCAGGTTTACTAAATGTTTGCGTTCTGAAGTTTCTGTGACCAAGACAACACCCAGGCACATCGCTACTTGAGGTAACCCTTGGAGTATATTCTCCATGAACCGTTGAAAATGGCACATGCAAATGACATCCCAAAGGACAGGTGAATGTACTCATACAGGCCTTTGTGCGTACGAATTGTTACGTACTTTTGGGAAGGCTTGTCCAAGTTGGAGATGCACATGGCTCATGTCCAACTTTGAAAATGTTTGACCCCCCCCCCCCAATTAACTGGGCATACAGGTCTTCAAGCCGGGGACGGGGGTGGAGAGTGCTGTCAATGTAAATCTTAGATTTAGCTCCCTTTATTTTCCTAAGCCCTTCTCGGAAGACTTCAGGGTACTTAATGCTGAATTTGTATAGTTCCCCAGTGCCTCGCCTAAAGGTCTCCAGCCAGTTCAGTCTGATACGTTGGAGCCAATCTCTCCCCATAAAATTAGTTCCTTATCCCTGTACAATGATGAGTAGAAGTTGAGCTGACTGCTGCCTGTAAGTCAGTCGGATCACCATGGTACCTTGTGTAGGTGACCAGCCTGGCCTTTTTGCTTTCTAAGTTCAGGAGTTGAATACCAGCCAGGAGATGATTATGGACGGGATTTTACAGCCTCGCTCGAGCAAGACTGGAAATTCCCGCCTGATGTCAATAGACATCTCCGTTGTCCACCCCTTGCTCTCTCCGATTCCGTGGCAGGTGGTAGAATTCTGGCATATAAGTCTGCTCCCCGATAACAGAGACCGTATCTACATTCAATTTGAATGGATAGCCATTTACCTTCAACTCCACCATTACTTATTTATTTATTAGTGTCATAAGTAGGCTTACATTAACACTACAATGAAGTCACTGTGAAAATCCCCCAGTCGCCACACTCCGGCGCCTGTTCAGGTGCACTGAGGGAGAATTTAGCATGGCCAATGCACCAAACCAGCAGGTCTTTCGGATGTGGGAGGAAACCGGAGCACCCGGAGGAAACTCACACAGACACAGAGAGAATGTGCAGACTCCGCACAGTGAACCAAGCTGGGATTCGAACCCAGGTCCCTGGCACTGAGAGGCAGCAATGCTAACCACTATCACTGTGCCGTGTTGTGGAGATGCAATTTAATTACATAGGCCCACAACCAGGGACAATCTGCAAGGTATGGTCTGTTACTGGCCTTGGCTTTTTCTCGAAATGGCAGGTATTTTGACTGTCCCCATCGGTTAGCCTCATTGATGGTCTTCTGCAGCACTTACAATAGTCTGCCATCTGGCAACTACACTTTCTGGAATATGCTTCCCAGACTTCTCTTGACTGCCTGGTGATGCAATTCAAGCACCACCACTGCCAGGGATACTGGGATATTTTACTGATACCATCGTTCTTAGTTGTGGGAAGGACGTGCATGAGGCCCCTCCCCCCAATTCGAGGGCACTTCTATCTGACATGCTCTATAGTTCCTGAGCTCCTTTCTCTGCATTCTCCAATAATAGAGCTATCACAATGGCCTTCTTTAAATTGAAATTCGGTTCCACTAATAATTTTTTTTAAACTGTCACCTCGTTAATTCCGCTGACCAGCCTATCTCACAACATGTTATTCAGGGGTGGCCCAGATTCACAGTACGCTGCCAATTTTCACTGCCTGGTCAGAAATTCGGTCACAGATTCCCCAGGGGTTCACCTTGCCGTGTTAAAATGGAATCGCTGAAGTATTATCATTGAGCCGCTGAGGGGCTGCACAGTGGCTAGCACTGCTGCTCCACAGTGCCAGGGACCCGGGTTCGATTCCTGGCTTCGGTCACTGTCTGTGATGGAGTCTGCACATTCTCCCCGTGTCTGCATGGGTTTCATCCGGGTGCTCCGGTTTCCTCCCACACTCCAAAAATGTGCTGGTTAGGTGTGTTGGCCATGCTAAATTCTCCCTCAGTGTACTCGAAGTGTGGCGACTAGGGGATTTTCACAGTAACTTCATTGCAGTGTGAATGTAAGCCTACTTGTGACTAATAAGTAAACTTCAACTTTTATGGAAGGTTTCGGGTCGTAACCAAGTCCACCAATTCATTAAAGGTTTTGGAGTCAGCCACATCCGGGTAGGTCAAGCTTTTGATTACACTGAAAGCTGAGACCTCACATGCCATCCACAAGATCCCTTTCTGTTTCTTGTCCCCCTCAATACTGTTAGCCTGAAAAAGTAACACATGCGCTCTGAGTATTGGACCCAGGTTTCTATGCTTGCATCATTTACTTCAGGTTTCCCAAAAAGAGGCAAGTTTCTTACTGGAGGATTATTTGTCTCAATAGTGAAGGCAGTCCGGAGGGAAGAAAAAAAACTTGCATTATTCCTCATCGCCAATGTAATAACCTTACCAAGGCTAGTCTGAAATCAGAATCTTATTCTGGCATCAAATGGTAGATAAAAGAAGATGGAGGCAATGCTTGCACTTCAGCTGATCATGCTGTAGTGGACAGATTTTGTAAAGGAGACTGAGGCCCATTAGCACTAGATGTGGTTCAGCTAGATCTGGTAATGGATCATTAAACTTGTTGTGTGTTCGATATGCTCAACTCACTGTCTGCTGGTCGTGAGGGAGTGAAATTGGGCACCCGCCAAGATTTAACTGCGGCAAGCTTGGGCATAAAAGACAGAGAGGTGAAGAAACAATTGAGCAGATCAACAGCTGGAGAAGTTTTGTGGTGAATGGAGGGTCAAAGCTTAGGCAGCTGACAGCTTGGAAGTTCACTTGTAAATGACTTGGGAGCAAGAGTTTTCCAGAGGTGGATGCAGAAGGAAGTGAGGTTGGATGGGAGTGGGGGAAATCGCCTGTATGTACACAGGATAAAATTAAACCCAGCAATGACTCCTGGGATATATGACGGCCAACTCTTCTCCAATCTAAGCAACGCTGATTCATCCTAACACTTTGCTTCCTGTCCATCAGCCAACCTTCACAGATACTGCTATGTTTCATCTCTTCCTTGAAGTATGCCTGGATTTAACTAACAAGTCTTTTGTTAGTAACTAATAATGCATCCTATTGAATTCCTTCTGCAAATTCAATACATCTACTGGATTCCCTGAATCTTTCTACTCAGTCACTTCTTTTGAAAAAAATCCTAAAAATTTGTCCAGCATCACTCTTTAAGTCAGCTCATACTGGCTTTCCTTGATTAAGCAATGTATTTCTAGATGTTTACTCATTTTACCTTGCAGCATAGATTCAATTATACTGCACAGTTGGTCCTGGGATGAAACGTGGAAGAGTATGGCAGGATTAAATGATAAAGGACCTGGGAAGGGCAATAAATACCAGCCCTGCCAGCATTGCCCATGTTCTAAGAATGAAGGAAATGAAGAAAACCTGAGCACAATCTGCTTTGTTGAGGGAAAGCTGAACGACCTCAAGAGATGCTTCATTAAGACTACTTTGGAACAAGTCAGTTGGTTTAGTAAATGTTCATGAGTTGAATTTATCAAAGCAAAATCAGATCGCAGCCTTTTTCTTTGCATTGTATGGTGAGAAGATGATGGACTGGCTGACTTACAAAAGGAGTATTTTTCACTGTTGGGGCCACCTGGAACCATGATTAGAGGAAAGGGAAGTATAGGAGGGTGAAATATGTTTTTACTTCATGCGTTTTGAATTTAGTTGTTGCTAAAATTGGCACATTATAGCATTCTACGTTCACCAACACCGTAAACCTCTGCAGATACGCACACTGCAATTGTTTTCTTTTAAAAGGTGATTTTAAAGTGAAATTATGTCAGCATTGAAAGGGAGTAACTTTGGCATTTCTGCAGTAATGCTATGAAGTAAACAGTATTCAAACCGTGGTCACTTATCTTATAGCTGTCTTGTCTGTTTATACAGCGTACAGTTCACAATCATTTTACCTGTTTCTGTGAAACCATTTACAAACACCTCTGTGTCGACATTTTCAAAATAAATGTGACACCCATCAGTTGTAACAAAAATCCACACTTCTCTGATTGACTTAGGTGGGGGCTCAAAAACATATTGGATTCATTTCCATTTCCTAAACACATGATGCTAGGGTTACAGTTTCTCTTCATACAATGAAATTCAAAATAGGAGAATGCAAATTCTATTTCGTAATGGAATGCACTTTTGTAATGTCTCTTCAGACAAACGCACAAAACTTCAAAACAATGTCAGTTTATTATTTAATCAAAGTTGCCAAAATAGCTCTGCTTGGCAGCCACGAAGGAGCACTGCTGGCTCAGTGGGTGAAACAGCTAACCTAGACCACGCCACCAGGATCTACAATAGAAGCAGTCACAGTTGCAACTGCCATCTCGCCCAGTTTTAGAGTTAATTGGTGGAATTGAAAAACTATAAAATCAATACCATGATACGACATCACCTCTGGTACCTGTCAAAAGGTCAGAAGAGATGCACCAGCAGAACACGCTGAGTCCCTGCCGACTAACCTATTTTTGGCCAATGATTATTGAGTTCTCTATCATCAGCGCACAATCTACACATAGCAGACATAGCTTGCATTTTCTATGAAGGCTTTTTAGATACAATTTTAACATTTCTGTTTAGTTTAAGCCTAATTCGTTCATGAAAAATGTAAGTGTGAGCCAATTTCCAAAAAATGAAGCAATATATTATTGTATTTCTTTCCAAGGCTGTACAGTATTACGCACTATAGAACTCAATAATCACTGGACAAATGAATGATTGATGTTCTAGTGAACGAATCACATTGACCTGATTTTTCCTTTTCATTCTCTATTCTATGTTCACAAAGTAGGTTGAGAAATGAAGCTACGTGGCCTGGCAACTAAAACAAGCAACCTCAGGCTAATAAAGGATAGACTGGGCTCACAATAGGAAAAGAACTAGAGCTCAAATCGATAACAGCAACAAAACAATTTGCCTTAAACTGTAATAAATGCCCAAAGGTGCATTACAGGGAGAAATGGACAAGGAGCAGTCGTTGTGATAGTAGAGGGGTTGGAAAAGATAAGCAAAAGCAGGGCGAATGGATCGATCTTGAGGAAGCTTTTGAAGATGAAGGCAAGGGTTAAAAGGCAAGAGGGGTTCAGGTAGAGAATTTCAGATAATTGGGACAAGATGGATGACAATGGAGTGGAATTAATTTGATAGCTCTTTCAAACAAACATCCCAGATGTGATGGGTTGAATGGCCTTTTTGCATGCTGCAAGACTCTGTAGAGGAAGTGTGGAGCAACACATGGATTGAAGTTTAAGTTCCTGGAAAATGTAAGTGTGACAGCACTCCAGCTCCCACCTGGAAACTTTGGTATTTAAACACAGACTCATAAGTCCCTCAGGAGAGATAGATCAGCAATTAGCAATTTAAATATGAAAATCATTGGATTGCACAGATATTTCGAGGTGCTCTCAGATTTGGCAGTACATCCACGGCTTTCCCAAGCTCCCTGAGTTCCAGCATTGAAACCTATGAGATGGCTGCGAGACAACAAAGCATACCCACTTCAAACCTTGCTGATAATACCAATGAGGTAATACCAATTAGGGCCAGACTGTTCAAGAGAGATGTTTGGAACCACTTCTACTCACAAAGGGTGGTAGAGGTTTGGAACTCTTCCACAAACAGCAGTTGATGCTAGATCAGTTGCTAATTTTAAATCTGAGAAAGATTTTTTTTATTAAGATAAGGTATTAAGGGATATGGGCCAAAGGCAGGCATTTGGAGTTAAGCCACAGATCAGCCATGATCCCATTAAATGACAGAACAGGCTCATAGAATCTTACAGTGCAGAAGGAAGCCATTCGGCCCATCGCGACTGCACCAACCACAATCCCACCCAGGCCCTATCCTCATAATCCCATGCATTTATCCTAGCTAGTCCGCCTGACACTAAGGGACAATTTAGCATGGCCAATCCATCTAACCCGCACATTTTTGGAATGTGGGAGGAAACCGGAGCACCCGAAGGAAACCCACGCAGACACGGGGAGAATGTGCAAACTCGACACAGACAGTGACCCAAGCCGGGAATCGAACCTGGGTCCCTGGCGCTGTGAGGCCGCAGTGCTAACCACTGCGCCACCGTACTCATGTTCCTATTAGGAACCGAACTGATAAAGTGATAACTGATAAACTGATAAAGCCTGGGAATAGTACAACAAAAGTCATATGATGACAGAGCTGATATCGAAAAAGCAATTGGCATTTTCATGATGGACTTCAAATGTCTGGCGAGAACTGAACAGTCTATATTACATCAACCTTCCTCTCATTTGACTAAACATTTAAATGTGTGGGCTCTTTAATTATTTTTGCATGGTCACACGTGTGCAGGGGTTGATTTGTGCTCGGCCTGCGTTGGAACATTCAGTTACTGTTTGGCCATTCAACCGCACAGCTTGGGAAGAATGTTGCGTCTCATCAATTTCTCCAGAATGATAGCACTCGGCACAATCATTATGCAACAGCAAGGGTTGGGACTGCAGGAGGGACAAGGCACTGAGCACACGTTGTCTATGGATGAATCTGAAGAGGAGGAGTATGTTGGCATCTTCGTGGCACAATGGTTCCCAACTTTGCATATGTCATGGCACATCTCTAGAAGAAGATTTTGAGGCATGCCCCCTATTGCCTCTGTCTTCCCTTACTGGGAACGTCGCTTTTAACTTCTCTCTGTTCTCTTACCTTTTTTTTAACCTCTCCCTGTCTCTCTCACTTCTCCCAGGGTTTTTGCACCCTTTTTGAGTTTTTGCTTTTTGTGCAGGCATATGGGACCATAGTCTTCAGCTTCAAGTCCTGTTGATCATGCGCATGGGCCTTACCAACATAAAAATCTAAACCACACATGTGCGGTCCTTTCCCAGCAGGCATATGCCTGGGAGGCCCAGGATTCATCAGGTCTTGGAGGTGCCAACCACAGAGTTGAAAGCGAAGGTTAGTTTAAGTTTAATTACGTGAATTTTGAATAATTGTTAACCCTTTTCGTGGCACACTTGGGGGGGGGGCGGTCACACTATAGCAGCATCAATCACTCTCATTGCTGCCCTCCATGCCTCAAACCCAATGTTCAGTTTGTTAAAAGCACTGTTAAAAATAAACCTGATCCATTAATTCACCCCCACGTATTGCAGTCCCACTGAAACAAAGCAGTTCTGAGTTTTTTATTATTTCATGGGGTGTGAGCGTTACTTGCAAGGTCAGCATTTTGTTGCCCATCTCTAATTGTCCTGGGACTGAGTGGCTTCCTTGGCCATTTCCAGAGTCAACCACATTGCTGTGGATCTATACCTAGAGTCACAGGGGGCCAGACCAGATAAGGACAGCAGATTTCTTTCCCTAAACACCAATCGATGTTAATTTTCAAAAATTCATTCGTGGGACATGGGCGTCGCTGGCTGGTCAGCATTTATTGCCCATCCCTAGTTGGCCTTGAGAAGGTGCTGGTGAGCTGCCTTCTTGAATCACTGCAGTCCATGTGTTGTGGGTTGACCCACAATGTCGTTAGGGAGGGAATTCCAGGATTTTGACCTAGCGACTGTGAAGGAATGGTGATATATTTCCAAGTCAGGATTGTGAGTGGTTTGGAGGGGAACTATCTGCTGTCCTTGTCCTTCTAGATGGAAGTGGTCGTGGGTTTGGAAGGTGCTGTCTGAGGATCTTTGGCGAATTGCTGCAGTGCATCTTGTAGATAGTACACACTGCTGCGACTGAGCGTTGGTGGTGGAGGGATTAAATGTTTGTAGATGTGGTGCCAATCAAGGGAGCTGCTTTGTCCTGGATGGTGTCAAGCTTCTTGAGTGTAGTTGGAGTTGCACCCATCCAGGCAAATGGGAATTATTCCATCACACTCCTGACTTGTGCCTTGCAGATGGTAGATAGGCTTTAATGGTCAGCATTACTGAGGTTAGCTTTCAAATTCCAGATTTAATTCATTAACTGATGTTAAATTCTACCAGCTGCCACGGTGAGAGTTGAACCTATTCCCCATCTCCCCTAAACGTGTTGAAGTGTAAAATATAGGATGCTTCATGAATTTACCTCTCATTCTTGCACAGAGGCCACGGCAATCTTCTCTGTGTTGTTCCAATTTTAAAATATGTGCTGCTACCAAGCAATTAGCCAGTTCAGGTTCCTCAATTATTTTCTGTATTTTTTCACGGGATGTGAGCATCACTCGCAAGTCAGCATTTCATAGAATTATAGAATCCCTACGCTGCAGAAGGAGATCATCTGGCCCATCGAGCCTGAACCGACAACAAGCCCACCCAGGCCCTACCCCCGTAACCCCACTTATATACCCTCCAAGGAGAGAGATACAAAAGTGTTCAGAGGGGCAATTTTTTCACACTGAGGGTGGTGAGTGTCTGGAACAAGCTGCCAGAGGTAGTAGTAGAGGCGGGTACAATTTTATCTTTTAAAAAGCATTTAGATAGTTACATGGATATAGAGGGATATGGGCCAAATGCAGGCAATTGGGATTAGCTTAGGGGTTTTAAAAAAAAGGGCAGCATGGACAAGTTGGGCCGAAGGGCCTGTTTCCATGCTAAGTCCCCCTGACACTAATTGAACATGGCCAATCACCTAACCCACACATCTTTGGAGTTTGGGAGGAAACCGGAGCACCCAGAGGAAACCCACGCAGACACGGGGAGAATGTGCAATCTTCACACAGACAGTGACCTGAGGCTGGAATTGAACCCGGGTCCCTGGTGCTGTGAGGCAGCAGTGCTAACCACTGTGTCACTGTCAATTTGTTGCCCACCCTAATTGTCTTTGAACTGAGTGCTGTTGCTAAGCCATTTCAGACTCACGTGCAGGTTGGGCCAGACCAGATAAAGACAACAGGTTAATGGACTAATAGGGTTTTACAACAATTGATGATAGTTTAATGGTCACCATTAATTCCAGATTTATTAATTGAATTCAAATTCCACTGGTTGCCATGGTGGGGTTTGAACTCATACTTCCAGGGCCATTAGTCTGAGCCTCTGGATTACTGGTTCAGTGACATGGCACTACACTATTGACTTCCCCTGCATTTCTATCAAGTCAGATATTCCCATTTCTCAACAAAGAACTGAAAAGGTGAGTTGACACCCAGCAACCAAGAATGGGCAGCATAGTAGAGTTGTTTGAAATAAAATATTACTTTTCTCATACTAAAGAACAAAAACTTAACAACTCTCATAGATTCATGATGTGGAGATACCAGCGTTGGACTGGGTGGACACAGTAAGTAGTCTCACAATACCAGATTAAAGTCCAACAGATTTATTTGGAATCACGAGCTTTTGGAGCACTGCTTCTTCATCAGGTGAGGGAGAGATAGGTTTCACAAGCACGGCATATATATGATGTGGAGATGCTGGTGTTGGACTGGTGTGGGCACAGTGACAAGTTTCACAACACCAGGTTCAAGTCCAACAGGTTTATTTGGAATCACGAGCTTTCGGAGTGCTGCTCCTTCATCAGGTGACTCACCTTAGTTTATTCTCACTGGAACAATGGAGGCTGAGGAGCAACCTGATAGAAGTCTAAAAAATAACGAGGAGCATGGACAGAGCGGATAGTCAGAAGCTTTTTCCCAGGGTGGAAGAGTCAATTACTAGGGGGCATAGGTTTAAGGTGCAAGGGGCAAGATTTAAAGGAGATGTACGAGGCAAGTTTTTTTTTTACACAGAGTGTGGTGGGTGCCTGGAACTCACTGCCGGGGGAGGTAGTGGAAGCAGATATAATAGTGACTTTTAAGGGGCATCTTGACAAATATATGACTAGGGTGGGAATAGAGGGATATGGTCCCCGGAAGGGTAGGGGGTTTTAGTTCAGTTGGGCAGCATGGTCGGTGCAGGCTTGGAGGGCCAAAGGGCCTGTTCCTGTGCTATAATTTTCTTTGCTCTTTGTCTGTGGCACAATGTTTCTGCTGCTGGCCACCCAAGCCATGTCACCTACACCTTCATAATATGAATTGTAGTCATAATATGATAGCATTTCACATTTTCAGAATGATAAAGTTAAATCCATAATGAGGGTCTTAACTTTGAATAAAACAAACTGCATGAGTGTTGTGGAGGCAGATTGAATCATGGCTTTCAAAATACCATCTTCAGCTGCTTCATCAATGACCTTCCCCCCATTTAAAGATCAGCAGTGGGAATGTTCATTGATGATTGCACATTGTTCAACACCATTCATGACCCCAGACATACTGAAGCAGTCCATGTTCATATGCAGAAAGACCTGCACAACATTAGCTTGGGCTAATGAGTGACAAGTAACATGTGTGCCACACAAGAAGAAGTTTAACAACACCAGGTTAAAGTCCAACAGGTTTATTTGGTAGCAAAAGCCACACAAGCTTTCGGAGCTGCAAGCCCCTTCTTCAGGTGAGTGGGAATTCTGTTCACAAACAGAGCATATAAAGACACAAACTCAATTTACATGAATAATGGTTGGAATGCGAATACTTACAACTATACTTACAACTTGATTAGTTGTAAGTATTCGCATTCCAACCATTATTCATGTAAATTGAGTTTGTGTCTTTATATGCTCTGTTTGTGAACAGAATTCCCACTCACCTGAAGAAGGGGCTTGCAGCTCCGAAAGCTTGTGTGGCTTTTGCTACCAAATAAACCTGTTGGACTTTAACCTGGTGTTGTTAAACTTCTTACTGTGTTTACCCCAGTCCAACGCCGGCATCTCCACATCATGACTGCCACACAAGAGCCAGGCAATGACCATCATCAACAAGAGAGAATCGAAACACCTCTCCTTGACATTCAATAGCATTATCATCACTGAATCACCCTCTGTCACCATCCTGGAGATTAACATCGACCAGAAACTGAACTGGATGAACCATTTAAACACTGCAGCTCTAAAAGCAGGTCAGAGGCTTGGAATTCATCAGCAAGTAACTCACCTCTTGACTCCCCAAAGCCTATCCACCATCTACAAGACTCAAGTCAGAAATGTGATGAAATACTCTCCACTTGCTTGGATGAGTGCAGCTCCAACAGCACTCAAGAAACTCAACACCATCCAGGACAAAACACGCCACCTCATTGGCATTTCATCCACCACCTGAAGTATTCACTCATACCACCACCGACACACGGTGGCAGCAGTGTGTGCCATCTACTAATGCATTCTGAAACTCAGGTCAGTTCCTTTGACAGAACTTTCCAAACCTGTAACCTCTACCATCCAGAAGGACACGTGCAGCAAACGGAAACTCCAACACCAGCCGGTTCTCCTCCATACCACCCACCATCCTGAATTGGAACTATATCATTGTCTCTTCACTGTCACTGGGTCAAAATCCTGGAACTACCTGCCCAACACTATTGTGCGTATATCTACACCATGTACACCAGCTGAAGCTGCCCAACCCTAAATGCTCTTGAGAAGGTTATGGTGAGCCACCTTCTTAAACTACTGCAGTCCACGTGGTGTACCTGCAGTGCTGTTAGAGTGGGAGTTCCAGGATTTTGACCGAGCGACAGTGAAGGAACAGTGATGTATTTCCAAGTCAGGATGGTGAGTGGCTTGGAGAGGAGCTTGCAGGTGATGCTATCCGTATGCGTCTGCTGCCCTTGTCCTTCTAGGTGGTAGAGATCACGGGTTTGGAAAGTGCTGTTGAAGGAGCTTTGGTGAGTTAAGCTAATGCATCTGGCAGGTGGTACATACGACTGCGTTAACGGTGGAGGAAGTGGATGTTGAAAGTGGTAGATGGGATGCCAATCAAATATTGTCCTGGATGGTATCAAGCTTCTTGATTGCTTTTGGAGCCGCATTCATTCAGGAGAGTATTCCATCACACTCCTGATTTGTGCCTTGTAGGTGGTGGACAGGCCTTAGTGAGGTGAATTGCTCTCTGCAGAATCCCTTGCCTCTGACCTGCTCTTGTAGCCACAGTTTTCATGTGGTTGGTCCAATTCAGTTTCTGGTCAATGGTGCCCCCCAAGATGTTGTTAGTGGGTGTGGTGGACTTCAGTTGTGCCTTTGTCCTGCCTGGACCACCGTTGTGTGTTTGTGATGCCTGGACACATCCCCTGCCGGCTCGGCTCCTCCCCTTGTCACCTAGTATAAAGGTGGCTGTTTCCTCCCCCTTGTTCAGTTCGGGTTGGTTAACTGTTGGGATGTGCTCCTGGTTCTGTAATGAATAAAAGCCTACAGTTGTATTGGCACACAAGTAGTCTTTTGCCTAATTGATAGCGCATCAGTGGGGAAATAAGCAATGGTAATACCCCAGTCCAACGCCGGCATCTCCACATCATGACTGCCATTGAATGTCATGGGGAGATAGTTAGATTCTCTCTTATTCGAGTTGGTCATTGCTTGGAACTTGTGTGACGTAAAGATTACTTGCCACTTATCAGCCCAAGCCTGAATATTGTCCAGGTCTGTCTGCAAATGGACACAGACTTCCTCAGCTAAAGATAATTTCAGATGAAAAGAAAAGATTCTTCACAATGCCAGAAAGTTTATTTTACCTGTGGGTCAGAAGGATTTTAGAATTCAGCAAAGGAGGACCAATAAATTGATGGTGAGGGAGAAAAGGGAACCGGAGTCTAAAATAGCAAAACATAAAACAAACTGATGGGTGGGTGTCTGGAATCAGGGGGTCAGAAATCGGGGGTTATTCAGAGATCAGCAAGGTCAGACTCAGATGGTTCGAACACCATGGAGTCGGACATCAGGGTAGGGAGATGTTGGACTTCGGGGACGGAGAGGGAGTTTGACATCTCAAGAAGTTACATCAGAGATTTGGATATTGGGGTGGTTGGACATCAGGGTTTTTTCCGGGTGCTGCGCAGTCCAAAGATGTGTGTCTTAGGTTGATTCGCCATGCTAATTAGCCCTGTATTGTCAGGGTAATTAGTTGGGTAAATACGAAGAGTCACAGGGATAAGGCCTGGGTGGGATTGTTGTCATTGTAGACTCAATGGGCCAAATGGCCTCCTCCTGCACAGTAGGGATTCTATGATTTATTCAGAAACATATGCATTATGCCAATGAAAATATTAGAACGGTTTGGAACTGCTGGAAATGCAATTTGATGAATAGACTTCAGGACTTACAATGCATAGCAGCTGATGTTAACAACCCTGTAGATAGAGATGAGAAGATAAAACAATACATTTGATAAAAATATCACAGATGATCACTATTCCAACAAAGGAACCTAAAACAAAACAGTAAAACAAGGAAAGTGGGGGGAACCAATGAAACTTGTCTGAGCTAGTTGCATGTACCTCAGAATAGAACTCCAGCATTTCTGGCACCAGGATTACTGATTTTTACTGGGATTTGAGTATTTTGAATTGGTTTAAGGGGTAATGACTTCAATCAGACCATTGATGTTGGCCTATTGGAAAATGAACTCGCTGATTAAGGAGTCAATTGATGGGCCAATCAGGAATTCTTCTCCTTGTATTTAACAGGGAGTGTAAGGTCCTCTGACACTCCTGAAGATAGACAGCTGACTGATAGCACTCTGTGTAAGAACATAAGATCCAGATCCAGATCTCCAGATCCAGATCTCCAAATCTCCAGATCCAGGAGCAGGAGTAGGCCATCTGGCCCCTCAAGCCTGCTCTGCCATTCAATAAGATCATGGCTGATCTTTTTGTGGACTCAGCTCCACTTACCCGCCCGCTCACCATAACCCTTAATTCCTTTACTGTTCAAAAATGTATCTATCTTTGCCTTAAAAACATTCAACAAAGTAGCCTCAACTGCTTCACTGGGCAGGGAATTCCACAGATTCACAACCCTTTATGTGAAGAAGTTCCTCCTCAACTCAGTCCTAAATCTGCTTATTTTGAGGCTATGCCCCCTAGTTCTAGTTTCACCTGCCAGTGGAAACAACTTCCCTGCTTCTATCTTATCTATTCCCTTCATAATCTTACATGTTTCTATAAGATCTCCCCTCATTCTTCTGAATTCCAGTGAGTATAGCCCTAGTCTACACAGTCGCTCCTCATAAGACAACCCTCTCAATTCCGGAATCAACCTAGTGAATCTCCTCTGCACCCCCTCCAGTGCCAGTATATCCTTTCTCAAGTAAGGAGACCAAAACTGTACACAGTACTCCAGGTGTTGCCTCACCAGCACCTTATACAGCTGCAACATAATCACGCTGTTTTTAAACTCTAGCAATGAAGGACACAATTCCATTTGCCTTCTTAATTACCTGCTGCACTTGCAAACCAATTCCTTGAGATTCCTGCACAAGGATACCCAGGTCCCTCTGCACAGCAGCATGCTGCAATCTTTTACCATTTAAATAATATTTTACCATTTAAATAATAATGTTATTCCTACCAAAATGGATGACCTCACATTTACCAACATTGTACTCCATCTGCCAGACCCTCGCCCACTCACTTAGATTATCTATATTCCTTTGCAGACTTTCAGCGTCCTCTGCACACTTTGCTCTTCCACCCAAATTAGTGTCATGTGCGAATTTTGGCACACTACACTTGGTTCCCAACTCCAAATCATCTATGTAAATCATAAACAATTGCCGTCCCAACACTGATCCCTGAGGCACATCACTAGTCACTGATCGCCACAGAAAAACACCCATTTACCCCCACTCTTTGCTTTCTGTTAGTCAACCAATCCTCTATTCATGCTAATGCATTGCCCGTAACACTGTGCACCTTTATCTTATGTAGTCTTTGGTGTGGCACCTTGTCAAATGCCTTCTGGAAATCCAGATACACCACATCCACAGGTTTCCCATTGTCCACTGCGCATGTAATATTCTCAAAGAATTCCACCAAATTAGTCAAACATGACCTGCCCTTCATGAACCCATGCTGCGTCTTACCAATGGGACAAATTATATCCAGATGTCTCGCTATTTCTTCCTTAATGATAGATTCAAGCATTTTTCCTACTACAGAAGTTAAGCTAACTGACCTATAGTTACCTGCCTTTTGTCTACCTTCTTTTTTAAACAGTGGCATCACATTTGCTGTTTTCCAATCTGCGGGAACCACCCCAGAGTCCAGCGAATTTTGGTAAATTACCACTAGTGCATTTGCTATTTCTCCCGCCATCTCTTTTAGTATCCCGGGATGCATTTCATCAGGACCAGGAGACTTGTCTGCCTTTAGCCCCATTAACTTGCCCAACACTACCTCTTTCATGATAATGATAGTTTCTAGGTTCTCACCTGCCATAGCCTTCCTATCATCCAACTGCTATTGGAATTGTAAATCAAGGGATTCTGGTGAAGGGACTTCTGCCTTCGAAGAGTTATTACATAAGGAATCTCAGAAATTAACAGCAAAGTATTTGCCTTTTTAAGGGATAGAATTCAATAACTTGTCCAAAAAGGTCCATTTTACATTCACACTGAATTACTCAATAAAATTATTGACAGGAGCAAATCTCTCTGATGAGCTACATTTGTGTTTGACATTCAGATGAATGACAGTTTATTGAACGATCATTCATTGAAGCTTTGCAGTGGCAACCTCTTTGCTTAAATCGACAATGTCAAACCGCCTCTTAATCGGGAAAACTTGAGTTACCTCAAGATCGAGACCATACACCTCTTTAGATGCTTCAACTTTAGATGCAGCTTTATCCTGACAAGTCAAGTCTGATAGCACAAGTGGGAGGTTGCTTTTGCCTTGGTGTTGCAGCAGTAATGAGGGCACTGATTGTAAATGTTAAAAGGATCATCGCCCATATTCTATTGAAAGCAGCCACAATGCTTCTGAAGCTGTGTGCCAAATCCTGTCAAGACAAAAACTCACCCCTATATTCTGAACAATTATCTTATTCAACGCTTATTCTTTTGTGTTTCTTCCTACAATTATTGTTTTTAAACCACGACAGTGAATTACTGCAGATGCATTACCATTTACTGCATACAGGGACTATTGGTTGCGTTGATATATTTGCTTTGGCTAACAGCGTGTAGTGAATGTAACTTTCAATCAGCGTCAAATCGGTTATATTTTTAAAACATGTTGTTATATTTTTCTACGGTTGCAAATGAAAGTCTCATGTTGTCCCCTTCTTTGTCTTGGTTTTTCAGTCATGTTATCGTATAAATTTCACTTGTGCTCCATCTTGCCAGACCAAGTTGACACATGGTTCTTGATGAGTATCTGAAACATCCTGCAATTTTATATCCAATTAATTTTTTAACATGGAATTCCTGCATACATGTTGTACATAGACAGAAATTTCATTTTCTAATAGTTGCACCAGTGCTCACATTACTTAGTGATCTCAGACTCCCTTCAATTAATGAAATAATTCTCCATTTCTTTTATGGTACAGGTGGGATAAACTGAGGTGATGCCTAAAGTAATATTCCAAAGAAAAATACACGCTTCCGGAAGGAAAGTATTTTGATGGTGACTTTCTCCTCTCAGAACTGTGGTTAGCACTGCTGCCTCACAGTGCCAGGGACCCGGTTCAATTCTGGCCTCGGGTCACTGTCTGTGTGGAGTTTGCACATTCTCCCTGTGTCTGCGTGAGTTTCCTCCGGGTTCTCCAGTTTCCACCCACAGTCCAAAGATGTGCGGGTTAGGTTGATTGGCCATGCTAAATTGTCCCTTAGCGTCAGGGGGATGGCAGGGTAAATAAATGGGGTTATGGGGATAGGGCTTGGGTGGGATTATTGTCAGTGTAGACTCGATGGGCCGAATGGCCTCCTTCTATACTGTAGGGATTCTATGATTCTAACTACAACCTGAGAACTGCAACATTGTCAGACTGTGATGGAAATTATTGCTTAAGTGCACTAGTGATCTGCTCCATCACATTTTATGTGTCAGCATGAATTTGATTTTCTGCCTGCTGTCCATGTGAGTGGGTCCCACATGGAGTCATGAGCCATGTTGTCAAAGAATATCCTTTTCACCCAAAACCTATCCTCTGGCTTGTTGTCGTGGTTTTAATATAGATGGCAGTGTGCTGCCATAAGAAAAGGGCATCATGATTGATGATGTGGAGATGCCGGTGTTGGACTGGGGTAAACACAGTAAGAAGTTTAACAACACCAGGTTAAAGTCCAACAGGTTTATTTGGTAGCAAAAGCCACACAAGCTTTCGGAGCTCTAAGCCCCTTCTTCAGGTGAGTGGGAATTCTGTTCACAAACAGAGCATATAAAGACACAGACTCAATTTACATGAATAATGGTTGGAATGCGAATACTTACAACTAATCAAGTCTTTAAGAAACAAAGCAATGTGAGTGGAGAGAGCATCAAGACAGGCTAAAAAGATGTGTATTGTCTCCAGACAAGACAGCCAGTGAAACTCTGTGGGGGTTACATATCTGGACTTCCCTTGCTCTCTGCCCTGCTCTTGCTTAACCTGTCTAGTATGAGGATTACTGACACTGCCTTTACTATTTAACGTGCTGTCTTTAACTTCCGTGCTGTCCTCAACCTTCTCTTCTGTCTCCCAACTGCTTTGGGTCCCAACCCCTGCCAAACTAGTTTAAACCCTCCTGAGTGGTTAATGGTAGGGCGTTGGGGAGAGTTACAGAACAAAGAGATCTAGGGGTACATGTTCATAGCTCCTTGAAAGTGGAGTCACAGGTGGACAGAGTGGTGAAGAAGGCATTCGGCATGCTTGGTTTCATCGGTCAGAACATTGAATCCAGGAATTGGGGCGTCTTGTTGAAGTTGTACAGGACATTGGTAAGGCCACACTTGGAATACTATATGCAATTCTGGTCACCCTATTATAGAAAGAATATTATTAAATTAGAAAGAGTGCAGAAAAGATTTACTCAGATGCTATCGGGACTTGATGAATTGAGTTATAAGGAGAGGCTGAATAGACTGGGACTTTTTTCTCTGGAGCGTAGGAGGCTGAGGGGTGACCTTATAGAGGTCTATAAAATAATGAGAGGCATAGACAAGGTAGATAGTCAATATCTTTTCCCAAAGGTAGGGGAGTCTAAAACTAGAGGGCATAGGTTAAAGGTGAGAAGGGAGAGATACAAAAGTGTCCAGAGGGGAAATTTTTTCACACAGAGGGTGGTGAGTGTCTGGGACGGGCTGCCAGAGGTGGTGGTGGAGGCGGGTACAATTTTATCTTTTAAAAAGCATTTAGTTGGTTACATGGGTACGATGGGTATAGAGGGATATGGGCCAAACGCGGGCAATTGGGATTAGTTTCGGGGTTTTAATAAAAGAGGGCGGCATGGACAAGTTCGGCCAAAGGGCCTGTTTCCAAGCTGTAAACCTCTATGACTGAGTGGCTGTAACAAATCTCCCCGTCAGGATATTAGATCCCTTCCAGTTCAGGTGTAACCCGTCCCTCTTGAACAGGTCACCCCTTCCCCAGAAGAGATCCCATTGATCCACAAATCTAAATCCTTGCCCCCTGCATCAGCTCTCAAGCCACACATTCATCTGCCTAATCTTCCTATTCCTACTCTCACTAGCACGTGGCACCGGCAGTAGTCCAGAAATGACTACCCTCGACGTCCTGCACTTTAGCCTTCTGCCTAACTCTCTATATTCACACTTCAGGACCTCATCCCTTTTTCTACCTATGTCATTGGTACCAATGTGTACAACGACTTCTGGCTGCCTTAAGAATGTTCTGCAACTGCTCAGAGATGTCCTTGACCTTGGCATGAGGGAGGAAACACACTATCCTGGAGTCTCAGTCACGGCCACAGAAACGCTTGTCTGTGCCTCTAACTATTACTACTGCTCGCTTGCTCTTTGCCCGACGCTGCTCTGCAGCAGAAGCAGGTGTGGTCATTGAGGGAGCAGAATTCCTTTTGGTTATAGTATGTCTCAGGGTGGCACAGTGGTTAGCACTGCTGCCTCACAGCACCAGGGAACTGGGTTTGATTCCATAGATTCACCACTCTCTGGCTGAAGAAATTCCTCCTCAACTCAGTTCTAAAGGGCTGTGCCCTCAGGTCCTAGTCTCTCCTACTGATAGAAACATGGGGCGAGATTTTCCAGCTGTGTTCGCCCCAAAACCGGAAAACCCCGCCCAAGGTCATAGAATCATAGAAACCCTACAGTGCAGAAGGAGGCCATTCGGCCCATCGAGTCTGCACCAACCACAATCCCACCCAGGCCCTACCCCCACATATTTACCCGCTAATCCCACTAACCTACGCATCTCAGGACTCTAAGGGGCAATTTTTAACCTGGCCAATCAACCTAACCCGCACATCTTTGGACTGTGGGAGGAAACCGGAGCACCCGGAGGAAACACACGCAGACACGAGGAGAATGTGCAAACTCCACACAGACAGTGACCCGAGCCGGGAATCGAACCCGGGACCCTGGAGCTGTGAAGCAGCAGTGCTAACCACTGTGCTACCGTGCCACTCAACGGACCTTTCCATAGTCCGTCCCTCACCTGCTATGATTCCCGTGGTGGGTGGAACGGGAAAATTCACCCCGTGGTATCTAATTAGTCTGTGGGGTAGTGAATTTTCAGACAGTGAGTTAGCTGATGTAACACTGATAAGAATATTTTTTAAAAGCTTTTTAAAAATTTACAGCCATCAGTCGTCAGCAGAGGTAGTTGTACAAGAGCCTCCTGGGTCAGTCATTTGGACAGTGATTGATGTAAATCCCATGTGAAATGAATGGAAGCAATTTAGTGTGCACACTTGCACAGCAGGCTGGGGGTTAACCACCTGAAGAAAGGATGCTTTCTTGGCTCTCTTGCTTGACTCTCAGACAACTTCCAACAATAGGGCGGCACGGTAGCACAGTGGTTAGCACTGCTGCTTCACAGCTCCAGGGACCTGGGTTCGATTCCCGGCTTGGGTCACTGTCTGTGTGGAGTTTGCACATTCTCTTCGTGTCTGCATGGGTTTCCTCCGGGTGCTCCCACAGTCCAAAGATGTGCGGGTTAGGTTGATTGGCCATGCTAAAATTGCCCCTTAGTGTCCTGAGATGCGTAGGTTAGAGGGATTAGCAAGTAAATATGTAGGGATATGGGGATAGGGCCTGGGTGGGATTGTGGTCGGTGCAGACTCGATGGGCCTAATGGCCTCTTTCTGCACTGTAGGGTTTCTATGATTTCTAATCTTTTCGTCCTGCTTTTCAAGAATTATGTCCACATTAGTTCCAGGAAGGTAACAGGGCATGACACCAAGCAGGTGAAGAACATAGATAGTCACCAATTCAGATCACAAAGTCTTTCCACAGGAGACTGAAGACACAAGGCACAGCCTTCAAATTGTGTGTACCAGAAAGCCAGCCAGAAATATCACTCACATCATCAAGGGCGACACAGTGGCACAGCACTGCTGCCTCACAGCGCCAGGGACCCGGGTTCGATTCCCGGCTTCGTTCACTGTCTGTGTGGAGTTTACATGTTCTCCCCATGTCTGCGTGGGTTTCCTCCGGGTGCTCTGGTTTCCTCCCAAAGTCCAAAGATGTGCAGGTTAGGTGGATTGGTCATGCTAAGTTGACCCTAGTGTCAGAGGATTAGCAGGGTAAATGTATGGGGTTATGGGAATCGGCCCTGGGTGAGATTGTAGTCGGTACAGACTCGATGGGCTGAATGGCCTCCTTCTGTACTGTAGAGATTCTATGAAGAGAGAGATGCTACTGGCACAATTGGGTGGCACGGTGGCACAATGGTTAGCGTTGCTACCTCACAGTGCCTGGGACCTGGGTTCGATTCCTGACTTGGGTCACTGTGTGCGGAGTCTGTATGTTCTACCCGTGTCTGCGTGGGTTTCCTCTGGGTGCTCCGGTTTCCTCCCACAATCCGAAAATCGTGCTGGTTGGATGCTTTGGCCATGCTAAATTCTCCTTCAGTGTAGCCGAACAGGCGTTGGAGTGTGGTGACTAGGAGATTTTCACAGTAACTTCAAGCCTACTTGTGACACTAATAAATA
The DNA here is from genome assembly GCF_964213995.1 of Mustelus asterias. Classification (NCBI taxonomy): domain Eukaryota; kingdom Metazoa; phylum Chordata; class Chondrichthyes; order Carcharhiniformes; family Triakidae; genus Mustelus; species Mustelus asterias. The sequence goes on along the minus strand of NC_135807.1, from coordinate 41,637,156 downwards.
GATTTAAAAATAGCACCAAGTCCCTAAGCCAGAAACTGTTGAAGAGTGCAAAAAAGAATTTCAACCAGCTCACTGGGGCAGGCAAGGTAACATAATAGACAGCCTTCGATTTTTTTGCATGCCCACCTAATTGCACCCAGCCCCCGCTTCCCCACCATCCCTCTGAGCAGCAGCACAATCTTCATATTCTTAAAACGGCACTTGCACAATTAACCCTTTACACTGCACGCTGGTTCCATGAATCCTGTGCTCTGCAATGGCCTCCTGAACATCCATGGGAGAAGAGCAGAAGAGCTCTTGTGAGGTTTTAGGTCCCATCCAAAAAATTTCAATCCAGGTTGTTATTCCAACAATGTGGAAGGTATGAACATAAAACTGGTAGCACAAGTGAATAATTACAAACAAATAGCTATCATAGCAAAGTATTATATGTTATTTTATCAATATAAATATTGAAGCTTAGTAAAATGTAACATTGACGTTGCTGACGTGCCATGTTCGTCAAAAAGAGCTCACTTGGAAAATTTACTTTCATAATCATTTTAGAAGATTAATGTGAATGTATTAAACATTTGAAATTGTAATGTTCTTACCCATGTAGGGTAAAAATATAAAGGTCAAGAGCTGATTGGTTATATATTTGGCCCAAAAGGGGGGAAGAATGTATTACATATTGCAAAAAACTGAGCTGTAAACTTGAAAGCAAATACTTCCTTGCTGAGGTAAAGATATTCAACACACTTTAATCTCTTTCCATTCAGTAACATAAGTGGACAATCTGATGCTTTCATCTGCTCAGGTTAATGGGACTGTGTTTGACTTGCAGGATTCCCAGCTATCACAGAGATTCCGGCATGCATAGAAAAACCAGTTAAAGCTCACCTTATGCCGGGGTAATTCTACCCACCACTGACCTAATTTAGTCTACTTTTTGGCAGATGCCAACATTGCACTGGGCAAAAGGGTTCACGGTCTGCGGAAATGATGGGACGAATGTTAATGTTGTGCAAAACAGGTGATAATGAAACAGTCTAGTCAAAACTCTCCAGATTATAATTTGCATGTAAGTCAAGTTCACTTTGTAAGTCTTTTAAAATGTTCTTGCCAGGTGGGAAAAGTTAAAGGCAATGGGTGAGATTCTCTGGCCTTCCCGTCGTGTGTTTCCCACCAGAGGGAGATGGCGTATTGTTTGATAGCGGCGAGATTCTCTGATCCTACCACTGTCAATGGGAATTCCCATTGATGTCACCCCATGCCGGTGGGAAACCCACGGGCGGGTGTGCGCTGTCAGCGGGACCGGAGAATCCTGCCAGCGTGAACGGCCGGAGAATTCCGGCCAACCTCATTAATGGCCAGCAACAACATGAAATGATTTATGAATTAGTTTGCAAGCTACCACCACAATTATAATATTTATGTATCTCACAAGTTAAAGACACAAGAGGATATTTAAAGTCGCACAAGGATTCAGGGACAATTTTGAAGAAAGAATAATCAGGGGCTGCAAGTTCGGAGTTTAACTCATGTACACCCCAGCTCTGCATTCGATTTGCTTTGAATTCATGCTGTTACAAATTACAGTTTCCAAACAGCATGCTTATTTCAGTTCAGACTACCTACTGGAATAGAATCAACTTCAACCGATGCAGATTCCTATCAACTTTGTTTGAAACTTTTGAAGAGCTACTGAAACCACCAATAATTTGACAGGAATGTCTTTTTGGCTAGCAGACTGTGATGTGGAGAGAAAGCCAAGGATTCCTAAAACTGAGAGGAGGAGCTGACTAAGTACCTGGCAGAGCAGATTCCTCGACTGATTGTTCCGACTTGAATCCCTGCCTACCTCTTCCCTCGCTGTACATTCTCGCCCATGTGTCAGACCAGTAATTTGATACCGCCAGAGCTATGAAGTGGCTCAGGGCAGAGGTGCGTGTAAATGCTGGGGAGATCCAATTCAGTTTGGATCAACGCAAACCCCAAATTGAATTCACTTTCCAAGTGTAAATTGGTATCAGCCTTTCAAACATTTTCCAGGTTAAGTTCCATCTGGTTTTGACATTCTGCAGCAGCTTGCGGTGATGTTTTCCAAATTGTTCCTGTTTCTTTTTCAGCTGTTCTCCAGCCTTTTGGGGATTTTTGAAAGTACTCCAGGATTTTCTTGGCTACTCCTGCTTCCTTTTAAACAATTTTACACCCAACTTATGACTGAAATGCCAAATCTAGGTTAAGGGCACAGCAGGACCAGTCAGCTCCTTTGTAATATTTTACAGGAACAGATTTGTGTTGGCTGTTCACATATGACTAGAAATAGTTCTAAAAATGTTAGTATTTTTCATCAAACTTCTTCAGTCTGAATTTAGCAGAATCTTTTAAAATGAAATCTTTATTACCGTAACTCGATCTGTTACAGCTCCGTCACTCCATATATCAGTGCAGCAGAGGTAAAGTATTCCCCAATGTTTATTCAAGATCTTCCCATTTCCCTCTTCCCTAGACTTCCATCTAACAGGATAATTGGCCTTGTCATGAGCATGTATCTAAAGGAGAACTTATTCATGGCCGAACGAGCAGCTCAAATGATTTAAAATGTTGGAGGTCAATGAAAGTCCTAGTTCGCAGAGCAATGGCCATCACCACATTGCTATATTTCAATGAGAGATGGACTTTGAAGCAGTGCCTCAATAGGATCATGGTCGGAATTGTCTGGCCGTTCACGCCCCGCTGCCACTGCCAGTGAGAATGGAGAACTTGGCACTCAGCCAAATATCCGTTCACTGCAGAGGACCGGAGAATCCCAGCTGCAGTCCAGTCCCATAAGACCCTAAGACGTAGGAACAGAAGTTGGCCATTCAGCCCATCAAGTCTGCTCTGCCATTCAATGAGATCATGACTGACCTTATATGATAATCTTCAACTCCACTTTCCCACCTTATTCCCAAAAACCCTTGATTACCTTACTGATTAAAAATATCTGTCTCCGCCTTAAACATACTTGACAGCCCAATCTCTCCAGCCCTCTACAGTAAAGAATTCCGATGAAGAGTCATCCTGACTCGAAACATTGGTTCTATTCCCTCTCCACACAGGCTGTCAGACCTGCTGAGATTTTCCAGCATTTTCTGTTTTTGTAAACTTCCACAGATTCAGTGAGAAATTCCTCCTCATCTCTGTATTAAGTGAGCAACTCCTTACTCTGAGGTTATGCTCCCTGGTCCTAGACTCTCTCATAAGGGGAAGCAATCTCTCAACATCTACACTGTCAACCCCCCTAAGAATTCTATATGTCTCAATAAGGGCAGCTCTCACTCTTAAAAATGGCAATGAGTACAGGCCCAAACCTCTCTTCCACTCCTCATAAGAAAATCCCTTCATACCTGGGATCGAGCTAATGAACCTTCATTGGACTGCTTCCAAAGACAGTGTATCTTTCCTTAGATAAGGGGACCAAAACTGTTCACAGTATTCCAGGTGTAGTCTAACTAGTGCCTTGTGTAGTTTTAGTAAGATTTCCCTATTTTTTACTCCATTCCTTTTGAAATAAAGGCCAAAATTTCATTTGTCTTCCCTATTACTTGCTGAACTTGCACGCTAGCTTTTTATGATTTATGCATGAGGACACCCACATCTCTCTCTGCTGTAGCTTTCCGCAGTCTTTCTCCATTTAAATAATGTTCAGCTCCTTTATTCTTCCTACTAAAGTGCATAATTTCACATTTTCCTACATTATATTGCATCTGCCAAGTTTTTGCCCACTCACTTAACCTGTCCATATCCCTCTGTGGACTTTTTGTGACATCCTCGCCTTCCCACCTGATTTTGTGTCATCTGAAAACTTGGCAATAGTACATTAATTTTCTTCATCCAATTCATTAGGGTGGCGCAGTGGTTAGTACTGCTGCCTCACAGCACCAGGGACCTTGGTTTGATTCTGGCCTTGGGTAACTATCTGTGTGGAGTTGGCACGTTCTCCCTGTGTCTGCGTCGGTTTCCTCTGGGTGCTCTGGTTTCCTCCCACAGTTCAAAGATATGCAGGTTAGGTGGATTGACCATCCTAAATTGCCTCTTAGTGTCCAATGATGTGTAGGTTGGGTGGATCAACCATGGTAAATGTGCAGGGTTACAGGGAAAGGGAACAGGTGAGGGCATGGGTAAGATGCTCTTTTGGAGAGTCAGTGCAGACTCAATGGGCTGAATGGCCTCCATCTGCATGATAGGAATTCTGTGGTTAAATGTGCAGTAAATAATTGTGGTCTCAGCACTGGTCCCTGTGGCACTCCACTAGTTATAAGTTGCCATCCTGAAAGTGCCCCTCTTATCCCAATTCTCTGTCTTCTATCAGTTAGCCAATCCACTATCCATGCCAATATACTACCTCTAACACCATGTCTCTCATCTTATTATGTAGCCTTTTGTTAAACACTTTTTGGAAATCCAAGTATATTATATCTACTGGTTCACCTTTACCTAGCCTACTCATTACCACTGCAAAAAATTCTAATAAAATTTGTCAGGCATGATTTCCCTTTTATGAAGCCATGCTGACTCTGCTTGATTATTTTATGGATTTCTAAATGCCCTGCCAATACATCCTTTATAATGGACTTAATAGTTTCCCAATGACAGATGTCAAGAGCGCTAGAGAAAATCCATCAGCAATGCCTCCACTCCATAAGCATTCAGGCAAAACTCCTGTAAAATCAACTTTGGCAGATTGGACACAGTACCTGGATGGCCAAAGGCATCTTCACTACCAGTTTCTGTTTTCTTGTCTCACAAATGGCCAAAGTTTCTGGGGGAGGATAAAGAAAATACTTCAAAGGCACTCTGAAGCTCTCCCTGAAGTGCAGCAGCATTGACGTTAATGACTGGGATGAGCTTGCTACCAATCATTCAGAATGGTGACAACTTGCATCATGCCTTTAAGTCCCAACGTCTTAATGATGAGCCAGAGCAACAATCCCACTACTCATGACTAATCTGATACCACCAATTTTACATTAACATCTAAAGTTAGAATGACTCCTTTGACCTTTAAAAGAGACTATTGGAGGATAATTTCAACGTAAACATTTGGATAACATATTCATTCATTCATCTAGTCATAGTCCCAGTCTCTCCATGCGAGAGACAATTTTGGCAACTTGTAGCTTGAAGGGCAAGCTTGTGGCAAGGCAAGGCCACAACCAGTACGGGGATTAATGCCATGCCATTGGTATCATTCAGCACCATACTCTGGCCATCTAAGCTAAATGAACACCCGCCCCCTGTTAGATAACATAAAAAATTGAACAACTCACAATTTGTTAGGATATGTTTGAAGACCTGTATCCCTTTTGTAATACAAAACCACTTTCAGAAATGATTTTGGGGTTTTCACCATTCTGCTGATAAAACTATTCATTTGTAGTGTTGCGTGTTTACGTGAGCAAAAAATATAAAAGCTGCCAAGTTGACAAACTGAGGTCTTTTCACTCTTACCCCTCCCTACCTTTCATATCAATAATGGCAGCTTCAGTCAGACTTCATGGTGAAGAGCTTTTCGACATCTGGGTGAATCTGTAGAGCAAAGAGAAACATATGCAAAATACAGCACACGTCCACATATGAAGATTTTCTTGAAAGTTTTCTTCCCTCACCACATTTTCCATTGTTGGAGAAGCTGTATAACAGTAAGAAGCTCGTTGACTTACTGCTTCAAGGGGGGAGCAAAGGGAAACAGAGGGGCCTCATGTAGTCTGGCTGCTAGTAGCATGTTTTTAGTTGTTAATGTACTTTCAACACCTCACATTCAGCAACTCATTCATAAATAAATAGGATTATGCAAAAATCGTACTATTTCTAGAGACAATTTCAAGGCAAATTTAAAATTAACTGATTTGCCATATAAATGGGCAGGTGGCACAGTTGTTAGCACTGCTGCCTCACAGCTCCAGGGACCTGGGTTCAATTCCTGCCTTGGGTGGCTGTCTGTGTGGAGTCTGCACGTTCACCCCATTTCTGCATGGGTTTCTTCTGGGTGCTCCGGTTTCTTCCTACAGTCCAAAAATGTGTAAGTTAGGTTGATTGGCCTTGCTAAATTGCCATTAGTATCAGAGGACTAACAGGGTAAACACGTGGGGTTAACGGATTAGGGCTTGGGTGTGATTGTTGTTGATGCAGGCTCGATGGGCCAAATGGCCTCCTTCTATGATGCTATGATTCTATGCTAAATGGCTTAATTTGCCTATCTATAGGGAATCACCAGTTTGGATCCTCACACCCTTTACGGAACTGCTCAATGTATAGGACTCACAACAACCATGGGACTTGTTAGTAAGGGAATCCTTAGGAGATTTCAATTACTTGTCTGCTTTCCCACTCCAAATCCTAATTATCCTGGGTCCCAAGCCAGCAGCATCCTTCATACTGAACTTTCCCAGTTCAGACATCCAACAACAAGAATCATGAAGGATGTGGGATCAGTATAATCTGCACAAAATTACCTGCTATTAAACAGAATTGTTAATGCCTGGTGCAAAGTTTCATGCAGGCGTGTAAACTTTGAACTCAACGGAGGAAGTAAACAGCTTAAAAACTATTTGGAAATCTCCTTTAAGAAGGCATTTTTTTTTGGAGGAATATTTTATTGCTCTCACTTCCTTTACTATCTAAAATGTACTCAAAAATTAACACAGTAGGGAAATATTCTTCAATTGTCATATGTAACAGTTTATTTGCTGTCTGCAGTGTAAATGTAAACAAAGATGAAAGAGCAGATTTAGAATTTGTTTAGAAATATTAGAGGATCTTAACAAATACATTCATAATGTTCCATCAGGCAATCACCAAAACAGTTCAGCTCATCCAATAATTTGTAAATGATATTTTTTTGTTGTTTTTAAGACAAAATGTCCCCATTTGTAATGAGATCTTGTTGTTCTCTAATGGATTTTGTGCACAGTAAGTAGTCTCATAACACCAAGTTAAAGTCCAACAGGTTTATTTGATCGCACAAGCTTTCAGAGCATTGCCCCTTCATCAGGTGAGTCACCTGATGAAGGGGCAGCACTCTGAAAGCTCGTGCTACCAAATAAACCTGTTGGACTTTAACTTAGTGTTGTGAGACTACTTACTGTACCTACCCCAGTCTAACGCCGGCAACTCCACATGAGATTTTGTGCAGGTAACAGGAAAAGTTGCCATAGATGTATATCCTAATTGTAATTATGGCAATCTCGTATCTCTAATAAATGTTAAAATATGTTCTCAATGTTTCCAATTGCTAGTCAATTCAGGTTTTAAGAGTCCTCGTGAAATACTCACCTTAAAGTGGAAAGAATGAGGAGAAACTAAAATACATTGGCCGGGATTCTCCGGTCATGCATTCCCCACTGCCGCTGCCAGTGAGAACGGATAATTCTACGCTCAGCCAAATCTCCACTCACAGCAGCGGGACTGGAGAATCCCAGTGGTAGGCGAGGTCAGAGAATCCCGGCCATTTGCCTCACTGCTGATGTATCTCATGTAAACTGATTGGATCTCATGTAAACTGATTTAGATATGTGGGCAGATTTTGGCAAGTTGTAAAAGTAACAGGGTTGTTGTGATGGGTGATTTCCCCTATATTGATTGGGACTCACTTAGTGCTAGGGGCGTGGATGGGGCAGAGTTTGTAAGGAGCATCCAGGAGGACTTCTTGAAACAGTATGTAGATAGCCCAACTAGGGAAGGAGCCATACTGGACCTGGTATTGGGGAATGAGCCCGGCCAGGTGGCCGATGTTTCAGTAGGAGAGCAGTTCGGGAACAGTGACCACAATTCAGTAAGCTTTAAGATACTGATGGATAAAGATAGTTGTCCTCAAGTTAAGGTGCTAAACTGGGGGTAGGCAAATTACAACAATATTAGACAGGAACTGAAGAATGTAGATTGGGGGCAGATGTTTGAGAGCAAATCAAGATCTGGCATGTGGCTTTCAAGTATAAGTTGATAGGGATTCAGGACTAGCACATTCCTGTAAGGATGAAGGATAAGTATGGCAAGTTTTGGGAACCTTGGATAATGAGAGATATTATGAGCCTAGTCAAAGAGAAAAAGGAAGCATTTGTCAAAGCTAGGAGGCTGGGAACACATGAAGCAAGTGTGGAATACAAGGAAAGTAGGAAGAAACTTAAGCAAGGAGTAAGGAGTGCCAAAAGGGGTCACGAAAAGCATTGGCCAGCAGGATTAAGGAAAACCCCAAGGGTTTTTATACATATATATATAAAGAGCAAGAGGGTAGCCAGGGAGAGGATTGGCCCACTCAAGGAAAAGGGAGGGAATTTATGCATGGAGCCAGAGGAAATGGGTGAGGTATTAAATGAGTACTTTGCGTCAGTATTCACCAAAGGGAAGGACTTGGTGGATGATGAGTCTGGGAAAGGGTGTGTAGACAGTTTGAGTCATGCTAAGATCAAAAAGGAAGAGGTATTGGGGTTCTTGAGAAACATTAAGGTAGACAGGTCCCCAGGGCCTGATGGGATTTAGCCCAGAATATTGAGAGAGGCAAGGGAGGAAATTGCTGGGGTCTTGAGAGAAATCCTTGTATCCTCACTGGCAACAGGGGAGGTCCCAGAGGATTGGAGGATAGCCAATGTTGTTCCTTTGTTTAAGAAGGGTAGCAAGAATAATCCAGGTAATTACAGGTCAGTGAGCCTTACATCAGCAAATTATTGGAGAGGATTCTTCCAGACAGGATTTATTCCCACTTGGAAATAAGTGGACGTATTAGTGAGAGGCAACATGGTTTTGTGAAGGGGAGGTCATGTCTCCTGAACTTGATCGAGTTTTTTGAGGAAGTGACGAAGATGATTGATGAGGGTAGGGCAGTGGATGTTGTCTACATGGACTTCAGTAAGGCCTTTGACAAGGTCCCTCATGGCAGACTGGTGTAGAAGGTGAAGTCGCATGGGATCAGAGGTGAGCTGGCAAGGTGGATACAAAACTGGCTCAGTCAAAGAAGATAGAGGGTAGCAGAAGAAGGGTGCGTTTCTGAATGGAGGGCTGTGACAAGTGGCATTCCTCAGGGATCAGTGCTGGGACCTTTGCTGTTTGTAATATATATAAATGATTTGGAGGAAAATGTAACTGGTTTAATTAGCAAGTTTGCGGACGACACAAAGGTTGGTGGATTTGCGGATAGCAATGAGGACCATCAGAGGATACAGCAGGATATAGATCAGTTGGAGACTTGAGTGGAGAGATAGCAGATGGAGTTTAATCCGGACAAATGTGAGGTAATGCATTTGGAAGGTCTAATACAGATAGGAAATGTACAGTAAATGGCAGAACCCTTAAGAGTATTGATCGGCAAAGGGATCTGGGTATACAGGTACACAGGTCACTGAAAGTGGCAATGCAGGTGGAGAAGGTAGTCAAGAAGGCATACGGCATGCTTGCCTTCATTGGCCGGGACATTGAGTTTAAAAATTGGCAAGTCATGTTGCAAATTTATAGAACCTTAATTAGGCCGCACTTGGAATATAGTGTTCAATTCTGGTCGCCACACTACCAGAAGGATGTGGAGGCTTTGGAGAGGGCACAGAAAATATTTACCAGGATGTTGCCTGGTATGGAGGGCATTAGCTATGAGAAGAGATTGGAGACACTTGGTTTGTTCTCATTGGAACAACGGAGGTTGAGGGGCAACCTGAAAGAAGTGTACAAGATTAAGAGAGGCATGGTCAGAGTGGATAGTCAGAAGCTTTTTCCCAGGGTGGAAGAGTCAATTACTAGGGGGCACAGGTTTAAGGTGCAAGGGGCAAGGTTTAAAGGAGATGTACGAGGCAGATTTTGTACACAGAGAGTAGTGGATGCCTGGAACTCGTTGCCGGGGGAGGTAGTGGAAGCAGATACGGTAGTGACTTTTAAGGGGCGTCTTGACAAATACATGAATAGGATGGGAATAGGGGGATATGGTCCCCGGAAGGATAGGGGGTTTTAGTTAAGTCGGGCAGCATGGTCGGTGCAGGCTTGGAGGGCTGAAGGGCCTGTTCCTGTGCTGTAATTTTCTTTGTACTTTGTTCTTTGTTCTTTGATACGGGTAGTATTGATTAAGAATGGTCCTGAATTGTAATAAGAACATAGGAAATAGGAGTGAGAGTAAGCATTCAGCCCCTTCAGTCTGCACTGCCATTCAAAAAGATCACAGCTGATCTGATCGTGGCTTCAACTTCATTTTACTGCCTTGCCCCAATAACACTTCACACCCTTGCGCATCAAAGAGTTGTCTAACTCAGCCCTCATTGTATTCAGCGACCCACCCCCAGTGGGGCGGCATGGTGGTACAGTGGTTAGCACTGCTGTCTCACAGTGCCAGGGACCTGGGTTTGATTCCTGGCTTGGGTCACTGTGTGGAGTTTGCACATTCTTCCCGCGTCTGCGTGGATTTCCTCCAGGTGCTCCGGTTTCCTCTCACAGTCCAAAGATGTGCAGCTTAGGTGGATTAACCATGCTAAATTGTCCCTTGGTGTCAGGGGGATTAGCAGGGTAATGTGCATGGGGTTATGGGGATAGGGCCTGTGTGGGACTGTGTTTGGTGCAGACTCATTGGGCTGAATGGCCTCCTTCTGCACTGTAGGATTCTATGATTCAATGTTCTTTGGGGTAGAGAATTCCAAAGATTGACGAAATTCAAAGAACAAAGAACAATACAGCACAGGAACGGGCCCTTTGGCCCTCCAAGCCCGCGCTGCTACCTGGTCCAAACTAGACCATTCTTTTGTATCCCTCCATTCCCACTCCGTTCATGTGGCTATCTAGATAAGTCTTAAACGTTCCCAGTGTGTCCGCCTCCACCACCTTGCCCGGCAGCGCATTCCAGGTCCCCCCACCCTCTGTGTAAAATACGTCCTTCTGATATCCGTGTTAAACCTCCCGCCCCTCACCTTGAACCTATGACCCCTCGTGAATGTCACCACTGACCTGGGAAAAAGCTTCCCACCGTTCACCCTATCCATGCCTTTCATAATTTTATACATCTCTATTAGGTCACCCCTCATCCTCCGTCTTTCCAGTGAGAACAACCCCAGTTTACCCAATCTCTCCTCATAACTAAGCCCTTCCATACCAGGCAACATCCTGGTAAACCTCCTCTGCACTCTCTCAAAAGCCTCCAAGTCCTTCTGGTAGTGTGGCGACCAGAACTGGGTGCAGTATTCCAAATGCGGCCGAACCAATGTTCTATACAACTGCAACATCAGACCCCAACCTTTACACTCTATGCCCCGTCCTACAAAGGCAAGCATGCCATATGCCTTATTCACTACCTTCTCCACCTGTGACATCACCTTTAAGGATCTGTGGGCTTGCACACCCAGGTCCCTCTGCGTATCTACACCCTTTATGGTTCTGCCATTTATCGTATTGCTACCTCTACGTTAGTTCTACCAAAATGCATCACATCACACTTATCTGGATTGAACTCCATCTGCCATTTCTTTGCCCAAATTTCCAGCCTATCTATATCCTTCTGTAGCCTCTGACAATGTTCCTCACTATCTGCAAGACCAGCCATTTTTGTGTCGTCCGCAAACTTACTGATCACCGCAGTTACACCTTCTTCCAGATCGTTTATATAAATCACAAACAGCAGAGGTCCCAATACAGAGCCCTGCGGAACACCACTAGTCACAGGCATCCAGCCGGAAAAAGACCCTTCCACTACCACCCTCTGTCTTCTGTGACCAAGTAAGAAGTTTAACAACACCAGGTTAAAGTCCAACAGGTTTATTTGGTAGTAAAAGCCACACAAGCTTTCGGAGCTCGAGCTCCGAAAGCTTGTGTGGCTTTTGCTACCAAATAAACCTGTTGGACTTTAACCTGGTGTTGTTAAACTTCTTACTGTGTTTACCCCAGTCCAACGCCGGCATCTCCACTTCTGTGACCAAGCCAGTTCTCCACCCATCTAGCTACCTCCCCCTTTATCCCATGAGATCCAACCTTTTGCACCAACCTACCATGAGGGACTTTGTCAAACGCTTTACTAAAGTCCATATAGACGACATCCACGGCCCTTCCCTCGTCAACCATTCTAGTCACTTCTTCAAAAAACTCCACCAGGTTAGTGAGGCATGACCTCCCTCTCACAAAACCATGCTGACTATTGTTAATGAGTTTATTCCTTTCTAAATGCGCATACATCCTATCTCTAAGAATCCTCTCCAACAACTTCCCGACCACGGACGTCAAGCTCACCGGCCTATAATTTCCCGGGTTATCCTTCCTACCCTTCTTAAATAAGGGGACCACATTAGCTATCCTCCAATCCTCTGGGATCTCACCTGTGTCCAGTGACGAGACAAAGATTTGCATCAGAGGCCCAGCGATTTCATCTCTCGACTCCCTGAGCAGCCTTGGATAGATTCCATCAGGCCCTGGGGATTTGTCAGTCTTTATATTCCCTAAAAAACCTAACACTTCCTCCCTTGTAATGGAGATTTTCTCTAACGTATCAACACTCCCCTCCGAGACACTCCCAGTCAACACATCCCTCTCCTTTGTGAATAACGACACAAAGTATTCATTTAGGATCTCCCCTACTTCTTTGGGCTCTCAGCATAATTCCTCACTTTTGTCCCTGAGAGATCCGATTTTTTCCCTGACAACCCTTTTGTTCCTAACGTATGAATAAAATGCCTTGGGATTCTCCTTAATCCTGTCTGCCAAGGACATTTTGTGACCCCTTTTTGCCCTTCTAATTCCTCGTTTGAGTTCTTTCCTACTTTCTTTGTATTCCTCCAGAGATCCCTCTGTTTTTAGCTGCCTGGACCTAACGTACGCCTCTCTTTTCTTTTTGACCAATCCCTCAATTTCCCTGGTTATCCACGGTTCTCGAATCCTACCCTTCCTATCCTTCTTTTTTACAGGCACATGCCTATCCTGCAGCCCTAACTGTTCCTTAAAAGACACCCACATGCCAGATGTGGATTTACCCTCAAACAGCCTTTCCCAATCAACAGCTGCCAATTTCTGCCTAATCCCACTAAAGTTAGCCTTCCCCCAATCCAACACTTTACCCTTGGGACACCACTCATCCTTTTCCATCACTATCCTAAAGCTGACAGAATTGTGGTCACTATTTGCCACGTGTTCCCCTACCGAAACTTTGAAGACCTGACCGGGCTCATTCCCCAGTACTAGGTCCAGTATAGTCCCCTCTCTAGTCGGGCTATCTACATATTGTTCCAAAGAACCTTCCTGTATGCATTTTACAAATTCCTCCCCATTCAGACTCCCAGCCCTACTCGATTTCCACTCTATACCAGGGAAATTGAAGTCTCCCACTACAACAACCCTATTTTTCCTGCACCTATCCATTATCTCCTGACATATCCATTCTTCCACTTCCCTTGGGCTGTTGGGGGGCCTGTAGTACACCCCCAACATAGTGACTGCACCCTTCCTGTTTCTGAGCTCCACGCACAGTGACTCGTTACACGACCCCTCTGAATTGTCCTCCCTCTGCACCGCTGTAATATGCTCTCTAACTAATACTGCTACTCCCCCATCTCTTTTGGCCCCTCCTCTGTCTCGCCTAAAACACTTGTACCCCGGAATATTCAGTTGCCAGTCCTGTCCCTCTTTCAACCAAGTCTCTGTCACCACAACCACATCCAAATTCCTCATAAGCATTCCTTCACATCTCAGTTTAAAATGAAATTCTGCGAATGCGTCCCCCAGTTCTAGATGCCCTCTCGATGCATCCTCTCAGCGTCAGCCCTGTCAAGTTCAGAATCTTATAGGTTTCAATGAGATCACCTCTCATTCTTCTAAACTCCAATGAATTTAGGCCCAATCTGCTCAGCCTTTCCTCATAAGACAATGCCTTCATCCCAGGAATCAATGTAGTGAACTTCCTCTGACCTGCCTCTCACGCAAGTATATTCTTCATTAAATAAAGAGACTAAAACTGCACACAATCCCCTGGTGCAGACTCACCAATGTCTTGTACAGTTCTAACAAGACTTTTTTACTTCTATGCTCCAGTCTGCTTGCAATAAAAGCCCACATTCCATTTGTCTTCCTAATTACTTGTATGTGCACACTAACCTTTTATGGTCCATGTCTGAGGACAGCCAGATCCCTTTATATTGCAACATTCTACAGTTTGTCTCCATTTAAATAATATGCTGTTTTCCTATTCTTCCTGCCAAAGTGGATGATCTTACATTTTCCCACATTATACGCCATCTGCCAAGTTTTTGGTCAATCATTTACCCCATCTATGCCCCTTTTCAGATTCTTGGGTCAGTATTTAATAGAGGCGATGGGGCCTTGTCCACTGGTTAGAGAACCAGTGAGAGCACCACAACACTTCTTTTTGGGAAGGCCTGCTTTATTAAGTGTCAATGAAGCAATTAACTTCCTGAGATCAAAGGCCCCTGGGCAGGGGGGTAGCCCTCCTTTCCTGATACCGGGTCCCTTAATCAAGCATTATGTGTCTTTCGATAAGGGACCCCATCTGGAAGCCGGCAAACGATAGAGATTACTTTCAACTTCCTGCATGATAACATAGGAACATGGGAATTAGGAGCAGAAGTAGGCAAATTCAGCCCTTCAAGACTTCTCCACCATTCAATCAGATCATGGCTGGTCTCTCCCTGGTCTCAAATCCCCCTCCCCACCTGTTCCCCATGTCCCTTTATCCCTTTTTTATTAGAAATATATCTATCTCCTTCTTGAAACCATTCAATGATTCAGACTCCACTGCACTATGGGGAAGCGAGTTCCACAAATTCACCACCCTCTGTGAGAAGTAGTTCCTCCTCATCTTAGTTTTAGATCTACCACCTTTCAACCTATACCTGTGACCTCTTGTACTGGATTGCACCATAATAGGAAACATTTGGTCCACATCTACTTGATCAACCCCTTTTAAAATTTCATAGACCTCAATCAGATCCCCTCTCATCATGTACCCTCACTTTAAATACCCCATAGGGTTGGGCATTAAATTCTGCCCTTTGTGTTTTGCTCAGATCTTGACTTCCTACCTATTATTGTACGATCAGACAATCTAGCTACACTGCACTCTGTGTCTTCATCCAAGTCCTAACACAAACTGTAAATAGCTGAGGCCTAGCACTGATCCCTCTGGCACTCCACTCATTATTGTTTGCCAACCTGAAAATGACCTATTTATCCCAACTCTCTGTTTCCTGTTATTTAGCAAATCCTTTGTCCATGGTAATCGTCACCATCATTCTTTCATCAGCTATCACTTGATGCTTGATTCAAGATGATGTCTACTCAGGGTTGCAATTTCTGTTTCAGTCTTTATGTGACTGAACAGGTCAATTCTCAACCCCAGGTCTTTGGCCACATTTTGCAAGACTTCCCAAGGATCTGTAGTGTGGGATATGCTTCCTTATCTTCCTTTCTCTGCCGCTGCTCTACCTCATCATTAACATGCTGGAACTCAAAACACGCGGCAACTTGATGGACAGGTTGTCACCATTTTAAATGATTGGTAGCAAGCTCCTCTCAGTCACTAATGTTTATACCGCTTTTCTTCAAAGAGAACCTCAGAGTTTCTTTGATGGCTCAAGGAACAATCAACACTGTACGGTAGTTCCCATACTAGTTACAAACTACTTGACAGTGGCCAGTCACCTCATTAAAGATCAACAGCCCTCTGGCGTCAGTATTAAATACCTCCGAGATGGAAAGCTCTTCAACCTCAGCTGCCTCTGTGCCAAAACTAAACTGACTACTATAGATATACATGAGTTTGTGGATGATTGCAGTGTTATTGCCCTCTCTGCTCCAGATCTGCAAACTACTCTTGATCTCTTCAATTCTGCATACAAGAAAATTGGCCTGACCTTGAATGTTACCAAAACAAAACTCATATATCAACTCACAGCTGGTCAGCCAAATATTCCACCTCCCATATATGTTGAAGGAGATACTGTGGAATATGTTGAGCACTTCCCATACATCAGTAACCACCTCTCAGAAGGCCATGTTGACAAGGAGATCCAACAGTGGATAAGCTGCACTGTTCAGCTTTACATGCTAATATGTTGCCCCTAACACTATGAGCTCTTTCCCTTGAGTCGTAGCCTTTTATGTAGCACCGTATCAAGTAGTTTTTGAAAATCCAAATATACTACATCTACTGTTTCCCTTCATCCACCCTACTTGTTACACCTTCAAAGAGCTGTAATAAATGTATCAAACATAATTTCCGTTTGATAAAACCATGTTAACCCAGCTTGATTGTCAGGCTACTATTTCCTTAATAATGGATTCCAGCATTTGTGTAGCTTCTCTGACTAACGGTGAAATTAATGAATGAAAATGTTTTTAGAAAGTAAGATGCTCACTGAGTGATTTTTTTTTCAGTGCAGTCTTTGCACCCACTGTATCGATTAATTGCTGTACTTACAACAACTTCAGTGCTCAATCTAATTTTAGCAACTTACTGACATTAAAACATCTCCCATTAGGAGTTCACTGTTTCCTTAAGCAGGACTTGCAGAAGCATCTTCAAGAGCATAAACGCAAAATACTGTGGATGCTGAAATCTGAAACAAAAACAGAAAAATGCTGGAAAATCTCAGCAGGTCTGACAGCATCTGTGGAGAGAGAATAGAGCCAATGTTTTGAGTCTAGACGACCCTTCATCGGAGAACAGAGCTTCACCAGAGCTCTGACGAAGGGTCATCTAGACTCGAAACATTGGCTCTACTCTCTCTCCACAGATGCTGTCAAACCATCTTCAAGAGGAAGTCGTTTGTTGGGGAAAATATTATTTCCCTACATTGTGTCATTCGGTTATTGGCGGGAGAGTGAGGTGCTGCTGTATTACCTGAAATTCTCAGGTGTTTCTGTGAAAGCAAAGGGAAGTGATCACCCTTAGAATCCTAGGACACTGTGCACCAGGAGAGCAGCACAAAGTCTTCAGCTGGAGGTGGAGACACATGTCAATGTTCAGAGCAACATCAGACAAACCGGCTTAAAGTCAGAAAAATGTTCGGAGACCAGATAAATTTCAGATCAGATCGGACTGTCTCATATGATGAGGGCGATTTTCTGACTCCCCGCTCTCAGGTGCAGATTGCGCTGGGGCCATGTGGAATGTGAGAATCATAAGCGGTTGCATCAGTATCAGGTGCTCCTGATGTTAGCTCTTTACTCGATATCACCCCACAAGTCTTTATCTGCAACTACATGCACACTCCTACATCTCCCCCCAAATCTCACACTTAGAGTCACAGAGTCATAGAGGTTTACAGCATGGAAACAGGCCCTTCAGCCCAACTTATCCATGCCGCCCTTTTTCTTTTTAAAACTCCTAAGCTAATCCCAATTGCTCGCATTTGGCCCATATCCCTCTATACCCATTGTATCCATGTAAGTATCTAAATGCTTTTTAAAAGACAATATTGTACCCGCCTCCATACTACCTCTGGCAGCTTGTTCCAGACACTCACCACCCTCTGCGTGAAAAGATTGCCCCTCTGGACACTTTTGGATCTCTCCCCTCTCACCTTAAACCTATGCCCTCTAGTTTTAGACCCCCTACCTTTGGGAAAAGATATTGTCTATCTAGCTGATCTGTGCCCCTCATTATTTTATAGACCTCTATGAGATCACCCCTCAGCCTCCTACGCTCCAGAGAAAAAAGTCCCAGTCTATCCAGCCTCTCCTTATACCTCAATCCATCAAGTCCTGGTAGCATCCTAGTAAACCTTTTCTGCACTCTTTCTAGTTTAATAATATCCTTTCTATAATAGGGTGACCAGAATTGCACACAGTATTCCAAGTGTGGCCTTACCAATGTCTTGTACAACTTCAACAAGACATTCCAACTCCTGTATTCAATGTTCTGACCGATGAAACCAAGCATGCCGAATGCCTTCTTCACCACTCTGTCCACCTGTGACTCCACATTAAAGGAGCTATGAACATGTACCCCTAGATCTCTTTGTTCTGTAACCCTCCCCATTAACTGAGTAAGTCCTGCCCTGGTACAATCTACCAAAATGCATCACCTCGCATTTATCTAAATTAAACTCCATCTGCCATTTGTCAGCCTACTGGCCCAATTGATCAAGATCCCGTTGCAATTGGAGATAACTTTCTTCACTGTCCACTATGCCACCAATCTTAGTGTCATCTGCAAACTTACTAACTATGCCTCCTATATTCTCATCCAAATCATTAATATAAATGACATATAACAGTGGGCCCAGCACTGATCCCTGAGGCACACCACTGGTCACAGGCCTCCACAATTCTCTACAACCACCCTCTGGCTTCTGTCAAGAAGCCAATTTTGTATCCATTTAGATACCTCACCCTGGATCCCGTGAGATTTAACCTTATGCAACAACCTACCATGCGGTACCCTGTCAAAGGCCTTGCTAAAGTCCATGTAATCAACATCAACTGCACTGCCCTCATCTACCTTCTTGGTTACCCCTTCAAAAAACTCAATCAAATTTGTGAGACACGATTTTCCACTCACAAAGCCATGCGGACTGTCCTTAATCAGTCCTTGCGTCTCTAAATGCCTGACGATCCTGTCTCTCAAAATATCTTCCAACAATTTACCCACCACAGATGTGAGGCTCACTGGCCTGTAGTTCCTAGGCACTTCCCTGCAGCCCTTTTTAAACAAAGGGTTAGTCCCTGCAATACTTTGACCAATCTCTCTAATCTGGCCCTGATTTCATTTCGAGGTTGATGCTGAACTGTGCTGTCTTGTCTTTCTACTGGAGTGTCTTCCACCTGGATTGGAGTAGAGTTTCTACTTGTTTCCGGTTCCTTGTCTTCATCTCGAGCAATGCTGAGTGCGGAATTTTACTGTCTCGTCCCATCGACCCGCGGAGTGAGCTGGTACAATTGCGCAAGAACCGAGAGATCAGGATCATGCCCGATTTCGCGGCTCTCACGATTTTATGAGAGCCAGATTTCTTGCCGGAAATGGGCGAAAGGCTGAACAAATTATTTAAATACATTGAAATTCTGATTTACATGTGATTAGTGAGCCCGGCGCTCAATCTTCTGCTCACTTGCCTTTATGGCCTCACTGGGAGAGGCTCTCTTCGGCGAAGAAAACACCTGCTCACCATGAATGGGAACAGTCCTGTTGGCCTTGCCAGTGGAACCAGAGGCTATTGAGGCCTCCCAGGGAGACCGAGGGCAAGGGAGTTGCCCCTTGGGCAGTGCCAGCCTGGCAGTGCCAGCCTGGCACCTTGGCACTGCCAGCCTGGCACCTGGGCAATGACAGGGCAGGGCCTGTGGTTGCAGGGCCTATGGGGAGCAGGGCCTATGGGGACAGAACCAATGGGGTGGGGCCTCTGGGGGCAGGGCATGAAGGGGCGACCAATCGGGTGGGAGGGAATCTTGCTGCACACTCTGCAACGGGATCGGAAGGGGAGTGGGGTGGAAGGGGGTCCTGCTGCCTCTCTGCAGCTGTGATTGGATCAGAGCATAGGGGGCCTGATCAGTCTGGGCAGCATGGGGGAGGCAGCGGGGGTTAGATGCCCATGCATTGTGGGCTTGCAATCGACCGCGCGCCCCCGCGATTGCAAGGGGGGTATCAGGTTAAGGCTGTCTGCAGTCGCAGGGGCCAGACAGCTCTCTCTCTCTCTGTCAGACCCCTGCAGTTGCTATTGAGTATGTGCAGAATCACATTAGCTTCTTCTAAAGGCCCACTGGCGAATTATTTGAGTTTTCTGTGGCTTTTCACTTTCTGGACTTGGTTTTGTTTTTTCTCTTTCTTCCTATGAGCTATTGGTGCTTTAGATTGGCAGACATTTTTTAAATATCCTAACTTTCCACAGTCGTGGTATGTTGCCCCCCTGCTGGGTGCTGTTCCTGCTCACACAGGGTTTTCCCACCACACCAAGAGAATTTCAAGATGGCGTGTGCACGCTTTTTTCCAATTTTGAGGGCTTTTGCTTCACCCTGCCTTCTCTTTTTTGTCCAACTTATTGAATGGTTTCACTATTTATTTTCCAGAGAACATAATTTTCCCCATATCACTGTTTAGTTTCCTAAGTTCAGTCTGTTGTGCATTTGCAGTGTCTTTGTGAGAGTTAAATCTTCCTTCGTTTGCTAAAGATCTAACAAGACCCCAACTACTATACGATGGTGTATTAATTCATCACCGAGGATCGTCTGCTATGGCCCCTAATGCATAGAGCAAAGTACTGACCTGATCCTTCTGTCCCTTCTTATGCAAATCTGTAGTTCTCCTGTATCTGGAAAATCTTTTCCTGCAATTATCCCAGTGTTAAGCCTATTGCAAACCTTCAGCCCTTCAGCATGGTTCTGGGAGTGGCAATGCAGGCTCCATGTTTACTCTAGCCTCTGAATCTGTTGCAGCTTCAGTAGTTTGGTTTGGAAATTTTATTTGTACTCACTGCCGTCTGGGACTCTGGGTCTGTAGGTCAGTTAGTATCAGGTCGACTCACGAAGCCCTGTTCCCAGGTGAGTCATAGAATCTTTACAGTGCAGAAGGGAGCCATTCAGCTCATCAATTCTGCACTGGTTCCCTGAAAGAGCATTCTACCTAGTCTCACTCACAAGCCTTATCCTCTTAACCTTGCACATTGTTTCTTTCCAAATAGCAATCCAATTCCCTATTGAATACCATGATTGATACTGCCTCCAACACCCTCTCAGGAAGTTCATCCCACACTCTAACCACCCTCTGGGTGAAAAAGGTTTCCTTACATCACTTCTCTTTTTGCCAATTATTTTGAATCTGTGCCCTCTAGTTCTTGATGTATTCTTGAGTGGGAACAGTTTCTCACTATTTACCCTGTCCAGCCCCCTCAGGATCTTGAATGGCCCTGTCGAGTACCCTCCTTTCCCAAATACTCAGTCCCTCGGTCAGCACAGACTGCATTCAATCACCCCCTGGAAGTTGCAATCAACTCTGCAAGTGTTTGTTTGTTATACTCCTTTATGGTGACCCCCACCCCCACCCCAACCCCCACCCCCACCCCACTGCTGGCCATGGACAAATATCAACAGCAGCAGAATGAGGCCCTTAAGAATTAATTGCCCACTTAATGGTCTCAAATGGCATATGGTTGTCCAGAGCCTTTCCACCATGAACTTAATCATGATGACGGGTGAGAAGTTGTTAGATGTAGGCACCACCGCCTTCCTACCTTCACCCCATTTAAGTCCATGGCGGTAGACTGGTGGACAGTCTTCGCACCATGCTGCCAATTGAGAGCCTTAAGTAGGTAATTAATGCCCATTTAAGGGCCTCATTCCACTACCACTTGTGTTAACACTGCTGCAGCTGGGAGAGCTCATCTTGCAAGGAGCATAACAATGAAGCCCTGCTGTGTTTGCATGTGGGCATCTGAGAGTTTGGAGATGTCCCTTCAGAGGCACTCAATGCCAGATCAAGGAACCCTGCATTAGGAGGGTGGGGGGGCCTGCTCAGAACCACCATCCCCCTGCTGTTGGTCCCCTCCCTCCGTGACTGCCACCCAGTGACACCCCTTTCCACCATCACTCACCCATGCCTGGCTCGCTCCTCCATCGGAGGCCTTACCTCCCTGGTGGTGCTGCTGGGTACAGAAGCCTCTAATTGGCTGTCAGCAGTTGGGGACTTCCACCCCCAGCTCTTGACCCCGAATGAAGACTTGTGACCGGCACAGGTGAGTGATGGCGGGATGGTGATCACCAGGTGGGGCACAAGATGCAGCAGGCCTTCCTATAAAGAGGAGACACAAGGCTCTTGCCAGCTTTCTCGCCGACAGCTGAGGTCCTCACCACTTCCACAAGATTCCACCAAAGATTAACAATGTTTGGCAATTCATTATGAGCAATCTTGACCCTTAATATGTACAGGGTGTACCTATTAGCAAGATAGCAACTTTGGGAGCCTATGGCTATCTTGCTAATAGGAAGCTGTACGCAAACAAGAACCAGTGTTGAGGTTGTGCAAAAGGAAACAAACTGACAAATATAATTTAACGGATTACAGCAAAAATAATTTTTCATTAATTTCTTGTTCTATTATTATCACTGCAAATCAAAAAAATTCTCCTGTTGGATACATTTCTAAGGAAACAAATGATCTCATTACCTTTCAATGTTAAGACTGCGATATGGCTAAGAGGTAAGAAGCAGAAAAGCACCTGTTTACACTGTGCCTTGAATTCTGTCATTTGTCTGGAGGTAAATAAGCAGGTAGAAGGCCTGAGATGATGAAAGACAATAGACCATTACCAATGACTTAATGGTGTTGTAAAAGAGATAAACTTCTTTGAAGTTATGGCCTCATACGATGTGACCTCAGCAATGACCTTTTCTCAGTCAGACTTTTCCTAATCTAACTGGTGCATACTGAACATACAGATTAAACAACCAATTTTAACAAAAAAACCAGGAAAGTTTTAGATTTATGTTGTTTGATTATCTGTTTGATTAACTCTTAACCATATATTTTGGTGTTTTTCTCTGAGAACCAGTCTGACAGAACAGAAGCATGAACAGATTTGTTATTCTTACAGAGTGAAGTTATTTTACATTGTTCAATAACTTAAAATATGCTCATCAGCCTTAATTTTCGTTAGGCCAATGAAGCTGTTATTTGCTGTTGCTCTTCCAGGGTTTTACGCCTTTGTTTTTCTAGGTCCCCTTGCACTATACATTTTCCATCAATACAAAGTGGTTTCAGCTTCGCTGTAACTCAAAATGTGTGGGCCTGGGTTGTCAAAATTGAATTATAGGCCAGCTGGCTGGAGGAAATAGTATCACACCACTTCAGATTAACTGAGTTATAACTGCAAGTTTGAATAAGTCCAGAAAGAGTCCATTCACTAGCCAAGTGTTTTTAAACTGAGTGATAACTATCAGGCAGCATGGTCAATAACAGTCAGACCAAGTGAATTCTGTTTTCCCCAGCAAGCATCACACCTGGCACAAGTAGTATAACCCAGGTCTGTGACCACAGAATCATAGAATCTCTACAGTGACAAGGTGGCCATTCGGCCCATTGAGCCTGCACCAACAACAATTCCGGCCCTATCCCCGTAACACCACATATTCACCCTTCTAGTCCCCATGACACTAAGGAGCAATTTAGAATGGCCAATCCACCTAACCTGCACATCTTTGGACTGTGGGAGGAAACCAGAGCACCCGGAGGAAACCCACGCGGGCACAGGTAGAATGTGCAAATTCCACACAGAAAGTCACCCAAGGCCGGAGTTGAACCCAGGTCCCTGGTACTGTGAGGCAGCAGTGCTAATCACAATCCCATTGTCCTGTCCAAATGATCTTGGTGTCATTTTAAATAGGAGTGGAATTGAGATTCTGTTAGGCTTGTTGCTGTCACTAATAGATTAAGACTGTAAAATTTGACTCTGTTATCCCACTGATGCTAACACAATGAAGACATAAAACTTCAAAAACGATTGCAGCACTTCTGGCCAATTGCAGCATGACCCTCTGGATGGCATGGATGACAGAGTGGGTAGATTGTGACATCAAATACTGTGTTAGCACATATACTGACATTTTGGGGCCTTGATGATTCCTTTAACATCTTTTTATAGTCACTCCCAGCTCAATATATGTTCAATTTAAGGGACCCCAACACATAAGCTGTTCACTACGGGACTTACTGGTGAACTGCTCTTGACTTTCTTTCACTGCTGCAGGATGAGTGCAAGTACTAGGTTGAGTTGTTACTGGAAGACTTAGATCAAGTCTTTGGCTGAAATGTTACGGCCATTCATGCCAGTGGGATTTTCCCATCCTGCTGCAGTGAACGGAGATTTGGCTGGACACCAAATTCTCCGACTTTGATGCAGTGGGAACATGGCATGATCGGCCGGTAAGATCGTGCCCTTTGGATTCAAGTGGCAGTTGTGTTAACCCCTGACAAAGCAGTGAGAGTTGCTGGAAGGTCTATCAAGAGAAAGCCTGCTTTCATTAATGGGGTTTTTCTCCATTCTTTCATGAGATGTGGCATTGTTAGCAAGGCCAGTATTTGTTACCCATTCTGATTCACCCTTGAGAAGGTGTTGGTGAGCTATCTTCTTGTACTGTAGTAAAAACCCATCTGGTTCACTAATATATATCCCTTAGGGAAGGAAATCCGCCGTCCTTACCTGGTCTGGTCTTTTTGTGACTCCAGACCCACAACAATATGGTGGACTCTCAGTTGCCTTCTGAAGTGGCCACTCAGTTTCAAGGCCAACTAGGGAATAGCAATAAATGCTGGCCAGCCAGC
The DNA here is from genome assembly GCF_964213995.1 of Mustelus asterias. Classification (NCBI taxonomy): domain Eukaryota; kingdom Metazoa; phylum Chordata; class Chondrichthyes; order Carcharhiniformes; family Triakidae; genus Mustelus; species Mustelus asterias. Next base: position 41,612,918 of record NC_135807.1, on the reverse strand, counting down.
AATGCCCATGTCCTCTGATTGAATTTTTTAAAAAGTCCATGTGGTGTCAGGAAGAGGGTTTCAGGATTTTGACAGTGAAGCAACAGCAGTATATTTCCAAATCAGGATGGTGTGTGACTTGGAGGAGAATGTACATGTTGTTGTGCACCCAAACATCTGTTGCCCTTGTTCTTTTAAGTGGTGGAGGTCATAAATTTGGAAAGTGCTGTAAAAGGAGTCTTGGTGAGTTGTTGCTACGCATCTTGTATATAATACACACTGCTGCCATTGTGCATTGGTGGTGAGGGAATGAATGTTTAGGTTGGTGGATGGGGTACCAATCAAGGGACTGCTTTGTCTTGGATGGCTGAGATTCTTGAGTGTTTTTGGGACCAACTCATTCGGAAAAGTGGACAATATTCCAACACATCCCAGATTTTTTGCTTGTGGATGGTGGACAGGCTTTGGGGAGTCATGAGGTGAGCTACCTGCCTCAGAATTCCCAGCCTCTGTCCTGTCCCTGAGTCACAGTTTTAATATGGCTGGTCCAGTTCAGTTTCTGGTCAATGCTAGCTCCCAGAATGTTGATTGTGGGTGATTCAGTAATGATAATGTCATCAAATGGCAAGGGGAGACGGTTAGATTCTCTCTCGTTGGAGATACTTATTGCCTCGCACTTATGTCATTTATCAGTCGAAGCCTGGATATTGTCCAGGTCTTGCTGAATTTGGACACAGACTGCTTCAGTATCTGAACGAATGGTGCTGAACATTGTGCAGCAATGTGCGAACATCCCCCTTCTGACATTACAATGGAGGGAAGGTCATAGTGAAGCAGCTAAAGATGTTTGGGACTAGGACATTACTACCCTGAGGAACTCCTGCAATGATGCTCTAGTACTGAGATAATTGACCTCCAACAGCCACAACCATCTTCCTGTGTGCTAGGGATGACTCCAACCAATGGAACTTTTTTCCCTGATTGGCTGCAATTTTTCTTGGGCTTCTTGATGCCATACTCATCAAAGGCTGCCTTGGTGTCAAGGGCAGTCACTCTCACCTCACCTCTCAGGTTCAGCTCTTTTGTCCATGTTTGAACCAAGGCTGTAATGAGGTCAGGAGCTGAGTGACCCTGACAGAACTCAAACTGAGTGTCCATGAGCAGCTTACTTCTGAGCAAGTGCCACTTGATAGCATGACAGTCAATGACACTTTCCATCACTTTGAAGTAGACGGAAGGGGTGGTAATTGGTTGGGCTGAAGTTGTCCTGTTTTTGTAGACAGGACATACCTGGGCAGTTTTCCACATTGCCGGGTAGACACCAATGTTGTAGTTGTACTGGAACTGCTTGTCTTGCAGCTGGTTCTGGAGCACAAGTCTTTAAGTATTATTGCTGGAATGTTGTCAGGGCCCATAGACTTTGCAATATCCAGTATCTTCAGCTGTTTTTCTTGTATTACGTGGTGTTAATTGAATTGCCTTAAGATTGGCATCAGCTGGAGCCCTCAGGAGGCAGTTGAGTTGGGTCATCCACTCAGCACTTCTGGCTGAAAATGGTTGAAAATGCTTCAGCCTTGTCTTTTGCACTGGTGTGCAGAGCTCCCCCATTATTGAGGAAGGGGATGTTTATGGAACTTCCTCTACCAACTAGTTGTTTAATTGTCCACTACCATTCATGACTAGGGCGGCACGGTAGCACAGTGGTTAGCACTGCTGCTTCACAGCTCCAGGGTCCCGGGTTCGATTCCCGGCTCGGGTCACTGTCTGTGTGGAGTTTGCACATTCTCCTCGTGTCTGCGTGGGTTTCCTCCGGGTGCTCTGGTTTCTTCCCACAGTCCAAAGATGTGCGGGTTAGGTTGATTGGCCAGGTTAAAAATTGCCCCTTAGAGTCCTGAGATGCGTAGGTTAGAGGGATTAGCGGGTAAAACATGTGGGGGTAGGGCCTGGGTGGGATTGTGGTCGGTGCAGACTTGATGGGCCGAATGGCCTCCTTCTGCACTGTAGGGATTCTATGATTCTATGACTATATGTGGCAGGACTGCAGAGTTTATAGCTGCTTCATTTGTTGTGCGGTCACTTAGCTCTGTCCATCATTTACTGCTTTTGCTGTTTGATACGCACGTTAGTCCTGTGTTGTAGCTTCACCAGGTTGACACCACATTTTTGGTAGGCCTGGTGTTGCTCCTGGCAATGTCCTTCTGCATTCTCCTTTGAACTAGGGCTGATCCCCTGGCTTGATGGTAATGTTAGATTGAGGGATATATCAGGCCATGAGGTTACAGACTGTTTTTGCATACAATCCTGCTGCTGATGACCAACATACAGCACCTCATGGATTCCCTGTTTTGAGCTGCTATAGTTGAAGCTGTTCTTGGACTGTTGCATGGCTTGCAAATGGAGTGCATTCTGCAGGAGAGGAAGTTGTGCAGGGAGAAATGGCTCTCAATAGAAAGCTGTATTCACCAAGCGTCCTTAGCAATTCTGTTACCCCAACATCAACCAGGAATAGTGGGCAGCATTTTCCAACCGCATGCGCCCCAAGATCGGAAATTCCTGCCCAAGCTCAACGGATCTTTAAATGGTCCGTCAAATTTTCTGCCTCACCCGCTACAATTCCTGCGCTGGGTGGGATGAGAATTTTTCAGCCGGTGTGTGTGAAGTTTCACTCAAGAACTGGTGACTAAACTGTACACCTTCTATATCCAGGACTGCAACTGCACAGCTTGCAGTCCTGGATATAGAGCGGTGCTTCCAAAGGCCCTAAAGGTCACCCTCACACCCAGCGGACCCTTCCAGGAACAGTTATCATTTTATAGTTCTTCATGCATTGCTAAGTGAGGGAGGGTCTGTAAAGAAGGAGAGAGGACTTTCATTGCATAGAGATGTCGGAGGAGTGGCCGCATGACTTTACCCGGCTATCAGAATTCTCAACGGTGCAGCAGACATTGGTTCTATGGGTCCCGTATGTAAATATGAAGAAGTATGGCAACCATACAGGGCTGCCAGTCCATCCATGTGCAGTTAGTGTTCGAGCATTCACAAAATATCCTCTAAGTGAATGCCCGCTATCCTGGCAACAGCCATGCCGCATCCATCTTGTGCCAGTCAGAGATATTCGCCATCCTGAGGCAGCCATGACTAAGTTGAAGCTGGCCGTTTGTTGCGAGGGCAACCTGCTCCTCATTACATTCGCTGACCAGGTGACCAGGCGTGGACTTTCTGCCTATAAGGTGCAAAGCTGCCACCAAGAACGTCTTGGTCCTGAAAGAATAAATGGAATTTTTGCAATTTAGTCCCTGGCCAAAATCAAGAGACCATTAGTGAGTTGGGAACCCATTGGAAGTTCCAGTGGGATTTTCCCTGGCTCTTTAACTGACCGTGGCATTAGCATCCCTGATCAGTCAGTAAGGGTGAGTAGGGTGATGCACTGGGTCTGTTAAAGGAAGGATTTCTATTTAAAGGGACCCCCACATGGGTTAGAATGGGCAATCAGACAGGGATATTCGAGGCTGCAGCAACCACAGGAATGGAGTGGGAACCTGAAAAGGCTGCTCCCCAGGACTCTCACTCTTACTTGGAGATCCTGCTGCTGGGTCTAAGGGGCTGCAGTGAGATGCGCTTTCCCAGGGACGGAAGGAAGGGGACAATATCGCCACTCAAGCAGGTATGGATGGACATGACCAAGAAAGTCAGGAGCAAGAATATAGTCCCTCCAACCTGGAGTCAGTGAACCGAGATGATCCAGGAGCGCAGGAGAATGGGGAAGGTGAGTGGCATAATACTTTCTGGTGCCAGGTCCCACACTCTGCCTTGCCCAGCATTCTCCCACACAGCACTCACCAAATCAACACACCATGCAGCTCTGCTCATTCATCCCTTCCCAGGCACCTCACATTCTGAGCTGGAAAGCCAACACTCACACTCACCTATTGCTCTCGAACACCCATGTCTCACCATCACCCTCCACAAATGTTGGCCTTCCTTGCTTTCTATACAGGCCATTACTGATGTTCATAACACTCAACTTTCATTCCTTGCAAGAGAAGCAAACACACATCATCGGGGAAAAGCAGAAGCCTCTAGAAAATGGGGGTTCGGTGGTGGGTGTGGCAGGAGATTGGGGAAGATGGTACTCCACTGACAGGCACCTTGACGGATAAACTTGCACCAGAAGATGCAGCTGAAGGTGAGTGAGGAGAAAGACAAGCGAAGTGACTTCAAGAAATTGGCAACCACCTATCAAGTGCTGAAAGCACTCTCTGTGAAAAAGTGCTGTGAGCAGAAATGTGTCTCCAAACTGAGTCCTCCAAACCTCATTTTCATGAGGCTTTAAGCTTCATGAGGGCACCTCAGGACTAAGAGAAAGAGGAAAAAAATGAGGCAGAAGTAAGGAAGAGAGAAAGAAGAGGAGGATGAAGGAAGGAGGAAGGGAGGAAGCATACAAGGCCGCTTTGCCCTGGATGGGTTGTACATGAGCAGTACTGCAGTTTCCTGATATTCCTAAACACAGTTTCTCCACGGTTGTCCATCCTACAATCCCCCTGCACAGACAATCACAGCTCCTCATGGCCAAAATTCCAAAGTAAAAGCCACCATCACAAACCATTCCATGACAACTCTTGGCAGCAACACTTTCTTTACTATGGATAAAACGGAACTATTCACCTTTCTACATCACTTTGCTGCCTCTCTTCTGGGTGACTTTGCCTGTATAGTACTCCTATAATTGCTATGCCAATGGTTGCAGCATGAATGGTGGCAGGCTGTTGACTGGGGAAGACAGCAGGTAGCCTTGGACGACACTGTCAAGCAGCTCTTGTTTTTAGATTCCTGACCAGACTTCACCACCTCAGTCTCGGGTGGCTGGTTGGGCAGCAATAGCAAGGTGGGGTGGCAGTGGTGGGATCACGGATACTGTCATCTAAAGTAGATGCAGTTGGTGGCTGTAAGTGTCGGATGAATTGATAGTTTTACTAGAGGTCTGTTGTTGCTCACATCCTTCATGGTATGGCAGCACTGGCTGATCTGGTGGCAAATCTTGGGTATCTGAAAGCTAAAAGACAGAAGAGGAGGTTGGGGTCAGTGAACTGGGACAAGATGGAAATCAAAAGTGAGATTTGAGATGGTATGTAAAGCAGGAACAAACCAACAACCTGGGTATTCTCGGTGGCGTCAGATGCAATAATCTTAGTCACTCCCAGTCGCATTATGCAGAACACCATCTCCTCTAAAAGGCTCAGGAGAAGCTTGTTCCTCACTCATTCTCTGCTTCTCCCTGTGGTGGCTATCTGTGACCTTGCTGTGCAAGAGAGGGAAAAGAATGTCAGTGAACGTGTTGCTTTTTTGGGGGAGGGTAGGGTGATATATGCCTACCATAACTGAATAGCTGGAGGTACGTGGAAGCTGCAAGAAATAGATGTGAGACCACCAACATTGATACTCAAAGATACATTCACTGATCTTGATCACTCGTGGTTGGGTCACTGAACTTTTTTCTGCACTGTAACAAGGTTCTCAGGGTCAGACTCTATAAATCGACTTCCATGGCCACAGGATATGCCTTGAAGGCTTCCTGGCTCTCCTCCTGCCTCTCTCCCCCTCTCGACCTCTGGGACTAATGCCTTCAGTTCTCCATCTGAGGAAGCCCCTTTTCCGGCTTGCTGCTCCTTCCATCCAGCAAAACCTTCCAAAGGCCTGCTGTGGCCTGAATGGTCCTTTCCTTTAAGAGGGTCATATTGCTGTTTAAGGATGATGTGGAGATACTGGCGTTGGACTGGGATGGGCACAGTAAGAAGTCTCACAACACCAGGTTAAAGTCACCTGATGAAGGGGCAGTGCTCCAAAAGCTCATGATTCTAAATAAATCTGTTGGACTTTAACCTGGTGTTGTCAGACTTCTTGCTGTTTAAGGAGTACAGGCTAGCTACGGGCTGTGCTGCTACACACGCACGCACCTGGACATCCTGCCGATTGTGCAGTCAATCTTCAGTTTGCATGCTTCTGGCCTCAATGGGGCCTGGTGCAAGGTAACCATGCCTGATAAAGGGCCTATCTGCCCAAGTTCTTTATCATGTTAACCACTTTGATCTGATAAAAACACAAACAATTCTCTAGAAGGAAAGATCTAAAAGAGAAAGAGTTAAACATTATTTAATCATTTATTGTGATGTATTTCAGCGTAATTGTGCCTTTTGTTAGTGTGAATGGAAGAATGTATTTTCAAATGAGCATATTGAGCTTAGACAAAATCTGTGGACAACAGTGTACCTGTAATTACTGCAAAGGGTGTTTAAGGTTATGTCTGGACATGTCGGGAGAGAGGCAGACTTGACGAGACTTACTTATAACCTTCAACATAAATAAAACCTGCTCTGAACTGTTAATCCCAACTTCTTCCTTCATCAAAGGAATACACCTGTAAAGCTAAACCACAATTTTGTATTTAAATAACATTATATTCAGGAGCATCTTTTCTTAAAATGAACAATCAAGGTTAGACAGAAAAGAAGTTACAGCTAAAAGTACAAATTTAATTTAAATCCACTTCTTCCACTTTTGATTATTTTAATGATTCCATATCATTTATGGTCATTCCATTCGAATTAGTTATTTTGCAGGAAGATCGACCAGCACTTCATCCCGTGAAAGACATGTTGGTGTGGAACTCTTAAAATGTGTATTAGCACATTTTACCTGTCATCAATATCCAGAGGTCAAGCTTAGGTATGAGCTCCATTTTTAATTAGTGCCTCTAATACTTAGGTACAGTACTTCAAAATGATGGGTTTGAAATACAGTAAAGGGGGAAGATTGCAGAGCAAACTGAGTTAATTAGACAGAAGACTGTATCAGCAAGAGCAGGAATGATTAAAAGGCTAAAAATCACCAGCACCTGGGTTAATGGGTGGGAGTCAAGGGTCAGCTAACCAGTTTGTACGGTGGGTTGGAAAGCTTGGCTTTTGGTCTTATCCTTCGGTCTGGTAAGAGTCAACCAGTCAAGCAGGAAAGAAAAGAAACCAATTCAGTGAGACATGCAAAGAGACCAAGCAATCCCAGTGAACAACTGAGGAGAATTTTGTTTACTGACACCAATCATCCGTGACAGGCTCCATCTCCCTCGCTAACATGCCCTCTTCTGCTGTGAGACACACCAAACTAATAGAATGGATCCATCACAAAGAGCGGTGAGATTTTTCTTTTCACTCTTCCATGCAGTCCTTATTTAGCTTTTGTGCTGAGCTGAAAGACATTTTGGGGCTGCCTCTGCTTGATTTCCACAGCTGAGAGTGCCTTTCACTGAGCTGAAGTTCAAATGCAGGTCAACCACTGCTAAATATTAATTCCTTCATCAACTGACCAATCGCTTTTCTAAAAAAAAAACTCTACAATGTTCTATTTTTCTACTTGCGAGTAAGAAAGTAATGACAGCATAAATGTGACATGGAAACCCCAACACCACATTGTTGCTGTGTCGACTTGCACACTCCTCCCACCACCACCCCCACCCCCCCCTTCCCCCCATGCACAGAAAACTGTCGGACCCTTTCATTCTGAATAATTTAAGCCCCCCCCCCCCCCTCCCAACGAGTCACTCCAGAACTGGAATAAGCTTGGGAAGGTGGGGTAGCTGCAGGGTGCTGTGTCAGGTTTGTAGTCTGTCAGCAAGTGAAACATTTAAGCTGTATGGAGTGCATTTGGCATCTTGTTGAAGGCACTGTCTGAACACCGTATCAGGTGATGCAGAGACAAACCTCCCCAGACTCACCAACCCACTCCAATCAACAGAAAGTCCCTTCAGTCGATTCATTAGGGAGCACGACAATTTTTCGTACACTAGGATTCCACATATTCGTGAAATCCTTCCCTAGGTGTCTCAACCGCAAAATGTGCCACGCTGTGAATGGAGTGGCCCTGATTTCCCTATTCTATTCAATCCAATCTGAGATCTGGCCTCAAACCTGGGTCAGCATGTGCCTGGAACAACCCAGGATTTTGTTTTGCCATGAATCATAGATCACCAGCTAAACTTTAGTAACTACAGCACGCTATAGATAAACACGGGCAATTGGGACTAGATTAATGGTTTTTAAAAAAGGGCAGCATGGACAAGTTGGGCTGAAGGGCCTGTTTCAATGCTGTTAACCTCTATGACTCTATATGAACTCTGTGATTTGTTCATCTGTGCCTAAATACAATTTCTCTAACTCTTTCACTGTTTTTAGGTATCACCTTGGTCAATTGTATCAGATAGCTCATCCCACATTGATACTGTTATCTCCAGTTGAATGTTATTACAAAGCCACTTAATAATTGAAGAAAATAGTTATCTCACAGTGCAATGATACTGATGTGCTACTCAAACACGAGGTCTGAAGCTTAGTAAATGAAAGGCTTTTATTTACTGTAATGAAGCTGCCAGAACTTATATACACTATCCCAGACTGAAGGGGTCCCGGCCAGAGCAGGGACCCTTATACCTCTCCCAGGAGGCGGAGCCCGACTGGGATGTGCCACAACACTACAGTACAAAGGTGTAACAAACCCCACCCTAACCCCAACAGCAACAATAGCACAACCCAACAGTAACATATGTACATCCTTGTAGTACTGGCCAGCCCCTGGCTCAGTACTATCCAGTGGGAACCAACGATGGTTCACCACAGATACCTATTAATATAGTAACTTTTGAGGTTTTTCCTCTGAAGACAAAAGTTGTGCAACAATTGCACTCCCACCAACAGTAGTCTTCCAGTTCTATTTTTTCCCCTTGCCTCTCCTGAAGGTCATGTATTTTGCTGGTGCACAGTAGTGCAACTATCAGTAGCCTGTTTCACCTCATCTAATTAACCATTTGTCATCTAAGTAGCCATTCTCCATGTGTAGGTTTTGACAGTGACTGATGGCCAGCCTTTGAAACATGGGAACACTAAAGCCAACTGAAATCTTTTCCTTGTCCAACACCAACACGAGTCACTGGATAACAGTAAGGAGTGGAAATCCTGGCTGATACTTGAATTGCTACCACCACTTAAGCTGAAATCAGCCAGCTCAACCCAGGTCAGATTCGACTTGGGATTTCCAGACTACCTGTGCTCAGTTCTATCCTAACCAACGTTGATGTTCCCTATAGAATAGTGAACTTAAATTACTTTGAATCTCCGATATCGACATTAGCTCCATTCAAAGACAAGTTAATTCAGTCAAAACATATCTAGCTCACATTAATAATGAAGGCAATGTACATGATGCATTCTTTGGCACTGACTCAAGAATGAATTTGAGTCAAATGTTTACACAGCCTTAACCTGATACTGAAATCCAGCATTGCCAAAATTCCAGCAATGTTTTGCCTTTTTTTCAAGTATTTCCCTGAGTAAAATCCCCTAAACAATACTCCCACCGCCAAGCAAGGTATGGACAAGGCAACATGTCCCAGTAATGTCACGTCAGTGACTAGAAAGGATGTAAATATATATTGACATTCCCCTCTTAGTTTCCATGCAGGCTCCCCAGACACCTCCAGCTCTGGTTGATAAAGTCGCATTCAGAAATGCTCAACTACTCATATGACCACAAGAACACAAAACATAGAATCAGGAGTAGACCACATGGCCCAGTGAGCCTGCTCCACCACTCAGTACCATCATAGCTGATCATGGGCGTCAATTCCATTTTCCCTTAACACTTCCCAGAACACTATTGGACACTTTTAGCCCTCTCTCAGCTGCCTTTATCCTCATTTACATTCCCTTTGTCCTTTTACAGCACCACCCCCCCACCCCCCCAACCCTCATAGGATAAATCTTTTCTGATTCTCTTTGCCCTTAGCTCTGATGAAGGGTGATCCAGACTTGAAACATTAGTTCTATTCTCTCTCCACAGATGCTGAGATTTTCCAGCATTTTCTGTTTTTATATCTCTTTGCAGCCTCTCTGTATCCTCCCCACAGCTTACCTTCGCACTAGCTTTGTATCAGCAAATGATAGTGTTTTATCTGGTTGTGTCATCTGCATTTATTACTCTTAATCTGTCTGGTTTGTTTTGCATCTTTAACCTGTTTCCTGTCGATCCTTATTCCATTGGAATTGGCAGCTTTGATAGAAATGCAGCTTTATAGAAAGTAATAAGCAAAGTGGAGTTATCAGCCACAATTTTAACTGGGCATGAGTGACCAACAGGGTGAGGGTCAAGTTATCCCGGTTTGATGAATGAGGCTCAAGCCTCATTTAATCACAATGAGGCTGACTCTCACTCGAAACTGGCTCGCAGATGAGTGCAGCAGGATGCTACAACAGGAGGCCCATTGGAACAATCTCCGACACTTGAGTAAATGGATCAGGGCCAGGGACGTGGAACCAACAGGAATCACAAGGGCAAGCAGGAACAATGGAGACCCAAGATTTCCTTGGGATCACAGAGGTACAATCCTGCTCCTCTAAACCCACAAGGAAATTTAGAAAAGAATTATATGCTGACCTGTTCGGCCTGTTCCACCAAGTTGAAGTATTCTATTGATGAGCCACTGACATTGCAACATGAAGTTAGAAAAGCATTAGGGTCTGAATGACATCATTAGCACCCAACATTTGAATCTTAATGAGACGCTCACCTGTCTGAAGTGGATGCCTCACAATGCTGCACAAACCTGTTAAAATGCCACGTGGAACAGTGTGACTCTGGTGAATGCCACACTGACAATATTATAACTTCTGCATGCATCACTCTTGTCATGTGCAGGGATTAAAATTGAGGCTATTCAGTAAATTAGTTGACATTAAGTCACTTTGTTATCATTATGAAACAGGAATTCATGAAAATATTGCATATTACAATATTATAATAAAAGAAATAGGTTTATGTCAGAGGTCACCATATGTCTGAAATCATTACAAGTCAGTTACACACCAGAGATAGTGCTGATGCAAAGCTGTTTGATTAAAAAGTGGCTTTAGCATCCCCTGATGGTGTAATACGTAAATATTCTACTGATGTGTTAATGAGCCGTCCACCCCGAGAGTGTTTTTTTCATTTGTTCACAGGATCTGAGCATTACTATCAAGGGCAGAATTTGTTGCCCAGTCCTAATTGCCCTTGGGAAGGTGATAGTGATCAGCTCTTGAGCTGCTGTGGTGTAGGTACACCCATAGTGCTGTTAGGGAAGGACTTGCAGGATTTTGACCCAGTGACAGTTAAGGAACAGTGGCATACTTCCAAGTCTGGATGTTGAGTGAAAGGGAACTTGCACAGGACGATATTCCCACATATCTGCTGCCCTTGTCCTTTGAGGTGATAAAGGGCCGGGGTCAAGGTGCTGTCGAAGGAGGCTTGGTGAGTTGCTGCACTGCATTTGTATTTAGTTCACACTGCTGCTACTGTACACTGGTGATGGAGAAACTGAATGTTTATGGTGGTGGGTAGGGTGACGATCAAACAGGATGGTGTTCCTGAGTGTTATTACAGCCGCACCCACCCGGGCATCACACTGCTGACTTTTCTTTGTTTTTCATGGGATATAAGCATTACTGGCAAAGCCGGCATTTATTGTTCATCCCAAATTAGCCTTGGGTAGGTGGTGATGACCCATCTTCTTGAACTGCTGAACTCTATGTAGGTACATCCACAATGCTGTTAGGAAGGGAGTTCCAGGATTTTGACACAGCGACACTGAAGGAACAGCGAGCAATATATTTCCAAGTCAGGATAGTGTGTGGCTTGGAGGGGAACTTGCTGCTCGTTGTTTCCCCACGTATCTGCTGCCTTTGCCCTTCGAAACGGTAGAGGTCGTGGGTTTGGAAGGTACTGTTGAAGTGAGTTTCTGGAATGGATCTTAGGGATGTGCGTCAGTAGTGGAGGGAGAGAATGTTTCGGGTGGTGGTTAGAGCGCCAGTCAAGCGGGCTGCTTTGGCCTGGATGGTCTTGAGATCCTTGAATGCTGTTGAAGCTGCACTAATCCAAGCAAGTGGAGAGTATTCCATCACACTCCTAACTTGTGCCAGATGGTGAACAGGCTTTGGGGACTCAAGAGGTGAGTTACCCAATGCACAACTCCCAGCCTCTGGCCTGCTCTTGCAGCTATAGTATTTATATTGCTGGTGCAGTTAAGATTCTGGTCAACCCCCAGGATATTGAAAGTTTATTAATTAGTCACAAGTAGGCTTACATTAACATTGCAATGAAGTTACTGTGAAAAACCCCTAAGCGCCACATTCCAGCGCCTGCTCGGGTACACTGAGGGAGAATTTAGCATGGCCAATTCACCTAACCTGCACATCTTTTTGGACTGTGGGAGAAAACCGGAGCATCCAGAGGAAATCCACACCGACACAGAAAGAATGTGCAAACTCCACAGTCAGTGACCCAAGCCGGGAATTGAACCTGGGCCCCTGGCGCTGTGAGGCAGCAGTGCTAACCACTGTGCCACCGTGTCACCCTTGACGCTGGGGAAATCCAGCCATGGGAATGCTGTTGAATTTCATGGGGAGATAGAACCCCTACAGTGCAGAAGGAGGCCGATCAGCCCATCGAGCACGCACTGACAACAATCCCACCCAGGCTCTAACCCCGTAACCCTATATATTTACCCTACTAATCCCCCTGACATTGAGGGGCAATTTAGCACAGCCAATCAACCTAACCCACACATCTTTGGAGTTAGATTCTCTCTTGTTGTAAAAGCCTGGCACTTGCTGCGTACAGGACAGCCAACTTCATTATATGATGATTTGCAAATGGTAATAAACACTTCCAGCAAATATTCCCACTTCTTACCTTCTAATGGGTCATTGACAAAATAGCTGAAGGAGGTTGGGCCCAGGACTCTACTCTGACTAACTCATGCAGCAATGTCTGCTTCACAGCAATTCGCAAAGTCTCCTTTACTGACTTGTTCTTTCATTAGCTCTTACAACTGTGGAGTTTAATATATTTTTTTCTTTCTCCTAGCACTTTTAAATATCTGAGTTTGGCATTCCAGTTATTACTTCCTATTTACTTTGCTTTTCTTTTCATGCTATTTAATAATGCATTGGATAAAAGATGTTTCATTGAAAATGAAGGCAGATGATGTTAAAAGGAATGAATACAGAAATGGACAGACAGAAGAAAGAATAGGGGGATTGTGATTGTATGTTACTTTGTGGGTAATAATATGTCCCAAGCATCTGTGCTGGGGCCCAGTTTACTTTCTTTTTTTATAGAAGTAACCAGTTGATCTTCTCTGGCATGACATACAAGGAGACAATGCCAAGCATAGTCAGCCTGTTAGCAGAGTTAAAGGCAAGGGGATAATTGGAACAGGGTCCACAGATGGAAAATACTGCCCATTATAAAGTATACATTCTGCCTGTACTTTTATATTTCTACCAGAAATTCTCATTCCATATGTAGCGGCAAAGAACATAGCTAAAGCGTTAACAAAGTACTTTGCACTTGTTTTCACAAAGGAAGTGCACAATGTGAAGGTTACATTAAAAAGCAGAGGGGAATTATGGTCAGGATGTGAATAGTTGGAAAAGACATATTAAAAGTTAGTAAATCTCCTGGTCCAGAATTGTATCCTAGATTACTGATAGAAGTTAGAAACATGAGAGGCTTTGGATACAATCTTTCAATCCTAGTTGGGCACAGGTCTAATATCAGAAGACTGATGTATTGCTAATGTAATCTCATTCAAGAAAGGGGAGAGAAATTAATTAGGTAACTAAATCCTGCCTGTTGCAAGCGGTAACAAAGAAATTTGATCAAAAATGGACTTTTGGAAGACATTTGATGAAGTGCCACACGGAAGTCTGGTTGAGAAGATGGTAGCCCATGGAATTAATGGGAAATTGGTGGATACCAAGCTCGACAGGAAGCAAAAGGTTGCAGGGGATGGATGGTTTGCCGTGGTGCTGATAGAGTAATATAAAAACTATGTGATCATACTAGAACTTTATAAATCTTTGGTTAGGTGCTCAGCTGGAGTATTGAGAATAATTCCAGGCTGCCATACTTCAGAAAAAATGTAAAGGCCTTAGAAATTGCACAAAGGAGATTCACCAGGATGTTTGTCTCTAGTAAGCTTAGAAAACAGTCCACTAAATAGAAGCATGGCAACATTGCGAACCTCAGTTCTTTTTAATAATGTTTTATGTGGGAACTCTAGAACTTTTCTCATGTTCTGGACAACCACATGTGCAGGAACTGGTGTCAACTGGAGAAGCTCAAGCTCCAGTTTTTTAACAACTGGAGTAATTGTGCATTTGCAAAGTTAAGAACTAAGTGAATAGTACATTTCAAGAGGTAATGAGCCCATAGCTTAACAGTGTAGAATCATAGAATCCTTACAGTGCAGAAGGAGGCCATTTGGCCCATCTAACCTGCACCAACAAAAATCCCACCTATTTATCCCACTAATCCCCCCTGACACTAAGGGGCAATTTATTATGGCCAATCCTTCTCACCTGTACATCTTTGGACTGTGGGAAGAAACTGGAGCACCTGGAGCACCCATGCAGGCACAGGAAGAATGTGCAAACTCCACACAGTGAGTCACCTGAAATTGAACCTGGGTCCATGGCAATATGAGGCAGCCCCACTTTCCTGTCTGACCCCCATAACCCTTGACTCCCTTGCCTAACAAAAATCTGTCTAACCCTTCCTTGAACAAAAGGCCCAATCCGCCACTTCTTTCTGGAGAAGAGAACTCCATACACCAACGAGCTTCTCTGAACTGCTTGTAAAGCAATGATCCTTTTTTAAAAATTAGTCGGCCAAAACTGCACACACTACTCCAGATGTGGACTCACCAACAGCTGTAGTAAACTTCCCTTCTTTTATATTCCATTCCTCTTGCAATAAATGCCAATATTCTATTGGCCTTCCTAATCACTTATGGTACCTGCATACTAACTTTATGTGATTCACAGACCAGGACATGTACATCCCCTCCTGGGGGTGATAATACAACAGGCGTGCACTGCCAGGATGGAGGCGGGATTGCAGAGTCGGGAAAATTTCCGACTCCCAATGTCCACCTTGAAGATGTAAATCCAGCCTCAAGAGGCTGATGTTGATGTTGAAGAAAATCTAGAGTGTAGAAAATGCGGATGTGGAACGTTGGAATTAGAGTCATAGAGTCATAGAGGTTTACAGCACGGAAACAGGACCTTCGGCCCAACTTGTCCATGCCGCCTTTTTTTGTTAAACCCCTAAGCTAGTCCCAATTGCCCACGTTTGGCCCATATCCCTCTGTATCCATTTTATCCATGTTACTGTCTAAACACTTTTTAAAAGACAAAATTGTACCCACCTCTACTACTACCTCTGGCAGCTTGCTTCAGACACTCACCACCCTCTGCGTAAAAAAATTGCCCCTCTGGACACTTTTGTATCTCTCCCCTCTCACCTTAAACCTATTCCCTCTAGTTTTAGATTCCCCTACCTTTGGGAAAAGATATTGACTTTCTCGATGATCTATGCCCCTCATTATTTTATAGACCTCTATAAGATCATCCCTTAGCCTCCTACTCTCCAGCGAATAAAGTCCCAGTCTATAAAGCCTCTCCTTATAACTCAAACCATCAAGTCCCGGTAGCATCCTAGTAAATCTCTTCTGCACTCTTTCTAGTTTAATAATATCCTTTCTATAAAAGGGTGACCAGAACTGTATTCCAAGTGTGGCCTTACACAACTTGTACAACTTCAACAAGACGTCCCAACTCCTGTATTCAATGTTCTGACCGATGAAACCGAGCATGCTGAATGCCTTTTTCACCACTCTATCCACCTGTGACTCCACTTTCAAGGAGCTATGAACCTGTACCCTGAGAACTCTTTGTTCTGGAACTCTCCCCAACGCCCTACCATTAACTGAGTAAGTCCTGCCCTGGTTCAATCTACCAAAATGCATCACCTCGCATTTATCTAAATTAAACTCCATCTGCCATTTGTCAGCCCACTGGCCCAATTGATCAAGATCCTGTTGCAATCGGAGATAACCTTCTTCACTGTCCACTATGCCACCAATCTTGGTGTCATCAGCAAACTTACTAACCATGCCTCCTATATTCTCATCCAAATCATTAATATAAATGACAAATAACAGTGGACCCAGCACCGATCCCTGAGGCACACCGCTGGTCACAGGTCTCCAGTTTGAAAAACAACCCTCTACAACCTTCTGGCATCAAGCCAGTTTTGTATCCACACCTGGATCCTGTGAGATTTAACCTTATGCAACAACATACTTTGCGGTACCTTGTCAAAGGCCTTGCTAAAGTCCATGTAGACAACATCACCTGCACTGCTGTCATCTACCTTCTTCATTACCCCTTCAAAAACTCAATCAAATTTGTGAGACATGATTTTCCACTCACAAAGCCATGTTGATTGTCCCTAATCAGTCCTTGCGTCTCTAAATGCCTGTAGATCCTATCTCTCAAAATACCTTCCAACAACTTACCCACCAAGATGTGAGGTTCACTGGCCTATAGTTCCCAGGCTTTTCCCTGCAGCCCTTTTTAAACAAAGGCACAACATTTGCCACCCTCCAATCTTCAGGCACCTCACCCGCGACTATCGATGACTCAAATATCTCTGCTAGGGAACCTGCAATTTCCTCCCGAGCCTCCCACAATGTCCTGGGATACACTTCATCAGGTCCTGGGGATTTATCTACCTTGATGTGCTTTAAGACTTCCAGCACCTCCTTCTCTTTAATATGTACACTCCTCAAGACATCACTATTTATGTCCCCAAGTTCCCTAACATCCATGCTTTTCTCAACAGTAAATACTGATGAGAAATATTCATTTAGGATCTCACCCATCTCTTGTGGATCCACACATAGATGACCTTGTTGATCTTTAAGAGGCCCTACTCTCTCCTTCGTTACTCTTTTGCCCTTTATGTATTTGTAGAAGCTCTTTGGATTCTCCTTTGCCTTATCTGCCAAAGCAATCTCGTGCCCCTTTTTGCCCTTGTAAATTGTAAAGGAAACTAGGAAAGCAAAGAGAAATACATAAAGAGCAAGAGGATAACAAAGGAAATGGTAGGGCCTGTTGGAGGACGAAAAGGTAATCTCAGGGCTGAACATAAGGGATGAAAACGGGCTTGTAACACGTCGCACCCACATATTATTGGGCAGGATGATATCAGGTCATCACACTAGAACGTGGTAATATGCTAGTCAGGCAGCCCTAGAAATTTGGAGCCTACTCACCTTATTCAAATTGATTTCAATTGGATTGCTAGGCTTGTTAAAGGCAATTGAGTGGAATAATATGAGCTGGGAGCAATAAAATGTTTAGAGAGTGTGAAGCACGCCAGGTGGGGATCTTTTTTCTGAACTGAATGATTGTAAGGGAGGGTTAAAAATCAACCTTTATTTGGCAGTTCAGGCTACTGTGAGTGCTGTTACAATTTGCTATTGGAAGCAATGGTTTGAGGGCAAACCTTTCACTGTTTTCAGGCTTGAGTGAACCCGCAGAAATGTACAGTTCGTGCCACAACACTTTTGAGTTTGAAAAACGTGAGGATAGTGGTCTTGGCGGAAGACACATCTTCACAGAGGAGGAGATTAAGAGGATGAGGGAGAAGGCCCGATGTTCAAGGGCAGAATGGCGTGCACTAATGGAGAGTGACAGACCTGTGCCGGAGGAAGTAGCTGATGAAGGCAAGCTGTGCAACAATGGAGGCTCAGAGCTAGGACCCATGCTGCCAATCGTGTATTTAGGCAAAGAGTGAGTCACCTTCAAATGTCAGAGACACAGTGCCAAAGGACACCCAGGCTCTCTAAGGCCACAGTGGCCCCTCACTGTGAGATGCTAGCAGAGGAGCTAGCTTCCAACTGTGTGGGTGGTCACCCAATGCCAGTAATCGTCTGGGTGACTGCTGCACTGCATTTTTTTACCACTGGATTCTTTCAGGCTGCATGCAGAGATCTCAGTGACATTACGCAGCCTACCGCACACCATTGCATTAAGGTCTTTACTGATACCATATTTCCAAGGGTAGGTCAGTACATTGCATTTTCAATGGACCGCCACGATCAACTTGAACAAGCTAGAAGATTTATGGTGAGTGCAGGTTTCCCAAGGGTTCAGGGAGCAACAGACTGCACTCATGTCTTCATAAAGGCTCCAGCAGGCCAGTCCTGTACATTCATTAACAGGAAGAGTTAGCACTCTTAATGTGGCTACTATTGAAGAATTATGCACATCTGTGCTAGGTACCCGAGTAGCAGCCACAACCCCTACATTCTCCAGAACTCCCAGATGCCAGACATGTTTAATGGACCTGATGCCTGGAGATTGGCTGTTGGGTGATGTTTTGTATTGTTTGGTGTCTTCTCAGTGAGACATCCTCATTGCTGAACTTAAGGTGCCTGCTTACAGAGATTGCCTCATGGTGGTGTCACCTGACTACAGAAAGCCAGATGGGACATGTAGAGCTGAATGCGGATGACAAGGGTTACCCTTTGAAGAAATGGCTCATGACACCAGTAAAGGCCAGCAGAACAGATGTGGAGAGGAGCTATAATGTCAGCCTCGGCACCAGCAAGGCCATCATGGATCAGACAATTGGGTTGCTAATGGTGACGTTCTGATGCCTAGCTGAATCAAGAGCAGCAATGCAGTATGCATCATTCAGCGTCTCACAGTGTCGAGCACTGCATAACCTCACCAGTCAGAGAGAGGATGCCCTGGAGGATGAGGGGACGCAGATAGTAGGCATTCCTCTGAGGATGAGATTGATGAGAGGTGAGGGAACACTTTGATGGAGAAGTGCAAGGTCCTGCATGGGAGCGCATGGATAGCCAGGCCACACAGTAAGTCTTAATAAGACAGAGGTTCCAGTACTTCAAGCATTTTTGGCCTCCCAGACATGTGTACTGCCTGTGTCTCAATGTCATTGCATCGACACTGCGATCTCACTGAGAAAATCCTGTCAGCATAATCACCATCTCGATATCTTGGGCACTGTTGCATCTTACCAATGTTCACTAATGAAAATTCATAAATCTTTTCTCCATCTACAAAACCCACCCATATTCATCGGTTTGTGATCACTATGAAATTTTCTTAATTCTCCTGCTCCTAATTCCTATGTTCTCTCTGTTCCTGCACAAGCTTTAAAACTATTTCAAGATGTTTTACCAGAATTGAAAAGCATAAACTGCTGTTTTAGGGTTTGGATTTAATTTCTCAGGATGAGTAATCCAGGCCTTTAAATTTTAGTCCAGAAATAACCATTATGGACCTGATCCATCAGCATTTCCAATGTGGGGAGGTGTAATTACAGAGTGACAAATTTATGAAATTCATTCCAATTATAAATGTATACATTGAGATTTATAATGGAAAACATTAACGTATTGTCCATAGATATAAGATTTTTAAAATATAGGTAGGTAGATTTGAATAGCAACACAAACACTGAAAACCTCCGTCCTTGTTTGCGGCTGGGACTCTCCAGTACCGCTGAAAGTGAATGGAGTTTTGGCTGTAATGCCACATTCTCCGTTTACACTTACAGACGAGGTGGGACAATCCCACCCAAAAAGACAGTTAAAGTTTTCTACTTACATCAAATTCAGGACGTGGGAAAACTACAGAAAAGTGCAGGATAATACAGGACAACACAGACACATTGAAGGCATAGACATAGAAGAGGCAGTTCAACACAGTGAAATAGGAAAGAGCATATTTTGGGAAAAAGAAGGGTGAAAGGAAGTAAACCTAAATAGTAAAATTGATGTGAGAGAGAGAACAAAAAGTAAACATGTTCATAAACAATTCAAGACTTAACAAAGTGACTCCTGAGATAGGTAATGATTCGTAATCCAGTATCTGGGAATATTGGACACTTGAGTTGGTTGACTACAGGGAAACCAAGCTGGTGGAAACACAAACCACAAAATGAGCCCACCCAAAGATGTGCAGGTTAGGTGGATTAGCCATGCTGAATTGACCCTTAGTGTCAGGTGGATTATCAGGGTAAATGCATGGGTTACAAGGATAGAGCAGGCTTGATTGGTCATATGGCCTCTTTCTGCACTGTAGGGATTCTATTGATTCTATAATTCTAAGGAGAGGTGTAATTAGAACATGACAAATTTACATAGGCAGCTTCCATTGTAAATGTGGTAAAGGGGGTCATCGTGGAGCCAAAGTAGCATTGCTTTATACCTACAATGCAATGGCAAATGGCATCACTGGAATATTGGGAGCTTGCCTTTGAAGAATTGAAGAAAAAGCAGTGTGAAGGAGATCCAGAATACCAGCTCTGACGAAGGGTCATCCTGACTCGAAACATTGGCTCTGTTCCCTCCTCACAGATGCTGTCGGACCTATTGAGACTTTGTTTTTGTACCAGGATCAAGTTTTGTGGAATACTTGGAAAAGAAAAGCAAAGTTTGAGACATCAGTGGTAGCACAGATAAAATGAGAAAGCTAGATATTACACTATGCAGTATTGTTGGAGGCACGATCAGCACATTTGTACGAAATTACTTATTTTAAAGAGTTGTCTATCCATTTATTTTAAGCAGTTAGTTCTGTAATGTAATAAAAATGCTTTAATGAGCTCATCAGCTAATCACACACAACATAATCTTTAGCATAAAATGACAGTGAACACAGATTTGCTTGGAGGAGATATGATGCTAGATTAAGTGTGCATAGTGGTCTGTCCAAAACAATAATGGATAATTTACCAAAATAGTGTTCCAGAGATACATAACATGTGAATAGTTTGCCAAAAGGATGACCGAGATGAAAGCCCTGTTTAGGCCCAGACTTCCAACATGGATGATAATTTGTGAGCTTGGAATAATTTCATGAACTTTAAAGGGGAGTATTCTGATTTGATGCTGCTGCTGGAGGAATCCTGTCTCACGGCAGATCTCCATGGTGCATGCATTTCTCCAAACTTGGCACAGTGGTTAGCACTGCTGTGGTTAGCGCTGCTGCCTGACAGTGCCAGGAACCTGGGTTCAATTCCTGACTTGGGTCGCTGTCTGTGCAGAGTCTGCATGTTCTCCCCGTGTCTGCGTGGGTTTCCTCCGGGTACTCTGAGTTCCTCCCACAGTCTGAAAGATGTGCATTGGCCATGCTAAATTCTCCCTCAGTGTACCCGAACAGGAGCCGGAGTGTGGCCACTAGGGGATTTTCACAGTAACTTCATTGCAGTGTTAGTATAAGCCTATTTGTGACACTAATAAATAAACTTAAACTTCAGCTTATTTAAAGCAGTCAACAAATTGCATGCTGTGTGCACTCAAATGTGCTCTGTAGTTCCAGTAGATGAGGCCAACATCATTACGTCTGAAAGTTGCCTTTGTGGAAAGTAAGGAGGCAAAATGGTAGCAATTGGATGGCTAAAGCAGGATTACCTTTCTTGGAGAGCAGGTAATCACAAAAATGTTTGCGAGGAGTCAAAAGGTAGAGTGGAAATAAGATTGTTTGAAGAGGTAGCATAGAATAGGACTCAGTAAAATCCTCACAGATGGTTTATCTGTGAGAACAGGAAGAATCTGAAGTACCACTTCAAGTGACAGGGACGCTCTTCAGATGTCCCACTCAACAGTGCCATGCACTGTTCTATTTCCTGATTCCTTTAACAAAGTATTCCTTAAACTAGCATGTGACCTACCTTTTATTTCTGTACATGAGCACAGAGTGCACTCAGGGATGCATAGGCTTTAGCTTAAATGTCCGTTAGACCCACCAAGTGCCTTTAAGGCCTAATAATGACATCTTTAACAATCAAAGCATATCATCTATTAATTGATGCAGTCTATCTGAAACCCTTATTATTCTTGTTTGAGCACATTATCATACATTTGCACATAATTGCAAATGGCTAGTTGAAAATAAGCTTCAGGTTTTAGGGGATTTTACTTCAAAGTAGATACACCTCAGTAGAACTACTAAAGCCTAGCGTACAGGTATACTGCCACTTTCCTGTTGATGTGAAGCAGTCTTGGGTGCATATCAATGCAAAAGTGGCCATATCACTCAGGAACAGATCTGCATTTTGACTGGTAAATTCACTGAAGTGAAAGAAGTAACAAGAACCCAGAGTAAGAAATCTCATTTCACTTGACGTATAATGCAACTCCAGCAAGGTGTGACACCACAACTTTAAAGGTATGTCAGACTTTCTGAGGCCTTCCTGAGGCATAGAATTTGGCTACTTTTTGGAGTGGAAATCGTGCATTCCTGGAAGGCTGGAAAATTAATCCAGAATCAATTTTGTCAGGTGAACACTGATCTAAGTGGCCAGAGCTCCCATTGGAAACTGGTGGGAACCTCATTAATACAAGGCAATTGGAGTAAAATTACATTGTGACAATCCCCATGCTACCTTTGTCTCTACCCAAATTGTGATCACCTGTTTCTAAGCCACCTAACAAACAATGACAGCACAAGCGATATTGCCATTTCTAGCATTAATAAAGAGATCTTCAGACAGTCTCAGGTAAAGCTAAAAAAATTTGGAGACATTTTGAATCTTACACTTTTGCTACTTGGACAATTTCAGAGTCTTCAAGCCTTAATTTAACACTGGTCTGAATGGATTCATTTCCTCCGGATACTCTAGTTTCCTCGCACAGTCCAAAGATGTGCAGGTTAGGTTGATTGGCCATGCTAAATTGACCCTTGTGTGGGGATACGGGAATAGGGCCTGGGTGGGATTGTGGTCGGTGCAGACCCGATGGGCCAAATGGCCTCCTTCTGTACTGTACTCTTCTATGATTCTATGGATTCTACTGGGAGAGTTAATTCTTGTCCCATTTTGTAATAAAACATGCAGAACTCTTAAATGACTCAATTTAAGTACGATTTGACACATATTATCTTTTCATGGGGTTCATATCGAAATCCTGCTTTGGTGAGAGATAAAGGAACAGCAACAGCAGGAAAAAGGAGCAAACAGAACTACAGCTGGAAGAAGACTACATACAAGCAGACATGCTTGCAGGAATTGTTATCTTTCCAACACAGCTTATAGGCCAAAGCCAATATATCTGCTGTTCTCAGGAACAGTATAAAGGACTTTGCTTCTTTCCAACTCATATTACCTCCTGCAAAAAAAGTACCTGTAACCAACTGCCAAATGGGCACAACATTGCTTGTTGCAGACAAGGTCACTGCAGCCCTTGGCTTTTTTGCCTCTGGTTCCTTCCATTCTGTATCCTGGTGATATTAGTCTGCTTTAATTGATGATTCAGAATGGGCAAGAAGGTTTCCTGTGTGCCACATAACAGCAACCTGCAATGCAAAAGACATATGGAACCCACACTGAGTGAACGACTTAAGCACGATGAAGGAGTAGACACTGATAGCATAGAGGATGGTGAGGAAGTAGGATAGAGAACTGGAAGAAAGTTGGAGAACTCCAACAATTGCCTGCAGCCACAGGTCATTCAAACATGTTCACTGAACAATGTTTGTAACAAACCGCTTGAGAGGCTCATCAAAGACCTTCCAAAAATCCTTATAAACTACAGCTTACTAACTTCTTTTGGTGATCCAATTAGTCATTTCTTGAAAAAGAATTGACTGTTGGTCAAATCCAACTTACTATCAGCAAGTTTGGTTATCACAAAATGTTCTAAATGCTCATGAGCACTGTATGCATTTATGGATTATAAGACTTGGCCCAAAACTGACTTTACTCAGTTTATCCTTCTTTCTCTTAGCATTACACTGACTACCTGACAGTATTGGTAACATAGTTTGCATATGTAAGGAGAGCTTTATTATCTTTTCTCTGAATTCCTGCTACAACCTCAAAGGCTTGTTCATCCATGTCTACTATTACTTCTTCAAGTCTGATTGTGGTAACTACAGAGTAGTCTCCCTGTTGTCCGCCACAGGAAAGATTATTGCAAGGGTCTTTCTCAATCGCTCCTTCTCACTGGCCAAAGAGCACCTTCCATAGTGATGGTGCAGTTTTAGTTCATTGAAAGACACCACAAACATGATCTTTGAAGAGTTCAAGAAGAGTGCAAGGAACAGCATCAATCATTGCACATGGTCTTTTTTTTATCTCAACCAAATCTTTGACTCTGTCAACCACAAAGGTTTGTGGTAGCTTCCTCAAATTTGGCTGTCCTCAGAAATTTGTCACCATCTGTCAGCTAATCGACGATAGCATTCATGATTTGATCTCACTAGTGGAACCACCGCAAACCCTATCTCAGTGAAAATTGGGGTCAAACAAGGCTATGTCACCGCACCAATCCTCTTCTCCATTTTCCTCACTGCAACACTGCACCACACCCCCAGCAAATTACCCACAGGCGTGCAGATTATCTACAGAACATATAGAAAATCATT
The DNA here is from genome assembly GCF_964213995.1 of Mustelus asterias. Classification (NCBI taxonomy): domain Eukaryota; kingdom Metazoa; phylum Chordata; class Chondrichthyes; order Carcharhiniformes; family Triakidae; genus Mustelus; species Mustelus asterias. The sequence goes on along the minus strand of NC_135807.1, from coordinate 41,588,613 downwards.
CAACCTACACTGTCTTCAACTGAAAACCAAAACCACTCCAACCTCAGTCACTGAGTTCCAGTTTAGAGACGACACTTGTGCGTGCACTCACTCAGACACTGAGCTCCAGGACATTGCTGACTCCTTCTCTGAAGGATATGAGAAAATGGGCCTTTCACTAAAAAATTTATCATCACCTCCAATGTCACAGCTCAGCTTTCGACTGTCTTACATTTCTGTTTCCATTAACGATTTATCTATATTATCAATCTAATTACTGGGGGAAGCACAGTGGCATAGTGGTTAGCTGTGCTGCCTCACAGCGCCAGGTACTTGGGTTTGAATCTGGCCTTGGGTAACTGTCTGTGTGGAGTTGGTACATTCTCCCCGTGTCTGTGTGGGTTGCCTCCGAGTGCTCCGGTTTCATCTCACATTCCAAAGATGTGCAGATTAGGTGGATTGGCCATGCTAAATTGTCCCTTAGTGTCAGAAGATGGGTAAATTAGATGGATTAGCCATGGTAAACACACGGGGTTACGGGGATAAGGTTGGGGGGGGAGGTTCTGTGTGGAATGTTCTTTTGGAGGGTCAGTGCAGACTCAATGGGCCAAATGGCCTCCTTCTGCACTGTAAGGATTATATGGTTCTCTGGGTTATTTTCAATGTTAAATTAGCAAAACTTCTCGCGAATGAAAATGCTTTCTTGCTGGCAATGCTCGCACAGAATAAGTAATTTCAGTGCAAATAGGGTATAATGTGATAGCCTTTGAGCCTCCAATGCTCCTGCTTCCAGTTTTGCCCAGTGCAAAGCTTGTCTATTTCAAATCAGTGTTAAAGGCCAGCAAGGTTGTCAACTATTGGGAAAGGGTCAGATTTCAGCATGTCAGTGGTTCATGTTTGATGAAAAGATTCAGTAATGGAGGAAACTGTGACACAAGAGCAAGAATTGTGAGCTAAAACAGTAGCCAACACAAAAATAACATTCTAAACTCAACAGGGATATGAAAAGCTCTTAAATAAATTTAAACTGAGAGCATCCAGATTGAAATTTCTAGACGTCAAATCAAGAACACCACTAACAAAGTCTCCAAGCAGATAACCTCCTTGACCCTTTAATATAATTAAATATGTAAGGTACAATGTTGACAAAGGAATTGAGAAAATATGTGTTTTGAATGAGAGAAAAGAAGAACATTTTGAATTGATGAATATTCTACAAGTGTGGGGTTTTTTTTGAAAAATAAATAGTGCTGAGAAGTATTAGGAGCAAGTCCCATTCGTTTTTAGTTACAAAATCGGCTATCTCAGTTAGATTTCAGTTTCTGCATAAAATGGAAAACCAAACTGGGAAGCCCATTCCACTCCTCAAAGTTTCTTTCCCCCATAATCCGATACTGAATTCTGACAAGAGGAAAATCTGACAAACTGGATCCCAGCCTTGAGGCTCAAATGAAACAGTATTAGAGTGGGAATAAAAGGAGAGAAAACCAGGAATAAAATTGCATCTATATTTAGGAGCTAGGTTGAACAATGAAGAAAAACTGAATTGTAAATCAATTATTCTCTGTTACTTTTTGTAATTTTTTAAAGGTATTTAAATAAATAATGAGAATGGCTGGCTTTGGCTACTTTGATGTTGTAAAACAAGTTACAGTAATCCCTTAGGTAAGAGCCTGTTGCCTTTAATGCAAGCCATGATCTGTCTTTTTATAATCTTATAAAAAGTTTTAAATATTTGACGCAGTGCACTATGTAACTTTAATCCCTTAGGTAATAAACCTAATACAAGCTGTGATCTGTATTTTTCATTTTCAGTCATGTTTTATTTCTATATTCCTATAACCAGCTCTAAATCTTTCTGTTTTGGCACTCTACTCAGTGTTTTAGCAAAAGGTATGGCTATGTAGTCAGGATGTCTGCAAACACCTGCCAGCCTCTCCCCCAGCAACTACCTCTGAACCTGTATCCTCCACCACCTAGAATAGCAAGGGGAGCAGACCTCCATCATGCACAGTCACTACACCCGCACCCAGGACAATCACTGCACCAGTGGGCATTTGGAACTAGAAGCAGGAGTAGGCCATTCGGCCCTTCGAGTCTGCTCCACCATTCATCTTGATCATGGCTGATCATCGAATTCAATATCCTGATTCCCCCCTTCCTCCCATGTCCCTTGATCCCTTTCGCCCCAAGAGCTATACCTAATTTCTTCTTGAAATCAGACAATGTTTTGGCCTCAACTACGTTCAGTGGTAGTGAATTCCACACATTCACCATCCCATATGTAAAGCAAACTATATTGACTGCGATTTCAGAAGCTGCTGCATCATTACTGGTCCTTGACTTTGCATAAAATAGCTTTGATTTGATTGTTTTGATTTGAATTGATTTATTATTGTCACATGTATTAATATATAGTGAAAAGTATTGTTTCCTGCATGCTATACAGACAAAACATACCGTACATAGAGAAGGAAAGGAGAGGTTGCAGAATGTAGTGTTAAAGTCATGGCTAGGGTGTTGAGAAAGAACAACTTATTGTGAGGTAGGTCCATTCAAAAGTCAAAGGGCAGCAGGGAAGAAGATATTCTTGAGTCGGTTGCTACGTGGCCTCAGACTTTTGTATCTTTTTCCTGACGCAAGTAGAAGAGAGTATGTCTGGAGTGCAAGGGATCCTTGATTGTGCTGGCTGTTTTTCCGAGGCAGCGGGAAGTGTAGACAGAGTCAATAGATGGGAGGCTGGTTTGCGTGAGGCTGGATTTTGTTCACGACCCTTTGTAGTTTCTTGTGGTCCTGGTCAGAGCAGGAGCTATACCAAGCTGTGATACACAATGGTGCACCTGTAAAAGGTGGTGAGAGTCATAGCGGACATCCCAAATTTCCTTCGCCTCCTGAGAAAGTAGAGGCGTTGGTGGGCTTTCTTAACTATAGCATCAGTGTGGAGGAACCAGGACAGGTTGTTGGTGATCTGGACACCTAGAAACCTGAATCTGTCAACCATTTCCACTTCATTCCCGTTGATGTAGACAGGGGCATGCCCTCCACTGCTGGAAATGCTGGAGTCAATGACAATCTCCTTTGTTTTACTGACATTGTCGTTGATTATTGTCGTTGTACCAATTCACCAGATTCTCTATCTTTTTCCTGTAGTCTGATGTTCATTTGCCCTTGTGCAACATAATCTTAGGCAGTCTCCTATAATGGAATGTCTGCAGAGCCTACATGTTCTTCAATGTGGCCAACCTTATAACTGGATACACACATGAACAGAAAGTAAAGACTGATCACAAACAACACCAGAGTCTCCTACATAGTAAAGGAGGTGCCTAGCATTTCCCTGCAGCCATCAGTGAATGCTGGCCATGAGACATGACCGTATGGTTAGCTCTCTGTCCATTCAACTCTTAAAAGGATAATGATGCGCACCTGAATAAAGTGAAAACAATATATTTTGCAATATTTACATGTGACAAAGTGAATTTCATAAAAAAACAGACATGCCACCTTTGTACTCTAATAAATGATTACGATTTATTTACCTATCACCACATCTTGGTTTGAACACTCCACCAGCACCTGGGGTGGAAGCAGGCTGCTACGTGTGATGGCCCGTTGACAGCAATGACCTTGGCCTGTATCCTCTACAGTTCCAGGCCCTTGACAGCTCTGACCAACTGTGGGTGTCCTGCATGGGCGTAGAGTCAACCTCCTTGACAACGTCTTCTGGAGACAATGCAGACAATAGTAGAGGGGAAAATAAGTTTTTTAAAGTTTACAGTTTTTAAAGTTAATTTATTAGTCACAAGTAGGCTTACATTAACACTGCAAGAGGCTGCTCACCCCAGAAGTGTTCTAAGATGAAACCCCTGGGGCAGCTGGCACACACTCCTCCTCCATCTGGATGCACTTTGACACCTCCTTGTCTCCTTGAGAAGGGCCAACTAGAGGGAGACAATGTGCCTCTCCACCATGCAATCCCCCCCATGCCCCTCCCCACCCCCTACCTTGCCTAGCCACTGCTGTATGGAGCGAATGGTGACAGAGCACATATGAGTCAACTGCTCAACCAGGCTATCCATGGTAGTTGTCAAACTCTACATGGAGGAAGCCAAGCAATCATATACTTGAGACATGCCAAAGTGCATGGTGTGCATGGACGGTTTTATTTTATGGGCAATGTTTCTCAGCCAGCATTGTGGAGCCATTGGTGCCACAAGTGGAACATGAGGAGCAGCTCAAAATGTGACTATGGCCATCCAAGTCAGACCAACATCCTAACACTGTACTTCTGCCCTAAGAGATTAATTCCTGGTGGCATCACAAGAATTCACATTGCATCAACTGAAGCCATTGAAACTTTGACATCAAACACTCACTGCTTCCCCAGCCATAAAAAAAATGTAAAAATTACATCATTCTGCTCCTGTAAACTGATATCATTTGCACATTGAGGAAATGAAAACATTACCTGTCACCTTGGCTTAGTGCTATTTCTCTGCTCTCGCAGTCATAAATTTGTGAGTTCAAGTTTCAATCCGAGGAATTGGGTGCATATCTTAGGTTCGCACTTCATTGTCACTCTGAGGAAATGTTACATTGTTGGAAATGCTATTAAAACAGGGCCCCAGCTGTTGGTGATGTGGCTACAAAGGATTTCATTTTAAGAAGCATAGAATCATCGAATCCTACAGTGCAGGAGGAAGCCATTCGGCCCATCAAGTCTGCACCAACCGCAATCCCACCCAGACTCTATCCTATTACCCCATGCATTTACCCTAACTGGTCCCCTTGACACTAAGGGGCAACTTAGCATGGCCAATCCACCTAACCCACTATCTTTGGACTGTGGGAGGAAACCGGAGCACCCGGAGGAAACCCACGCAGACGCGGGGAGAACGTGCAAACTCCACACTGACAGTGACCCAAGCCGGGAATCGAACCCTGGTCCCTGGCGCTGTGAGGCAGCAGTGCTAACCACTGTGCCACCGTGCCACCCTTATTTTAAGAAGCGTAGGGGATTTGATCTGGCCAACATTTAGCTTTCTGCCAACCTCACCGAAGCAAATGATTTACTCACCAATACTATTTGTGAAAATTGCTGTACCAATAGGCTGCTGTGTTCATCTACCAAAAAGTGACCATTCTTCAAAATAATTAATTGGCTAAAAAACACTTTGGGATATCCAAAGGACGTAAAAAGCACAATGTAAATGTAAGTTAATTCTTTTTCTTTGTTTCTTAACATGCCACAGAGTATCCTAATGACTATGTGCTATAAATGAGGTCCTAAACAACTGAAAAGCTTATTCCCTGATAAAGGCCACTAATGTTGCTTCCTTTTCATGGAGAGATAAGGGCGATCTTACCAAAAAGCATTCTAAGTTCCGAATGAGCGTCAAAACGAGAGAGTTTCAGATCCATTTTTCAACAAGGTCACAAGTCCAATCCTATGCCGCTCTGTGAAAAAATAATGCAAAGTCTGTATCCTGCCAGTAGGGGGTGGGGGCAGGGCCTGAGCTCTCTGGGAAAGCCGGAAGCTGACAGTAGAGAGTGCAATCGCGCATGCATAGATCCCTATGTTCTGTGCAACAGAGAGATCTATCAGTCACCTCCACCCCCTGGATACCACCCATCTCCCCCCCCGCTCCTGCCTCCCAATTGTTGGCCACCCCTGATCTCGCCAGATAGCCAGGCCGGTAAGATTGCGAAAGGTGAGAAATCAGGCACGAACCCAATTTTCCACCCCTCTCACGATCTTATTGGTTCACTCCACCCATTGACCGGTGGGATGAGGAGGTAAGATTGCCCCCAAAGTGTTCTCCCCAGCGTACAACATTTATCTAGTCATGGAGGTTATGTGTTTTCTTACTGTTCCTGATCAGTGTGTTTTGAATGTGAGAGCTTTGTGTTTTCTTATCCTTAGAGTGATTGTCCAAATTTAAATAATTCTAGCAGAAGGCTCATTGTGAATTTAAAAATAAGGAAGGTTATTTCTTACCCCAAAGGTTTAAAACACTCACACACTCAACTTATCTACACCATCACTCACACAAAGAATAGATACAAATGAGGAAAAGAAATACAATTTATTCCTGCCTCGGTCCATTTTATGTCAGGCCTGTAGATTCTTTGATGAGTTGATGTTTTGCTTGAAGTGAACTTTATGTAAAGCAAAGGATTTTCAGGCAGCTGCGAAGCCTCTTGCAGTCAAATTTCTAATATGTTGTTTCTCAGATTAACTTGAAGTTGGAACAGATTGGGGAAAATCCATCTCTTTGTGAGGAATGTCCTACATTAAACATATTTTTGCTTATTACCACGGTTGCGTGGAAGACTTACAACTGAATGGCTTCCTGTGGAATCTATCTCTGAGTAGTTTATTACTGATTTTTTTTTGTGGGCTACAAAATGACTGCTTCACTATGTGACTTGTACAAGTTCAAAGTTGTTTTTCCAAAAAGGGGTGGTGTGTATTGATTACACCTCCTAGGTGGTGGCTTTCACAGCTTGCATGTTTGAGACAGCCATAATCTTTGTATCTGAATGACCCATTCAATATGAAATTATCCTTTTAAATTAGTTTCAGGAAAAGGCATTGAGTCAATATCAGTCTGGAAAGTTCCCTTTGTTCCCTCTTTAGACAGTTGAAGTGTTTCACTCCATAAAAGAAGTCAGGTGAATTTCATATGACCATCTTTTTATAACCTATTGTGTATTCTCAAATATATGAAGTACTGACTGAAAATCCATAACATAGTGAAACATGACATTATCTAGCACCTTAATGTGGTAAACCAACCCATGGTGCTTGTTACAACCAGGTGATGAGGGGTTGGAAGGCTCCCCTTTTTCCCACTGTTTTTAGATTGTAACAGGTTTTTTTTTACCTAGAAGGATGCACATTTCAATTTTGTAAGTGTCTAGTGGTTTATACACTATGGGTGAGGTGATGGCCTAGTGGTATTATTGCTAGATTATTAATGCAGAAACTCAGCTGATGTTCTGGGGGCCCAGATTTGAATCAAACCACGGCAGATGGTGGAATTTGAATTCAATTTTAAAAATCTGGAATTAAGAATCTACTGATGATCATTGAAACCATTGTCAATTGTCAGAAAAACCAATCTGGTTCACTAATGTCCTTTAGAGAAGGAAATCTGCCGTCCTTACCTGGTCTGGCCAACATGTGACTCCAGAGCCAGGTTGACTCTCAACTGCCCTCTGAAATGGCCCTTCCCCCATTCCTGTCATTGGCCAATTATACATTCTCAGGCAGCTTTGGGTTTGGTGTCCATTTTAAAATTTAATACTCAGGTCTTTCTAAAGTCCAATATTTCTGTGTTTAATTCTATTGCTTTTTCCTCCATCATCATAACACTGATCATGTGACTTGCTCTCACCACTGTTGTAGGGGGAATTCAAATTAGGCAGTTGTTTATGTACTCCAAAAGGTAGCTTGATTAGCCCATGTCTGCAAAGTTATCGCAGCCATTGCTTCACGGCCCAAGCGATTAGATTTATTGCCCCATCTCAAACAGTGGAATCTCAGGTGTTTGACATGACGTCTTGAGGTTGAAGTCTTTCACATTTCTCAGTGATATACTGTCTCTGGTGGGGCCTTGACAGACCCAGCATCTCCATCGCAATGAAGGGGAATTTGGAATGTGTAGTAATGTAAATTGGGGCAGCCATTTATAGGCGTTGATTTCCAGTCATCTTTTTCAGCCAGTTGTTTTTATAAAGTCTATTCCTAAAAGTTTAAGTCCAATTTCCAGCCAGTGGGTTAAAAATAAGTATTTTCGTGACACATTTCACAGCAGTATTATCAGACATAATTTGATAAAGAGATATTAACACAAGTGACCAAAAACTTAACCAAAGATGTAGGTTTTAAAGTGAAACTTAAATGAGGTTAGAAGGGCCCCTGCCACTTGTATTACGCCCCATTGAATTGAAGACCAACTGATATGGCTACTGTATTGTCCAACAATTTAGACAGAAACAGTCATTGGCACTGTCATAACCTTTTTCACAAGATGTAATTCTGTTCTGTTCTTTTTTTTCCTGAAGGTCAGGTTCAAGGATATGACGTAAGACTGTGACAGCTTCCTTAATAAATCATAATCGATTGGGCTTTTATAAGGTCCCAATGAACAGATAGTGTTATGAACCCCGCTGATGTTCAATGTGAGGGAATCCCAAATCCCAGAAGGGAAATTTGGAATGTTAGTTGTTAACAGTTTATTTTTGCGATTGGGAAAAATGTGAGAATGGAGATTAAACCTGATGAGAAAGGAACATTCTTGTAAATTATTCAAATAACAAAATGTTTATTAAAAACACACAACAAGAAAGTCAACAGTAAAGTACATTTACAATTAAATTGTAAAGGAAATAGGTAATGCATTTTGGAAGGTCTAATACAGATAGGAAATATACAGTAAATGGCAGAACCGTTAAGAGTATTGATAGGCAAAGGGATCTGGGTGTACAGGTACACAGGTCACTGAAAGTGGCAATGCAGGTGGAGAAGGTAGTCAAGAAGGCATACGGCATGCTTGCCTTCATCGGCCGGGGTATTGAGTTTAAAAATTGGCAAGTCATGTTGACACTTTATAGAACCTTAGTGAGGCCGCACTTGGAATATAGTGTTCAATTCTGGTCGCCACACTACCAGAAGGATGTGGAGGCTTTGGAGAGGGTACAGAAAATATTTACCAGGATGTTGCCTGGTATGGAGGGCATTAGCTATGAGAAGAGATTGGTGAAACTTGGTTTGTTCTCACTGGAGCGACGGAGGTTGAGGGGAGACCTGATAGAAGTCTACAAGATTATGAGAGGCATGGACAGAGTGGATAGTCAGAAGCTTTTTCCAAGGGTGGAAGAGTCAATTACTAGGGGGCATAGGTTTAAGGTGTGAGGGGCAAGTTTTAAAAGAGATGTACGAGGCAGATTTTTTACACAGAGAGTGGTGGGTGCCTGGAACCTGTTGCCGGGGGAGGTAGTGGAAGCAGATACGGTAGTGACTTTTAAGGGGCGTCTTGACAAGTACATGAATGAGATGGGATATGGTCCCCGGAAGCGTAGGGGGTTTTAGTTAAGTCGGGCAGCATGGTCGGTGCAGGCTTGGAGGGCCGAAGGGCCTGTTCCTGTGCTGTAATTTTCTTTGTTCTTTATTACAATAATGGTTACCTAGAAAGTATACTTGAATTATGTCCCAATTTAATGTCTCTACTTTCCTAAACTCCAAGAATACACCTTCCCAAAACAACATCCCACAGGTTTTAACACTCTGAGCCAGATCCTGCTAACAATTACTACACAGGACCTTGCAACCTGCTTTTAGGAACCTTTCTAGCTTAGAGCAGAACTTTTGGGGTCTAACACAGATAGCTTTCTTCTGTTTTCGGCACAACAACTTGACTTTCTAAAGGAAAAAGAACTCTGTTTGCAAACTGGGCATGACTATGATCCAGGCCACTAGATTGCTAGATTCTACTTTGTTTAACAAGGTATCAGTCTCACCCTGCTACTCGTCTAATTGACATCTCACAAGTCCTCAGTGCAGCTACATACCTATCTTTAGAATTCTTTACTTTTCATTTCATTCCAACTCCCTAGCACTACCTCAGTTTGAAGACATTGCTACCGGGATAAGGCCCAAAGCCTACCAAACATCCGAGCGCAAGAGAATTTGGCTTTTCTCCCTTAGAGCAGGAAGAGAAGTTCAACCAAAGTACATCTCCACCATTGAAAAGTCTATTGGAATTCCCATACTGTGATTATTACCAATGCAGCGGCTGGTCTCAGAAACAGGACTATGGATATCGATAGCTTCTGATTTAAATAGGGAGCAGTGTAAGAAAGTGAAATGCTGAAGAAGGTCATTAATTTACTGCTGAAAGAGAAACATCTTTGTTGAAACTTTTTGTGTTTGGAACATAGGAACAGGAATAGGCCATTCAGCCCCTCGAGCCCGTTCCGCTATTCAATAAGATCATGGCTGATCAGTGACCTAACTCCACATATCTACCCTAGGCCCTGATACCCCTGCTCAATAAAAAAATGTCTATCCCACAACTGAACCAGCAACCATCGCCATTTGAGGAAGAGAGTTCCAAACCTCCACTACTCTCTGCATGTAGAAGTGTTTTCTAACAACTCTCCTGAATAGCATGGCCCTAATTTTTAGATTATGACCCCTGATTCTATAGCCTTCAATGAATGGAAATAGTTTATCCTTATCCATCCTGTCCTTCCCTGTAAATATTTTTCAGACTTCTATCAGATCACCCCTCAACCGTCTGAATTCGAGAGAATAAAGGCATAATTTGTCTAATCTCTCCTTGTAACTTAACCCCTGAAGTCCATGTATTATTCTTGTAAACCTGCGTTGCACTCCCTCCAGGGCCAAAAGATCCTTCCATTGGTGTGGTGTCCATACCTGCTCACAGCACTCCAAGTGGGGTCTAAGTTTTTGTACAACTGCAGCATAACATCTGCATCCCTATACTTCAGCCCTTTGGATATGAAAGCCAGCATTCCATTGGCCTTCTTGATTATTTTCTGCACCTGTTCATAGCATTTTAAGGAGCTATGCACCTGAACCTCCAAATCTCGTTGGACATCCACTGAATTTAACTTTGTGCCTTCTAATAAAACACCCTAACCTGTCCTTAAATGATCCGAAATTGATAACCTCATATTTACTTATATTAAAATCCATTTGCCACACTTAGCCCATTCACCCAATCTATCCTGTTGTAGTTTTATGCTGTCCTCAACACTATCTACAATGCTGCCCAATTTGCTGACATCTGCAAATTTGGATATTTGACTTTTTCTTTCATTATCTAAGTTGTTAATGAATATTGTAAATAATTGAGGCCCCAGGACAGATCCCCGCAGGACGCCACTAGTCACATCCTCCCAATTTGAGTCCTTAACCATTACTAAAACTTTGTGTTTCCTGTTGCTCATCCAATTTCCTATCTGCGTCACCAATCTACTTTCAACTCCATTGGCTTCCACCTTAGCTAACAGTCTCTTGGGAGGGACTTTATCAAAAGCCTTCTGGAAATCTGTATAAATGACAAACATCAACTTGTCATTGTCCACAGTCATTTAAAAATGTAGCTTTCCCCATTGCCTATGAACTCTCAGCCTCATATCACCCCAGTGAGACTGAAGGATTTAAACCTCCAGGAAACACACGCCAACGGTACAATAGCAGACACAGAGCGAAAGCTCTGCCACCTTCATTGCCAGGCCAGCGAGTGGGGATCTGGGACGGGAAAGCTGAAGACCTCATTCTCACTAGAATGGAGCATTTGAGCATGCATTTGGTCCAGATGCTGCCTGGTACTATCCAAAGAAACAGGTGGGCCCTCATTGCACTCACACCCACTAGACTGCAAGGTTTTGACTGCCATGAGATGCAAACCAAAGACCCTCAAAATAATTCAGATGCTCCAAGGAATGTTCGTTATAATTCAGGTCAGAAATTCCAAAGTGTTTTATGAAGTCCGCCTGGATCATAAATTTTGCACTTTGAATTTGGCTAGGGTAAGCATGATGTGTTTCACTTCAGGTATGATTCAAACGGCCCACTAGGGAGCTTTTATCAAGCAAAGTTTATTTAAGAATACAGTTAACATGTACAGAAAGAAAATTAGCAATAATCTTTTAAAATTGCCAACAAGAGAAAAAACAATCATGATATTGTATAAACCTTAACAGTTAAACACCATTCCAATTTAATAAATCCCATAAAGAAAACCTTTGCCACAGGTTTAACACAGCAAAGACTATGCTCACGTGATACTGGAATTTAATCCTTTGGTTGAATGCTACAATTCTCTTGAGGACACACAGACCAGTTTGGAGTCAGAACAACTTCCCAAAACACCAGGGAGACTCTAGTCAAGCCAACCACCAACAGGAGATTTTCTATTCCAGGAAGGCCATGAATCATGCATCCAGCTAACAGCAGAATTTGCAAAAACTAGAAAGAGAGTAACATTGCTTTCCAGTCTGATGGTCACCCCCTTCTAAGCTAAAACTGAAAAATTAATCCTTAGATTTTTTTTCCCTACGGCGGAACCATTATACTTTGACTAGTCAATCAGTCTTCCCCCTCACAATGCAAGGTCATAAAAGATCCCAGAGTAAAAATAAACAAAACCCCATTTAAGCCATTGAAATAGCAATAAAAGGACCTCTAGCAGATGGCCCAGCAACAATGAGAAAGAAAACAGAAAAGGTCTGCTTACAACTGCAGAGAACATGATTTTCTTAGAAAAACACTTAAAGGTACACTACCGTCACATGTTGATGCATTCCAGAACCCATTCCCAGACCTCGGACGCAATGGAGCCATCATCAGGACATGCTTGGGAAGAGTGGTGAACCTTCCCAGAAACTTAATCTATGGCTGGGGTCTCTGACAGGAATGTGTGTGAGGGGGCGGCATTGTGGGGGAGAGAGCCGGTGAGGAAAAGGAGGCAGTAGTGTAAATAGTTCAAAAATAAATGCCATGCAAATAATTAAAGATAAGAAGTACATTTTCCAATCCCACCCGCCATGGGAATCATTACGGCAGGATGGACAATTTGACAGATCGTGTAAAGGTCCATTGACCTTGGGTGGGGATTTCTGGTCTCAGGGCAGACGCAACCGGAAAATTCTGCCCTGCTTCATATTGTTGTTAGAAAGAAGATAGTGTGTATGAGGGGAGGTGAAGTATAAAGGGTTAACAGAATATCTGTTGATCATGTGGTATTGATGTCAGGCAGTTATGTGCTACATACAGCAGACGGTTAGCCTTGAGGGAAGATGTACCTTCTATGTAACCCACAATGTATGTACTAAAAATAGTGTAGCTAAATTTATTTTTATGTAAATGCCCTGATACACCTACAGCTCTTTCTGGTGAGAATCCTAGCTTAGCACATTCTACAGCAGATTCCTTCCTTTGACAGGTCTAGTGCCTCATCCTGTAACCTAAAAGCATACATTGATGCCCGTGGCTCCGTTAATGAGTCACAGCAAAACCAACTGGAATTTGCAATGGATTACCGACCTGCTATTGGCCCCGCAGTTTGACCAGGGGCTGTCATTTAAAATTACGCTCTGGTCTCTGGATTTCTAATCAAGTAATATAACCACTACTCCGCCATAACCATATACTTGTGGTATCCAGAATTATCACTTGTGCATAGAAAATGCATGTACCAAACAAACGTTCCCAGTTCTGGATGCACTTTACAGTAAGTCACCTCCTGCCTCCCCAGAGCCTGTCCAGTATACACAAGGCACAAGTCAGGAATGTGATAGAATATCCTTCACTTTCCTGGATGAGTGCAATTCCAACAACTTAAGAATGTCAACAATATCCAGGACAAATCAGCCCATTTGATTGGCGCACCATTCACTCCCACGGCTCCCACACAGTGGCAACCGTGTGTATCATCCGGACTGCAATAAATGACCAATAGCACCTTCCAAACCCACAACCTCTACTACCTAGGTGCAGAAGGCAGCATGGAAACACCGCCATCTGAATATTCCCCTCCAAATCACATGCTATCCACGACATGGAACTATATTGGGCCTGATTTTACCAAAGCTTTGCCCCCGTTTTCAGGCGTGAAATCGCAGTAAAGATGGGCGTCGGACCTTTAACGCGATCTGCACCCAAATCCGAGCAGATCGCGCCTTTACCGACACCCAATTCGGGCGCGGGTCCGGCATGCGCCCGAATCGAGCGGCCCGACGATTTAAATGCATTTGCATGCATTTAAATCGACTTAATGAACCGCGCGCCCAACTCTATCGCCAAATCCCACTTTACCGTCTTCTGGCCCGATCCGCGTCCGCGCTGTCACCGACCTGCAAAATAAAAGTCTGAAGTTGCCGCTGCAGCCTCCGAAGAGCGGGGTCAGAGACTGCAACGGCTCTCTGACCCAGGTCATCCTCTGGTCGGGGGGGGTGGGGGGGGAAGGGGGGTGGGAGGAGGAGAGGGGGTGTGACGTCTCATCCCCTGGGGGGTGGGGGGGGGAGGGGAGGGGGTGTGATGTCTCATCCCCTGGGGGGTGGGGGGGGGGCGCGAGGGGAGGGGATGTGACCGATCATCCCCTGGTTGGGGGGGGGGGGGGGGGTGGGTGGTGGGAAGGGAGGGCGTGTGACGTCTCATCCCCTGGTGGGGGGTGGGAGGGGAGGGGGTGTGACCGATCATCCCCTGCTTGGGGGGGAGGGTGGGTGGTGGGAAGGGAGGGCGTGTGACGTCTCATCCCCTGGTGGGGGGTGGGAGGGGAGGGGGTGTGACCGACCATCCCCTGGGGGGGGACGGGGGGTAGGTGGGGGGGGGGGGGGGGGGTGAGTGGTGGGAGGGGAGGGGGTGTGACGTCTCATCCTCTGGTCGGGGGGGTTCCGCTGCCTGTCTGCGGCCGATCTCTCCTGGCACCATCACTGGTACACTACCAGCCACCGACTACTCTTCCCTGCAGGTGCGAGAGAGCGGGAGAGATGGCTGTGGCTGGTAGTGTACCAGTGATGGTGCCAGGAGGGATTGGCCACAGACAGGCAGTGGAACCCCCCCCCCCCCTCCCCAGCCAGAGGATGATCAGTCACACCCCCTCTCCTCCGCTCCCCCCCCCCCAGGGGATGATAGGTCACACCCCCTCCCCTGCCACCCCCCCCCCTCCCCCCCGACCAGAGGATGAACGTCAGAGAGCCGCTCTCTCCGCTTTCGGCTTTTTGTTTCGTGCCGGGGCGCCCCGTCAGATTTTTTTCGAACTGCGCATACGCAATTCAGAGCTCCGATTGGTCCGCCAGCGCTAAGCCCCGCCCACAGCACGGATCGGGCCGGAGCCGGTAAAACGCGTATGGGCGCGCTGCAAAGAGGATTCCAGGCGCGGATCTATTTGACGCCCAGATTCGGCACTTAGACTCAAAATGGTAAAATTCCCCCCATTGTTGTTTCTTCACTGTCACTGGGTCAAATTCCTAGAACTCCCTCCCTAACAGCACTTTGGAAACACCTACACACTATGGGTGGCACAGCACTAGGGACATGGGTTCAATTCCGGCCTCAGCTGTCTGTCTGTGTGGAGTTTGCACATTCTCCCCGTGTCTGCAAGAGTTTCTTCCGGGTCTCCGGTTTCCTCCCACAGTCCAAAGATCATGGAATCATAGAAACCCTGCAGTGTAGAAGGAGGCCATTCAGCCCATCAAGCCTGCATCGACAACAATCAATCTAATCCGCACATCTTTGGACTGTGAGAGGAAACCGGAACACTCAGAGGAAACCCGCAGACAAGGAGTGAATATGCACACACCACACAGACAGTGACCCAAGGTCTCTGGCATTATGAGATAACAGTGCTGACCACTGTGCCATCCAAAGATGTGTGGGTTAGATTGATTGGCCATGCTAAATTGCCCCTTACTGTCAGGGGGATTAGCAGGGTAAATATCTGGAGTTACAGGGATGGGGCCTGGGTGGGATTGAAGTTGGTGCAGGCTTGATGGGCCAAGTGGCCTCCTTCTGCACTGTCAGGTTTCTATGAACTGCAGCGTTTCCAGAAAGTGGCTTCTCAGGAGCAATTAGTGAAGGGCAATAAATATTGGCCACACCACCAGTGCTCACAATCCATGAACAAACAAAATGATTACAAGATCAACTGCACTGAACCAAACCAATTCCCTCTAACTTTGCTTCACCTACTCATTTCAAGTCTTCCTGTATAAAATGCCAATATGTAGAAGTTGGAAGTGATTTCTAAGCCATTGCTTCCTCACTTTAGGTTACGGCTATGTATTAAATGTAGCTATTTTAATGAAGGGCTGTAGTCAATTGATGGAGAATGTTTGTTTCATTCCTTCATGCAATTAACTTTATAACATCCAGATTTAAGAAATTGGTTGCAAGTATTGTGGCTCATTTTACCAACAGATTCAATTTGCCTTGTTCATTCTGACCCCAAAATTTATTACAAACTGCTCTCTTTCCATACAAACCTGCAGTGTACATTATATTCTAGCTATATAGTTAGGATACTTTCATAATGAGTTCAGGACACTTTTCAATTAAGTACTAAAAACTTGTAGTGGGCATCTGATTTTATATTGAGGTTGTTAAACGCACTAATTTCTGTAATTAAGCCTGTTTGCTGATAACAAGTAAAGTGCTATACAGTTCAAGAGATCATACTCATTCATCAAAGATGCAATAAAACTACTATAGTCATTGGCAGGAAGACAAGAATCCATTAATGAAGGTCTGGTATCTAGCAAAGAATGTCATTTTAACTGAATAAACAAAAGAATAGACAGTAAGTGCAAATGAATCGTTTCTATCCAGAGCTTTCAACCTTTAGTATGTTGGTGGTTTTTCACATAACAGAAAGGAGATGAAACATTTTCTGCTGACAAGTTTATTTAGCATCAAGATGCTGACGCAGAATTGAAATTTTTAAATAAGAAACTGTGATATGTTACAAAAAAATGTTAATATTTGGTCAGATAAGTCCTGGAGAGAAAGAAGTAGACATTCACTTTAGCACATGATTCTCATTCACACACCCCCATGCTAACAACACCAATCCCTTCCACCACCCTCAACTCTGTACACAACATCCATGCTTGCCACCCAATTAACAGTTAGGATTATACAACGTCTAAAGCACTTGCATTATACTGTAACTTGAACACTGTACAAAGAACTGTAAATCCAGTTTGAATGGATTGGGAGCTGAGAAAATATAGCAATGTTTTACTACACTTACTAACCTAAATGAACAAATTTCAACATGCAAATTTGTGTCCTTATCAAAGCAAATTTAGATTTATCTCTGCGTTTGTATAAAGGAAAGTGCTACACGAAACTAGATATGGCCGAACAATAATGGAAGATTCCTTAAACATTCACGTCTAAGCTTTCCATAGTATCATCAGTCAAGGTGTTTTCCTTTCTCCCTCTTTAATTTCAGCATTCCAAATTTCCAACATTGCAATTTCATTCTCCTCTAGTATATGAAAATTAGCTACTGTTCAACAATGCTCTGCAAATTGCCAATTCAAAAACACATCAAAGTTATTCTAATGGTTGAAATGATCATATGACAAATGTATTGAAGCAACTAAATTAACATTCTGGACTGGAAATACATGTTTTATAACGCTACAGTTCTTACATTCCAGAAAGCTTCAACAAGTCTTCTCAATGGATAAAATAATAATGTTACATGAAAGATTTCAATGATTAGAATGTAATTACTGCTAAGTATAAGTTATATATTGCAAGTGTTGATAGGCACATCACAAATTTTCAGTATAAAGTGGTACTGTTCTTCGGATGTATCTGGTCCATTTTCATTCTGTGCTTCCCTTTGCCAGAGCAGAGTTGGGAATGTTACAATCTTCCTCGGTGTCACTGGATCACAGAGCCAGAATTTCTGTTAGATTGCCACCACTTCCCACTGTGGAGCCTCACTCTCCAGACTCACACATGGAGAATGGCAATTTGATTGAGCTTGTGTAAAGCTGCTGCACCTGTGGAACTGCATTCCAATTGAATCACCATCTTGAAGACAGAAAGGAATAAATTTATCTGAAGCTGAAAAAGCATCATCCATGATGATTACAAAATCCAGCAAACATTAAGATTTTTTTCCATGGATTTGTGCTCCAACTGAGCAATCCTAGTGTGAAGGACAGAATGCTTCACACTTCAGTGCTCCCGATGTACTGCTCAGGCATAAGCAAACTAAAGGTTCCTTTCTGGTCCAAAAATGTACCTCATCCACCACTTCAGAACAGCACCCCCTACTGCACTTGTGTATCATCACTCATCCTGTCATTTCTCCACTTGAAATTGCCAGCTCATGCCAAGTTAGTTTTATGATGTTTGCTGAGCCTACAAGGAACTGGGGGCTCACATTTGGCCTTGAGATATATGCCTCTGCCGTTATATGTGCACCATTACTAAGACTGGCCATTCCTACTTCTGTAATATCAGTCAACTCCACCTCTGCCTCAGCTCTTTTGCAAGAACTGCTCACCCATATCTTTGTCACCCCTAGATGTGGACAGTCCAACACTCTCCATGCCAGCCTCTCACATTCAACCCTACCTAAACTTGAGGTCATCAAAAGCTCTACTGCCTGTATCCCAGCTCCTTGTTCTGTTCATCCATCAATCATGTATTCACTGAATTACATTAAGTTCCTGGTGAAGCAATGATTCCATTTTAAAATTCTTATCTTTGTTTTAAACATCCCCCACAGCCTCACCCTTCTCCATCTCTGTAATCTCATCCAACCTCATAACCCTCTGAGATATCTGTGCTCCAATTCTGTCTTATTCTGCATCTCCATTTTAATCACTCCGCCAAGGCAGTCGTACCTTCAGCTGCCACAGCACTAAGTTCTAGAATACCCTCCCTAAACCTTTCCATCTCGATAACTTTCTTTCCTCCTTTAAGAGACTCCTTAACACCTGCCTATTTGGCTGTCTGCCATAATATTTCCTTATGTGGCTCAGTGTCGAATCTTGCTTTATAACAGACCTGATAAGTGCCTTGGGATGTTTCATTACCTGAGAGGCATTATATAAATATAAGCTGTCACTGCTGTTGAGAATTTCAAAACTTTTTTTCACTTTGGATTGCCAATCCTCCTGGAATGGACAATTGATTCTCTGAACACTTGTTAGGAACGCAAGAGGAAACCACTTGTTATTTGCTGTCTGGATCTGCGTCCTTTCACTTTGCAGGCTGTCTGCAGCTTTGCCTGCAGGAAGTGGAAACTCTAGTCATCCTGTGTGTCAACACTGAGACATAGCGCTACTTCATCACTTAGCATGCGAGGCCGGTCTCGTTGTACAGCAACCGGCCGCTTTTGAACCTCACCAATGCAGTGTGGACCTTCCCGTGGTTTAGGGACCATAGGGGATTCCTGGGGTGGCCTTTGCACCTAGAATTTAAAAATAACTGCAAAGAATTTGAATCAGCAACTATCAGCTCCTGGAAAATAATACAAAGGCTTTGAATCATGCATCAGAAAAGTTAGCAACACAACACCTCATAAAAGGAAATCCTATATATTAATAGCCCAGAATGTAAAGGGGAGTTCTTCCTTTCAATGCGATAACCTCCCTTCTCAACAGCATGGTTATTTTTTTTCTGTTGTTTTCCCCAATTTGTTCACCCTCTTGCCCAAAAGTATTAACTTTCAGTCAGGCACTGGCATAAACTCTCACTTGTGCATGGTTTTCTGCCATCAAGTTCCATAGTTAAAATTGTCATCCTTAGGTCGCTGATTCAATTCTGGATCGAGGGAAGCTCAATCTCTATTCTGTGGGCGGCAGGGTGGTACCGTGGTTAGCACTGCTGCCCCACAGTGCCAGGGACCTGGGTTTAATCCTAGCCTTGGGCGACTGTGTGGTTTGCACGTTGTCCCTGTGTCTGCATGGGTTTCCTCCGGGTGCTCCAGTTTCCTCACACAGTCCAAAGATGTGCCGGTTAGGTTGATTGGCCATGCTCAATTGCCGCTTAGTATCAAGGGGAGTAGCAGGGTAAATAGGTGGGGTTAAAGGGATAGGGTCTGGGTAGGATTGTTGTTGATGCCGGTTCGATGGGCTGAAACACCTACTCCGCACTGTAGGATTTCTATATTTTCTATGATCAAATCTCACTAGGATACCGTTAGCCTGGTGTACATAATGTACTACATTATCCTGGGTGTTGACACTTTCTGTGTCCTTAGCATCAAACCTCATTGTGGTAGCGTTGTTCTGACAGTGAGTTTTACCGGCTTACAGTTCCCCTGGCACTGATTGTCATTGAAGGATGATTGTCATGGCATTGATTTTTCACTAAGATACAGTTCCATAGTTGACCCCATCATGGCCATTCCTTGAATGTAAGCTCAGGCAATGCCATGTGATAAAATGCTATGGCTTTGGACTTACAGGAATATGGCCAACAAAAGTAAACAAGCCTACCTAGGCCATGTAACTCCCAACAGAGAAGACTTTCATCCAATAGTATGGGTTGGATTTGAACCCAGAGGAGAAAGGTCAGTGTCTAATCCAACAAGCTACCCTGTTCCTGAACCACATCATTTGTTCATTGTATATTCCATCTGTTAAAATTCCTAAATAACCTGTGATATAATTTTACATTTATAAACAGGAGATCTAAACATTTGATGCAATATTTGAGTTCTTTTGTTAACCTCTAGTTTTCTTAACACTATAATTATTGGAACTTTGTTTACCTTTACTAATTTTATATCTAAATAAATCGTATTTCCTAAAGGCATTCTGATGTAATGATGGGGTAGGTATGGAAAGATTCAATGCCTTGGTGTGCCTAGGAATGGTTTGAATGAAAACAACATTAGGGTGCATTATATTGCAAGTTAAACATTGATGCAAAATGAATTTTGTTTCCCACTTAATGCTTAATTCTCACGGCAAACCCAAACGCTGATTCTCAAGCTAAGCAGCGTGAAACTACTTGGAGGGGTTATCTCATATCACTTCAGTCTGAAAGATGGTGTAAATGCACTGTGGTGCCATACCTGGTTTACAAAGGGCTTAGGTGGCCATGTTGGGCCACCTGGATGTTTTGTAAATCTAACTGATATTAATTCCAGAACACCAGGTTAAAGTCCAACAGGTTTACTTTAACCTGGTGTTGTGAGACTACTTACTGTGAACACCAGATTCCCTTTAACCTGGTGTTGTGAGACTACTTACTGTGCCTACCCCAACGCCGGCAACTCCACATCATGATATTAATTCGAATGAAGAGCTGACTATGTGAACGTATCCAGCAAAAGACCAAATTGTCCGCTGAACAATCTATTCGAAAGTTGTGGTTTCAGCCAGTTAGGAGTTAAACAGTGGATCTGGAATTCTGCCTCACTGATCGAGGCTGCAGTCCAGTCCCAGACGGATAGCTGCAATGTGAATGCACCCTTATAACATCGAGAAAATAATTTAGCCAATGTCACTTTTCCAGTGTGTCCTTCTTGCACGCATTCTTTGCAGGCTGATTTATACTAAAAGTGGCAACGAATTTATGTAACATCTAAATAACTGAATATACACCCACGTTACAAATATCACATTGAAAATGTATATGAAAACAGGCGAATAGATCATCATTTTAAAAACATTACACTGATTGCTAAGTCCGGTTCAGTGAATGACACAGCTATATCTACCGATTCAACAGCGTGCAAGACACAATGCTCACTTGGCCTCATCAAGATGCTGGTATCTGTACTTTTTTATCATTTAGACTTTCGAAATGAACCCAGAAATGACAAACAAATTGATCAAATAAAAATTTAATGATACAGCAAAAGTGAGGATATAGCCAGTTAAAAGAAAACAACTATTTACGCCAGATTATCCGAAAAGTGAATTTGTCAGGATTCTATGAAATTCTAAGCATTGTAATATAATGTGAGGTAGGCATTGAAAGATGTCTCTCCACCCTCGGTATAAAAAGAAATAAACACGTTATTATTTTAGGACAATTACAACCTTGGGGATGTCAGACAATGTTTGATTGGCGTTTAAAACCCTGTACAACTCAAATATTATTCTTTTTTAAAAAATATTAGAAATATCACAAAGTTCAGAGTGCATACAAAGATCTATACATTATCTTTTTTTATACTTAATGTAATTGTTAACTTCTCCATTTTGCACATTAAAGTCTCGTTTAAATACACAATATATACAACACAACATATGAACAACAGTGCATCAAAGCTAATGTGCATTTTTTATACATACGGTCTTGGGGTGGGGGTGACTGGGGGTGAGTGGGGGAGGGGGGTCGATTATTTCCCCGCCTCCTAATTGCGGGATGGTGCAAGTTACAGTTTGCAACGTGGTCCCTTGGGGGTTACCAAGCAAGTGGTGATTCAACTGAGCAAAGCTTTACTAATGGAGAGAAGTGCACTTGTTCTTCTTTTTAAAATCCTAATTCAAGCAAAGCAGGGCTCTCCAAATGTTTTCCCGTTGCGATCGCCGGCGGAAGGTAACTATTTGTACAAGAGTTTGCTTGTTCCCAACCTAAATTTGTAAATACTGTATTGTGCAGCGCTGGTGAAATGCCACCGATCCCATTGTCCGCTTTGTCCCTTTTATCAAGGTCAGTTTGGTCATTTCTAGGTGCTGTTACCGCCCCCCCCCCCCCCCACCCCTCTCTCTCTCGCAGTTTTTAATCACACCAGGCATTTTAAATTCCACCATAGATGTAATTACAATCTGCAACAATTCCTTTTTGGCCGTCGGCTCTTTCTGGCTGGTAATCTTGTCGGAATGTCAGAAGCGAAAAGGGAATAACCCTCTTTAAGCAAGAAACCTGGGGGAGCGGAGTCATTCTCTACCTTTCATTAGCTGTGGCTGTGTGTGTGTGTGTGTATGTGTCTGCTAAATTACATGCACCTTTAAAAGGGCAATCGAGATCAACAGATAATCTGCGGCGAATGGGGTCGGTGGGGGGCGGGGGGGACGGGACGGAAACTTTCTTCCCAGCTTTGCCTTCTGCTTGCGGGTCCCATTACACTCCGCATGCCAGCCCCTGAAAGGAGCTGGGCCCTAATTTCTCCCCCTAATCTAAACTGGCTCAGTTTGAACAGGTGGCATCCTGTGCACACTGCGATAATGATTGCAGACTGACCCAACATAATCCTCCTTCTACCTCCACTCAATGACCCAGCCCTGACTGGAATCATCTAATAGCAGGGAGAGGAGAGGGGGCGCTGAGGATGGGGCATGTGCTGATGGGGGCAATCCAAGCACACACCAGTCTGAGAACCGTCAGTGGATGTCAATAACTGCCCATTTCTACCCTTCACTGAAAAGGCACATTGACTGGGGAGGATAAATGGGAAATACATATCTGGACCGACCACAACTAAACTTCCCATTGAATGAATAAACTTGCTCGCAAGATAACGCGCGGGAAGATTTTCTCCGAAGGAATGTTCTGCCTCCAATGTCGGAGAGCAATATCACCATATCATGATTAGTTGTTTTTGCACCACTTTGAAGGGCTCTCCGCTCCTCTGTGTGAACGGAAACCCAGAGTTATTTAGCCCCCTTATCGCTTGTAATGTGACGCCTTATAGAGTGTGACATGTCTGGCTGCAGAGGGGTTACATACCGCCTTACAGGTCATTGCAGGTAGTGTATTAAAATATCCATGTCATATCCACTAAATGACTGTTATATGAATAAATTACAGAGAAACATTCTAGACTTTATTTCTCTCTCTTCCCCTTCTCTTTTTCTTTCTTGCCCTGATGTTTTGGGATTCGGGAGGGCTGGTGTGAGAACCGCAGCTATTTGAGTACATTATTTTTTTTAAATAGCGGCTCTGGTCCTCCAAGCGGACAGCCTTCCGCCCCCCGTGATGTCGCCAAATCTATACACGGTAGGCTCCCTGCCTCCGAAGTGAGGGGCAATTTGCTACCTGCACCCGCAGGATTCCACCACCATGTCCTCGTATTGTTTGTAGACAACATTGTTGCCCGCGTCGATGTACAGAATGCTGATCGGACTCAGTTTGGTAGGAACGCAACAGCTGGGAGGGGTGGAGTGAGGGTCCATGGAGTTCATGAGGGTTTGGATAATGGCATGGTTGGTGGGTTCTAAGTGGGATCTAAGCGGGAAGTCACATACTCCCTCACAATGATAGGCTTCATAGTCCAGGGGAGCTATAATCCAATCATCCCAGCCCAACTCTTTGAAGTTCACATGCAGAGGTTTTTTACTGCAGCGGGACTTGGACTTTTTGCCATGTCTCTTGCCGTGGCGATTGGAAAAGGCGGTTCGCCTCTTCCTCCGCGCTTTGAACTGAAGTCTGCCCTCCTCCTCGGCGCCCTCGGATGACTTGATTTTCCCTTTCATCTCGCTGAAGAGGTTTTCCCGTTTCTGAGTTCTGGTGAACACCACCAGCAGGGCTCTCTCTTGAGGTTGCCTCCCTCTCCGGCCAAAGCCGGCTTGCCCCAGGTCAATGTCCCGCTCGCTTGTCCTCGATGTCACCTTAAATTCAAAACACAGCTGGGCAGACTGTAGGAACTTCAGCATGTCCCAAACATCAAAAACTTCCCATCCTTGTGCATCCGAGTGGTAAAGATCCAGCGTTCTGGACTGCAGCAGCTTGGGTGGTTGACCCTCGGTCAAACAGGAGTACAGTTTGATGTCGTACAGACCTGAGTGCGGGTTCCGAAATTTCTCGGGTGTCTTCCTCAGTAACCTCAATTCAGCCCCGACTAGTTCCTCCTTGTCCGACAAGGTCGCCACATCAAACAAGTATTTTTGTCTCCTTAAATGTGAGTGCGAAGGATCGTCTGTAAAAGAAAAAGTGCAAACAGACATTAAAAGGTAGGACATAAACCAGGCTCATTAATTGGAAATCGCTCAGGGTCAAACAGTGTTTCTCTCTACACTATTTCTAGGGTGACCAGAGATTATTTTAGTTTATTTATTAATGTCATAAGTAGGCTTACATTAACACTGCAATGAAGTTACTGTGAAAATCCCCTAGTCGCCCTACTCCGGCGCCTGTTCGGGTACACTGAGGGAGAATTTAAGATAAGCTATTCTAATAAATGAAATAGATGTGACTGCCATGCGACAGAAATCAGTTGACATCTTCTCTTATGATTCTATAAGAATAAAATAAATTCCTGACAGGCTCAACTGGCTTCGTTCCCGCTGTACTAAAGGATCTCGAGAGCCTTTCATTTTTTTTTAGGTACAGCTCACATTGAGTTCGACAAGACAATCCTTTTCTGTCAGACGGTTAATAACTTAAGCTGCCAATAATAAAGAAAAAGAAAGGCTGTTATTGTACGGTCACCAGACTGAGTATCGCCTCGTTACCCCACTTGTTTCAAAGGAAGTTCCTCTTCAAGATTTGAAACCATGCTGCTCCGCAATGCTGCGAGTGCTAATTAACCAGATAGCAATCACTGACACTGCAACCCCAGCTCAAACCTTTAGCTGGGCTACATGCAAATAAGATTTAAAGTTACTTTCGCAGAAGCTGCACATTTTGTGCCGTCTGTTGTTCGTTCTTTGTGAAATAATTATGTCCCAGCACAAACTGGCGATCGCTGGAACAGACAGATTGCCATTTTAAATTCGGATTCCATTGTGGTCGCTTTCAGCAGAGCCATTATAAATTATTCGGAGCCACGTTGAGACAGGTTGAAAGCAAAATAACTTCCTCGGGACTTGCCCCAAACTCGCCCATAAAACTTCTATATGACAACAGGCTATGAAACTGGAGCCTAAGTACTGTTTTGATTTAAAGAGACATGCATAAAGTCGCAGTGTCATGATTTCACGAGCTCCTGCCTCCAAGCTGTTTCCTGTTTTTTTGGCGGGGTGGTAGGGGAGAGAATAATTCCCAATCCATGTATTAATATTTCAGCCTATTGGATAGAAATGTAACAACCCAACATGTTCCGTGCCTTACTCCGGTAGACTTTTAGTGATTCTGTTTTAGATTTATTTATTATTTTGTCTGAGATATTACGCTGAAATTGTGTTTTGACGAATAGGCCATAAAGAGAGTACATTGATTTGGTAGTCTACCACATAAATTACAATAAACCCATGTCCAAATAATCTGCTGCGGTAATTATTAAAATAGTTAATTTGTCTTTCCCTCCCATGCACGGATATTTTAAATTATTTATATCGCTAAGAGCAGTTGAGTTGATCACACTTAAACTTTAAAAGAAAAACAAAGGCCTTGCAACCACAAGCAGCAAATGTCCAATCAAATGCATATTATCTTTTGGCTCACATGTTAGCGTAGGTACGGTGTCTCATCAATATATGAAAATCTATCCACGATGTGTTTTAATAGCCACTGCAGATGTGTGCTTAGAAACAGCCACACCTCCCCAGAGAAATCACTGCATAAGACCTTGTAGTCGGAAATACCAAGTCGTCGCTCAGTTGGTTGCATGTGGATTGATCGGGTTAATCGGCATACAACAAGCAAAACATGTTTGGCTTGCAATGTACAAAATGTCAATGAATTAGTGGTGTTAAATGTGTGTGTTTATGCTTGTTAGGGGAACTGTTGCGGTCGGGAGAGCCATTAAAACAGAACATCTACAGTTCTTTATGCACGCTGATTGGTGTAGAAAATCAACGCATGAGCGTTTAAATGATCAAACATTTCAGTTTTGCACTACATTTGAAACAACCCGGAGTCTTTGCCTGGAGTGCAGATGTTTACGAGGGCGGGGTATTTTTGATGCACTGTATTGTCTCAATGGCGATTACACAACAGCAGAATGGTTAGACAGACATGTCTTTCCCTCAGTAATATACTACATTTTTTTTCTTCACACATAAATGCTCGTCGTCGAATTTCGAGCTTTAATCCCCAATTTGTTGTTTATCTTGTGCTAGAATTCAGGAATATGCAAGGCTAAAGTCACGTGTGCATTCGACTTAGATGATGCAGTCATTTTACCAACCCCGTGCCTTTGTCCAAATCCCTGATCCCAGCTGGCAGGTGGATTCGTTTTGGAGTGCAAACATTCCTAATACAATGTAGAACATTGAAAGAATTATTATTGACAGTGGGCTCGTGTGTCGTACTGGGGAATTGTCTGTAAGCCTTCCTTTCCAGAAAAGAATCAAACTATACCACACAGACCGAGCTCTGCCAATTTGAACAGATTTGAACCAGATGAGTAGCCCCATGCTCTTGTCTCCAATGTATACACTTTTTAGGAATGCATTTTAACATTCTCTTCACTCGTGACCCGTGCCTGTGCGTGTGTAGTCGTTAACCATGCGAAATTGCATTTTAATTTAAAGAGCTGGAGTGGCCAAAATCCGTCTAGACAGCGTGATATTGCAATACCATCCTTTAACTTCTATATAGATCCAGCTCCTTACTTTGTCAGCATGATTTAAAATCAACACTCTTTTCAATACAGTAATTACTTACACGGTTAACAGTATATTTAATGGGCAAATGATACCAGCCTATGGTGTTACAGCGCCTGAAGAACATTCATGTCCAGCTGGTTTCCCTTATACTGTTCTCTCTCTCTCTCCCCTCACTATTTCACAGACCATTGCCTAATGAAGTTTCCCTTAATGACCAGGGTTGGACTGGCTAACGTGTTGATTAGATAGTGCGGTTTACCCGTGAGTGTGCATATATCAGGCAAAGGGGTTTGTCAGGCTCTGCAAAACTAGATTCCTTCACTGCATCAAATTTGGAAATAAAACCTAACTTTAAAAACAAAAGATAATAAAGCCCTCTCCTGGAATGTTACGGATATTTTACGTGAACCAAAGTCCACAATCATGCCGACAGGTACCGCGGAGGGTCGGCAGGACATGAGAGACTGCGGTGTCGTTTGACATGACCGAGTAATAAATTTTCCGTTAAACCTGGGCCCTGTAATGTTGTCAAAGTGTCATGTGTATATCTGCAGAAAAACTCCACAGTGAAGTCTGAGGGTGACATTCACACAAGGAAAAAGCCAGCTTTGTTCTCTGGAGTCCCTCCACTAGCCGCCAAAGCAGCAACCTGTGTCGGAAGGCTGGCACCGCCCTTTCGCCACATTTGTTTCCAAACTAGTTGGAATCGGGAAAAAGGCTTGATTGGGGGGAGGGAGGGGGGGAGAAATCTGAGGAGGGTGTAAAGGTGGGTGCTGCACTGCCGCAAAACCCCCTGACTGTTTGCATTTTAAAATCAGTAGCTTCTTTTTTATGGTCCATTGTATCCAACACAGAAGATCTTTAAATTTATCAATCCAAAACCTGCAAATAAAATGTGACAGGATACCTTCAATTCAGGAAAATAATAAGTCTCAGAGCTTCAATAATTATCAAAGATTCATGCTGGTTAACTGGGATTGTGTCGTTTCTATTTTTTACAAAACTATTATCTCCGTTCCAAAAAGGGTTGCTTTTAAAGGAAGTATTGTGTAAAGTGCTTCCCTTCCTACAAATCAATATGTTAGTTGTTTACGAATATCCCTGCAACTCAAGACATACGGAGCAAAACCCCACGGAAAACATGGCGACTGCATTCAGGATTATATATATATATATATATACAGATTTAAGCATTGTCGAATTGCTTCGAACACGCTTACCATGGCTGGAAACTCAGTTCGGACAGTGTTTTGCACCGTGCACATCTATAGCTGAAGTATTGGTACAAATAGAACCAGCCAGGCGATTTATGTCAAACGTGCCATGTTGCTTTGTTAGAGAAGACTGAGTCCCGTGCCTGCTGCCACCCTATTCAACTCGCTTACTACTCCATTTAATCTCATCCACAAACTTTGAATAGGATTACAAAGGGACGGAGACAAGTGCTCCATATTCCAGTCTGCTGCTCACCATCTTATCTGACCTCCCTTTGTGAAAGAAAGACTGAATTCAAATTCCAAATTAGTCTTATTTCGACATAAACACAACAGGCAAGACGCACAGCCACTGGCCTGTGTCGAGATGATTTGGCTATAACAGTATTGGACTTCGGGATAAAATTTACTTTCAAATCGTGGAAAGTAAGCAATTGCCAGAGAATGTGCTTTTCACGACATCTAAATTAACCGCGATACTAAAAGAAATGATTTGGTCTAATTTATTGCCCTGTCCACTTGCTTCGCTCGGCGTATGTACTTGCCATTGCTTCTTTCCATCAGTCTGCCAGTTTCCACCTATCTCATGCTATCCCTATGGCTGCAACACTTGGTTTCATTGTGGATGTACGCAATTGCTCTTAGTGCAAAATATATATATATATATGTATAATAATCACCAAATGGTCCCTCTTCTTGAGGTTGGCCCTGGCCTCTATTATTGTACATCCAGTGCGGAAGCGGACTAATTTAAAACAGAAACCAATTTGCACTGTGCCAACATCGATTCTGGTCCCGGAGTGTCAAAAGAATGAATGGCGCTAACAAACAACACAGCAAAGATTCAGTTCCAACAGTCAGCACAACTTAATTTTTCTCTTTTAGAACCCCAAAAATATGTACGCGTTTAACCTGCGTAAACACGGGAGGAGGCAATGAGTTTGGAGCTGGAATGATTTGATTTTAAGATTGCCAAGGTCACTCATTTAGTTTTGAAGCGTCGGAAATTGGTTCAACGAGATGCATGTTACTACTATAGCTTGTTCCACACTGATAATGACCGTCAAAGAAATGCAGTTAAAATTATACGCGGCGAATGCGAGCTTGAAAGGAAAGCGGCCCCGAAAAGAATCACCTACTATTAATCTTGCGTCGAGCATTAAGTTTCGTCCGCATCGGCAACGTTTCCATAAAACACGCATCTTAAATATTTATACACTGCACGCCAAGGGCCGTTCTTACCTCAGATTCACGTTTGGACTTGGTCAGAGAGCATGTTCCTCCGTCGATTCCACTAAAAGTTTTGATATCCCCCTTCTCCCTTCACTTTGCCTGAACACTGTAATATTAAACTTAGATTGGAACCTTCTGTTTGGGCAGTTCCTTTAAGCGTCTGTTCCATATTAGCGTTTTATATGGCTCTCAAACAAATCGAATACAAGGTCACCAAATAATTAACAGTTTCCAATTCCCTCTTCATCCATTAAAATACTTTCCTGCTTATATTTCATTTCCCCTGCGTCTTAAAGTTTGTTAACCGCGTTTAGTTCGACCCACTCCTAGGTAGCTGCTTAGACAAGGGAGCTTCGCTCTTGTAGTTAAAATACAATGTCAGTGGCTGTGAAAATCTATCCCCCTTTTCCAGGTTCTTGTCGTTTCCCAGGCCCGCATTAAACCCGGCTTTACTGTCTCTCACACTGGAAATGCAACCTGGAGCAAGTAAAGGATTTAAAATCCAACTAATGATGTCTTTAACCTCAAACAGGCAGATGTGGTTCTCTGGAGCGAATTCATTATTTCTACTTCAAGAAATGCAATAGTAGATTCAATTATGTACCATACACTCGCGCACACACACTGACACACGGGGAGAGAATCGTTATCACCAGTGTTTGTAATGAGACTGGTGAAAAAATCATCTTTTGCTTTAAAGAAAAATCAGCGTTAGATGCTGCTGCTTAAACCTGTCGTATTTTCTTTAATTCTTTTCCCTAATTGTCATGTTTTACCCTTGAAAGCTCTAATGCTGGGGCTCCCGAGGCCAGCGCGTACCATCTGCGTTTTAATGAGTTACTTCATGTGCCAAAAGTAATTTTGCTGCATTCAACTCGTTCTTGTCTGATCTTGCGACCGTAACGAACGATGAAATTCGCATACCTCTCCAGCCTTGTGCTTTGCTGACTGTTTTTTTTAATGCCCTCTAGTCTATTAACCTGTTTTCTATGACTCTATAACTGATGGTGGGAGTTCTGGGTTCGAACAAAAGCGGTCGGTTACAAGCTGTACTGTAAGTGTTGTTTTAAGAAACTGGTTCATTGCTGGAATAAAAGAAGTCTGCTAAGTTCTCGAGGGCAGCGGAATTCACATCCACCAATTAATGCCCAGCAAAGTAGCGATCACGGAGGGTGGTGGCTAGTAAAAGAAATAACCACTTCAAGGGGAACGGAAGTTCTGCTGGTGATGTGCCATTGGCTGGGCCAGTTCATTATGGGGGAACAGACAATGTTTGATATGTTGTGACATGAACACTCAATTAGATCATTGAGTTCAAATACTCAAATCACTGTCTTTATGCTAAGCAACCCACAGAAGGTCCAGCGCAGGGTCATAGCCGTGACACATCAAATCACATCAGCGAGGAGACTGAGGTTTGCTCCAGCCACTGCCTCTGCTCACACAAAGCAGGCCGGAGCCGAGAAACTGTCACCAAGTTAAGACTCTGGCCGGCACTGGATGACAAACTTACTTCCCGCATTTGAAGGGGGCATTTACATCTATGGTGCGAAAGGAATTTAGTATAAATAAACCTTGATATTTCATTGAGCTGATAGCTGGGTGGAACTCTGGAGAGGCTGCGGGGCTCTGGCCAGCCTTGTTACCGGTTTACAGGTATCTCTCCACATGTCACATCCACACCTCCTGGAACAGTGCGGGGGCAGCCGGGCAGGTCTCTATCCCCGGGAACCAGTTCAATCGGGGAATGTGTCTGAGGCCAGGCTCTCGGTCTGCGGTGACGTTAACCTTTCAGTAACGGATTCAAACAAAATAAAACTAACCGCACAAGAACAAATCGGTTTCTCACAATTCCGCCCCATATTTTTTTTTAAAATTGCGATCTTGCTTTCTGGACTCGCCGCCCCCAACATCAGGATGTCCATCCCGTTCCAATGTTGCTCTATCGGTAACATCCCAAACGTCGCTGTGAATTTCTGGTCCAGTTTCTGTTCGAGTCAGACTGAAATTGCTGATGTTCTCACAGTGAAGTCTCCCTGTCATTCCCTACTCTTTTCCAAACCAGCTCATTAGACCCTATCGCACTTGTCCGCTTTCGCAATCACGATTTCTAAATAAAAGATTAAATAAACTCACAATTGATTTGAGCTGCTCGGCGGGGGTGAGGAGGGGGGGGGGGGGAAGGGAAGGTGTTTGGAAGGAATATCATGTAGCTTCGATAAAACCTGTCTTCTCAAACCCTCCTAGATATGTCCCGTCATCCGTTCACCTCTCAAGGTGGCTCAGGTGCTCAGATAGATCCGTTTTTCTTTTCATTTCAAATCATATGTTATCCCAGAATGCTTACCGTTACTCTTGGGCACGTTTGTTGCCTTATTGCGATACGAGCCGGGTAACCTGACCCGCACAGGTATGTTCCCCTGCTGCCAGCAACTCATGAATGGAGTTGCAGGCTAAGCCACATTCAAAATCTTCAGGGCCAAGTGCCTGGTGCCGCCAACCCGCCTCCCCTCACCCCCAGACAGACAGGAACACAAAATTAAAGATCACCATGAAATAAAATAAGGTGATTTACACGATCTCTCTTGATAGACCAATCAATCCAGCTGATTTCAATGCAAGCTGTTTGCCTGCAGTTTAACACTGAAAGATCAGACAGGTTCTTGTGAAGGTGGGGTGGTGGTGGTGGGGTGGGGGGGGGGGGGGGGGGGGGGTTGGTCTGTGTTGCGGGAGAGAGCAGGGCAAGGCCAGAATTTACAACAAGTCATTAAGGCCTAACATCAATTAGCATGTTATTAATCACAGGTAAACGTCAGCCTGGGCTCGGAAACATTCCTCCATTGAAGTCATACCGAGGGAAGGGAAGTTGCGCGGCTGCCCCGCACTGTTACAGTGGGATTGACATCTTGAGAAATGTGCCATTAACTGTAAACCGATTACCAGGCTGGTCAGAGCCCCACAGCTCCTTCATAATCATATCCAGTAATCAGCTTTATTAAATATTAGCTTTATTTACACTTCCTTTAAGCTTAATAGCTGTCGAATCGACTCTGCAACTGTTGCTTCCTTTTCCCCAAACACATCAATGCACAAGTTTCGTTTTTTTTTTAACGAAAGCTGAGATACAAGTGATCTTTAGGGCTGCCATAACGGGATTAGTTATTTTCAATCAATCTTTTTTTTAAAAAAAGAAAAATATATTATTTTGCCAAACGTTTACATAATGGAGCAGGTTAAATGCTGGGAGAAAGTATCTCATCAACTCCCACAATGCGTATGGTAGGGCAGTATTACTGATAAGTGGGTGCAGTAAATGTTTGCATTGGGCTGCTCTGAGAGCCCAGGGCTGTTTTAAGACTGAGTATTTTTCCAAATCTTTTAAAATCAGGGTTTGCCCACATTGTGGAGAATCAAAGAGGTTTACCTGGGGACTGTTAGATTATAATGTTGCAAGCTGCAAAGACCCCAAAAGCACTGAGTGCCCCCTTCTTGTTTCTGGAAGTGACCCCCAGAACCTTCTAACATTATTGCCCTCGGATTTATCCTTCGCAAAGGCAAGGGGGCTGCCAGCAATCGCCCTCTTCTCCTGGATTAGCAACCAGTACCCGATCCCAGATGCTCAGAACCCGTTGAACACAGACTGGCACAGATTGCTGCAGACTAAATCTACCCTAAAATAACAGGCATACATTTTTGATCTGAAAATGTACATAGATCATACAGGGTCACATGAGGGGGAAAGCAAACGAACTGGGTATAAGATAAGGTCGCAACGTTTCTTTTCTGAACAAAACGAGAGAAGGGAGATGTTAATTCAGGACCAACCTGCTCTGTCCACGAATCCGGTGATGGTGTTGGCAGACTTGGTCGCGCGGAAGAGACTGGCGTTTATTCCCAGTTTCTCGGCTGCAGAGTAAGTCCTGTATATTGCCATCATGAAGTGGTGAGGGCTCACACTGTCGGCCCGCCGGCCCCTGGCAGCCCGCTGAGGGCTTTCTCTCGCCCTGTGCAGCCCCGGCTCTGCCCCGGAGGCACTGGCAGCAGCGGCCGGAGCCGGGGACAGGGCTGCCGGCTCCACGCTCTGTAAATCCCACCAGCAACAGGTGACCGAGCACAGGAAGAAGGCGGCGGCTCGGAGCGGATCCATCCCCGGTGGAATTTCCAGCCGCTGCGCTCGGCGCCTCGGATCGCTGGATGTGTGCAGTGTGAGTGTGTGTGTGTGGAGGGGGGTAAAACTTCCAAATCAATCCCAGGACGCAGAGCTCACTCACTCACACACACTCTCTCTGTGTCCCCTCACTCTGTCTCACTCTCTGTGTCCCTCCCTCCCCTCCCCTCCCGCCCCGCCGGCCGCCCCGCCACCCACTGCCCTCACACTCAGAGCCGAGCCGCCCACTCACCGCCGCTCGCTCATTGGCGGAGTGGCGAATACTGCCCTCCCCTCGCCGCCAGGGGGCGGGGAATGGCTTTGGGGGGGGGTGGCTTTTTTGGGGGGGGGGAGGTGGGTGGCTGGAGTTCTCCCCCCCCCCCCCCCCCACACCCACACCCCCACCAAGAACAACTTCACTCTCCCCCCTCCCTCACCACCCACTGTCAAACCAACTCCCCAGAACACTAACACCATCCTCCCACGGAAAAGTTAACCATGACAGGAACAGTTCTGCATTCTCACAAGAGTTGAACAGAAGAATGCACTGGTCAGATGTTTCTTTTTTTTTAAAGAAACCCGCTCCTCCAGAATAAACTCAGGTCAATTTATGGATTTTCCATTCAATATTTCACACACGGATTTACTGCAAAACGGATGACAAACAAGACAAGGCAGCAGTCATATGGTCATCTATTTGAGTGGATACCATTCTTTATTCTCACCAGTGAGAAGTTGTTCCCTCTAATGTCAAAATGAAATGATACATGATCAATGTTACATACAGATGCCTGTATGTATCTTCAGATTTTAAATTTAAAAATGAATATCAAACTAACTTCTGTGTCTTATCAGTGCAAGAAAACTCTATAAGTTTGTGGACAAATAACATAATGCTAGTAAATCAAACATAAATGCAAGCCCTTTTTGTTTAATGAAGTGTGATCCGCAGTCACTAATAGCTTCTAATAATGAACTGTAATTACTCTTCAAACTCTGTTTTATATAGTTTATAACTAAACTAGCTTCATTGTTCTAGGTTTCCAATTTGCTACAAATGTAAATTACGAAGACAATGCAGCAAGTTATATGCGGGCCGTGGGGGAGGTTTGCATTCTAAATTATTCATGATTACCAAGCTTATGTCTCCCAGCTGACCACTGCACCCTCAATGCTATGTCTCAATTATAGGTTGTTGCGCGTATAGGTAAAGTTGACAATGCCTAAAACATTAAACGATTCCCCCATCTGGTGGCAGTACTAAGCAGTAGTGAATCACATACTGTAAGTGAATACAAGGATGTGCCATAGCCCACGCCTGCATTTTAAATTCGACCCCTGTGCTGATTTAACATCTGAATCCACTGAATTAACGTTGAAATCAACGGTGACCTTATTTATTGTTGTAAATTTGTGTTTTTAACCTCATTTCTATCGATTGCCCCATACTAATTAACACAACGGTCGTAGATTTCTGCAATTTATCCGTAAACAAGATACTCTTTTAGAAATAATAGTATAAATAACCATCAATCTACTTAGCAGGGATACAGTCTACTCTTTATCCGCAGACCCTCATCGCTTATTATCTAATCTTTTACCTTTTATCACCAGATTCCCATGTTGCTGTGCTGTTCAGTTAACATATATTAATGAATAATTCGATCAAAGCGGCACAAATCGGAAATAGATTGTATATTTACCTGTCCACTAAATTTGATGGAAACGCCAAATGTACTTTACACTTTTACCTTCCATGAAAATTAGTACAAAGGGAAAATGATAGAATAAACATAAAAGAGTGCGAAAATACTGTACTCAAGCAGTATTTGTAAAGATATGAAGGAAAATATAGCCACTGTTTTCCAAAGTTCCTTTAGAAAAAAGTGCTTGTTTCTTTGTCAAAATTAAGTAAATTGCAGGAACGACTGTTTTTGGATACGATTCCAATTGTGATATACAAAGCAATCGATCATGGTACATCAGCAATAATGATCTTTTAATACGTCCAGTGTTTCATTCATGAAGCTTTGGAGCATGAAAATATAGGAGAAAATGGTTGAAGGACAACTGAGAGCACTGCAAAGACATTGCATGTATTCAGATTAAACAGCAGACAGCGCTGACTTTCCTACATTAGAATGGGTTGAAGCCCAGCGCAGAAAAAGATAATCATTTTGACGCTGAAGATATTTTTTTAAATATTCGTTCAGGGGGTGTGGGGGTCGCTGGGCCAGCATTTGTTGCCCATCCCTAATTGCCCCTTTAACTGAATGTCCCTCTAACCCATTTCAGAAGCGCAGTCAAGAGTCAACCACATTGAATCATAGAATCCCTACACTGCAGAAGGAGGCCATTTGGCCCATCCAGCCTGCACTGACAACAATACTACTCAGGCTCTATCCCCATAACCCCATGAATTTACCCTGCTAGTTCCCTTGACACTAAGGGGAAATTTAGCATGGCCAATCAACCTAGCCATCACATCTTTGGACTGTGGGAGGAAACTGGAGCACTCGGAGGAAACCCACACAGACACGGGAGAATGTGCAAACTCCACACAGAAGTGAGCTGAGGCTGGAATTGGAATTGCTGTGGGTCTGGAGTCACATGTAGGCCAGAGCAGGTAAGGACAGGAGATTTGCTTCCCTAAAGGACATTCGTGAACTAGATGGGTTTTTACAATAATTGACAATGGTTTCATGGTCATCATTAGACTTTTAATTCTCGACTTTTGTTGAATTCAAATTTCACCATCTGCCAATGTGTGCTTTGAACCTGGGTCCCCAGACCTTCCCCTGATTTTCTGGATTATAGTCCAGTGACAATACAACTACACCACTGCCTTCCCAGAAGGCATCATAATATGGTTCATTGTTTTTGGTTTATGATGTTATATTTTGAATAGAATTTTTGAAATTTATGTTCCAGCACAATAATAAATATAGTACAAAACCAACAAGCATTTGGTGTAAATTGGTCATTTCTGGTCATTCTACTAGTTAAATGAGTAGGTTTTATTGTTGCGGCTTAATTTATTCATCTGCAGTAAATAACTATCACTTTTGTATATGGGTGCAATCATACTTCCAGGAACTGGCTAACTTCAACTTGTCAAGAATTAATGTGAATGGAAATGCTGCTTGGACATGCTGTCAGAAGTTTGCACTATTGGTATATCCCTTTAATATTTCTGCAACAACATTTAGACTGAGCACTGTCATTACTTGCAATGGAAGAAGCAGCCAGTACATATAAATTTGGTGCATGCCAAAATGCTACACAATAAACTAATGTAACCTTTATTTAAAAGACGACCAATCTCGCCATTGTGGATAGTGATAGAGGCAGCCCATTATCAATGTATCAGCATATGTGTCATCTGCAGAATTTTGATTTGAAATTGTAAATTTAAAATGTAGAACACATCTAAAATAGGAGGAAGTGCAGTAGAATGTGAATGGGAGAGATCGGCTCAAAAATGGGCAAGACAGCCAAGAACTGCAACATTAAAGTTAGTGATCAGGCTAGAATACTTCAGATTGCCAAAGAAAAGGATGGGAGGTTGTTTATGAGTTTGCATTGAGCTTGGCTTGGACAGTTAAGCGGGTCAAAGATGGAATGTTAGATTGAGAATGTGAGGGGTACACAAAGTACCAAACAAATGAGAGGCCATGCTAATAGATAAAGCAGAGATGGCTGCAAAGCTGTCTCCCAGTCTGCACTTGATCTTCCTGATGCATAGCATTTTGCATCATGAGCAATGTATTAGGTTGGAAGGAATACATTTTAATCACAGTCTCATACAGAAATTGCTTGGGCCTGGGACAGTTGTCTGGGAAGGAATGAATGGACAGGTGTTGCAGCTGCAATAGCTGGATAAGAGAGTGTCTGGGAGAAACAGTGGTGGGGAGGGGGGTGCAAGTGAAATAAAGGTGAATTCAGGTGTTGTGGAAGGAATCTGTTCACAGATTATTAACTTCATTCAGCAAATTTGATACCTGTCTTTTACTCACCCTTTGTTTTTAATAGAGCTTGACTGTCTTCATTTTTTTCTGACTTAGAAGGAGCCTCTATTCAACTGTTAACTTGTCTTTTCCTTTACAGCCGCTACTCAACCTATTGTTCATTTCCAGCATTTTTCAGGGTCAGGCTAAAAATATAATCAAGCTCAGGTTTCTACCTCCAATTACGATATATGTTATGCATAAGATAAGTGAAAGGAAACTGCAAGATGAGCACGAGAATCACATACTGCAAATGGCTAAAAACAATCTACCCTCAAAGGTTAGGAGAAAAATCTTCTACTGCTAAAAGTAGTCTACCCATCTCTCCTTAAAAATAAGCATGCAACTCAACCTCAAAATACATGTGATGGCATTTTATGGGAATTAATTCAAAACTTCCTCTCACAGGAGGCAGAAGCTCATTTCTCTCAGAATCAGGTAATTGGATTGGCTCTGAATTAGGACCATTTAAACAGAAGTAATGAAATTTATTTCATGGATCGAGTTCCACAGAGTAATTGTGAACTATGTTATAAATAATATTTTTACAATTTGGGACTTCTGATTGAATCACAGAACCAATTCATTGATCAACTATAAGTCACATTATTTTGGATGTGGATTAAGGTCCCATAATTTACTGGCGGTGGTTTTAAAGTTATATGGAACAGCCATTGATTTAGTAATTAGCATTATCACATTGTTTTTAACTCGTACCTCATATTCCAAATTATATCTCATTTCTAGTCCACAGAATGAATCAATAAATGCATCACCTTTTGGCTCCTATGAATGTCTGCTTGATACCTCAAAATTCTTCTTCATTAAGTTCACGAATGATATGTCAGCTTTAACAAGATTGGCACTTAGTAATTTGACCATGATGCTCCAGCATTCTGTACAATGTCCTCAGTACTCAGTTTAACAAAACTGATGTTTAAAATGGAAATGTTTTATAAAATGTTTTGCTATTTTTGGAGAGAGATAGGAATGGTCATAGAAATTCTAAAGATAGATGAATGGTCCATTAGTATTTCATACCTACACTTTCGCACCATCTTTTCAATAAAATTGGTAAAAATGAGAATTATGACCCCTGTAAGCTACAATTCAGCCAGAAGCAGAATCAACAGGGCCTGGACTGTATCACACAGTTAAAACAATTAGTTATACTCGGCAGGTTTGCAGTGATATAACATACAGCAATTTTCCCTTATTGATTTATTTATAACACAATACCAGTTTCTGGAACACAGGCAAATACATTTGCTGACTTTATGTTTGACATTGGGTAATTGATCCTCTTCTTAGGGAACTAAAGAGTTATTAATCTTTCATAAATAATGGTAATACCGGTAAATCCTTTCGATATGTAATGTTGCGGCCTCCTTGTTATGAATGAATGGAGATTACACCTAGTCAGTGGGGAATGCTATATCAACTGAAAGAAACACAACAATGAATGCACTTTCTCCCTCCCCAGAGTGGAAACCCATTCCATTGCCAAATGTCAAGCTATTATTTTTTTAAATTAGTCCCAAGTTAACTTTTAGAGCACATTAGAATGCTTTATAGATGGTAGGTAAAGATAAATTGTTCTGTGTCAGAAGTCATGCAACAATTTTTCTGATATATTTCTCAACGAAGGTGTTAAACATAACCGTTATGTCGATTCATTAGAACTAAATGGAATGAAGAACAAACTTGCGTTGATATAGTGCCTTCATGACCTTGGGATGTCCCCAAAGTATTTTGTGGCCAATTAAGCATTTTTTAAAAATGTGAATTGACACAAAAACAGTATTAAAATTTAAGGAGCAGATTCAGATTCCAATTAAAACAGCATTGATTCCAAGAAACTATATCTTGGAAAATGTTCATATTACTCAAGCTTCTGGCAAATGTATGAACTTATTTTAACACTTTTAATGTTAGCTCGCTCACTGATTCCAGCTAAATATTAACATTTAAAGATCTGATGAGCAGAGCACTTCTGCTTCTGTGCATAGTGTGATATACACCTGACAATGTGACTTGGGACTTACTGCATAACACACTAAAGATATGTTTACAGTAATAAAAGGGACTAAAATTCAACCATCTATGAAAAAAAAACAAAATTCCAGTACAATTCAATGCAACATTTAATACAACCCCCCACACACCCTCTCTTCCACCTTCTTCCATCGGGAAAAAGATACAAAAATCTGAAGTCATGTACCAACCGACTCAAGAACAGCTTCTTCCCTGATGCCATCAGACTTTTGAATGGACCTACCTTGCACTAAGTTGATCTTTCTCTGCACCCTAGCTATGACTGTAACACTACATTCTGAACCCTCTCCTTTCCTTCTCCATGTACGATATGCTTTGTCTGTACAGCACACCAGAAACTATACTTTTCACTGTATACTAATACATGTGACAATAATCAATCAATTCAAATTAAAATAAAATACAATCATTTTTCGGAAGCCTTGCTGACTATCTCAATCTTGCCTTGAGGAGAAGGAATATAAGGTTTTGCTATTCTGAAATGCTGTCCTGTAAAGGTTTAATTATATTACTAATCTTGTGTCACTGCAAAATAGCTTCTGTATTAGAATCATAGGATCCCTACAGTGCAGAAGGAAGCCATTCGGCCCATCGAGTCTGCACTGGCCACAATCCCACTCAGGCCCTATTCCCGCAACCCCACATACTTACCCTGGTAAGGGGCAATTTAGCATGGCCAATGCACCTAACCCGCACATCTTTGCTCTGTGGGAGGAAACCGGAGCACCCGGAGGAAACCCACGCAGACACGGGGAGAACATGCAGACTCCACACGAACAGTGACCCAAGCCGGGAATCAAACCAAGGTCCCTGGAGCTGTGAAGCAGCAGTGCTAACCACTGCACAAGTAGAACAAAATCAGCTTAATCAGGAAGAAAAGAAGAGAAGTATCAGCTTGCTGGAATGGTAGTATGCTACTCTGAATCAGTTCGTCTCTACTCAGGACTTGAGCATGTCACCTTGGCTGACACATGTGTGCAGTACGGACAAAGTGTTGCATTGTCAGATACACCATTTTCAGATGAGATACTAAACTGCAGCTCTCTTTACCTATTTCGATGTACACAAAAGATCCCATGACACTTTTGAGGAACAACAAAAAGTTGATTTGCCAACTATTATAATTCAAACAATACCAGCAGAGCAGATTAACTGGTCATTCCTATTATTGCATAAATCAGCTGCCATATTTGTGACAAAGTAACATTAATTACATTTCAAAGGCAATTCTTTAATTGTGATGAAATTTGGGACAGCCTTAGGATGAGAAAGGTAAACAACAAATGCAAGATTTTCTTTCTGTCAATAAAACCAACATCAGTTATCAGTTTCTATTGAATGTGAGATTGCTTCATTGCTTAGCATTGTAATGGTGGGTGAATGGGATTTTGTGCTAGTTACGGCACAAGAAGCAGATTATAGTCACAGAATCATTACGGCATGGAAGGAGATCCATCAAATTCATGTCGGCATTCTGCAGAGCAATGCATTCCCAAGTGCCCATCCAATTTCCTTTGAAATCACTGATCATCTCTGCTTCTACCACCCTCCTAGGCAGTATGTTCCAGATAATTACCACTCTCTGTACAAAAGATTTTTTTCCTCATATCTTCACCATACCTTTTGCCCAAAGCCTGAAGTTGATCTCCCTTAGTTCTTGCATCACCAGCTAATGGGAACAACTTTACTTTGTCTACCTCATCTAAATGTCTCATACTGTTGCACACCTCTATCACTTCTTCCACCCCCCTCCACCTCTCCCTGCTAATCTCCTTTGCTTCAAGGGAAACAACGTCAACTTCTCCGACATAATAGCATTGTAGCTAAATTCCCTCAACCCTGGAACCACTCTGTTAAAACACCTTTGCAAACTCTCAAAGGCCTTCACATCCTTCCTAAAGTGTGTTGACCAGCGCCAGTTGCAATACTCTCATTGTAACCAGAGTGCTATAAAGGTCCAGCATAACTGTCCTGCTTTTGTACACAGTGCCAGTATTTATGACGCACTTGATCCCATTCGCTTTGCTAACTCTTTTCTCAATATGTCCTGCCACTGACAATGAGCTATGCACATGAACTCCCAGGACCTCCTGTCCCTGAACTCTCTTTAGAACTTCCCCCATCCCTATCCCTTCTGCCAAAATGTATTGCCTCACACTTTTCTGTGCTAAATTCCATCTGCCACTTGTCTGCTCATTCTGTCTGTCAATCTATGTCCTGTTGCTGTTGATCATCCTTACTATTTGCCGCACCCCCAAGTTTGATATCAACAACAAATTTTGAAATTTTACTCTGTGTTCAAATGTCCAAGTCATTCATACATCAAAAAAGCAGTAGATCTAGCACTCACCTTTGGGGAACTCTACTGCCTATCATCCTCCAGTTTGAAAAATAATCACTTAGTAAGACTCATTTTTTTCTGTCCTTAAGCCATTTAAAAAAAATCCAAGTTGACATTGATTTCCAACCCACCCCCCCCCACCCCCCACCCCCACCCCCCCATTCCACAAGACTCCATTTTGTTAACCAACCTTTTATTTGGTACATTGTCAAACACATTCTTTAAATTTATATAGACCACATCTATTGTCTTCCCTTCATCAAACTTCTCTGTTACTTAATCAAAAAATCAATCAGATTAGTCAAACACAATCTGTTTTTGACAAATCCAGAATGGCTCTCCTTAATTAACTCCAGGAGTGGGAAAGACCAAATTGGGATTTAAACATAAGGATCTGAATTTCAAATTAGAGGTATTGGCGGAACCAAAAGCTAGAAACGAACAAGGAGAATGAATAGGAAGGAGAAAGTGTGGGATAGAATACTTTTGCAGAATTTGGATGAGCTAACATTTACAGATATTATAAAATGGGAAGCCAGCTAGGGTTTGAGCTGATCATATTTTGGTGAATCTCATTGCATTCTTTCTATGGCAAATGGGTCTGGAAGTAGAAGGTGTGTGCATGAGGACGAGAAAGGTCAAAGGTGGAACTGTTACAGAAATCAGGAAGGGGTGAAATCAGTGGCATTCATACAGACATTATGGTGAGCTCCAAAGGTAATGGTTAACTGGAGGTAATTACAGCTCATATGAGACTGGATGTTGGTCCAGCAGTCAGCACAGGAGCAATCATAGACAGTGGAGACAAGGAAGGTTGCAATGACAAATGGAGTGGTTGAGCTGGATCACATTAGATACTTTCCAGTAGTTGACTCCATGTCTATAGATGTTGTCACCTAGGGCATCATGTAAATGGAAAAGAGAAGGCGATCAACAATGCATGCTGAGGGAACTCCTGAAGGGCGCATCCATGGGTGTTGGAGGCTGAGAAATTCCACTTCAAGAGACAAAAGACAACGAGTTCACCCACACATGGGCAGTCCCACTGAGATGGACAATAGACTAGAGATATTGGAGAGGGGTGGGATGGTCGACATTGCCAAAGGTTGAAGAGGAGATGAGAAAGGTTACTGTCATAGTGTATGTCATATATTTTGTTTCTGTGGGAGGGGCAAAACTCTGACTAGGGAGATGCAAATAGCAAGAAAGACAGACACAGATTGGAGATGTGGTAACATCTTCAAGGGCCTCCTACTTTAAGGCTCTTTTGTTGAGCAATATTTTAAGCACCCCTCCTAAAATCTTCTTCTTTGGCTCCAGTCGATATTTACCTGGTTTGATTTTGGCGAAGCTCTTAGTTTTTTTTTCTATGGGACAGGCAAAGTTGTTTTGAAAGGAAAGGGAGTTTGGAGTTGAAATGTTTTTTTTATGGACAGAAGACTAGAGAGAATGCAAATTACGTAGTTGTTCCATGGTGAATAAGATAAATTATAGGTAATAACTGTAAATGTAATTTTAAACTGCAAAGCATATGACATATGCATTATCAAGCAATCTTGTATTGTATATGGATGGGAGTTTAACTTTGCCAATGACAGCACCAAAGCAATATGCTGCAGATGCTGCAAATCTGAAATGAAAACCAGAATGTTGGTTTTAATTCACTTGTGGGATGTGGAGGTCACTGGCTGGACCAACATTTATTGCTGTAAATACTTAGGAGATCAGGCAGCATCTGTGGTGAGAAAAAGAGTCTACAAGACGGGGTTTTACGGCCTCGCTCATCCCGAAACTGTAAAATCCCACGTGAGGTCAACGGACCTTCCCATTGTCCGCCCCTCCCCAGTTCAGATTCCTCTGGTGGGCGGGACGGTAAAATTCTGGCCAATGGGTGGGATTTTCCAGCCAATCCCACTGACAGCGGGTTCCCG
Source organism: Mustelus asterias (assembly GCF_964213995.1). Classification (NCBI taxonomy): domain Eukaryota; kingdom Metazoa; phylum Chordata; class Chondrichthyes; order Carcharhiniformes; family Triakidae; genus Mustelus; species Mustelus asterias. Next base: position 41,544,754 of record NC_135807.1, on the reverse strand, counting down.
GCGGCAGAGAGTGCAAACAATGGGAAGCCCTGTTGACAGCAGCAGAACCTAAAGATCCCACTGCCGGCCAATGGCATCCCACCTCTGCTGCCACAAAACATGCCACAGGCGGACGGAAAATCATGCCCAATGTTTCAGGTTAATGAGCCTTCAACAGAACTGAGAAAAAGATTGAAATGTAAGAGCTTTTGGGAGGGTAAGAAGAACTAAGATCTGTGCTAGGGTGAAGGGCAGGAGAGATTAAATAACGGAAGGTTTCATGGTACAAAAACCAAAGGGAATGATAATATGTATAGTAAAGAAACAGAGGATGTGTCTAGATGAGGTGTGAATGGCTGGTGAGCAGCTATTTAAATGCAAAGAAATAAAGAAACAAGAAAAAACAGAACCAGCAAAGCAAACGTGAAACATAATGGATGCAGAGGTTATGATCTAAAGTTGTTGAACTCAATCTTGATTTCAGAAGGCCATAGAATGCCAAGTCAAAAGATGAGGTGCTGTTCCTTAAGCTTGTTTTGAGCTTTATTGGAACACAGTAGTAGGCCAAGGATAGAAAGGTCAGTGTGGGAGCAAGATGGAGAATTGAAATGATAGGTGACTGGAAGCTCAAGGTTATGCTTGCAGACTGAGTATAGGTGTTCCGCAAAGCAACCAGCCAATCTACTTTTGGTCTCCCCAACGTAGAAGAAATCACATTGTGAGCTGTGACTACAGCAGAGAACAAATTGGCAGAAGTACAAGCAAATCACTGCTTTGTTTCGAAAGAGTGGTTGAAACCTTGGATGGTGAGAAGGGAAGAAGTAAAAGGGCAAGTGTTACATCTCCTGTGCTTGCACAGAAAGGTATTGCAGGAAAGGTAGAGTGGCCAGCAGATCAAACTGTTACAGAGGAACAGTCCCTGTCTAATTCTGAAACCGGGGGTCAGGGGAAGACATGTTTGGCAAAGCCATCACACTAGACATGGTGGATTTGGAGCCATTAAATACAAAGGCTGGTGGGGTGAAAGGTGAGTATGAGGAGAACCTTATCATGGTTTTGGGAAGGAAGGGACGGGATGTGAGCAGAAGTGAATGAAACAGGTCAGATATAGTCCATGGCCCTGACCCTGTCAACTTTGCTATTGGTGGGGGGGAATGAAAACCGTCAGTTGAGGAAAAAGGAAGACGGGTCAGAAGTGTTCGGTGTGGAAAGTAGCATTGTCTGAACAGATGTGACAGAGATGTAGAAACTGGGAGCATGGAATAGAATCCTTACAGAAAGCAAGGTGTAGAGAACCTTAACCAAGGTAGCTGTTGAGTCCACGGACTAGTAGTAAATAGTCTATTCCCATAACTGGAGAAGGAAAAGTCATGGAACGGGAGAGGAGAGTCAAAGGTAGCCCAGATGACGGTGTGAGAAGGATGGAAATTGGAAACAAATTCAATGAAATGTTTCAGTTCACTGCGAGCGCAGGAACTGGAAAGAAGGATAGAATCATCTCATCAAGGCTACCGGACCAAGTGCTGGAAAATGGAATTAGAATAGATGCTTGATGGTCGGCGCGGACACGATGAGCCGAAGGGCCTCTTTCTGTGCTGTAAAACTTTATGACTCTAAGCCTCGGTAGAGCTAAAAATAAGAAAAGGCATGATGTATTCTAAGAATACAATACAAGGATTGTTACAGCAAGCATAATGCAATTGATGCTCCTAAAGTAGTTTGGACAATATTGCATCCCAGCTTTTCCTAATTTGCTTTGCTTTAAGAAGTGAACGTGACCCACCATTATGATTGAAGTAGTGAAAAGACCCAAAAGGCTCAAATCGTCAGCAAGCTATTATTTTCTGCTCACCCCGTGTTCTCACGAAACCCTTCGTTTGAACCCAGTCTTCCTCTGTGGAAGTGGAATCAAAAGGAAATTACTGGCGTCGGATCTCTGTTCAATGAAGATGTCTGAATGGATAGTGTGGCCGGTGAAAGTGACACAGAGACATCACCCTCCACCCCCCGCCACCGCCCCCCCCCCCCCCCCCGCCCCATTCCCAGCTCAGTCCTGGATTCGGACACAAGACACTGGGAAGGAAGCATGGTGACTTCAGGTCCACACTTGGCTTCAGTTCAGGCTCTGTAATAACACCTGTTGCCATAACGCTGGCTATTGTTCTTTCCAGCTACTGGACACTGAACTTGCCTTGGGTCCTCTGGGTGCCTGTGTCTATCGTAGCCGTATTAACAGGTTCTGCAACGCTGAGACACTCGGCACAAAAAGTCTGGATTCTGTTCTTTGACAGGAGGTGGGAGTGATCGACTCTGATACCTGAGACGGATGTGAATCTGTCTCGATTCCGACCTCCCACGAAGCAGGCTGAAAGAGAGACTGGCTGCCAGAGCAGCCTCGATGTTAAAAAAAAAACCCCACCAGCTCCAACCTTCCTACTGGGAGTGAGGATGTGAGAGGAGATAACATTTACATCAGAGAAAAATAGCCTGACTGCACTTTATTTGTGCAGAATTTCAATTTGCATTTTCCTTCGAGTACATTGAACGAAACTAACCGAACGAACCGACATGAAAGGGGTTCAGATGAAGCAGGGTAACAGAAATGAAACGGAGCCCATGAAGACACACACATTCGCCCTAAAATGTGAAGGCAACTTGCCATTATTTTCGGTGAATTTGCCCGTTGGTATTATAGTTTCACATTTACACAATTCTCGTGTCCCCTATTGCAGTCTCGGTTCCTGTGAACCAGAACACATTTCAGGACCTGCTTTCTGAAATGCTTTTACTCTCGTGTATTTTCACCGTGCAGATTTCGCTGCTCCTCTGGCCTCTCGTGCGCCTTGAGAGCAAGATAACATTTACCAAGGAAACCGAGATCACTTGAGACAATAACTCACTTTTGATCGAGGCGAGAAAACGCCCTACCATTCCCAGTTCAACTTAATAAACCACAAGAGTAAGCAACACCGCTTTAATATATTTGTCAATTTGTTGAGTAACGTTGGCGCCAAACATTACTCTGCTGGTTGGCGGCGCCTAACTTTCCCTTTGCCATCCAGATGGTATCTGATGAATGAGAGCAGAGCATTGCTAAGCTTTCTTTATTCTGCACTTCCACCACAGAGTTTGGTGCATATGTGTCACAGAATCTGGGCTGGAAACTCAGGGTGGCTTTGAGCACCGACCCCGAGGAGGAAGGAAAGAATTAGAATTCTTGGGAGCCACATCGCACCCGAACTGTCCTCTGAAGGGTCAATAGTTGCTAGAGATGCTGGAGAGGCCTGGTGTCACAGTGGTTAGCACAGCGCCAGGGACCCGGGTTCCATTCCCAGCTTGCGTCATTGCCTGTGAGGAGTCTGCACGTTCTCCCCGTGTCTGCGTGGGTTTCCTCCGGGTGCTCCGGTTTCCTCCCACAGTCCAAAGATGCGCTGGTTAGGTCCATTGGCCATGCTAAATTCTCCCTCAGTGTACCCGAACAGGCTCCGGAGTGTGGCGACTGGGGATTTTCACAGCAACTTCATTGCAGTGTTAATGCAAGCCTACTTTGTGACTAATAAATAAACTTTTAAAATGCTTACAGCTCTTACCCACTTTGCAGGGTGGGTTGAAGGGATGTTGCCAGAAACCTCTCTAAATTCTCGCCTTTCCTGTTTCTTATTAATAACCCCCTCAGCCTGTGTGCTGGTCACGGTTTAAGCAAAGTATGAGAGTGAGGGTTAATCTGACTCGCTGTGTCTCCCCGGCCCGATATCCCCACTTCATGTTTCAAAAAACATTGTAGGTGGTTCGGCTACTTTCGGAGAACGTATAGTATCAGCGTTTTGTTTCAGTGGTTTGTCTTCCTCACTTTAAGAATCGGGTTCCCCCTCTCCCTGACCACTTCGGGGACAGCTGCAGCTTTACCCCATGAATTTGGTCAATCAATTCGATACAAAAATGTCAACCAACCAGCTTCTAACACTTCCACAAAAATGCCTGTTAATCGTCTATAAATACTCTCCATTCAAAAGTAGTCGTTGGGCGAAATTGGACTTGGAGCTAACTTTGTGAGATTGCAGTGACATGAGGGTGAATTGCCCTTGGCAATAACCTGGCCGGCTCTGAGACCAATACTCACATTCTGGGGAAACTACCCAGGTGGCACGAGTCAGTGATGTTTGGATTGCCTTTGAATTGAGTCCATTTCAATTAAAATGAGCATTTACCGACACATCTTATAATGTGTGATCAAATAGGAGCTTTTAGACCGCAAACATGTGTGCGCCCCACACACAGCTAAATTCTGTCCTCATCATAGAAATCATAGAAACCCTACAGTGCAGAAGGAGGCCATTCGGCCCATCGAGTCTGCACCGACCACAATCCCACCCAGGCCCTACCCCCACATATTTACCCGCTAATCCCGCTAACCTACACATCTCAGGACTCTAAGGGGCAATTTTTAACCTGACCAATCAACCTAACCCGCACATCTTTGGACTCATTATACAGACTCACTCGAAACTATATTTGCCACCAGTTAAGAAAAGGTAGGATTTGTGCTAAAGAATACTGAAATTGCAACAATCTGTGGCATTATTAATAGACTTGGACACATCATTACGCTGCGGTTTCACAAACTGTTAATGACTAGGCAAGTTCCAATAATTTGTTCAACAGATATCTTGACCATTTTGAAATACTGGAACACACAAGTGCTGGGGTATTTGTAGAAATGTCTTTCTTTTCCTACTGTCCTCTTCTGTCTGCTTTTGAAACCCATTTTTATTTCAGATTTGTAGTTTCTTTTTATCCCTACTGTGGTTTATGTTCAACCTCTTGGATGCAGCTTGTAATGCTTGACCTGTGACACTTGTAATAAGGACACTTTGGGGACTCACTTCGTGCGCGATTATTAAACACAAGGGGTTTCTGTGCACTACGGCTGCTTTTACATTGGAACGGCTAATATCACAGAATGGACTCTAACCTGGCTGTGTCTGGTTTATGAATGGACTCTCCAACCTGGCCGTGCTTGATCTATGAATGGTCTCCCAAACCCGGTTGCGCCTGATTTATAAATAGACTTTCTAACTTGGGCTGTGCCTGGTCTATGAATAGACAATGTAACCTGGCCGTGCCTGATCTATGAATGGACTTTGTAATTTGGCTGTGCCTGGTCTATGAATGGACTCTAACCTGGCTGTGCCTGATTTATGAATGGACTCTCTGACCTGGCTGTGCCTGATCTATAAATGGACTCTAACCTGGCTGTGTCTGATCTATGTGGCCTGGTTGCAAACTGACTTCTAAACACCGCAATATTGAGGTGGACCACCGGAGTAATACTCGTTGTCATTGTGTTTTCAATATGTCGACAGTTCAGACGGGTGCTTCCAGCCGTTCAGAACATTGAAGAGTTCTGTGCAATGCATATGACGCATGCAGAAGCGTAAGGGTAAGATTTTGAGGATTTAAAAAAAAAATCTAAATTTGATACCGGACTGAAGCAGTGTCCTCCTGGGCTCCGTTCGCATGTTGTGGGTGAGTCTGGAGTTAAACTGCCAACCAGTTTACTCCTCAGCAGCACAGAGTGGTGACATACCCTACTTTTAATATATCACTGGATGGAGTTTCGAACGCATTCATGGGTTACATGGGTAAGATGGGTATGGAGGGATATGGTCCAAATGCGGGCAATTGGGACTAGCTTAGGGGTAAAAAAAAGGCGGCATGAACTAGTTGGGCCGAAGGGCCTGTTTCCATGCTGTAAACCTCTATGACTCTTATGACGTTCAATGGAAAATAGCCAATGCAAACAGGGACTCACGGCCAAGGGCTTTGACAGGAGAGATAGGTGCATTTTCAACTCTGATTGGACCTAGCCAGATTTTGGGAAAGAACATTAATAATTAGGATAGAGCTCCCAAAGAGCTGGCACAGCATGATGGGCCGAATGATTTCCTTTTGTGCTGTAAGATTCTATCACAATTATAGGAAAACGCAGAAAAGCGCAATTGGTGCAAGGTGCCCGATGCGGTGGCGATTATATCGATTCTAATCCCAATGCCATTCGCATCGTCTCACACACCCTTATATTTCAGATCCTTGAACCGACGCCTTTTAAAATTACATGACATGTTCAATGCTCAATCGTGTGGTTCTCTGTTCTAAAGCCCTGGCTGGGAAGACATTCCAACTCCCCAGCATATTCTTCAGTCGGTCGGTCTGTCTGTGTTGCCAAATGGCCAACCAGCGGAGACAACCCTGCACTATTTTCTCCCTTGGATCTTTTCATGATCCCACTCTCTTCAAACCTGGTGAAAGTTCTGGTGAAGGAGGCCGATTTCTTTTTCGCCTTTCTTCATAACTATATATCTTCCCCCATTCTAGTAATATTTAGCTGCACCGTCCAATGCTTTGAATCTCTCTCTCTTCTCCAACGTTGGCGATCATGGTTGCCAATATTCAGGGTCCTTGATAGCAGTCAACATGATGGCGTTGTCCTCAAATCTTGTACTGTTCTGCTTCTTAAACAGCCCTTTATCTCCCTCTATCATGGGCTATCCAGTGTTCCAACTATGGCCCAACGACATCTAGTATGAACTTGTAACTTCTCTCAAACTGAATAGCTTAATCGAAAAATAAATTATTTCGCAATCAGTTAGTTAATCATTCGAGCACCATTTTCCTGTATTAACAATAAATAATTCTCTCGATTTTCTTTTTAAAACGTAATGTTTCTAAAATAAAAAAGGCCTCAGTGTAAAATGGACACGAGTTTACTTCAGAAAGAGCTTTGAGTGGAGACGATAAACTGCGAACAATCTGCGTGAAATGAATAAAAGATCTCATCGCGTTCTTTCCTAATGCTAATAGTTTAACCCTAAACTTGATACATTTATAGCATAGTCATCTTGGCACGGAAACAGTCCCAAACCCTTGAATGGATGGTGTTTATGTGGTCACAGAAGCCCGCAGGCAGCATTTAAACTGAATTACATCATTTGAGGTGAAATAGCTTGGGGTCTTGTCGCATTGAAGAGTTTCCCTGTAACAGAATCAGGTGGCTCGAGCACTTACCCAAGCTGGACACTGCATCGCTGTCAAATTGCGGACACAAGGTTTACTGCCCTAAGTGTCACACACGAATTCAGCCAATCGCCAGCCATTTAATATAGAATATAGAAATATAGAAATATAGAAATATAGAAACCCTATATTTACATCATTTACATCAACGTTGTGCCTTTAAGTAGTAACACATCCCCCATGCGGGAAAAGTTGAACTCTCTCAATTTCTTGATCATTTGTACAAGATCTTTCGCAGTTTATCGTGCGTTTAATTAAGGGGCACAACTGTAGACTGGTGCGATAGCTATTGAGCAGTGCAGGTATATTTAACATACAGATACGTACATGTGTTAAATAGGCCTGTACAATTAATGCATTCGCCGAATGAACAGGTAGAAGACATACATTTGTATCACATTAACACCTTCAAATGCATTTCTATACAAATATACACGCAATCCCAATACCCGGACGCCTTATCTGAAGTGCTAGAGGACATACATCCAATACTTACCAAAAGCACTGAAAGTTACTAGCTCTTGTGTTAATGTCCGAATCCCAATGCCACCCTCACTCATAATGAAAACCGTAAGACAAATATACACCGAATTCATCTGAAAGTAGCCGGCATCATTTCGAAGTTAAAGTAAACAAGTTGGCCTCGCCATCTGCGATGGAAAAAAAGGGGATTTCCCTCGGACACAAGTTTCCCTTTGATAAAACAAGAGGCTTTATTTCACACCAGCTGTAAGGCGAGCAGCGGATCAGGAAACTTTGGCTCCCCTAAGACTGGGTGCGACGGAGTGTGCAGATTTATGGAATGTACAGAGAGATTGGAAAGGGTCACAGGGGTGTGCAGCAGTGCGGTGCAGGTGGGGCATAAGTCAGTTGTGTTCCTGGCATTAGGCTGAAACACCTGGTTGAAGTAAGCGGCCAGAAACATCGGCCCGGTTTGTACACTTAATCCGCAGGCCTCTAAAAAGTGAAAGCCATGAATGTTCCCTGATTTGCCAAAGACGTGTATCTTACCATTAATTGTAAAAAAGTGGTTGTCAACAAAACTGAGCGCAGCTGAGTACTCAGATGTATTCATACAGTGTGTATTAATATACAAGTGCTGAGTACTCATGTATTCATACAGTGTCCACCCCCTCTCCTGATAGATTGGGAAGTGTTACTTAAAGTGATGACGGTGGATAGGCATTGGCAAGCATTCAAGGAGTACAAGGGTGACCTCCAGCAATCTGTTGCCAAAACTAAAACTGGAATGGTGGCCAAACCATGGCTTAAAGAGAAATTAGAGGTAGTATTAGCTCTAAGATGTGTGGGTTAGGTGGATTGGCTGTGCTCAATTGCCCCTTAGTTGTCAGGAGGACTAGCTAGGGTAAATGCATGGGGTTACGGGGGATAAGGCCTGGGTGGGATTGTGATCGGTGCAGACTCGATGGGTTGAATGGCCTCCTTCTGCACTGTAGCAATTCTATGAGACTTCATTTTCTATGAGTGTGTATTAATAAAGTGCTGAGTACTCAGATGTATTCATACAATATGTATTAATATACAAGTGCTGAGTACTCAGATGTATTCATAGTGTGTATTAATATACAAGTATTGACTGACTGAGTGCCAAAATATTTGCCACAGGATTACAGAAGTTATATTTAGAAATATTGGCACTCCGTCAATACTTATGTATGAATATTCATCATCTCACATAATAACCCCACCAGACACACTTTCTACAAACTGTAGAAGTGCGGCCTTCGTGTAATCAGTGCAGCTTCCAATTTTCATCAAGTTCAGACGGAAAAGTACATTGCTGGCTTGTTCCGTTTCAATTCCCCAAACACTTCACACAGTAACATTGCACCGATTCAAAATAACTTCAGACCCATCCCTCTAGAATCGGCTGAATCTGACTCCTGAGTGGGGCAAGTATCCGAACTCACTAAGTCGATTCACACTGATAGCTTCCATAAACTGGCTGGATTTAAAGTGCTCTCAGTCTACAAACATTATAGTACCTGCATGGTGACGCCATAACGCTTAGGTACATTGGCCAGCAGAGAGGAGCTGGTACATTATTAAAAGCATCCAGCCTGAAATCACTAGGACTTTGTCAGAATAAACATTTAATTTTAGTTGTATGGTGGCGCGGCGGGGGGGGGGGGGGGTGGACGTGAACAAACAGGCGACGTCATTGAATGATGTCATTGTCATGTCACGTGTCTTTATTAACTCTCCCCCCTCCACCCCCGTCCCATCACCAACTATAAATGAGCTGGTTCACTCTGCCACCCGCAGATCAGGTGTCAGATTATCCAGCACTGGGAGTTGGAGTTCCGTGCCTCCTTTGCAATGCATTATTGTTATAAGTAGGTTTACATTAACACTGCAATGAAGTTACTATGAAAATCCCCTAGTTGCTACACTCCGGCGCCTGTTCAGGTACACTGAGGGAGAATTTCGCCAATTTGGCCAATGCACCTAACCAGCACGTCTTTCGGACTGAGGGAGGAAACCGGAGCACCCAGAGGAAAGCCACGCAGACAAGGGAAGAATGTGCAGACTCCACACAGACAGTGACCCAACCGGGAAACGGACTGGATCCCTGGAGCTGTGAGGCAGCAGTGCTAACCACTGTACTTCTCCCGTAATTTAAACACCAACCTCAGCACTGAGGTCAAGTGCAAGTCATTTGGATTGGATTCTGACATTAAAACAATGCAAGAGGAACATAGGGACAGGAAAAGGTCAGTCAGCTTCTTGAGCTTTTGTTTTCCCTGAATCAACGAGGTTATACCAGATCTTCATTCCAACTCCATCTGCCCGTTTTGACTGCATTTCCCTAAATTCCTTTGGTTCACTTAAACCCACCCATCACAATTATTAATTCCACTAACATCTGCTGCTTGTTTGTGCAGTAGAGTCCCACACCTCTCCCATCCTTTGGGTGAAGAGGTATTTATTGCTGAAAATAGACACATCAAAACTTTTCATCTTGCACTGACCTGGACACTTGGCAAGAACACCAATTCACGAGGGAGCCACAATTTATACTGAATGAGGAGAGAATGCTGATCCTTTGGCAAGTGGACTCTGATTGTTAGAGGGCTATGGAGAATGCACCTGTTGATGGTGACTGACAGTTAACTGTCAAGCATTGCTTGAAATTTAAACCAGGCAGCTTGGCTCTGATTGATAAAGGCATTGCCATGAGGAATGAGTGAGCAAGTGGTTGTCACTTATTTTGGTGACAAAACAGGTGCAATGTGTGTACCTGTACTTTCTGTCTACAAAGATCAGAGCCCTAAGTATTAATATATGTAGCTTCCAGTACACATAAATGCTCCAGGCTGTGAGCCTAACTGATAATCTTAAATTGGTTGACAGTAATTCTTAGCACATTGAAGATTATTCAACAAATGTTGCCCAATCACAGAATCATATCTAATTTGAACAAAGTGGTTTGAGTTTTGTAGGCAAAATGGGAAGATGTTAGTTCAATGGTTATGTTACTGGGCTCATCATTCTTGAGGCCTGGATGAATGAGCTCAGAGATAAGAGTTCAAATCCCCACACAGGAACTACAGAATTCAAATTCCATTGATTAAATTAATCTGGAATAAAAACTAGTATTAGTAACCGTGATCATGAAGCTTTTAGAGTGGGATAACAGTCCACCTGACTCACCAATATCTCCCAGGGAAGGAAATCTATGTTACTTAGCCAGTATGGCCTATAGGTACTCCAGATTCTTGCAAACTCACACCTACAAACATATGATTTATGAGCAGGAGTAGGCCACTCAGACCTTTGAACCTGCTGTCCAGGTAATTAAAGATTTCAAAATTCAGCTCATTGACTTCTAAAAATATATATAAATGAAATAAGGAAGGACACATTAAGACACATTTACTGAAATAATGATTTTGAAATTGCTCTTTCAATAATCCTGATAAAGTCCTGAGCAGGAACTGCTGCAATCTTCCATGAGTGCAGCTGACCGAATAGTACTGATGTATCCCAGGATTTATTAGGAAGACAGAATCCAAATTCAATTCACAAGAGACACAGCTCTTGGCAATAGTATTAAGTTCTAGCCTAAGCTTTAGGGAGAGGCTAACAGCTTTAGGTTAAAAGCCTAGCAAAATATAAAAAACACAATTCAGTGGATAAATACAATCATCATTTTGTTAAAATAAGTAAGTTTTAACGTTCTAAGTTTTAAACCCTTATTTTGAATGTTAGAAATTTCAGTTACAGGAAAAAAATTGCAGGTGATAAGATTTATTCAAAAACATTTGGAGTCATTTGTGGGAATCCAGTGGCAGGTTTGCACAATGAGAAGGTAATGTACTCTCACTATGAATTAGCAGCAATTGCATTTAACATATGCTGTAGATAAGCACATGATACCTTTTACGCTGAAAATTCCAATCACAGGAACACCTACAGAGGTAACAGGTACTTGAAGTAGATATGATTTGTTGTCCATGAAAGGTGTTTCCATCCCACATACTGTAGGAATATCAAAATTCACAATATCTGCATTAAACAGCTCACCATGAAAAAAAATCCCCATATAATAATGCCTTTGCATTATTTTACCCATTAAAATAATAAACTGGTTAAAACTATAACACAGTAAGAAGTCTAACAACACCAGGTTAAAGTCCAACAGGTTTATTTGGTAGCAAATGCCACTAGCTTTCGGAGCGCTGCTCCTTCGTCAGGTGGAGTGGGAGATCTGACGAAGGAGCAGCGCTCCGAAAGCTAGTGGCATTTACTACCAAATAAACCTGTTGGACTTTAACCTGGTGTTGTTAGACTTCTTACTGTGTTTACCCCAGTCCAACGCCGGCATCTCCACATTAAAACTATAACATCAGTGAGCTAAAAGAAAAATAAATTAAAACTTGCATTTATATAGTACTATTCACAACCACTGGACATCTCAAAGTGTTTTACAGTCAATTAAGTATTGTTGAAATGTAATCACCATTGTGATGTAGGAGTGGGAGTATGGCATTAAGATAGAGGATTAGCCATGATCATGTTGAATGGCTCAAAAGGCTAAATGGCCATCTCCCAGCCCTATTTTCTATTTTTCCATAAAATATAGGTAAGATATGAATAAGATTCAAAGGAACAGATAAATGCCATTCAGATTCAATCCTAAAATCAGGTCAAGAATCTGCCTTAGTTCATAGAATCCCTACAGAGCAGAAAGAGGCCATTCACCCCATTAGGTCTGCTCTGAGCCTCCGAAAGAGCACTCTACCTAAGCCCACTCCCCCCACCCTATCCGTGTAAACCCGAACATTGATCATGGCTAATCCATCTAACCTGCGCATCTTTGGACACTAAGGGGCAATTTAGCATGGTCAATCTACCTAACCTGCACATCTTTGGGCACTAAGGGGCAATGTAGCATGGTCAATCTACCTAACCTGCACATCTTTGGACTGTGGGAGGAAACCAGAGTACCCGGAGGAAACCCACGCAGACAAAGGGAGAACGTGCAAACTCCATACAGTCACCCAAGGCTGGAATCAAACTCAGGTGCCTGCCGCTGTGAGGCAGCAGTGCTAACCACAATGCCACCGTGCCACCCATTTCAAGCCATAAGCTTCAACATTAGTCAGCAATGTCTTGTGTGGGACTTTATTGAATGCCATCCTTCTGAAAGTCCATATAAATAATATTCATAGACATTCCACTGCTCACTACTTCAAAAAATTCAATCAGGTTCTTCAGATGCAACCTGTCCTTTACAGATCCATTCTGCCTCTCTCTGATCAACTGAAGAATTTCAAGGTACTTAGTCACTTCATCCTTAATTGTAGACTCAAGTAATAGCCTGACAACAGATGTAGGATTAACTGGTATACACCAGATTTTCCTCCCTCACCTTCCTTAAATAGCAGAGTGACCAGTGCAACTTTCCAATCTGATGGAATAGTTCCTGAAACAAGAGAATTCTGGCTGGTCATAGCTAGGGCATCTGCAATGTTTAAAGCCTTGGGGTGGAAATTATCTGGCCCTAAGGAGTTGTAACTCCCAAGTGACATTCTTTCATTATTGTTAGTTTGCCTACTGTTCATGTTGCTGAGTCCCTGATTGAATATTAGTATCTTTGAGATTTCCAGCACCCAATACTCTGCTCAACTGTAAATACTGATGAAAATTAATTGTTTAACATGCTTATGATTTTCCTTTTCGTTCCAGGAGGGGATTTTCACAGTAACTTCAGTGCAGTATCAATGTAAACCTTCTTGTGACTAATAAATAAACTTTAAACTTTTTTACTTTAATGATTCTATGAAGGAGGAAAGAAGCATTTGTTTAATAAAGAATTTAAAAGCTGGGTTTTTATTGAGGGAATTATTAACAATGTAAAGTTCGAAGACCACCTTTTTATCTTGAGGATTGGCTGAGTAACGGAGGGAGGCGATGGCCCAGTGGTATTATCACTTGACTATTAATCCAGAAACTCAGTTAATGTTCTGGGGGCCTGGGTTCAAATCCCACCAATATAAAATATCTGGAATTAAAAATCTACTGATTTAAGACTTACCTGGATAGTCACATGAGCAGCCTGGGAATGGAGGGATACAAACGATTGGTCTAGTTGGACCAAGGAGCGGCACAGGCTTGGAGGGCCGAAGGGCCTGTTTCCTGTGCTGTACTGTTCTTTGTTCTTTGATGACCATGAAACAATTGTTGAGGAAAAACCTATCTGGTTCACTAATATCCTTTAGGGAAGTAAATCTGCCATCTTTACCTGGTCTGGCCTACAAGTGATTCCAGAGTCACTGCAATGCAGTTGACTCTCATCTGCCCTCCAAGGGCAACAAGGGATGGGCAATAAATGCGAGCCAGCCAGCGACACCCATGCGGTGTCCCACGAATGAATAAAAAAAATTCCACTGTCAGATTTTAAGGGCTCCATATTTTTCTGGACCAACCTCTTTTTTCCTTACAATTGCAAAAGTGCAAAATTACAAGATTTGTTCATACTTCCTTTTCTAACTGTTTTGTCATTCAGCCTTTGCTTCTCATTGTATTTCACCTGCCAGGATCTGTGCTTTGTTACATGTTTTTGCATTTAGTTATAATGACATTCCTTACCTCTCTAGTCATCCATGGCTATTTTTATTTGGAGGAATAAAGTTTCTCTCCCCTAGGGGTATAAATGGTTCTACATCACGTTAAATCATGTTTTTGAATCTCTCCCATTGATTTTCTGTTGTTTTGCCAAGATAACTGTGGACAGTCACTGGCTTATCTGATTGAAGTCGGTCTTACCTAAATCTAAAGCCTTTGTAGCTGTTAGCCATTTTCCCTTTCAAATGCACTATTGAATTCAATTGTATTATGTTGACTCAACATTACATCTGGCACATTGCCCATTAATAAATCTAACATGGCTAACTCCTTATGTAATAAAAACAAAATACTGCGGATGCTGGAATCTGAAACAAAAACAGAATTCTGGAAAAACTCAGCAGGTCTGGCAGCATCTGTCGGAAGAGAAAACAGAGTTAATGTTTCAAGTCTGTAAGACCTTTTTTCAGAGCTGATGAGAGGGAAAGATGCATTGGATGCCTACCCTCTTGTTGGTTGCAGAAAACTATCCTGAACACAAATTTACTATGTTTTGGACATCAGTTTTTCTGTTTATTCTAACCCATGAGGAAGTTAAAATCTCCCATTAGAACCACTTTATTATATGCCCGACTAATTTTTGAATTAATATATTTTACTACTTCACAGCTACTCCCAGCAGCGCATATAGAACTCATACTTAAGTGTCTTAAATATGCTTTTATTTCTGAAAAAATAGATGCTGCCAAAGCTTTTCATCTTGCAATCATCAGGACAGAATCTCAAGAATACCAAATTTCACAGGGAACAATTTATACTGCATGAGAAAAGGATGCTGATTGGTTGGCAAGTGAACATTTGTGTTGTGTCACTCTATCGGGACAATCTATATGTGCTGCCATTGTCTGAATCTGTATTCATTAACTTATGAACTTAGCAACTCACGTAGATTAATTCAATTTCAATGACACCATGTATGCCTGAATAGATGGTGTGGCAAAGAATCCCCTCTTGGCCAAGGTCTCACTAACAGGAGAAAATCGACTTCGATGGAATGATTCCTAACCTCCTACTCCTTGCAAATTTATGATATGTAAATGATGCATTTGCTTTACTTGAATTTGCAGCTGTTTTTAAGAATTTCCTTACACACCTTAATGGGCTCCATCTCATGCTGAAATTCATCTTTAAAAAGTGCAGACTTAACGAGCTCCCTTTTCTCGATGTCCTAGTTGAAAAAATTGCTTATGGGTTCCCCACTACTGCTCACTGCAAGCCCACTTTCACTGGTCAATATATGTGTTGAGATTCCTACAGCTCCGTGCAGTATAAGATTAGCCTTATCAGCAACTTTGTAAATAGAACCCCAGCCATTTGTTCCAAGCTTGATGCTAAAGTAAGTTTCATCAAAACTATTCTGCCAGATAAGACTACCCTGATCAGATCATTGCTCACCGCATGTCATGAAAACTCATGAATGAGCCTAGGACCATGACATTCAGTCCTGAGAAGTGTCGAGTCTATCTCAGGTTATGCTGGAAGGGTAAGGTGTCTCAAAAATTCGAGCAACATGTGAAGCTAGCTATTTTATACTCCTACTTTGCAGCAGCCGCATGAGTGTTATTCTCCATGAACCAGATATTGCCATCAAGACAAAAATATCTTCTGTCTACACACAATTAAGCAATTTGGTGTATGAATTTCAGTGTTGTGTGATACCACATATGTAGGCCATACATCCCAACACCTGATGGATTGTATCAAACAGCACCTCCCTTCTGCTGTTCGCATCAGGCAGAGTAGTGACTATACTCAACCAGCCCATGCTTGCAAAACTTAGAACATAATGTCCAACATCAGATGTGATCCTACAATTGAACAAAACTTATTAAACAATCTGACTGTGATAAGAATTACATTAACAAACAGTTTAAACTTATTAGTGGTGCTCACAATGTGGCTCACTTACTCTTGTTAGAAGCTGCACATTCTCATTTGCAGGGCCCTGTCCTTTGCAAACAAAGAGGACATGTCCAGGCATTGTGCCTTTTTCAATTGAATAAAAGATTGGGGGACGACCCAATGCATTCCCCATGGTCATACATCTATCAATAAGAATGCACTTATCAACCAATCAACACTCTTTTCTCATGCAGTATAAATTGCTGTTCCCTTTGAAATTTGGCATTCTTGTGATTCTGTTCTGATGAGTACAAGATGAAAAGCTTCAACAGTATTTCTTTTTGCTGCAGTACTCAAGTCCAGTGCTACCAATGACTACCTTTTCATACCTTGGCCGCGATTCTCCCCTCGTGACCCACAACTTTTCTGGCGGGTCGAGGTGGGAAATACGCGTCGCCGGCCTTGTACCGGGATTCGCGCATGTGCCAGAAGCGCATGCGCATCTCTCAGAGCTGGCGAACAATCACCAGTCAGACCACACTGGAAACCGGCGGGAAGGCAGGGAAGTAATTTGAATCTTTTTAAAATGTATTTAAATATGTTTAGCAGGTCATTATTGGGAACTTTCAGGTCCCGATCGAATCTCCCACCCTGCCAGGAGTACTTCATTCCGGTGGGGTTCAGATTGGCTCCCCACATTCGGGGAACGAGGGGTAGACTCTGCCGGAATGAAGGGGGGAATGGTGCCCCTGGGCATGGGCACCCTGGCAGTGCCAGCCTGTGCCCCCTGGCACTGCCCAAGGGGCAAAGTGCCCATGGCCAGGGGACACCCTGGCACTGCCCAATGAGCTTCAGGCAGTGCCAAGGGGTGGGGCCTATTGTGGGCATGGTCAAGGGGCAATCGGTGGGGGTGGGGGGTCTCACTCTGCAGACAGGATCGGTCTGGGCTGGAGAGAGGGCAGCAATTGGGGTGGGCTGGGGGGGGGGGGGGGGGTGGTCTGCCGGGGGGGCCTGCCTCCCAGGAGTGTCTGACCCCAGAGGGGTCAGCGGGGGGGGGGGTGGGTCTGCTGGGGTGAGGGATGTGGGGATCACCACTGCTGGGGTAAGTGGGCTGTGCATCAAGGGCTGGCCCGGCAATTGCTGTGGGGACTGCGATCAGGCCATGGAGGTGGCTGGAGGGACAGCACTGCGGTGGTACCGGGCTGGCCAGCAAACAGGGAGTCTGACAGATCGGGACCACTGTGCTTGTGCAGAGTTCCAGAACTGTCAAACTCCGGCGCGAATAGCAACCCCCCCACCCCCGGGTTTTTAATGATATTCACGACTAGGACCTCTGCAATGCACAGAGTGCGGAGATTCAGGTGAGAATGTGAACTGACAAAACAGTCAGGATTTAGAACAGTTTTCCCGCCAATATAGTACTTTTGGGAGAATCACAGTCCTTATTTCTTCCTATTGTTTCCAGTGTCAGTTTACTTCTCCTTATGTTGTCCATTATCATAGATGTTCGGAGGGAGGATGTCCTGGCAGTTTTGAATAAACTGAAGGTCGATAAGTCCCCTGGGCCTGATGAAATGTATCCTAGGATTCTTTGGGAGGCAAGGGATGAGATTGCAGAGCCTTTGGCTTTGATCTTTGGGTCCTCGCTGTCCACGGGGATGGTGCCAGAGGACTGGAGAATGGCAAATGTTGTTCCTCTGTTTAAGAAAGGGAATAGAAATTACCCTGGTAATTATAGACCGGTTAGTTTTACTTCGGTGGTTGGTAAATTGATGGAAAAGGTCCTTAGGGATGGGATTTACGACCATTTAGAAAGATGCGGATTAATCCGGGATAGTCAGCACGGATTCGTGAAGGGCAAGTCGTGCCTCACAAATTTGATAGAATTTTTTGAGGAGGTAACTAAGTGTGTTGATGAAAGTAGGGCAGTTGATGTCATATACATGGATTTTAGTAAGGCGTTTGATAAGGTCTCCCATGGTCGGCTTATGATGAAACTGAGGAGGTGTGGGATAGAGGGAAAGTTGGCCGATTGGATAGGTAACTGGCTGTCTGATCGAAGACAGAGGGTGGTGGTCGATGGAAAATTTTCGGATTGGAGGCAGGTTGCTAGCGGAGTGCCGCAGGGATCAGTGCTTGGTCCTCTGCTCTTTGTGATTTTTATTAATGACTTAGAGGAGGGGGCTGAAGGGTGGATCAGTAAATTTGCTGATGACACCAAGATTGGTGGAGTAGTGGATGAGGTGGAGGGCTGTTGTAGGCTGCAAAGAGACATGGATAGGATGCAAAGCTGGGCTGAAAAATGGCAAATGGAGTTTAACCCTGATAAATGTGAGGTGATTCATTTTGGTAGGACTAATTTAAATGTGGATTACAGGGTCAAAGGTAGAGTTCTGGAGACTGTGGAGGAATAGCGAGACCTTGGGGTCCATATCCACAGATCTCTAAAGGTTGCCACTCAAGTGGATAGAGCTGTGAAGAAGGCCTATAGTGTGTTAGCTTTTATTAACAAGGGGTTGGAGTTTAAGAGCCGTGGGGTTATGCTGCAACTGTACAGGACCTTGGTGAGACCACATTTGGAATATTGTGTGCAGTTCTGGTCACCTCACTATAAGAAGGATGTGGAAGCGCTGGAAAGAGTGCAGAGGAGATTTACCAGGATGCTGCCTGGTTTGGAGGGTAGGTCTTATGAGGAAAGGTTGAGGGAGCTAGGGCTGTTCTCTCTGGAGCAGAGGAGGCTGAGGGGAGACTTAATAGAGGTTTATAAAATGATGAAGGGGATAGATAGAGTGAACGTTCAAAGACTATTTCCTCGGGTGGATGGAGCTATTACAAGGGGGCATAACTATAGGGTTCGTGGTGGGAGATACAGGAAGGATATCAGAGGTAGGTTCTTTACGCAGAGAGTGGTTGGGGTGTGGAATGGACTGCCTGCAGTGATAGTGGAATCAGACACTTTAGGAACATTTAAGCGGTTATTGGATAGGCACATGGAGCACACCAGGATGATAGGGAGTGGGATTGCTTGATCTTGGTTTCAGATAAAGCTTGGCACAACATCGTGGGCCGAAGGGCCTGTTCTGTGCTGTACTGTTCTAAGTTATTTTATCCCTTTTTGAATTGGTAATGCTAGCCTTCCCATCTACCAGATTAGCTATATTTCCTATCATTCATAACACCAAAAAAGGTAGAAACATATTATAAAGCAGGGACACAGTATGGCAATTGATGGTTTATTCAAAGGCAAGATATCGAGTGATAGTAAGCATTCAATTTCTTGAAGACAATATTTAGTTGTTATAACTTTTCTTTCAAGTGGCTAGGTGTCCAGATCATCAACTACCTGTCCTGGTCCTTCCACGTCGACATTATAGCTACGAAAGCCCACCAACGCCTCTACATTCTCAGGAGGCTCTCACCAACGTTTTACAGCTGCACCATAGAAAGCATTCTTTCTGTTGTATCAGAGCTTGGTATGGCTCCTGTTCTGACCAAGGCCGCAAGAAACAATAAAGGGCTGTGAACGTAGCCCAGTCCATCACGCAAACCAATCTCCCATCCATTGACTCAGTCTACACTTCTCGCTGCCTCAGAAATGCAGCCAGCATAATTAAGGACTCTCCCATCTTCTTCCGTCGGGAAAAAAAAACAAAAGTCTGAGGTCACATACCAACCGACTCAAGAACAATTTCTTCTGCCATCAGACTTTTAAATAGACCTACCTTATATTAAGTTGATCTTTCTCGACACCCTAGCTATGACTTTAACATTACATTCTACACTCTCTCGTTTCCTTCTCTACGAATGGTATGCTTTATCTATATAGCACACAAGAAACAATACTTTTCACTGTATACCAACACATGTGACAATGATAAATCAAATCAAATTGTTGCACGTGGTTCTATTTTCTTTATACATTTTAAAAAATTCATCAGAATTGTATTATTCACAATGACTTATTATTAAGCCGTGTCATGTTATTTATTACATAATTTTTCACTCGATTTGTTTCAGTCTATTTTAGTTATACAGTACTTTATGGAGCATTTATTTTTGTTTATGACATGTTATTGACTTGTTTTATTGAGCAATTTTACATATAAGATAGAAACAAAGAAGCTACAGACTCAACTTCTTTACAGTCAATGATACACTTTAGAAGTGTAGTTACTGTTTAATAGAAGGGAGCACAGCAGCTAAATTGCACACATTAAAATCCCACAAACTATAATGACATAATGATTTGATAATCTGCTTTTTTAGTGATGTTGGCTGAGGGATAAATATTGGCCAGGACACAGAGTCAATTATACTGCTTTTCTTTGAAAAGTGCCATGAGATCTTTCATGCCCACCTGAGTGGGCAGCTGGACCTTAGTTTAACATGTTATTCAAGAGATGGCATTGCCTACATTGCAGTATTCCCTCAGTACTGTACTGAAGTGTCAGCCTCAATTAAGGTCAGCTCA
The DNA here is from genome assembly GCF_964213995.1 of Mustelus asterias. Lineage (NCBI taxonomy): Eukaryota > Metazoa > Chordata > Chondrichthyes > Carcharhiniformes > Triakidae > Mustelus > Mustelus asterias. The sequence goes on along the minus strand of NC_135807.1, from coordinate 41,524,236 downwards.
GTGGTTAGCACTGCTACCTCACAGTTCCAGGGACCCGGGTTCATTTCGCGGTTTGGGTCATTGTCTGTGCGGATTCTGCACGTTCTCCCCGTGTCTGCGTGGATTTCCTCTGGGCGCTCTGGTTTCCTCCCAAAGTCCAAAGATGTGCAGGTTAGATGCATTGGCCATGCTAAATTCTCTCTCAGTGTACCTGAACAGGCGCCAGAGTGTGGCGACTATGGGATTTTCACAGTAACTTCATTGCAGTGTTAATGTAAGCCTATTTGTGACACTAATAAATAAATTTTAAACTCAAGTCTTTGGGGTAGAACTTGAACTTGTCCATCCCATTAAGCCAAGGCTGGGATAATAACTACAAATACATACAGTTATATAGAATTATTTTAGTATACTATATCTGAATTAAGTTATACCCTTGATTTTGTGATATGCTGCCACTTCTATTTTAAAACATTTGAGGATTGTATTTTCATGCTTTCGAAGTTCATTTTCTTAATTTGTGATAAACATTACATCCTTTTACTTTTCATTATGGGATTGCACCAATTTATGTTCTTTTCCCGCACTATTTTTGTTTAAGTACCAATGTCGTTATTTTTCCTGAATAAATTGATGCTATTTTAGCAAAGTGTTCATTTTGTTTTAAGAACAACGCGCGCTAAATGTTTAGACCCACAGTTGAACGTGATACCGGCAGAAGCTTCGTGATATCATCGTTCTTTACATCAAGGTCTCGGTTAGTATTTTATGAAATTGCTGTGGTCATTCTACATGGATCTGGTAAACACCAGTTGGATTCCCCGCTTAAACTCTTCAACAGCAGAATTTCACCTTACCTTTTCAATGCGGGGAGTGCGACTTGCCTGTTGGACCTGCTTTCCACCCGAATGTCCCGTTTCTCCAACACACTGCTGTTCAAACCAACTAAATATTTTCAATTGTTTCCCAGGTCTGTGACATTCAATGCAGCAACAAACTGCAAATGCGCTGTCCTGGTTATTTATTTCCGTAAATAGCACTTTCTCTGCAATGCTTTGCTTTTAACTTGTTTGCTTCCCCAAATAAGCTGTACCTTACGTTTTCTTGACATTTGCCAGGTCAAAAAATGCACATACACTTTCTGCATGTTTCTAGTGCCACCTCGTGGACAAAGCATTCTTAGCACACGCTGCATCCCTCCCCACTTTAAACTTCATTTAGCAGCTTGGATAGAATGGAGAGATTTCTTTTGTGGGTAACCAAATCATAAATGTCTCTTTATAGAAGAGTTTGTGATTTAATAACACGAAGAGAGAACGGAGGGAATTCCCCCCCCCCCCCGCCCCCCAGTGTTTGTATTTTTATCTGTTAGTACTTTTAAACGGGTTACAAACAAGAGACGGCGAAATAAGTCAGTGAAACACTGACTTTTCGCATTGAGATCCTGCCTCGCCACTTTAATTTCTAACACCCAGATTGATCTTCCACCAGAATGAAAGCATTTATTTTAATTCCGATTTATCCAAGCTCAACTCATTAAATGAGATCTATTGTCAATGTGATAAAAAAAAACTTCCTCGAAAACCTTAATTTATTTTTTAAATGATGCACTTTCTGTTGTGTTTTTATTGGAACATATTTTTTGTTTAGAAACTCAGTTCATGGTAGGGCGTTGGGGAGTGTTATAGAACAAACAGATCTAGTGGTACAGGTTCATAGCTGCTTGAAAGTGGAGTCACAGGTGGACAGAATGGTGTAGAAGGCATTCGGCATGCTTGGTTTCGTTGGTCAGAACATTGGATACAGGAGTTGGGACGTCTTGTTGAAGTTATATAAGACATTGGTAAGGCCACACTTGGAATACTGTGTACAGTTCTGGTCACCCTGTTATAGAAAGGATATTATTAAACTAGAAAGAATGCAGAAAAGATTTACTAGGATGTTACCGGGACTTGATGGTTTGAGTTATAAGGAGAGGCTGGATAGACTGGGACTTTTTTCTCTGGAGCTTAGGAGGCTGAGGGGTGATCTGAAAGAGGTCTATAAAATAATGAGGGGAATAGATCGGCTAGATGGTCAATATCTTTTCCCAAAGGTAGGGAAGTCTAAAACTAGAGGGCACAGGTTTAAGGTGAGAGGGGAGAGAAACAAAGGGACCAGAAGGGCAATTTTTTCACACAGAGGGTGGCGAGTGTCTGGAACAAGCTGCCAGAGGTAGTAGTAGAGGCAGGTACAATTTTGTCTTTTAAAAAGCGTTTAGACAGTTACATGTGTAAGATGGGATATGGAGGGATATGGGTCAAATGCGGGCAATTGGGACTAGCTTAGTGGTTTAAAAAAAGGGGCAGCATGGACAAGTTGGGCTGAAGGGCCTGTTTCCATGCTGTAAACCTCTATCATTCTATGAAACAAGGAAAGGTTATCTGACCCTAGCGACCTGCTTCTTTTTGCTGTATTCTACAATACTTGCAGAGAGCACAGATTTTTTTTTTAATGAATTCTTTTTCAGCCTTCATCAGAGGTCTTATCTGATAGCCTATTCAATGACTATAATACCATTTAGCTTAAAAAAGAATCAATCTGGCTTTCCTCTTTTTTGAGCTTGTGTTCCTTGGTATTTAAAGTGTTCAACACATTACACAATTTAACTGGACCAATTTGACAATTTATTCTCTTAGCTATCATGAAAAAAACCAGCAGGCCACCACAAAAGATGTTTTTTAAACACAAGTCAATTTCTTTAACCTTTCCAGGTAACTTAAAATTTCTGATTTGCAACATATTTTTCTTGCATTCATCTTCACATTTTTAGGCACACTAAAGGTAACTTGAAGTGCATTGGATACTCCAGACGGTGCCTAACCAATTCCTATGCAGGAATAATAATTCTTGTTTTTATTTTTACTCCATCCCTCTGTTTATTCTTAAGTCCAATAAAAACTTTGTTGATGGTTTCACATATTTATCTGCTGTAAGTTATTTTTACTTATTAATAAGCTGTGCACGATTCCCTTTAAAACACTGTCTCATGTAGTTTCTTGCTCCTGCATTACTTTACACTTATTCACTTTGAAATGCACCTGCCAATTAAATCTACGTGGTTATCAATGGGGACCAAGTGAAAATAGTTGAGAGCTTCAAGTTTCTAGGTGTCTAGATCATCAGCAACCAGTCCTGGTCCCTCCACACTGATGCTATAGTTAAGAAAGCCCACCAATGCCTTTAATTTCTCAGGAGGCTAAGGAAATTCAGCATGCCCGCTACGAATCTTGCCAACTTTTACAAATGGACCATAGAAAGCATCCTTTCCAGATGCATCAGAGCTTGGTATGGCTTCCTCTCTGTCCAAAACCACAAAAAACTACAAAGGGTCATGAACAAAGCCCAGTCCATCACAAAAACCAACCTTCCAGCCATTCACCTTGTCTACACTTCCTGCTGCCTCAGAAAACAGCCAGCATAATCAAAGACACCACGCACATCCAGGACACACTCTCTTCCACCTTCTGTCACGAAAAAGATACAAAAGTTTGAGGTCATGTATCAACCAACTCAAGAATAGCTTCTTCCCTTGTGAGCAGTTTTGGGCCCCATATCTAAGGAAGGATGTGCTGGCCTTGGAAAGGGTCCAGAGGAGGTTCACAAGAATGATCCCTGGAATGAAGAGTTTGTTGTACGAGGAACGGTTGAGGACTCTGGGTCTGTACTCATTGGAGTTTACAAGGATATGGGGGGATCTCATTGAAACTTACAGGATACTGCGAGGCCTGGATAGAGTGGACTTGGAGAGGATGTTTCCACTAGTAGGAAACACTAGAACCAGAGGGCACAACCTCAGGCTAAAGAGACAATTCTTTAAAACAGAGATGATGTGGAATTTCTTCAGCCAGAGAGTGGTGAATCTGTGGAACACTTTGCCGCAAAAGGCTGTGGAGGCCAGGTCATTGAGTGTCTTTAAGACAGAGATAGATAGGTTCTTGATTAATAAGGGGATCAGGGGTTATGCGGAAAAGGCAGGAGAATGGGGATGAGAAGAAAATCAGCCATGATTGAATGGTGGAGCAGACTCGATGGGCCGAGTGACCTAACTCTGCTCCTATGTCTTATGGTCTTCCCTCCTGCCATCAGACTTTTGAATGGACTTACCTTATATTAAATTGATCTTACTCTACACCCTAGCTATGACTGTAACACTGTTGGGCGGCACGGTAGCACAGTGGTTAGCACTGCTGTTTCACAGCTCCCGGGTCCTGGGTTCGATTCCCGGCTTGGGTCACTGTCTGTGTGGAGTTTGCACATTCTCCTTGTGTCTGTGTGGGTTTCCTCCGGGTGCTCCGGTTTCCTCCCACAGTCCAAAGATGTGCGGGTTAGGTTGATTGGCCATGCTAAAATTGCCCCTTAGTGTCCTGAGATGTGTAGGTTAAAGGGATTAGTGGGTAAACGTGTAGGGATATGGGGGTAGGGACTGGGTGGGATTGTGGTCGGTGCAGACTCGATGGTCTGTTTCTGCACTGTAGGGTTTCTATGATTTCTTCACTACATTCTGCACCCTCTCCTTTCCTTCTCTATGAATGGTATGTTTGGCCTGTATAGCGTGTAAGAAAAAATACTTTTCACTGTATCCCAATATATGTAACAATAATAAATCAAATCAAATCTATGGGTGCAGTTGCATTATTCTTCCTTATTTGTCCTGTAATCAGCTTTGGCATAATTTGCAAACTTTGACATTTTGCTTGTTATATCTTCAGCCAAGTCATTAATACTACGTATATAAAAATAAGATTTCAAGGCCAACACCTGGGGTACACCATTATTTCTTGCCTGGAAAGGTCCCATTCCTCAGTTTTCTGTCCAGCTATACTTTTCCCCCTATTCCACAACTCCCAAACTTAGTCACTAATCATTACTGTGTAATTTTGGCATAACAATTCTGAGAATATATTCAAATACACAGGATCAGCTGCAGGTCCCCTATCCATATGTCAGTAATGTAAAAAAAAAATGCCCAGCAGGTTTGCTAACCGTGACCTCCTTTCCTGAATTTATGCTGATTTTCCTTTAACAAGTTATAGAACATAGAACAGTACAGCACAGAACAGGCCCTTCGGCCCACGATGTTGTGCCGAGCTTTATCTGAAACCAAGATCAAGCTATCCCACTCCCTATCATCCTGGTGTGCTCCATGTGCCTATCCAATAACCGCTTTTTTGCAAATTAGTACGCAATAGGTTTTTTCCATTTGATAATCACAATTACTTCTGTTACAGATGGACGGATGGGGAGGGGATGAGAGGTTAATTTAAACAGCACTAATTTCTCCTCACACTACCCCTCCATAAACAGAAAGTGTTTCGATTTATTTCTCTCTTTAGAAGTAGTGGTGTATTTCCCAACACCTCAGTTTTCCTGCGATTCAGTTCTGAAAGGAAGATTGCAATGTTGCCTCAGACAGTAAAGAAAGGGATAGAGAAAATAAGTTTTACAGTGCAGAGACCACCAAGAAAATAAATATCAGTTCACAAATTCCAGAATCAAGATCCTGGGATATTCCTTCACAGAGGTTAAATCTCTCAAATGCTTTCAGAGATTTTCTATATAACAAACAATAATCTTTTTTGAATAATTGAATTTTGTTAGAGTGTCCAGAATTCAGGAATTCCTTTTAAATTTAGTAAACATATGAAAATGCCTGTTTAAGGTTTATTCATCTCAGTCTCATTTCATAGTTTATTTTAAGCACATTTTGCCTGATATTTTTGCACGTTTTCTCCATTTCCCTGCTGTTTCTAAATATATGAGATGAACCAATATACATATAACTTGCAGTTCACTATCTGTGGAGTCTAATGTGGTTACTCCACGCAATTTATCCTAATTGTAAATTCTAAGTTTGATCAGTTCCAAACCAGAGTTGCACATGCAGTTTGAACATAGGTGCAGACCTCCATTTTCCAGGTAGCTAATATTTAATGATTGGGGATAAGAACATATATGAGCATCTGTTTTTCCTTAACTTTAAAAATACTGAAAAATGCTTATTGAAAAAAGATCTATCTTTGATGTGTTGGTATACTTTGTTTCTGTGCTTTTGGGTAATGAACTAAACTGCTGCATCCATGATATTGTGCGATGCCAATAAAGCCTCTGCACTGACCAGTTGTAGTATATTCATGAAGCAACTCAGTGTTGGTGTAGCACCAGTGCCAACAACTGCAGGTTCTCAGCACTTCCCAGTGCTGGGCATTTTCTCGTACCTATCGATGTTAGTGACCCTGGCAACACTCTATGGCTTTGAATGAAGTTTGGTCATGTTCAATTGGAAGTGGCCCAGTAGATTTGAACTGGTAAATCCCAATACAGAGAGGCTGTCTTTATTGTGCATTCCCCTCAATGTGAGACACATAATTCAGACACATTTCATAGGTTTCATTTAAAGAATGTTAGCCAATTGTGGCAAGTAGTAGTGTCGTTTATTGGCAGCAAGCAATTTATGCAATGACTATGCTTTCAGGAAATTTAAATTGGCTACTAAATTTTGTATGATATTCAAAACCATTGGGAGAAGCTCATTTTTGTTTTATTGAATGCACTTTGGAGCATGGTGAACTTTTACAGATCAGCAGCAGTCTTATAAACATACACTTCATACCGAATGCTAATTCCACCTGGCCCTTTTGTTTCTAGTCTGTTATTTATTTACTTTTGTGTTTTCTGTTCTCTTTTGTCACCTTCCCTGAGAATGGTGGTCGATGGAGTATGTGCTTAGTCAATATCTGTAGCTATGTGTCCTCAACAGAGAATCATGATTTTGCTGAAATGCATACAGATTAACAACATTATGCTTTATCTTGTTTGCGGCTTGGTTTATACTGATGCTCATAGAGGTTCATCAGTTAGTGCTGGACAGTGCCAAGATTTTGATCTGTGGCAAAACCCTGAATGAAAGAAAACATTTCTGGCCATTTAGTAAGAGAATATACTTAGAAGGTTGTATCATCTAGCTAATATAATTGATTTCTGATGAGAAACTGAAGACTTGCTTTAATTCTTCAATGAAAAATGTTGTGTTAGAAGCAGAGAATATAACCTTTTCAAACTGGATGAAAGCTGGTTTGATGGCTTAACTCCCAGGTCTCTATACAATGCAGTAGTCAGAGGGCATGTGAGGCACCACCTAGCTGCAATGTCAAGCTGACATTTTCATGTGTGCTAAGCACATGGCTTCTTATAATCACTCAAGTTAGACTTTATTCTCATAGGCTGGGATGAATGTCAATGAAGAAAAATGGTGGCTGATGCATTAATGCCAGGAAACAGATTCATGCTCATAGAGAAGTAGGGGCAGCAATGCAATACAATAAATATACACAACAAAATCATTATGTTTATCAAGTATCTTATTGAAGGTGATGCCATCAGGAATGGCAAGAGGTCAGCAATTCTTACGATTTTATCTGCCACAATTAGTACAAGATAACAGGGATTAGATTACCGTACTTTAAATGTCACACTTTGAGACAACTCTCTGCAATGCCTTTTTAACTATTAATGCTCTGTATAGTTCTGTACAGCAACTGGAAAGTATATTTCAATCACCTCTTGCTTGTTAAAGTTCTGCTTATGTAACACATTGGGCAAAATCTTACTGCCTCAGCTTTAAAGGCAGGCCAGGTCCTGGTTCCAATGGGTTTCCGAGGAATCCAGCTTGCATAATCTACCCAAAGGCACTAAATTAAGCAGCAGCTTCCAGGAGTCCAGGGAATGCTTGAGGCTCCGTGCAGTGCCCTACTGGGAGAAATAAGGACTGCCACTGTAGATGGGGAACCATGAGGATGCCTCAAGATTGAAGGCTTTTAAAAGTTAAACTATGATCATCATTATGGAGGAGGAACCCGTTTATGGGATAGCCTGTCGCTGCAGGCCTCTGGCAGTTGTAGCTCTGGGGGATTAAGAAGAATGGGAAGAGATTCTATGGATTATAAACACTAAGGTAAACTAATTGGAATGAAGTGTTTCGGTACTGCGATCCAGTCTAAGTAAAACCTGGACTCTTGTTTTCAAAAGTCCTGTTTCTCTGCTGCCCACTTCTTTCTACTCTACCCTTATGTATCAAACAATCCAGCACTGCCTCTTAGTGATCACATCCTGGGCAGTGGTGCAAAAAATTCTCATCTTCTCGGATGGTGCACAGGGTAGTGAGCTCAAGCATAGTGAGTCTGCTCCAGATGCACAATTTTCCAAGTTACTGCAAATATGCCATACATACTGGCCATACATTGCACTACACAAACATGAGCATTCTCTGCACTGTTATGCTAAGATGCATGTCTAACTTAAAAGCATAGTGTTGGCCTGAACTGCATTAGCACCAGACATGGACAAGTTGGGCAGAAGGGCTTGTTTCCATGCTGTAAACCTCTATGACTCTATGACATAAAAACTGTGCTTATTTTGCATAACTATGGAATTATAGAAAAACTCCTGTGCAAATGCTGAACTCTACCCATTTAACTAGCCTTTTGTTGATTTGCTCTAATTACCTCAGAGTATGAGCTCCCTGATTGAGGTAATGATTGCCAGTCCAATCAGCGGGTCTCACCTGTGTATAAAGAGGAGTGTCAGGTCTATTGGCACTCTGGATTCTGACTTTGTACCTGAAGCACTCTTAGGAATAGAGATGTTTAAATGAAGGGAATCTGGTGAAGGGACACCCGTTTCTGAGGAGTTATTTCACACGCAAATGCTTTTTGAAAAAATAACTAGAAATTTCAGAAAAATTGATGCAAGTTTTAAATACAAACTTCACAACAGCATAATACACTGACTGAGCTATGTTTTAATACATTCAAATTCTAAAAAAAACTTTGATTGGATTTTCCTTTTAAACAGCTGGACAGCTTTGAATTACATCTATGCATTGAGCAATTTGTAGAATTTCCCAACAACCTCGGAATCAAACATGAGGGTGCGACATTTCCACTTTTACCAAAATAAAAATGGAGATTAAACTATAAAAGCTTTATTTCAATGTGATGACACATCTTAATATTTGCTGTGCGAATTTAACATTTCCCAGGAACTCCTCACGGACATCTATAGTCAGCAATACGCGTGACTGTGCTGCTTTTCTCTTGCTTGCAAATGAAGCGTGTTTAGAAGACTTTTAGAATATTTTAGAAGTTATTTGCCTGCTACATGTCTAAATATGTCAGAAGAAAGAATTCTCACAGACAACCAAACAGGATATGAAAAGCACTAATAATCAAAACACTTAAAAAAAAATAACACAGTGAAATAAAGATTTGGACATACACATGGGCTTAAGGTTGAAACTGAAATATAAATAAATATTAAGAATATTGTTTGCAATTGTTAAGAATCAAATTAGTCAATCATGGAGACAGTTAAAAAAATCCACAAATATATAATTCGGGGTCAGATCAATTGTTTAGCAATACCTAACACTCAGATAAACAGTTATGCCTTAATGAACAACACTCAACCTTTTATAGAGTTTCTAGCAACAGAGTGGAAAATGAAACATTCTCACCAGTTCAGTGGGTTCCATTGATTTCTGGCTTGGGAGCAGGAAGATTGGGACCACAGCATAGACTATGGTAGAGGAATGAATGACAGACCACAACTTCAGGATGTCTGAAGTTTGTACTTGCACTAAATCCTGAAGTTGCAATCAGATTCAGTGGGGCAATGATGGTGAACACAGATGGTTTGTCTTCAAAAATCATACAAATTCCAGGCCAAAACATTATAGCATGATTTCACAAGTGTAACTTGGCTACAAATACAAATTATAATTTTTCACCAAAATGTTCTTGAATAGTTCATTATTTTCTTAGATGAACAGATACTATGTAATACAATGTAATACAAGCTTGCTTTCTGAAAGCTCTTTTCTTTCCCATCAGCCAAGCACGAGGGCACAACTCCACTTATTTTATTTTTAAAACTACACAATTACATGGGTGCATGGCAGAAATAATCAGAAATGACTTCTAAATTCTGTACACAAATAAAACAAATTGCATTTATATAGTTTTACAGCGCAATTTATTTTTTCAAGGAGGGAATCGGTTATCCTGGCTGCTGCCAAAGGCCAATAACAAAGGAATGAGTTTTAAATTTGATTGGCGAGATATTAACAGAGAATCAGGTACCAAATCAAAAATAAAATCAGCAAATCACTTCTTATCCCATTCTTCTTTTTCCATTCGTTCACTGATAACTTCTTTAAGATATGGCTCTAAGTAGTGTGCATCCTGAAAACAAAAGAACAGTTCTATTCAGACAACTTTAAATATAAAATTTCTTATATCTGACTAAATATTTACATAAATAACTATCCTCTTTATTCTTTTCAGGAATGTTTAGTGAGAAAAACATGATAAGGTGAAGGTAGGGAAGACGTTTCCACTTGAAGAAACGAGGTGCTAGGAATACAAATAAGTACATTTGAGAATTCAGGAGGATCTCTGTAGTTGGAAAATGGTTAGAAAGTGGAACGTGATAAAAGGAGTAGTGGAGACAAATAATATTTAAGCAGAAATTAGAAAGGAACAGAAAATGATGGTGAATGGGTTAAATGAAAAGGGGTGGAAGAATGTTCTTACAAACTATAAACACCTGTTTATGAAATAAGTCCCTGGCCTGTTGTTATGCTATATATTATACATAATGACACCCACTAAGGAGTTCCTGCATGGTCAAGCCTACACCTTTGTCTATCAAAGGGCTGGAAAAAGAAAAAATACCAAGATAGGTAAATCAATCTTTATTGCTCATGGGCATATCGAAGCAACAAGCTTGAGGCTTTTGGCAGCTGCCTGAGGTAACATCAACTGTCAAGGCACCGGCATGGCTGAGGAGATCCAAAAACATCAGTGCAGAGGATGGAAGGACAGGGAAGAAACCCTATTGTAGTAAATATTTCCCATTTTACATAAATCAGCATCAATGCCAAAATTACCTGCTCAAATTTTGTCCACATTTCTTTTGGAAGGATTTGATGCTTCATGCTCAAATCCAAAGCTCGTTTGATGCGGAACATTCTATCGTTGTAAAGACTTTCAGGCAACCTTTTCAGAGCCTCTTTCACGTCATCATTTTCGTACAGTGTGTCATCCCGCATGAGACCTGGAAACAAATATTCTTAAAGTACTCATTTGTAATAAATTCAGAAAATGTAATTTCCTGAATGTTATTTCTTTAAAACCAGAAGCTTACTTATTAGTGTCACAAGTAGGCTTACATTAACACTGCAATGAAATTACTGTGAAAATCCCCTAGTCACCACACTCCAGTGCCTGTTTGGGCACACTAAAGGGAGAATTTGGTATGGCCAATGCACCTAACCAGCATGTCTTTTAGACTGTGGGAGGAAACCAGAGCACGCGGAGAAAACCCACGCAGACACGGGGACAACGTGCTGACTCCACAGTGACCCACGCCAGGAATCGAACCCAAGTCCGTGGTGCTGGAAGACAGCAGTGCTGGAAGACAGCAGTGCTAATCAGTGTGCCGCCATGCTACCCATACTGAAGCAGAATTAATTTGCAGGACCAGGAAGGATAATGCATAATGAAAGCAGACCATAAACATAACTATAACACACCTTATGTTTTCATTCAAATCACACATCATCTTGACTTGGACCTGTATTGTCTTCATCACTGGGCCAAGATCTTAGAAGCTGTTACTTAACAGCATTGTGGCAGTATGTTCACCCTAACTGAGTGGGTTCAAGAAGGTGGCTCGCCACCATCTTCTAAAAGGCAATTAGAGATGGACAAGAAATATTGCTCATACCAGTGATGCCTATATCCTGAGAAAGAAAGATAATATGGGGAAAAAAGTTAAGAATATAAACTTACCAAATTTGTTGAACCCTGCAGCATTGTAGTACCACTTCTGTAGGTTTTGAAGCAGACTGCTAGTTGTTTTGACTAGGGGAAGGAAAAGATACAAAACACATTACTCTCTTTCAGAAGAAAAGCTCAAAATTAGATGACTAAATTTTCTAATGTAAAATCAATGAACATAGAAACACTCACTCGAAGAAAATCATCGAGCCAGGCTACATTTTTTAAATTTGTTCTTGGAATTTGGGGAATCCTATAAAGGCAGAATTTATTGCTGCTGGTTTGAAATTTCTGATCATTTGTTCATACAGATGATTTGGGATTGAGTTATGCTCAAGTGTTTTCAAAGATGTTAATATAAAATGAATTTATGTCTCAGCCAGATAACTGTGGGTTTAAGCCCCACTCCAGGCTAATACTAAAGTACTGCATTGCGGGCAATGTGACCATTTGGTTGCGATGCCAAACCGAGGCCCTGATAAATTTCTAAAGTTGGCATTAAAGATCCCATGGCACTGTTTTGAAAAGAGAGATGGGGAGTTCTTCTCACTACACTTGTCGGTATTTACCTCTGAACTATCACTAAAAAGATTATTTGGCCATAATCATATTCTTGTTTGAGAGAGCTTACTGTGTGCAAGTCGGCTGCGATATTTCCTACCTCACAACCATGACTACATGTCTGAAGTACTCCATTCACTGGTATAACCCGAAATCTGAAAGGCGCTATATCAATGCAAGCCTCACATTTTGACACGTGTGCAAATGGTTTTCTGCCGGTGATTTCTTCAGCAGTTACTTGATGCTTCTCATCCAAATCATATCTCTCCCCGAGACACATCAAAACTAACCACAGTCGTAACACCCTTAAACTGATCACATAACTGAGTCCTATAAATTGACTTATTCTATTAACGACTCTAGCATTAGCCTTGTAATTTTTCTTCTGGGTGCTGCGAAACCCAGTTCAGAGACTGAACTGCCTCTCAGCTCCTGTTTTTTCTGTCTCTGTGTCACTTGATCACTGCTGCCAGGCAACAGTAAGACTTTTCTAAAAGAAAAATACTGTGGATGTTGGAATTCTGAAATAAAAATGTTAGAAAAACTCAGCAAGTTTGGCAGGATGTGGAGAGAGAAACAAAGTTAACTTTGAGTCAGTATGACTTCTTCAGAGCTAAAGAGAGGGATTTTAGACTATACTATGCAAGGAGGGTGGAATGAAGTTGAAGGTCAGTGACGTGCGAGGTAGGAGAGAATGCAGCAAGATATTTAGGGCAAAGGAAGTGTTAATAGCAGTGTTAAGGAATAAAGAAGGTGCTGATAGTGGCATAAACGTGAGAGCGCAGAATATATTAATAAGAGAACAAAGGTCAGTGCTCAGTGAAAAAAACTTAACAGGTGACAGATGGCCCTGTGGGGGTGGAGGTTGCATTGGGACAAAACATTTTGGATTTAAAAAATGGTCAAGAATGAAGAGAAAGTTCAAATTCTAAAGTTGTTGAGTCCAGAAGACTGTAAAGTGCCTAATTGGAAAATGAAGTGCTGTTACTCCAGTTTGCATTGGGCTTCATTGGAACATTACTGCGGGCCAAAGAAGACATGTGGGCATGAGAGAAAGATCCTGAGTTGAAATAACAAGTGACAGGAAAGTTGGCGTCATGCTTGTGGACTGAGCGAAGGTGTTCTGCAAAGCAGTCATCCAGGCTGCACTTAGTGTCCCCTGTACAGAGGAGACAGCATTGAAAGCAGCAAATGGAGGTGCAACTGAAATGTTGCTTCACCTGAAAGGAGTGGTTGGGGTCTTGGGCAGTGTGGAGGGAGCAGGTGAAAGGGCAGGCATTGCACCTTCTGCCATTGAATGGGGAGGTAATAAGGAGTTGGTGGTGAAGAATGAACCAGGATGTGAGAGAGCGCTCTCCCTGCGGAATGCTGTTAGAGAGGGGAAGGGTAAGATGGGTTTCATGGTGGTATCATGCTGGGGTTGGCAGAAATGGAGGAAGATGATCCTGTGAATGAAGAGGCTGACGGGATGAAAAGTCAGGACAAGGTGAACCCATCATGGTTCTGCAAATGAGAGGAAGGGGTGAAGACAGAAGTATGGGAAATGAGTCAGACGTGATTGAGTTCCAACAACTCACAGTGGGGTGGGAGGGCCTTTTGTTAAAGGCTAACATGCCAGAAACGCTGTTTTCAAAGGCGGTATCATCAAAACAGATGCGACAGAGGCAGAGAAACTGAGATAATGGGATGGAGGCCTGACAGGAAGTGTGGCAAGAAAAGCTGTAGTTGAGGTAGTGTGGGAATTGTTGAGTTGGTAATGCATACTGATGGTCCTATCAGCAGAAATGGAGACAGAGAGGTCAAGGAAGGGAAAAGTATCAGAGACCACGTGAAGGTGAGGTAGGGGTGAAAGTTGGAAGCAAACTCTATACATTTTTCCAGATCCAGACAAGAGCATGAAGCCACATTGATGCAGTAATTGCTGTAACAGAAAAATAGTTGTTGGCGTGGGCCTGAGTAGAATGTTCCACATACCCCACAAAAAGACAGGAATAACTGGGATCCATGCGAGTGATGCTTTTCTACTTTGTGTTTGAACCCTTGAACTCTCAGCCCATCTCTTGAGCAACAGGGTTTGTAAAAGCTCATTAAATATCCAGAGCTTCTGGACACCAACGCTCATTAGGAAAACCTACTTGAAACTTGAAACCACTCTACCTTCTTTAAACACAAAAATACGCACACACACTAACTTAAATATTATACACTGCTCACAGATTTCAAGGATCATCATCCCTGGATTATTGCTGAAAAAGGAGACATGCTGTCAAAGCTTTTCATCTTGCACTCATCAGGACAGTTGACCAGAACTGTAATGGGGTATCAACAACTTATACTACACGAGAAGAAAATGCTGATTGGTTGGTAAGTAGACGCTGATTGGTGGAGACATTGCCATGGAGAATGCAGCATGGAGCTGCCAGCTCCCCAGCTTTGTTCAAATTCAAACCAGAAAGTTGACCCTGATTCTTCAAGGCATTGCACAGAGGAATGAGCCAGGGAATGACTGTTCCCCAAACTCCTGTTTATATAGTGTGCACATGTTCCTTTTGTCTGCCAAGGACATAGACGTGTGTGCAAATATATGTGACTTCTAGCATGTATAAGTGAATCACACTGCAAGCCTGACTGACGATCCTAAAAATAAAGTTTATTTGTCACAAGTAAGGCTTACATTAACACTGCAATGAAGTTACTGTGAAATTCCCCTAGTCGCCACATTCTGGCGCTTGTTCGGGTCAATGCACCTAATCTGAATTGGTTTTCGGTGTATTTGTTAGCACAATCAGGACAGTTTAGCACGTGTTGTCCAATCTCAAAATTACATCTAATATCAGACACGCTGTTCCAAGTTTTGCAAGCATGGGCTGGTTGGGTACGGTCTGTACTTCTCCTATAACGAACAGCTGAAGGGATGTGCTATTTCATACGATCCGCCAATCATTGGGACGCATGGGCTTATATGTGTTTTATTCATTCAAGGGATGCGGGCATCGCTGGCTGGGCCAGTACTTTTTATTGTCCATTCCTAGTTGCCCTTGGATTGCTTGGCCATTTCTGAGGGGCAGTTAAAAGTCAACCTGGTACCACACTGGCATCGAAATTCATATACACATTGCTTATTTGTGTGATAGGCAGAACATCTTTTTGACTTGATGGCTACATCATGTTAATGGAAAATACCACTCGTGTTGCTACTACATACTAACAGCATGCAATAGCTAACTTCACCTATTGCTCAAGTCTTTGAGACACTTTACCCAACCAGTGTAATCGAAGAAAGACTGGGCACTTTTCAGGTCTGAAGGCCCATTCAGGAGTTTGTATGATAGAAAGTGAATGATTATCTGATCAAGGTAGCCATTATTCTGCAGGAGAGCTTTGATGCACCCTATTTCACCATGAAGCTTGTACGGTAAGCAAGTGGCTCAAGCTCTATTGACGAGGTTGCTTACAACGCCATTCTTATGGTGCTTGGAACTGTAGGAATCCCAAAGCATATATTGCCCAGTAAAGGTAGGCTTGCCATAGACAGCAGTAGAAAATCCATAGGCAGATTTCTCAACCAGCACACGTCAAGGAAGGGGAGTTTGTCTGAATGCTCCATTTCAAAGATGTATTTAAGTGCAGCATCAAGCCCATTAAGATGTGCAAGCATTTTGTTTACATGCAGTTCCAGATTCAAATATAGCAAACATATCACCTACACACTGGAAATATGCAAGGGGTAGGTGGTGAGGTGTCATTCCACCAAAGATGTGTTCTTAACGGAAACCAACAAAGATGTTTGCGAGAGCTGGGGCTAGAGGGGATCCCATGGTGACACCATCTATTTCGGCATACATTGTGTTGTTAAAACAGAACTCAACCAGACAAGTAGCTGAATTCACCTTGGAATTCCTTCCTGCCTGAGCAACATGCATAGTGACATAGAAAGTCAGATCAGACGAATTAACATGGAATTACAACAATGACAGAGACCGGACTCAAATGTGGGGTGAATTGAGAACTTAATACTTCTGGCTACATGGTATTTAGCAAAGAAAAAGGAAACAAAGAAAGAAATGGGATGGCAGTATTGATTAAATAAATTATTATAGTAATGGAGAGGGCTAATATAGTCAGAGGTCAAACACAGAAGCTATTATAGTACAGGGTGCATACCACAGGCTACCAAATAGTGGCCAAGATTTCAGAGGAGCAAATTTACTGAAAAATTACAAAAAGATGCGAGGACTACAGTGATAATGGGAGATTTCAAATAATACTCATCTAGACCAGGATCGCAACAGTGTAAAAGGTAAAGAGGGGGAGGTATTCCCAAAATGTGTAGACAAATCCATCGTGAACAGTCACCAAAAAGGCAGCACGGGCTGATAGGCCGAACGGTCTCCTTCAATGATTCTAGTCATGGATTCCGTCTGGGTCACCTTGAGCTCAATCTAAAGACAAGTTGTTCATTCCCTTTCCCAATGTCACAGGCCTCAGCGTGGGAGCCAGTGCCGCCGCTGGAGTTGGTCACAGTCCCTGGACTGAGCTCAGCCCGGAGTGGATCCCCCCCAATAACCAGCGGGGCATCGCCCCCTTCAAGGACAACCCAAGGCCGAGGCGCCCATCCCTCAGCAGCACCAGTTAGGCGGCACACTGCCCCAAAAGGCACACAGAAACCAGTAGGTTTGAACACGGCCGGACCCTCCCTGTCTTTCGCCCTCCGCCCAGGCAGATTAAAATCCAGCTACACTCACCCGAGGCTCTCCCCGCCATCTTCCTGTCAGGAGGTCTCAATGCGGCTGCGCGCCGCTCACTCTCCGGAATAACCCGCGGCGCGGGTGCGTAAAGACGCAGTGCGTACGCGCTCGTCCTCGCTGCGTGACGCATTCACGCGCCAGTGCGGGTGCACGGGATAGAGCGGGGATAGAGCGGGGCTTGCGCGCGTGCGCGCATACTCGACATAGAACGCAGTCACGTTACACACGTGTGCGCATACCCAGCTTTGAACGGACGCACGTTCTGCGCGTGCATATAGCCGGCATTGAACGCAGACACGTTCTGCGCGTGCGTATACCTGGCATTGAGCACAGGCATGTTCTGCGCATGCCCGTGTTGATTGCTGGGTCAATGAGGATGAGTGCTGCATGATGCCAGTGGGTGAAGCACATTCTGGAATGGGACAATACAGGCTTTCTAATCCGAGATTTCTCCACATTGGCAAAGTCTCCAGTTGGCAACAGTGCCACTGTGCAGAAATCAGTCTTCGGGCCACATCAAAGTAAAAAATAAACACAAAGAAAATAAAGTCCACCGCCATCAGCAGCATGATTGTCTTTGACCAGGTATTTGATTGGCAGAGCATGGATATTCTTTGCGGTTCCCTGTCGCTTGCCACGTTAATTTTTCAGCTGATTCTGAACTCGGTGTTTGCCTCCTACAGTTTCAACAAGAGGTCAATGCAAGCTCATTTTTCTACCAGGCAATTTGTCTTCACAATGACACAAATAAATTCATACATTGACTACAATTTCAATTTTCTCTCTTCACCAGCTATCAATTGACAGTTGCAGAATCTGGTCATCAGCAAAGTCTTGGGTGCTCCGGTTTCCTCCCACAGTCCAAAAGGTGGCAGGTTAGGTGCATTGGCTATGCTAAATTCTCCCTCAGTGTACCCGAACAGGTGCCTGAGTGTGGCAACCAGGAAATTTCCACAGTAACTTCATTGCAGTGTTAATGTAAGCCTACTTGTGACAATAATAAATAAACTCCTCTGACACCAGGCCATGTCTTGTTCTTAAAAGTTGCTACTTTTTGTTGCAATTTCTACATTCTCCCCCCTTTCAGTTCTGAAGAAGAATCCACAGGTTTGAAATGTTAACTGTTTCTCTCCTGATAGATGCTGGCAAACCTGCTGAGTTTTTCCAATGTCCTGTTCTTGTTTCAGATTCCAGCATCTGCAGTATCTTGCTTATTTCAAGCAAGGAACTGTGTTTCAAGTCTGTCTTCTATGAAAGGTGGTAAGAAGTCTCACAACACCAGGTTAAAATCCAACAGGTTTGTTTGGTAGCAAAATCCACTAGCTTTCGGAGCGCTGCTCCTTTGTCAGGTAAGTGGGAGTTCTGTTCACAAACAGGGCATATAAAGACACAAACTCAATTTACAAAATAATGGTTGGAATGCGAGTCTTTACAGGTAATCAAGTCTTAAAGGTACAGACAATGTGAGTGGAGAGAGCGTCAAGCACAGGATAAAGAGATGTGTATTGTCTCCAGACAGGACAGTTAGTGAGATTTTGCAAGCCCAGTCAAGTCGTGGGGGTTACAGATAATGTGACATGAACCCAAGATCCCGGTTGAGGCCATCCCCATGTGTGCGGAACTTGTCTATCAGTCTCTGCTCAGCGACTCTGCGTTGTCGTGTGTCGTGAAAGCCGCCTTGGAGAACACTTACCTGAAGATCAGAGGCTGAATGCCCGTGACCGCTGAAGTGTTCCCCAACAGGAAGAGAACACTCTTACCTGGTGACTGTCAAGCGGTGTTCATTCATCCATTGTCGCAGCATCTGCATGGTCTCCCCAATGTACCATGCCTCGGGACATCCTTTCCTGCAGCGCATCAGGTAGACAACGTTGGCCGAGTTGCATGTACCGTGTACCTGGTGGTGTATTCACATGAGATGATGGCATCCGCGTCGATGATCTGGCACGTCTTGCAGAGGTTGCTGTGGCAGGGTTGTGTGGTGTCGTGGTCACTGTTCTCCTGAAGGCTGGGTAGTTTGCTGTGGAAAATGGTCTGTTTGTGGTTCCGCGGTTGTTTGAAGGCAAGAAGTGGGGGTGTGGGGATGGCCTTGGCGAGATATTCATCTTCATCAATGACATGTTGAAGGCTCCGGAGAAAATGTCGTAGCTTCTCTGCTCTGGGGAAGTACTGGACGACGAAGGGTACTCTGTCCGCCGTGTCCCGTGTTTGTCTTCTGAGGAGGTCGGTGCGGATTTTCGCTGCGGCGCGTCGGAACTGTCGATCGATGAGTTGAGCGCCATATCCTGTTCTTATGAGGGCATCTTTCAGCGTCTGGAGGTGTCTGTTGCGATTCTCCTCATCTGAGCAGATCCTGTGTATACGGAGGGCTTGTCCATAGGGGATGGCTTCTTTAACGTGTTTAGGGTGGAAGCTGGAAAAATGGAGCATTGAGGTTATCCGTGGGCTTATGGTACAGTGAAGTGCTGAAGTGACCATCCTTGATGGAGATGCGTGTGTCCAAGAATGCAACCGATTCCAGAGAGTAGTCAATGGTAAGTCTGATGGTGGGATGGAGCTTGTTGATGTCATCATATAGTTGTTTCAGTGATTGTTCACCAAGAGTCCAAAGGAAGAAAATGTCATTGATGTATCTAGTGTATAGCATCGGTTGAAGGTCCTGTGCGGTGAAGAGGTCTTGTTCGAACCTGTGCATGAAGATGTTGGCATATTGAGATGCGAATTTGGTCCCCATGGCTGTTCCGTGTGTCTGGAAGAAGAACTGGTTGTTGAAGGTGCAGACATTGTGGTCGAAACTTCTATGAAAGGTCACAGACCTGAAACGTTAACTGTTTCTCTCCACAGGTGCTGCAAAACCCAAATACCATCTTTTCAGTCTTCCCAATATTTAACTCAAGGAAATTTCTGCATGTTTGCAGGCAGCACAGTTAGCACTGCTGCCTCACAGCGCCAGGGACCCGGGTTTGATTCTGGCCTCGGGTCATTATCTGTGTGGAGTTTGCACATTCTCACTGTGTCTGCGTGGGTTTCCTCCGGGTGGTCCGGTTTCCCTCCACAGTCCAAACGATTTGCGGGTTAGGATGATTGGCCATGCAAAGTTGACCCTAGTGTCAGGGGATTAGCATGTGGGGTTACGGGAATAGGGCCTGGGTGGGATTGTGGTCAGTGCAGACTCGATGGGGCAAACGGCCTCCTTCTGCACTGTAGGGATTCTATGTTCCCTAACGGACAAGCAGTGTGAAAATCAGGGGCAATGGAGGTATCAAGAGAGATGGTAACATAAATTGCTTATGATAACATTTCTGTCACAGTAGTTTATTCATAGGTAAAAATCTTCAACTGCTGACACCAAAATAAAAACAGCAACTGCAGAAACACAGCAGATCTGTCACCATCTATGAAGAGATCCTGAGAGAGCTGCTGTGTACTTTCAGCAATAGCTGGGTAGGTTGATAGCAAACCAAAAATGTACTAAACTCAGGATTTAGAATGATAATAGTATAGTTACAGTCTATTTATATTCAGGGTTATTCTAAGCATGGCACTAAGACCAGCAACATTGCATAGTTTCAAAGATAAAAGTTTGCATCAATAATTTTAACATGGTGACCCTCAAAATAATTTACATAATTTTCAACATCATAAGGGGAAATCTTTAGTCCAGTTGGCATTAAAATATTCATAGCAAACATGTGGCATAGTCACCTCCAAGCCCTTGATTCAATCCTGCTAATATAGAGAGGATAAAGGTGGCAATCATGAACAGAAATTAGTGCTGGGGGAAAATCATTGACAGTGAGGATTGATTCACAGCATATAAAATCACAGCCAAAATCTACAGTCACACTCTGAGAAATATCCCTTCCTAACCACATTTCGTCTGTACCCACATCACATAGGCTGCAGTGGTTCAAGAAAGCAACTCATCACCATCTTCTTAAGGGCAATTAGCGATAAATGCTGGCCTAGCCAGAGATGCACACATCTGGTGAACGAATTAAAAAAGCAGTTAAAAATGATTATTTATTTGTTGTCAGATAGCCCTGCCATTGCTACTGAGCAAACCACAACTGGTTTGGAAGTAGTTTATGTAGTTATGGGATGTATAGGAAAAATATTCATGTCTCTACTCAGTGCCGACTGAAACGTTCTAAAATAATTTAAAGTGTCTTTTGGAATGCCTCGAAGTCCAACAATGTGCCTTTTGCTATCTCTTCACAGAATACATGATCAGGTGTTGCAACCAGTTTATCCAGTGAGATGTAGTTAGGTTGAGTTGGGTCATACTGGGCTCGTCCCAAGTGTTCAAGAAACAGATGTCTGTCTTTAATTCTCAGAAACTTTGCATTAAAAACCTAGGGCAAAAACAAAATTACTTACGAGGTGCAACAAGTTAATTCTCAATATACAGAGTTATAAGATTGTTTTTAGATAAATTAAAATGCTCATTCCTTTATAATGAACAAAGTCAAAAGTTAATACCCAAGAAAAGAGCAATATTTATGTCTTCAGTTGAACAGTCCTTAATGTGACAAGGAAAGCTCTCCATATTACATTTTAGTACATAAAATATTGGCCAGGATTCTCCCAAAAAAATTCTAAGTGCCGAATTTGTGTAACAACAGGAATAACTCCTGCTGTTTTTTTAGTGGGATTTTCAAACTGAATCTCTCTCACTCTGAGACACTCCATGATGCACAGAGAGATTTGCGCTGAAAATTTGGGCGCGGGGCCTATTACTGCAGGAGACGCCGGCAGCATAGTGCTGAGCGAGCCACTGCGTGTGTGCCGATCTGTCATAGCGGAGATTGGTGCATGCGCAGTAGCCCCACACTGCCAGTCTCCCAATCGCTGACCAACTTAATCGCTGCCCCCCCCACACCCACTTTCCCCCAATCTCCCCCAATCTCCAGGATGCTGGTGGGATGGAACATTTAAGTTATGAAGAGAGGTTGGAGAGGCTTGTGTTGTTTTCGTTGGAGCAGAGAAAACTGAGGGGTGACCTGATTGAGGTGTTCAAGATGATGAGTGACATGGACAGAGTGGATAAGGAGCAGCTGTTCCTCTTAGTTGAAGGGCCAGTCACAAGGGGACATAGGTTCAAGATGAAGGGCAGGAGGTTTAGGGTGGATATGAGGAAAACTTTTTTTTTTCCCCCCAGAGGGTGGTGATGGCCTGGAATGCGCTGCCTGGGAGAGCGGTAGAGGCGGGTTGCCTCACATCCTTTAAAAAGTACCTGGATGAGCACTTGGCACATTATAATATTCAAGGCTATGGATCCAATTGCTGGCAGATGGAATTAGGTGGGAGTTCAGATGTTTCTCATGTGTTGGTGGGACAACGGGCCTCTTCTGCACTATATGATTCTAATTCAATGAAAACATTTTGTGATCATGCAGTTTTAATTTTAAAAAGTCCGCTCATTGTAGAAAAAGGAGCCAATATTGACAAGCCGATAAAAAACATTGCCAATAAAGATCATGCATTAATTGGAATATTGTTAAGATTAGGATATGATACATTTAATATCAAAAGATGAAATAAGCAGCTATATCTACCTGTGGAAATTTTGTCATCAGGTGGTGAGGGATACCCATAGTATTGTGCAAGTAATCAAACAACCTAGTCACTTTTTTCTTACTAGCCGTGAGGAGTTTGGGGACGCTAGTTACCATGTGTTGGATTTCATTATCACGGAATCCCAACTCAATCCGGCAAACCTGAGAAAAAAAATAAAAGTTGCTTGAGGGAGAGGTTTGCAATGATAAACTTGTTATAACTAGATGAAAACCCAGCCACTGTTTAAGTTTATTTATTAGTGTCACAACTAAGCTTACATTAACACTGCAATGAAGTTACTGTGAAAATCCCCTAGTTACCACACTCTGGCGCCTGTTCGGATACAGTGAGGGAGAGTTTAGCATGACCAATGCACCTAACCATGTCTTTCAGACTGTGGGAGGAAACCAGAGCACCCGGAGGAAACACACGCAGACACGCAGGGGGAAATATGCAGACAGTCGTCCGAGGCAAAAATCGAACCTGGATCCCTGGTGCTGTGAGGCACTGCAGCCATTAGATAGTCAAAGCTAAATAGGTTCCATTTTACTCTACAAACAGAAAACCGTGGATGTTGGAAATCTGCAACAAAACAGAAAATGCTGGAAATACCAACACCATGGTGGCACAGTGGTTAGCACAGCTGCCTCACAACTCCAGGGACCTGGGTTCAACTCCCGGCTTGGATGACTGTTTGTGTGGAGTTTGCACACTCTCCCCGTGTTTGTGTGGGTTTCCTCTGGGTGCTCCGGTTTCCTCCCACAATCCAGAGATGTGCAGGTTAGGTGCATTAGCCATGCTAAATTGCCCCTTAGTGTCCTGGGATGTGTAGGTTAGAGGGAATAGTGGGGTAAATATGTGGGGTTACGGGGATAAGGCCTGGGTGGGATTGTTGTCGGTGCAGACTCGATGGGCTTCTACACTGTAGGGTTTCTGTGGTTTCTATGGCTACCTGCTGAGTATTTCTGGCATTTTCAATTTTAATCCATATGGACATGTAACTGGAAACTGCTTTCCTTCTAAATAAGAAGGGGACTGTACACTACATATTTTTGAAACACTAATTATATAAAAATACATTATTTGGAACCCACTTGTTGCCAACTGTTTCCATTATAAATCCAACGTTCACATTTTTAATGGAAACTGCCCTTGTATGCTTAATTTTTATTTTCCAGGACGCAACGAGATTGGCATGGCTGCTTTTATCGCCAAATCCTATTTGTCCTGACAAAATTTCTCCTTAAATGTCTGCACATCTTGTGGTGTTGGTGCTTCCAAAATGATTTAAGTTGGAGAGCTCCATTATTATGATTCACCAATGAAGGAAAGGTGATAAATATCCAAAGCAGGATGGTGTGACTTAGCGAGAAACTTGCAGATAGTGTCACTGTCTTTCTTTCTCAGTGGTAGAGGTTGCAAGCTTGTAGAGAGGCTGCAGTGTATCTGGTACATAGTGCATTTTGGTAACACTATCGGTAAATCATGAATTAGTGGCACAGGCATTAATGAAATAGAATGTTTCAAGAGAGTGTCAAACTTCTTGAACAAAGGCCATTGCTTTTTAATTGAACTTTACAGGTTGTGGAAAGCAAGTGAAGAATCATTTGCTACAGACTTAACCATTATCTTGTCTGGAAAATGTTGATGGTGGCAATTGCCATTTAAGATCATGGGAATGTGTTTTCGAATTGTTTGATTCTTGCATGGCACAACTGTTACTTGCCAACTGTCAGACTAAAAATGGTTTTGCCATTGGTTGTTCGATTATTGGAGGAATTGTGAATGGAATGCCGACACTATAGTTTAATTGCTGTACAGTGTCACCCTGAATTTCTGGTAGAAGTCATTAGTGAAGCAGGTTGAGATAAGGATTTTGCCCTGAGAAACACAGGCAGCAATGAATCATAAAATCATAAAAACCCTACAGTACAGAAAGAGGCTATTCGGCCCATCGAGTCTGCACCGACCACAATCCCACCCAGGCCCTACCCCCATATCCCTACATATTTTAGCCACTAATCCCTCTAACCTACGCATCTCAGGACACTAAGGGGAAATTTTTAACCTGGCCAATCAACCTAACCCGCACATCTTTGGACTGTGGGAGGAAACCGGAGCACCCCGAGGAAACCCACGCCCTGGAGTCGGCACTTCAAAAGCATGAACATTTTGTAAATTTTATTCCAGCCACTCCAGGCTTTTACCAATGACCTCAAGCTTGGCTGGGGATCATTGGTGTCATACTCTGTTCAAGGCTAGCTTGATGTCAATGATAGATACTCTCACATTTAGAGAACACAGCTCTTGCATCCATAGAGGCAGCACAGTGGCACAATGGCTAGCACTGCTGCTTCAGTGCCAGAGACCCGGGTTCAATTCCAGCCTCAGGTCACTGTCTGCGTGGAGTTTGCACATTCTCCCCGTGTCTGTGTGGGTTTCCTTCCACAGTCCAAAGATGTGCGGGTTAGGTTGATTGGCCATACTAAATTAAACTTAGTGTCAGGGGGAATGGCAGGGTAAACATGGTCAGGGTAAAAATGGCAGGGTTACAAAAATAGGGCCTGGGTGGGATTGTGGTCAGTGCAGACTTGATGGGCCGAATGGCCTCCTTCTGCACTGTAGGGATTCTACGATTCTATGATATTTGATGTGGTCAGCAGCAAAGTGGTTCTGGCAGAACCCAAACTGAGCACTGTTATTGATGAGGTGTTACCTGATTATTTTCCCATCGGGAGATGGGTTGATGGGTGAATGGGACAGGGGAGTACAGTGGCAGCAGTTCTGAATGAGTCTGAGGACATTTCATTTAGGAATGTAGAAGCTGGGAGAAGAAGCCAGTGACCAAAAACGCCCAGCAAATACAACCAGTGCCAAGTGGCAGGTTGGCTCTTGGAGTCTCTTAATTCCTGGGTGCGGGATTACACTGCATTAAATGCCTCATCTACACTTAAGATATAAAAAAACATAACCAAAGCCATGGAACCGAACAACTTCAGAGTGCACAGGCAAGAGTAAAAACTCTGACCACTATACACTTCAGGAGCATATAGATCGGGAGATGACAATGGGAGCTGCAGCTACAAGGCACAGTTTTGCAGGGAGAACACAAAGGACTGACCATTACTGGGCTGGGGAATAGATAGTTGGGTAGTGAGGAGGAGAGTAGAAGCGATAAAGAGTGCGTGCGTCAGAGAGTTTAACATTTAAAAATGTTGAGGCGCTAAGCAACAGGTTATAAAGGATGGCCCAAAAAAGCACAGCACTTAAATTATAGAAAAAAATATTCTATATTAAAAAAAACACGAAGTGGTTGAAGAAAAGCACTAATATTTACCGTCTACAAGGTTAAGGAAAAGCATGACAACAGCTGGTTTATCTTTTAACACGCTTTCAATTGGGTGTGGAATCCAGGTCTAGTAGACGTTGCATTAAATTTAGAGCCCGGCCCTTCAGTAGTAAAGGTAGGAAACACTTCCACACACAAAGGGGGATAGAAATTTGGAACTCTCCTGCAACATCAGTCGATGCTGGGACAACTGCTGCTTTTTAGGCCCGAGACTTGTAGGTCAAAGATCGGTCACGATCCCACTGAATAGCAGTACAAGTTTGAGTGGGGCGGGGGGTGAAATGGCTAAGCGGCTTGCTCTAAGGATCACACGTTTATTTGGGATTTTTACTTGGTGTCATACAAATACCTCTTCGGGAAAAACATCGCTGTTTCACTTACTTTGAGATTTTCTTTGACTGGCTCCAAGCTGCCAGTCAACAATCTGGGAAGTCGGGTGACCAGATCACGGGTCTAGCAGAAAATGAAAGACTAAAGTTACAATTTAAGAAAAAAGAGAAAGTAACTGCGAACAAGACAGTCTCTGAAAACGAGATGTTAACATTTGAGGTTAATCCCCATCAACAGAACCCAATCCGGTGAAAGGTTAACATCGAGTAGAAACCTTTAATTTTTTTAAAATCTGCTGTACATTTCCAGTAGTTTTCTTTCATTTAGAATTAATGGCAAATGAGATCACTTGTGTCTTGCTGTAGGTCATCCCTAATTTGGTCAAATCGGTTCACTAGAAATCACTCGAATGTAACACCCGCTGAATGTTTCCAGCAGTTTCCGTTTTTACCCCAGTGTTTTCTATAATGGCTCAACAGAAGATCTGCTGAAGTCTGAACTAATACTGAATTAAACACCAATGCAAAATCAAACTACGGTGCACGCCAGAAATCTAAAATAAAACAGAAAATGCTGCAAATGCTTCATCATGCAGCATCTGTGGAGATAGAAACACAATCATCACCAACTGTTCCAGATGGTTCCCACTCCAATCTCTCATCACTTGCCTCCTACAGTGTTCCAATGAAGCTCGTTCAAGTATCTGCACTTCACCTTTTGTTTAGACGTTTTATCGTGTTCTGGGCTCAATATTCAGTTCAACAACTTCACTTCATAACTCCAATCGCGGCTAACG
The DNA here is from genome assembly GCF_964213995.1 of Mustelus asterias. Lineage (NCBI taxonomy): Eukaryota > Metazoa > Chordata > Chondrichthyes > Carcharhiniformes > Triakidae > Mustelus > Mustelus asterias. The sequence continues at coordinate 41,497,035 of NC_135807.1, read as the reverse complement.
GGGTGGTTCTGAGATTGATATTTACTCTAGACTTATCCTTTGTTTCATCTTTTGCTTAGAACCGTCTTCCCTTTTGTCATTTAATCTTTGTTGCCTTCACTCTATCAGTCCTTCCCTATTTAAAAAAAAAGTTCATTTATGGGAAATGGGCATAGGTACACCCACAGTGGTGTTAGGGATGGAGTTCCCCCGATTTCAACCCAGCGATAGTGAAAGAACGGCGTTATATTTCCAAGTCAGGATGGTGAGTGACTTGGAGGGGAACTTCCAGGTGGTGGTGCTCCCATGTATCTGCTGCCCTTGTCCTAGATGGTGGTGGTCATGCGTTTGCAAGGTGCTATCGAAAGATCCTCGAGTTCCTGCAGTGCATCATATGGATGGTACACACTGCTGCCACAGTGCATTAGTAGTGGAGGGAATGAATGTTTGTGGATGCTGTGCTAATCAAGAAGGCTGCTTTGTCTTCAATCGTATTGGCCTTCTTGAATGCTGTTGGGGCTGCATTCATCCAGGCAAGTGGATAGTATTCCATTCCATCATATTTCTTGCAAATAGTGGACAGATTTTAGGGAATCAGGAGGCGAGTTACTCATCACAGGATTCCTAGCTTCTGCTGTGCTCTTGTTGCCACAGTATTTATATGTCCAGTCCAGTTCAGTTTCTGGTCAATGGTAACCCCCTTTTCCCTGCCACTGCTTGCTTAAAATTGATCATATCTCTAAAAACTCTCAGTTCTGACAAAACCCAAAGATTCTGCCTGACCTATAGAGTACTGCCAGAATTTTCATTTCTATGAAGTTGAACCTGGCTTCTCTAATTCTGGCCTAATATTTTTTAAACTTATTTATGGGCTGTGGATGTCACTGGCTAGGACAGCATTTTATTGCCCATCCTCAGTTTCCCTCAAGATGGTGGAGGTGAGCTGCCTTCTTGAACTGCTGCATTCTCTGAGATGTAGGTACACCCACAGCGCTGTTAAGGAGTGTAATGTCCTAACTATGTTAGGGGTTGTGGGATTTAAACAAAAAGAAAAGATATGGTTTGCACACATAGATTCAAACTAACCAGGTTTATTCTTGGAACTCTTGCCTGTACAGAGAACTGAAACAGCAGCTTGTGCAACACCCTAATGACATCACATCAAATCATATGACCAGCTCTTAAAGCAATCATGCAACCAGTTAAATATAGAACAGGGAGAGTGTTCTAGGGTTTTGACCCTTGTACATCTGTGATTTAGCACATTACCATTCGCTGCCTAAACCCTGAAGTTTTGCAATTTCTTCCCTAAAACTCTACTTCTGCATCCTCCTTTAAGACAATACTTAAAACCTACCTCTCTGACCATGTTTTTGGTTACCTGTCATATTCTCTCTAAGTGGCTCAACACCAAATTTTGTTTGCAAACATTCCTGTAAAAGTACCATGGGATATTTTACCATCTTGACGGCACCTATATAGTTATCTACATTCCCTCATGCAACATAAGCAAACAGTAGCACTGATGAAGAATGGTCATAACTTCATTTCAACTGAAAACCTATTTCAATATATGAGGGAATCACATAGGTTCAAATGTACTTTGCTTTTACTATACATAGCAAAAATCACTTCATTCACTGCATATTTACTGTAAATTATGCTATAGTTGCATTAATTGACAGTAGGATCATAGATATATCAGCAATTTATTCTTAAAATAATAGCTGCTTGCTCTGTAGTTCCAACCTGCTAAACCAGGACAATTGGGTGTAATCTCATTTTCATAATTCATGTTGGGATATTGATGGGGAGGTTTTTTAAAATAACTATTTTGTGACAAATGGGTGTTACTGACTGGGCTAGCATTTACTGCCCATCCCTAATTGCCCTTGAATTGAGTGGCTCGCTAGGCCATTTCAGAGGGCATTTAAGATTCAACCATGTTACCGCGGATCTAGGGTCACATGTGGGCCAGATGAGGCGAGGATGGTTTCATCATTAGACTTTTATGGAATTCAAATTTCACCATCTGCCATGGTGAGATTCGAACCCTGGTCCTCTGGATTGGGTGACAATACCACTACACCACCGCCTCCCCGAGTATTTGTGCCTAGGTTGTTCTCATGCCTAAAGAATGGTGATGGCAGAAAATGTTCTGGAGAGAGTTGCCTGGTAACCTTTTTAGCCAGATGCATTTCACTAGGAGAGGGAAAGATCTCAGCATTTATTATTTATTTATTCAGTCACTAGTAATGCTTACACTAACACAGAAATGAAGTTACTGTGAAATTCCCCTAGTCGCCACAGTCCGACGCCTGTTCAGGTCAATGCACCTAACCAGCACATCTTTCAGAATGTGGGAAGAAACCGGAGCGTCCGGAGGAAACCCACGCAGACACGGAGAGAACGTGCAAACTCCACACAGACAGTGACCCAAGCCTGGAATCGAACCCAGGTCCCTGGTGCTGTGAAGCAGCAGTGCTAACCACTGTGCTACCGTGCCGTCCCAATGCAGGTGATTTCAGGTAGCAGTTCAAAAAGTAAAGCGCAGATATTTTCTGTGGATTCATAAACATGAAGGATATTTAACAGAATTTCAGCAGGAATCTGTAAAAAAAAAGTATCAGGAACCAGTGTAAAAGGGAATTCTGTCTGTCTGCAGATCAATTTCTCCAGCACAAATAGAAGCAGCACATCTCTGCCCTCATACAATTCCAGCTATTCACATCACATGGGCGGCACGGTGGTACAGTGGTTAGCACTGCTGCCTCACAGCGCCAGGGACCCGGGTTCAATTCCCGGCTTGGGTCATTGCCTGTGCGGAGTCTGCATGTTCTCCGTGTCTGCGTGGGTTTTCTCTGGGTGCTCTGGTTTCCTCCCACAGTCCAAAAGACATGCTGGTTAGATGCATTGGCCATGCTAAATTCTCCCTCAGCATACCCAAACAGGCGCTGGAGTGTGGCGACTAGATTTTCACAGTAACTGCATTGCAGTGTTAATGTAAACCTATTTGTAACACTAATCAATACACTTTTTAACAAAAAAAGGAAATCGCTATTTCAAAGAACATACACTTTTCTTGTATATAGCTTACCTGTGACAGCTGTAGTTAGATTCAGTTTATACCACTCACTTTGGAGTTAGAAAGTTGACTGTTCAAGGTATATTCCAGAACTGAAGCACATATCTAAACAGGCAGTCCAGTGCAACACTAAGAAAGCCTTACATTATCAGGAGTACCACCCTTCAGTGAGGTGTTAAACCGAGGACAGTCCATTTCACTCAATGATTTAGATGGATTTTAAAGATTCCATGATGTAAATTGTGGGGAAATCTTTTTACCAGCCTGGTCAATCTCTCCATTCCACCAAAACTATATTAATTAATCATCCATCACATTGTTTGTTGCGGTATCTTTGTTGTGCACAAAAGTGGCTGCACTTCAAAGCAATTCATGAACTACTTTGAAACATGGTAAGGTGCCAAGTAGAAGGTTTTCTTTCTTTTAAATGCCAAAGTAATTAAGCACCACTTTAAAATCCAGACTCCCCATTAATTGGCCATTCCAATTAACAGTCTCACGCCATGCTTAACATTGATGACTAGTGGTAATGATCAAAGACATCATAAGTGGCATTGAGGTTGAATTATTCTGGGTCCATGGCTGGCATACAAAGACCGTAGTTATAGAAGGTCTCCTCATCCCATAACGTCAGGTCTCACCACACGCAGCTGAACTTCCCTCATGAGAACTGCACATTCACAGCATTGAATTCAATCCCAGCATTACCTTTTGCACATTTAGCCCCAGTTCTTTCTGATAGAACCCCAGCCGATTGTCCAGTCTTTCCACACTGAAGTTCAACAAATACGGGGCTCTTGACACCATCCTTGCAATGGCTTCTTTGCTGAATTTCTTAGATTGCAGGTACTGTATTCTAAAATAAAATGAAAAACCATTGTATTGAATTAAAAGACTTAAAACTGATACTTCACCAAATATTTGGATTGTATAAACGTTCATAAGATATTAGGGAACATACTATGTATCAAATTAGTTAGTACAGAGACTAATGAATAAGGTTAAATAATATGGAGTTGGGACAATTAACAGAATTGATTGCTGGCTGGGTTCAATACAGAAAACATGGAATGGGAGAAAGGGGTAGTTATTCAAAGTAGCAAAGAAGGACAAAATGGTGGGCTGAGACCACTACTGTCCCCAACTTGCATTAAAAGAATTACTTTGGAATCAAAAACCCGATTTCTAAACTTTGGGATGATAAATTGGGGTGGGGGAGACGTGGGGGTGATAACAGTCAAAATAGTCAACACAGAGGAGGACTGCAACGAATTATAGGAGGACACTTATAAACTTGCAGAATGAGAAAGTAATTGGAAAATGAAGTTCAACACATACAAAAATGAGGCAGTACATTTTGGACAAAGAATTACTTGGAAAGTGCAAATCTCGATGTGGTGTTGGAACAAAGGGGTTTCTCAGGGCACAAATTTACCAATCACTAAAAGCTACGCCACAGGTTAGCAAGGCCATAAAAAAAAAGCAAACCAAATCAAACACCAGGCTTTATTCCTGGAGGGGTAGAATTGAAAACTAGGGAAGTTACGATAAATCTGTACCCATCCTTGGTTAGATTGCACTTATGAATACTGTGTGCATTTCTGATCACCATATTCCCTCCTAGCCATTCACCATCCGGATTTGGAACTATATCACCATTCTTTCACTGTCGCTGGGTCAAAATCCTGAAAATCTATCCCACCAGCACTGTGGGTGTACCTACACTACATGCACTGCAGTGGTTCAGAAGATGGCTTACCACCACCTTCTCAAGGGCAATTATGGATGGCAATAAAAATGCTGGCCTGGCCAGAGATGCCTATATCCAAAGAACAGTACAGCACTGGAACAGGCCCTTTAGCCCTCCAAGCCTGTGCCGACACATGTGCCAATCTAAACTAAAGACCTTTTGCTTCTACATGATCCGTATCCCTCTTTTCCCTGCCTATTCATGTATCTGTTAGGATGCCTCTTAAATTTTGCTATTATATCTGCTTCCACCACCTCCTCTGGCAGTGCATCTCGTGAAAGAATAATTTCTAAAAAGAGATATTAGGAAGACAAAAGCCTTGCTCAAGCACATTAGGTTTAAGGGGCCAAAAGGTTTAAGGAGGAAATTCCTGATGGCTAAAGACAAAGTAGACAATGAATAGTGTTGCCAGATGGAATGCTTAGGAGTCTGGATTCAGGGGAATGGAGAGTTTGATGGAGTTTATGGTATTAGAGAAAGTTACAGAGATAGAAAGGCATAAAATAATGGAGAAATTTAAACAAACGATAAGTTTAAATTTGAGGCATTGGTGATTGGGACCCAAAGAAGTTACTGAAATCCGGGGTGACAAGTGATCAGGATCTGGTATAGGAAAATATACTAAATTGTGCTTGTGCCAAAGTTTACAATGTAAAAAGTAATTGGAACAGGAGGTCATTGGAGTAGATCAGTCTGCAGATAACAAAGGAGTGGATGAAGGTCTCAGCAGCAGGTACACTCATAGTACTGCAGAACTTTGAGAGGAAGTGCCCCAGATTTTTGATTTGATTTATTAGTGTCACATGTATTAGTATACAGTGAAAAGTATTGTTACCGTACATAAAGAAGAAAAGGAGAGGGTTCAGAATGTGTTACAGTCATAGCTAGGGTGTTGAGAAAGATCAACTTAATACGAGGTAGGTCCATTCAAAAGATGACATGTATCGTAGGTTTTTAAAAGGGGTAGCTGCAGAAATAGTGAATCCGTTGGTTTTGACTTTTCAGCATTTCTTAGATCCTATAACATTTCCCAAGAATTGGAAAGTAGCAAACATAACCCCACTATTTAAGAATGAACAGAAAATGAGATACTATAGGCTCGTTAGCCTAACATCAATAACAGGAAAAATGCTAGATTCTATGATTAGAGAAGTGATGACTGGGAATTTAGAAAATCATACGATTAAGCAGACATGGAGTTATGAAAGAGACATAGTATTTGACAAATTTGTTCGAGTTTACTGAGGATATAACTAGTAAGATGGATGAGTGGAACCAGTGAATGCTGTACATTTGGATTTTCTAAAAGCATTGAGAAGTGGCTTTTAGACAGAAAATAGAGAGCAGGAACAAATGGGATATTTTCAGGTTCACAGGTTATAACTAGCAGGGTACCACAAGGATCAGTACTTAGGCCTCAGCTATTCACAATATGTATTAATAATTTAGATGAAGGAACTGAATATAACATTCAAGTTTGATGGTACAAAGTTAGGTGGGAAACTAAACAGTGAGGAGGATACAAAGGGGGTGCAGAGGTTATGAAAATGCTGGGTGAGTGGGTCACAATACGGCAGATGGAATACAATGTGGCAAAATGTGAAGTTTTCCACTTTGGCAGGAAAAAAATAAAAAATAAGATTTTTTTTTAAGAATAGTGGGAAATGTTTGCAGTTAGAGGGACCCGGATGTCCATGTTTGTTTATTTATTAGTCACAAGTAAGGCTTACATTAACATTGCAATGAAGTTACTGTGAAATTCCCCGGTGCCTTTTTGGGACAATGCACCTAACTAGCACATCTTTCAGACTGTGGGACGAAACCGGAGCACCTGGAGGAAACCCATGTAGACACAGGGAGAACATGCAAACTCCACACAGACAGTAACCCAAACCAGGAATCAAACCCGAGTTCCTAGCGCTGTGAGGTAGCAGTGCTAACCACTGTGCCATCGTGCCGCCCATCACATGTACGCGAATTGCAGAAAATTTACTTGGATCCAAATTATTCAAAACTTTTATAATAGACTTGTTTAAAATTATAACCTCTCGGACTATCCTTTTCAAGATAACAATGACCCAACGCAGTTAATCTTCCCTTATATGCCTAAAATAAAAACAAAATACTCTGGATGCTGCAGATCTGAAATAAGTGTTTTGAAATGTATTTTCTTTCTCCACAGATGCTGCCAGAGCTGCTTTCCAGCACTTTCATTTTCTCATATTTCATTTCATAAAGTTCTAAGATCAACTGCTCAGCTCATCTCTGTACTCCTGCTAATAACTGAATAGCCTTTTTAAAAGAGAAAGACCAAACTTTCACACAGTGCTGCAAGTGCAGTCTCATCAGGACCAAATCCAGCTTTAAAATTGTCTCTTTGTTAATGTCTTATCTTAAACAATCTGGTTGTGCCAGTTGTTTCGCCGACCTGTCCATTAAAACTCCAAAGATCTTTCTTTTGTCAGCCACCTCAAGTCTACTCCTATTTAGCACAAAGTCCACACTGAGATTTGGCAGAGGGTCAATGTTACATTTAAAGGGCATTACACTTTATCTGCCATTTCTCAACACACTCGTTGGAATTCTACTGCCCCGCTCGCCATGGGGTTGGAGTGGGCGAGGGGCGGACAATGGAACGTTGACCGCGGGCGGGTATTTCTGGTCTCGGGTCGTGCGAGGTCGTAAAGTCCCACCCACAGTTCGAGTTTGAATGTGTGCATACTGAAATTCATCATTTTTCATGTTCCCCAGTTGGTATCCTCTGCAAATTTGGACACAATTTATTTCCCCAAATCATCTGTAAAAATTATAAGCAACAGCTGTCCCACATGGAAACTGGAGACACTCTCGCTACCAACAGGAAGCCTGTCCACTTCTGCTACTTGCTGTCACCTAGTTACCAATCATTCACAAGGTTGCAATTCAATTCTAATACATTCCCATCTATCTTATTGACTTGGATCTCATGTAGTAGCTTATCTTGTGGGACAATGTAAAATATCTTGAAATCTAAGTAGATAGTATTCATTGTCCCTCCCCTCTATATTAGGTCTGTTGTCATTTCAAAGAAATCCAATAAATTCTTCAAACATGACCTCTCATTCCTAAAATTATGGTGAGTGGATTAATTCTTGGACCTTATATTATCCCTCATCACAATGGAAGTAAGCCTCACAGGACTATTGTTTGATATTTTATCTTTTGCCCCTGTTTTGAATAAGAGATAGAAGCACTCTCTCTTATTTCAGATCTCCAGCATCCACAGTATTTTGCATTTATTTTAGGCACACGAGAGAAAATGAAGGATGTCGGGTCATTTCGCTCTTGAAAAGGATAGACTGAGAGGTTATAATTCTAAACACGTCTATTATAAAAGTTTGGAATAATTTGAATCCAAGTACATTTTCTGCAATTCATGTACATGGACATTCAGGTCTCTCTGACTGAAAACATTTCACACTATTCTGTAAAAATCTACTTTTTAAATTTTTCCTGCCAAAGTGGAAAACTTCACACTTTGCCACATTGTATTCCATCTGCCATGTTGTGACCCACTCACCCAGCATTTCCATATCCTCTGCACCCCCTTTGTATCCTCCTCACTGCTTAGTTTCCCCCCCCTAACTTTGTACCATCAAACTTGAATATGTTTTATTCAGTTCCTTTTTTGAAGATGGGAGTCACATTTCCTATTTTCCAACATGCTGGAATTTGGCTAAAATCCAGTGAACTCTGAAACAAATATCTCTAAGAACACGTGCAGCCATTTCCTTTGAATCTGGAATTAAAAATTGTCAAGAGCCAGGTAACTTATTTGCACGGAAATTCAACAGCTTCCTCAATGAATTTTTTTGTGATGTTGTTGATCTAAGAGTAAAGGGAGGCAATATAGACTTAATCGCACAGTTCTAAAGAGGGCAGAGGAAGAGAGACGCAAGGGTTCATGTGCACAGATCGATGAAACGACAGAACATATTGAGAGAATAGTTAACAAAGCGTAAGCAACCTTGGACTTCATCAATAGAGGCACTGAGTAAAATAACCCGGTTAAGTTATACTCAATCTTTATAAAACTTAACTCTGGTTAGGCCAGAAGCAAAGTATTGGGTCCAGTTCTAATCATCACACTTTAGGAAGGATACGAGAGTCCTCGGGAGGGTGCAGAGGAATTTACCAGAATGGTTCCGGGGTGAGGGATTTTAGCTGCAAGCTTAGGTTGGAGCAAAGGATTGAGAGGAGATTTGAAAGAGGTGTAAAGATTAAGACAGATTTAGAAAAGGTAGACAAAGAAAAGCTGTTGCCATTAGCCAATAATACAACAATTAGATGACATAGTTTTAAGGTTTTTGGCCATGAGATACAGGGCACATGTGAGGAAAAACTTTATGTAGCAACTGGAATGATCTGGAACTCAATGCCTATGAGGGCAGTGGAAGCAGCGATGATCAATGATTTTGAAAGGAAATTGGATGGGTGCTTGAGGGAAGTAATCTTGCAGGGCTACAGGGGATTGAGCGGAGAATGGGATTGATTGGACTGCAGAGAGTAGGCATAGACTCAAAAAGCCAAATAGCCTTCTCGCCTGCCTCAACAACCCTATAATTGTGTCAGCTTTCTTCTCCTATCTTTAGACACCACTTCGTCATTGTAATTTCGTGGGTCAATACTTCCTTTTCCCATTGTTTACTCTTGCCAGACTTGAAGAATGTTTTAGTGTTCTGCTTTATGTTTCCAGATGGTGTTTCTCTCATGGTCCGGAATTTTCCCGCCATTTCTGCCGGCGAGATCTTCCAATTTCTCTTGCAGTGAATCCCCACCACAGGGTGCATACCCTGTTGACAGAAGATCCCACTGCTGGCCAATAGTGGGCCACCTCCACCATTGCAGAATATGCCACAGAACGTGCAGAAAATCCCGCCCATTTCTCTTTGCAGATATCCATCAGTTTCTTGACATTCTTTATAGATCATCTGATCCTTTCCTTTACCTGATCTGTAGATTCTCCATGTCCTCAGACAAAATGAAGGGGTTTTTAGTGAGAAATGCTCCAAGCAGATGATCGTCTACACCTACATCTTTTAGAAATAGAAGTCGCTCTTTTATATCTCTTTCAAAATCCAACCGCAAGAGCATGTTGGCCACATTCGGTCGCCCTTCTAATTTGGACAGATCTACACCTGTAAGATATGATTAAAACTAAAATGCATTAACAGTGTACAGCCTCAAATAAATAAATATATGCGTGCACACACACTAACATCCAGTTACCCAACTGACTCCCCAACAATCCCAACCACTCAACTCACTTCCAGATCCAACTCCACACCCCCCCAGACAATCTGACCACCACCTCTGTCCAGCCACAACTACCAGTGCCAGCCCCACCCTCCCGCCATCCACTGTCCTCTAGATTTTCTTTTTGGTGTTTTGTCTCTCCTAGGGGTTGCCCTCTTTTTAGGGATAGGTAGAACCACTTGGGTCATCATTCTTAACACCACTTGTATTCGAACATCTCAGTAGACGAAATATCCTTTCCCGTTATATAATTTTTGTCTGGTTTGTAGACTCAATTCTTGAATGATACAAAACTAAACAAAAACTGTGAAGCTTGTGTAAATAAAGGTACATGTACATGTGAATAACAGTCAGCTAGGTTAGCCTGCTGCATCAATGTCTAAGATGCTGGAATTCTTTATAATTCTTTAAAAGAATTGTTACATACCCAGCAACACCAACTTGGTTAGAGTCTCAGACTGGTCAACATAGTCACGCAAGGTAAGAGAGGTTGGAGGTAGTGGAGGACTGGCCTCAATCTGCAAAGCTTCTTCTTCAGATATTTCTTCAAACAGAGAAGGGGATGGGACATCATCTAATGCTGGGATTTAAATAAAAATATTAAATTAGCCTGAAATTAACTGAAGTGTTTAATTCTCTTTCTCTCTCCACATACATTAGATTCAATAGGACATACTGGCCATTTGGGTCAACCAGTCCATGCCAGGTTTTTATGCTTCACTCTAGCCTTCCCCCACTTTCTTCATCTATATCTATCGTCCATCATATCATTCATTCCCTTTTCCCTCATCTTCCCCTTTAATACATCTACACTATTCGCTTCAACCATTCCCTGTGGAAGCGAGTTCCACATTCTCACCATTCTTTGGATAAAGAAATTTCTCCCGAATTCCCTATTGGATTTCTTGGTGACTATGTTATATTGATGGCCTCTAGTCGTGTTCTACCACACAAGAGGAAACATTCTCTCTGTATCCACTCTCAAAATCTTTTAGCAATTTTAAAGACTTCCAGTGGGTCACCTCTCAGGCTTCTTTTTTCAAGAGATGTGAGACCTTGCCTGTCGATCCTTTCCTTATAAATACACTCTCACATTTCTGGCTCATCCTTGTCAACCTGCTCTGCACTTTCTTCAGTTTCTCTCTCCCTCACTTTCCTCCTATAAAACACTTCCTGAAACCTACCACTTTGACTGGGCAGCACAGTGGCTAGCACTGCTGCCTCACAGTGCCAGGGACCCGGGTTTGATTCCCAGCTTGAGTCAATGTCTGTTTGGAGTCTGCACATTCTCCCCATGTTTGCATGGGTTTCCTCCGGGTGCTCTGTTTTCCTCCCACAGTCCGAAAGAAGTGCAGGTTAGGTGCATTGGCCATGCTAAATTCTCCCTTAGTGTACCCGAACAGGCGCCAGAGTGCGGGGATCAAGGGATTTTCACAGTAACTTCATTGCAGTGTTAATGTAAGCCTTACTTGTGACTAATAAATTAAACCTTTTTTAAAAAACTTTAAAAGCATTTGCCCATCTGAACTAATATTCCCTGATGTGTCTTGGAGTCATACTTTGCACTTTGGGATGTTTCACTCCTTTAAAAGGTACTAAGTTGTTGTTGTAATATAGTATTTTTATAACATGGTGACCAGAACTGCATGCAGTATTCCAAGTCTGGTCTAACTAAGATTTGGTACAGATTTAACAATAATTTCCCAATTTTTCAACTCTATTCCTCTAGAAATAAAGCCTATGGCTTGGTTTGCTTTTTCTTATGGCCCCTCGGTAACATGTGGCACAACTTTTAATAACTGGTGTAATTGTACTCCAAAGTCCCTTTGTTTCTCTACCCCACCTAGACTTGCACCTGGCAAGGAATAAGTGGCCTCTCTATTCTTTCTACCAAAATGTACTACCTCTCATTTATCTGTGTTGAGCTTAATTTGTTAATTATTTTCTGATTCTGTAAGTTTCATTAATATTTTCCTATAACTTGTTGCAGTCCTCCTCAGTATTAACTATCCCCTCCCAAATTTGGTGTCATGTGCTTGATTCCTGCTATTTATTTCCAGCATTTTTTGTTTTCATTTCAGATTTCCAGCACCCACACTATTTTTTTCATGATTTGCTAACCTTCCCTCCTCTTGCCATCATTAGACCCTCCACCTGTGTTCAATATTGCAGACGTTCTTCGCCTCAATTAGGTATTGAACACTGTTCAAAAGTAAGGCTGAGAAGTAGAAATATAGAAAATAGGAAAAAGGGGTAAGTGATTTGGCCTTTAGAGCCTGCTCTGCTATTCAATATGATCATGGCTGATCCTCTATCTCAATGCCATACTCACAAGCTCTCCCCATACCCCTCGATGCTTTTAGCTTCTAGAAATCTATTTCCTTCTTAAATATATTCAGTGATTTGGCCTTCACAGCCTCCTGTGGTAGAGAATTCCACAGGTTCACCACCTTCTAAATGAAGAAGCTTCTCCTAAATCTCAGTCTTAAATGGATGACCTCGTGTCCTAAGACTGTTCCTCCTTGTTCTAGACCCCTAGCCAGATGATGTCACCAGGAAACTCTCTTAAGAGAAGAACATAGCTCCAAAGAATGTTACTGGAACCAGCCGATGCACTTTCCTTCAACTCAATCGGAGTATTATGTGATGCATCACTCATTCATACAAGTCAGAGACATTACAGGAATCACTGTAAAGATTTTATGTATCTGCAATGCTATCTTGCATGTGTTGAACTGTACAGCACAGGTTCAGTGGCTGGTTTGGACTTAGCCACATCACAACTATACAGAAGTGATAGTAACACAGATACACAGATTCCAGTTGAGAAGAGATTTATATTCAACCTCAATGGCCTCAGTTAATCAAGCAGTCCATGGATACTCAACAGCTAGGCTTATTTGAAATAAAAACTGATATCTGGGTGAAGCGATAGAAGACAATTGAATTGCAGTCCCAGTTCATTTTGGATAACCAAAGGCTGGCTCAATAATAACACGCAGGCTCACGGCACCTTTAATAGAATAAGCTGGAATCATAGAATACCTACAGTGTAGGAGGCCATTCAGCCCATCAGGTCAGCACTGACCACAATCCCACCCAGAACCTATTTCCGTAACCCCACGTATTTGCCCTGCTAATCCCCTAACACTAATGGGCAATTTAACCTGGCCAATCAACCTAACCCGCACATCTTTGGACTGTGGGAGGAAACCGGAGCACCGAAGAAACCCACGCAGACACAGGGAGAATGTGCAAACTCTGCACAGGCAGTGACCCAAGGCTGGCATTGAACCCGGGTCCCTGGCGCTGTGAGGCAGCAATGCTAACCACTGTGCCACTATACAGTCACTTTATAGGAGTGCTATTAAATAACATTGGACATTGAGCCAGTAGACAGACTTGATTAAAGGAAGACGAGAAAGATGCAAGGATGTAGGAAGGGAATTCCAGAGCTTAGGAGCCAGCCAGCCAATGGTTGGTTAAAAATCAATTCCAAATTACATTTTTTTTTTACACTCAACAAAAAACACATCTCTTTCAATCTGCTTACCCACAGGTTGTATGTCTATGGCCAGACTAGACAGTTCTGTTTTGCCATGGTTTGGGCTTGTGTTTAGTAAAACATTGCCTTCTGTGAACCATGCAGTGCCATCTTCTTTACTTGATGGCGAGTCTGCCGCTGAAGAACTCAAGTTAGAACTTTTCAGCCCCCAGAATTTTTGAGTTAAGAGGCATGGATGTGTGTCTAAACCAGGCTGAGATCCAAGGCTGTATAAGGCTCCAGGTAACACCTTCCTTTCTTGCTTTGATGAGAAAATTAGGCCAGTGTTTCTCAATGAAGACCAATGGTAACAAATGCGACGACACAGTGAGGACATTTTCATTCAATTTAACATGATCTGTAAACAACAAATTTAATTAGTAAACATCAAGTTGTATTAGTAAAATGTTGGCTAAAGATTATGTTAAATACCATTTTAAATATTTCAAAGCATTACCCCTTTGAATATTTACAGATTTGAAACAGTAAATCAAAATATGAAATGGAAATCATAGGCTAACTTTCTAGGGTCAAGGCCCTGGCGTGGGTACATTTTCAGGCCTGACCCCACGTCACATCGGCACCTGATGCCCAACACAATTTCTAACAAGCACTCACCATCCAATTCCCAATGGCAAACAGGCTTCCAAGGCTAGACGGCCAACAGAAGGCCCTTCACCACTATCAGAGTGGGAGCTGCTGATGTAGTTACGAGTGAAATGAAAGTGCACTTTAAACAGCATTTCTTTAACCTCAAAAAGGCCAGAGACCTTCAATGTGAGTGGGCCACCTCTCTGCAGAAGGGCTAGCAACCACAGCTGTGGCTGGTGCTTTCAGGGTTGGCGGGGGAAGAAGGGGTAGGGTTGGTGGGAGAGGTAGCAGGAGAAGGAAATGGAGTCCTGGCCCCTAGATTACTGATGGAAGTTTCAATGGAAATTACGGGAGGCACTGGCCACAATCTTCAAATGCTCCTTGTATATGGCGGAGTGGTGCCAGAGGCTTAGAAATATTACATCACCGTTTAAAATTAGGGAGGGGGATAAACCAAGTAACTGAAGGCCAAATAATGCCATTGATGGGGAAACTAGACAATAAGATAAAATCAGTTGGCACTTGGAAACATATGGGTTAATAAACAAAAGTCCATACAGATTGTTTAAGGCAGATCATATTGACTAACTTTAATGCCTTGATCTAGTAACAGACAGGGTTGATGACTGCAGTGCAGCTGATATGTATGGATTTTCAAAATGCATAGTAAAGTGGCATATTATAGACATGTTAGCAATATTAAATTAAAGAGACGGTATTTGCATGGACACAAAATTGGCTAAGGACCAGCAAGGAGAGTCCTGGTAAACAACTGTTCTTCCAGATGGGAGGGGAGTATGCAGTGATGTTCCCCCAGGGTCAGTGTTAGGATCACAGGACTCTGATACATTTAATGCAGAAACACGAAAGGGCAGCCACGTCCACTTGGATAAAAAAATTGGCTTATGGACAGCAAACAGTGAGTAGTGATAAATGGTTAATTTTCAGATTGGAGAATAGGCAATAGTGATATTCCCCAAAAGGTCAGTGCTAGAACCACTGCTCTTTTTGCTATATAAATGACTTTGGTATTGGAATGTAGAGTAAACTTTCAAAATTTGCCATTGTCACACCTTCAAGTTTGATATCAGAAAGTGAGGATCATAACACAACAGGACTTAGATAGTCTAGCAGAATGAGCAAACCACTGACAGATAATTTAATACAGAGAGCTGTGAGGTGATGTATTTTGGTGAAAAAGATAGGAAGAGGGAATAGATAAAGCAGAGACGTTGTGCCAACCTTTATGGTTGGGCCACAACTAGAGTACACTATAATCTCTCCAGTCCGGAATACTTGAATTAAGCCACTTCTGGATTTCAGAATTTACTAGGTTATAGAATGACATTAGAATGCCTGACTACAAATATTTACCTGAAACATAAAACATTGATAAAATGGTATAAAGCAATAATAAAATTTGTTTCACTGATCCAAATATTGTATTTATCCTTCCAGATACAGTACTAAAGTTCTGCTGATTATTCCATACACTGCTTTATTTCACCAATAGTTAGGAGGGGCATGGAAGAAAGTGGCTGATAATTAACAGCAAGAGCTGCTAATTTTGGGTCCTTTGTTTCATCCAGACTGCTGGTTGATGGGATTGGACTGGGCAATGCTGATGGTGCGCGTACACAGGATTTTCCAACATCATCAAACATTTGCTGCAGCCTCATTCGTTTCATGTGTTTTGGCTGCTCCTTTATTAATTTCTCTTGGATCCTGTGCACGTGCATTACTTCTTGCTGGCTTATAAAACTTTGTTGCTCTAGAAAGCGAATGAAGCGGGAAGCTAGATTTATTCCCTCCTCCATGTTAATCCTCTCGTCAGGAACATTACCTTCTTCGTCACTGTTGTCACTATCTTCAGACTTGGGCTGCAAAACTACCTCAATTGTCTTTGAATCTGTCGCTTGTTGCACATCTGGAACATCATCTTCACAGTTTAGCCAAGTCACAATGTCTTGCTCGTCTATATCAACACCAATGTCACTTTGCATTCTTTTGGCATAATGCAAGAGATCAGCTGCCTTTGCCTTGTTTATATTAAAGCTTTCAGTGTTTTCCACTGTGTCCTCACCATTAAACATAACAACAGGGCACAACTTATGCCACGCATTTTGCAAGGTTCTCCTCGTGACACTGTCCCATGCATTTGCTAAACACCAAATAGCATCTTTGATACTGAAGGCTTTCTTGAAAGCATCAACACCACCAGTACTGTAGCTGTTCACAAGACGGCGCAAAAAACTGTTCCTGTAGTGGCTTTTCATTGATCGAGTAACACCCTGGTCCATTGGTTGAATTAAAGATGTGCAACCAGGGGGTAAATATGTAGGGAAGACATTGTCAGCATCTAATTGTTCCACAGGGGGGTGAGCTGAACAGTTGTCCAAAAGCAGCACGATTTTGCAGTCTGCAGCCAGCCCAATCTTTTGAGTGTGTGCACGAGCTTCAGGGACAAAAAGATTGTGGAACCAGTTACTGATGATCTCCTGGGTGACCCACGAACATTTGTTGGCCTCGTAAAGCACAGGCATGATTTTCGTCCCTTTAAAAGCACAAGGTTTAGCACTTCGTCCAACAACTAAGAGTTTGCACTTGTGTGTTCCTGCAGCATTTGCACACGTCAACACGGTGAGCCTTTCTTCTGGCTCTTGGCAATCGCGCACCGATGTCTCCTCTGCACCAGCAAGTGCGTGTTGTGGCAAACACCTCCAGAAAACATCCGTCTCATCGGCATTATATATCTGCTCTAGGCCAAGTCCCTCGTCCTTCATTAATTTCGCAAACTCAGTTACGTAACATTCAACAGCTTTCCTATCAGCAAGAGGTTGTTCGCCAGTGGCCTTCAGGCGAATCCCATGCCTATGTTTGAATTTTTGCAACCAACCTTGAGAGTACTCACACGCGGAACTAATTCTCAAATCTGTATGAAATTGTTTAGCCTTTTCCACAAGCATTGCCCCTGAAATAGGGAGCCCCTCACTACGGCACTGTCGGAACCATTCATACAGCACACCGTCATGATCAGCAGACTTGGCACTATGCAGTGTCCTGCGCTCACTAATCCCTTCAACTGAGTCACTTTCTGCACAGAATTTAAATAGTTTTTCACGTTGTTTCCTGATGTCGTAAATTGTTGAAAGACCCACGCCATACACCTCACACAAACTTTTCACTGAAGCACCCTTGTCTAGTTTCTGTATGATTTCCACCTTTTCCGATATTGTAAGTGTAATGTGCTTACGTTTTGTCGCATTTTTTTTAGATGACATGGTGAGTTTTTTTTTAAAGAAAGTATACCATGAGAATAGTTAGGTCTGTTCAGAAGCACCTCTGCAAAAAGACCGAGGGCAGGTGACAGCTGACTGTGTAGCATGGGGAAACATAGCGCGGGATGACAAAGTAACTCAGCTCACAAATTTCCACACTTCCATAGATCAGGTGAACCCGTGCCTTCTCGATTTGTTGCAGCTCCTGAAGAGTCAAGTGGCGAGTCCGTGAGTGGCTTGGGTTTGCTCAAAAAATATTTCCAGACAAGTGATTTTTCCAAACAATAAATTTTCAGACTGGAGAGGTTACTGCGTTCAAATTCTGGTCACCACACTTTCGCAAGGAAACAAGGATCCTCGAGAGGATGCAGAGGGAATTTACCAGAAGAATTCCAGGGATGAAGAATTTTAGTTACAAGGTTAGGTTGGAGAAGCTGGGGGTTTTTATGGAACAAAGGAGATCAAGAGAGTTAATAGATATACAAGATTATGACAGTTCAGACAAGGAAAAATTATTCCATTAGCTGATGGCACAAGGACTAGGGAACACAGATTTTGGGCAAGAGGTGGGGAAGAACTACTTTATTACGTGGTGAAAGTAAAAACAATCAATCCTTTCAAAGGAAATTGGATGGGGACATAAAAGAGCTTTCAGGGCTACAGGGGAATGGAATTGACTGATTTGCTCTGTGGAGAGCCAGCATACACTCGATGGGCCAAACGGCCTCCTTCTGTGCCGTACGGTGTTGGTCGGCTGTATGGGAGGCAAAATAAATTAAATGGTGCTGTTCTGAAACCGGTGCAAGGACGGAAACAAGTCCTTAAAGAGGGTAAAACCAGTCTAGAAGGTTGTTTTTAAAAAGGGACTCGGGATCCCTGGCTTGGGCAGGAGAGAAGTTTGCTGCTAGGCCTTTGCCAAGCCGGGTCAGCCTAAAGCTGGAGAATTACACCCAGTTCTGAGCACCAGGCTTCAGGACGGAAAGCCAGGGCTGTGAGAGAGTGTAGGGGTGTTGCAGCAGGGAATGGAGTTAGACTAACTGAGCTGAAGCCTCTCGGATACTCCCCACAGCCCAGGGTGAAGCTACACGCTCTGAGGTACCCACCTTAATGATTCCGCCCAGGAAGCACACACACCAATGTTTCATACACTGCTCCGGGGAAGAGAGAGAGCAGCGGACACTTACACACACAGCTCACATCACTGAATGTTGACACAAAACTCCTCTAACATTTACAGCACAGCCTCACCCAGACTTCAAAACAAGCCCATACCTTAGCAAGCGGAATTTAATTAGCAACAACAAGCCAAGACTTTTTTTTCAACTCAGCGGAAATGCAACGGGAAAACATCGCTAACAGCAGCTTCCACTTCCCATCAGTGCTGATCAGAGCAGGCTGGGCTGGGGAAGGTGTCTCCCTCACTCTGCAGGCTGGGCTGGGGAAGGTGTCTGTCTCCCTCTATCAGCTCCTCCACTCACTGTGATCAGAGCAGGCTGGGTTGGGGAAGGTGGCCCCCAATATCTATCTCTCTCTCCTGGCAGATTGTAGACAGGATTGAAACGTATTTCTCTTTTAGTTTTCTCTCTTTCCCGCAAGACTAGGTTGGGAAAAGTATTTCTCGCAGCTTTTTCTCTCTTGTTCTCCCTCTCTCTCTATTTCTCCCCCTCTCTGGTATTTCTCTTTCTTTCTCTCTATCAGCTATTTATTTCTATCAGCTATTTATTTTTCTCTATCTATCAGCTGTTTCTTTCTCCCAGTTGTTACACCCTCCCCACGTGCTTCAAGGACGTTCTGAAATTTAGCCTCGTCCAGAAATGGAATAGTCCACCACGAAGAAAAGGGGAGTGCTTTACACACACTTCCTTTCTTTTAGACGCCTAATCAACAGCTCCCACATGCAAAATCTCCCACCTTATGTATCAGGCAATATCTAGCTGTTGGGTGCCTGATAGGTGACTACTCAGTGTTGTCCGGGGGGCGGTGGTTTGGTCGGGTTAGTTCTCTCTCTCTCTGACTGGTTGGTGTGGGGGGTGTGCTCTGGGCTTTTGCTGGCTGCCGCTACTTGTCGGGCGGAGCGCTTTGCAGTTTGCAGCCATGGCGTCCGGCATAGGCAGCAGGACAATCAGCAAGGATGATGTGAATTACAAGCTGCATTTCCGCATGATCAACGAGCAGCAAGTGGAGGATATCACCATAGACTTCTTCTACAAGCCCCACACCATCACCCTGCTCACCTTCACCATCATCAGTGTCATGTATTTCGCCTTTACCAGGTAAGTGGCTGCGCCCAAGTTCTCTCTCTCTCTGCTTGCTGTCTATCAGCTGGCCCCCCTTTCACATCAGTGCATGAGTGTCAGGCTGCCTTTCCAATGATTCCGCTACTAGGCCCGTGATATAATGTATCACTTTGAAAACTTGCCTCCCGGTTTCGATTCTATGTCGCACGTCGATTTTTAATTTCTCCTTCTGAATAACAGCCTACTTCCACTTTGTCTGGCAGTCAATGCAGCTGGGTGGTGAAATGAACATTTTTATTGATGTGAAATTTTGTGTCCTTTGCTAGGATAGAAATCATGTCAAAATACCCAACATTGTTATCTCTTTTAAAATCTAGAGATGATTCAAGCCAGGAAGATAATATATGGAAGGGCGTTCTTTCTGTGGTGTTCTTTTTTCTAATTGTAAGTGTTTTAGCATTTCCTAATGGTAAGTTCTGTGTTACTAGCGAGAATTGTGATTGATCACATTTCTTGCATTTTATTTTACACATTCTGAAACAATTTGTTTATCTAAAGGTCCACTGCTTAAGGATTTTTTTTTTTTTTTTGCAGGTCCTTTCACCCGACCACATCCAGCAATATGGAGGATGGTTTTTGGTAAGGTCACAAATAAGCCCTTTTAATCTCAGACTACAAATATTTATTAAAGTTTTTCTAGACATTTGCGACTTGGATATCTTTCCTGTAGCGGTTGGATTAGTATTTCTTCTTTTGAAAAGTATTGGCAAACAGACAATAATAACTAGGTCGCTGGTTCAATTCTCCATGAATGAATGAATGATTGTGAATGTCTAATGCAAGCTGGTCCTGGTTGATTGCCCTCTCACTTCCCTGAATTAGAAAGTTGTTCTAGAAACTTAAAATATTTTAAGATCCATTCCCTGCTCCTAATCTAAACTCTAGTGTTATGGTATCGCACAGCACACTCAGCTCGTGCCTATGCTGCTTCTTGATATTTATTTCATTAGCTCTCATCCCCTTATCTATCCCCATAGCCCAGTGTCTTTTTTCCTGTGACAAAGGGAGTACTTTCCTGTACTAAGGGAATGTTGTATTGTCATAGACATAGTCCTCCCTGGAGAGGGAGCATGCGGTGTCAATGGGCGCAGTTGATGCCTTCCGCACCAGTTGGGCACCGCAGGGGCTGGGGTGCATTATAGACCTCGATAATCACGTTATGATTTGATGTTTTAAGTTTCCTTTGTACTCCTGTTTTGTTCGGGCTGTTCTCCCTCCTTTTGGGGAGCTGCCCCTTTTACTTTGTCCCTGAGTTAATTTGAGTTAGTTTATTTGGTTTGCCCTAAAAGACAGACACAGTCCTTTGGATGATATGTTCTATCTGTATGTTCAGATGGATGTTAAAGTTGTAAAGGAAGATAGTAGGGTTGGCATTCAGACAGATTATCCAATGGGTTGCAGGATCTTCTTCATTTGAATCTGTTGTGATGAGCTTTTTTTGGTCTGATCTTACATGCAAGTGCCTTGACTCATTTCAACGCGAGTGTATTCATTTTACTGCATGGCCTCAAACGGAAGAAGAGTTACCGAGCATCTTTTTGTGATTTCAATGGAATGAAAATCAGCCAGGCAATTTGCTCCAGCTGATTACTGGCCAGGAGGTGAAGATGTGCGTTTACCTCAGTTACTCAATGTGCACTTGACAAATGCATCATTTTCTGACAGCAGTTAAACTGACGAATTGCTTATAATTACAATAGCTTTTAACTTGGCCGTCTAACAATTTTGCATTGGAGACCAAGAAATTTTGACAGAAGGCATCGTTCTTTTGTCTGACTTCAAAGCTGTAATCATAATATTTCTCTATATTAAAAATAAATTATATTTGTCGTGTATTTCACACACTCAGGGTGTGATAAAGTGCTTCATAGAAGTGCGATTGAAGCGTAGTCACTATTGTAGAATTATTTTGTGCAAAAAGAAACATCCATTTGGCCCATCATACTGCCTCTCCAGAACTACCTAATTAGTTCCACCCCAACCCCATGCTCTTTCCCTAGAATCATTAAAATCCTTCTTTGTAAAATATTAATTCCCTTCCCTTCTAAAACATATTCTGGATTCTGCTTGGTTAGTCTGTGTTGTATCAACCCTCTGCCTTAAAATTTTCCCCAAGCAATCTCTTACTATTTTGCCAATGAATTTAAATTGACGCCCCCTGGTTCTTATCTTCTCCACTGACGAGTGCTGATGTCTATCCAACTTGTTATATCAATCACTTGAAATACAATCTATTCTGTAACTTGCAGCTGTGTAACAACTCTGAATGTCATGTGAAAATAATGGGTAATTTGTCCTCCACGTATAACATAGAACATTACAGCGCAGTACAGGCCCTTCGGCCCTCGATGTTGTGCCGACAGTGAAACCAATCTAAAGCCCCTCTAATCTACACTATTCCAATATCATCCATATGTTTATCCAATGACCATTTAAATGCCCTTAATGTTGGCGAGTCCTCTACTGATGCAGGCAGTGCAATCCACGCCCTTACCACTCTGAGTGAAGAACCTACCTCTGACATCTGTCCTATATCTATCACCCCACAATTTAAAGCTATGTCCCCTCGTGCTAGCTATCACCATCCGAGGAAAAAGGCTTTCACTATCCACCCTATCTAATCCTTTGATCATCTTGTATGCCTCTATTAAGTCACCTCTTAACCTTCTTCTCTCTAACGAAAACAACCTCAAGTCCCTCAGCCTTTCCTCATAAGACCTTCCCACCATACCAGGCAACATCCTAGTAAATCTCCTCTGCACCCTTTCCATTGCATCTACATCCTTCCTATAATGCGGTGACCAGAACTGTACGCAATACTCCAAGCGCGGCCGCACCAGAGTTTTGTACAGCTGCAACATGACCTCCTGGCTCCGAAACTCAATCCCTCTACCAATAAAAGCTAACACTCCGTACGCCTTCTTAACAACCCTATCAACCTGGGTGCCAACTTTCAGGGATCTATGCACATGGACACCGAGATCTCTCTGTTCATCCACACTTCCAAGTATCTTACCATTAGCCCCGTACTCTGTAATCCTGTTACTCCTTCCAAAGTGAATCACCTCACACTTTTCCGCATTGAACTCCATTTGCCACCTCTCAGCCCAGTACTGCAGCTTATCAATGTCCCTCTGTAACCTGCAACAACCTTCCGCACTGTCCACAACTCCACCGACTTTAGTGTCATCCGCAAATTTACTAACCCATCCTTCTATGCCCTCATCCAGGTCATTTATAAAAATGACAAACAGCAGTGGCCCCAAAACAGATCCTTGCGGTACACCACTACTAACTGAACTCCGGGATGAACATTTCCCATCAACCACCACCCTCTGTCTTCTTACAGCTAGCCAATTCCTGATCCAAACCGCTAAAATCACCCTGAATCCCATGCCTCCGTATCTTCTGCAATAGCTTACCGTGGGGAATCTTATCAAACGCTTTACTGAAATCCATATACACCGCATCAACTGCTTTACCCTTATCCACCTCTTTGGTCACCTTCTCAAAGAACTCAATAAGGTTTGTGAGGCACGACCTACCCTTCACAAAACCGTGTTGACTATCCCTAATCAAATTATTCCTTTCTAGATGATTATAAATCCTTTCCAAAACTTTGCCCACAACAGAAGTAAGATTCAGTTGAGGAATACGGGGAATGAAAGTTCAGAGCTTATGTGGATGATGGTGGAGTACGTGATCCAACGAAAGATTATTAAATGTTTTTAAATCTATCAGTGGATGGATTTAACCCATCTCTAATTCAAATTATCGAGATGGGTCTTCCAGGGCGGAGTACTTATCAGGAAATCATGAATTGGGCTATGAGAGCGGGAAGTAATTCTGAGAAGAATCCTAAAATGACCCCGCTACCAATTGATCAGGCACAACTGCATCAGAGACAGTCTGAGAAGTCTGTGACTAGAGTTAAGGGAGTATGTTATGTGTGTGAGATATGTCCAAAGATGTGCAGGTTAGGTGCATTGGCCATGCTAAATTGCCCCTTAGTATCCTGGGATGTGTAGGTTACAGGGATTAGCGGGGTAAATATGTGGGGTTACGGGGTTAGGGCCTGGGTGGAATTATTGTTGGTGCAGACTCAATGGGCCGATTGGCCTCCTGCACTGTAGGGATTCTATGATTCTATTATTCTATATGTGGAAGGAGAGGGCATATTGTGAGAGATTTAACATGTACATCTTAAATCGACATTCCCTCACCTGGGAATTTGGCTATGGTGCAAAATGGGAGGCACACTGGCATAATGGATCTCTGCACATACTTCCTGTTTGGGATCTCAACTGCAAATCGGGTGAAACTTAATTCCACTTCTGTGCTATTACTTGTGAGAAAATTTGCACTGGTCTTTTTGTAATGCTTTTTTCTATTGGTGATGAGTTCTGATCTGTGGTCATTTAAAGAGCTCAAAATTCTCTTTTGACATTTTTTTAATGAAAATCTCGTTTATTCTAAACTATGTTGCTCTTTGGTAGATAAGTGGGTCCATTAATAGTATTCAATAACAGGCCTACGTCATTGCACGAGTGGACCTAATGATCTCCCTTGAAACTTGGGTCGTTCATAAGATAGAGGAGCAGAATTAGGCCATTGGTCCCATCAAGTCTGCTCCGCAATTTGATCATGGTTGATATGCACCTCCTCCCCATTTTCTTGCCTTCTCCCCATAACCCTCCAACCCATTACCAATTAAAAATCTGTCTAACTCCTCAAATTTACTCACTGTACCAACATCCACCGCACAATGTGATGGGTAATGTGATGATTACCATGTTTTGTTTTATTTTGTGTTTCACTCCAGGCCTCAGCGTGCTGTATTTCCTTTTTTTGGTGTTCCTGTTGTTCCTGAATTTTGAACAAGTGAAATCTGTCATGTATTGGCTAGACCCTAACCTACGCTATGCCACTCGTGAATCAGATGTGATGGTATGTACACCAGGAATATCTTTACAGAGTATCACATTGTCTGTATTGTGGCAATACTTTCATGAAGATTAAAAGCCTGAAAATTTTTTTTTTTTCATTTTGTTTCTTATTAGTGTTTTTAAAATATGGAGAAAAATCTAGAATGCATTCAAACCATTGCCTCAATTAAATTCATAAAGCACCTATTTATGGTATCCCACTGTATTTTGAATATTCCTAATGTTATTTTCCTTCAGTTTCACTGCATGCTCAGTCAAGTGTTATGGCTTGTATAATTTTTGTAAACATCAAGTGTTATATTGTTTTGGTTGATCCGATGCTCAATTCTCAAGTGGTCATAGTATTACTTCATGGGCGAGTAGTGGTAGATGTTGTTTTGCAGGAAATTAAATCAATGACAAATGGGTGCTACACACTAAATGTTCTGGACTCATTCTAACTCAGTTTAACAAATGAGCATTGGTGTGCAGATATAGTCTGAGGTGCACAAATGATAGTAAGTTTAAAATTTGTAACCAGAATTTATGAAAAAAATGTTGTTAATTATTGCAAGCTAAACATTTTAAAATAGCTCATATTTTTATTTGTTAGATTACTCTTTAATAATATGGTTCAAGGAGGCACCTCACCACCCACCTTCTCAAGGGCAGTTACGGATGGGCAATAAATGCTGGCCGAGCCAGCGACACTCACATCCTATGAATATTTACAAAAATCCCAGAATTTAAGTTTGCAAATCTAATGTTAAATCTTGACATTATTAATAAGGAGCTGGGAAGGATTTTGAACAGTAGAGGCCTACTTATTCTGTTGTAAATAAGTAACCTTCAAAGAGTAATTCAATGGAAATTCCTGGTTAAGATTACTGGTATGAGGAAGGAGAGTGGTTTTTCCTGCATTCACTTTCTGCTGGCTCAATCAAGCATGAAGAACTTTATAGAGAAGTCTGAATTTAACGTTTCTCTTTTCATTGGAGGAAACAGTGCATGCTTTAGCTCGTGGACTGCTTCACTGCTACAAAAATAGCACTTTTTTTTCTCTGATCTTAAAATTATATGTGACAAGTATTGGATAAGTCAATTATTTATGTTAGTCTTTTATCAGGACTAACTTCAACGATTAAACCTTCAGTGTTTTGATTTTGATAGGAGTATGCGATTAACTGCCATGTTATCACGTGGGAAAGGATTCTCAGCCATTTTGACATCTTTGCATTTGGACACTTCTGGGGCTGGGCTATGAAAGCCTTACTTATACGTAGCTATGGGCTCTGCTGGACTATTAGCATCACTTGGGAGTTAACTGAGGTATGGTATTAACAGAATCGTAACTACGAATGCAAATTATTAAGTTGCACTAACCAAATTACAGATCCAAACACATCCAAACTGGCGCGGAGCATTGCAACGTCTTGCGAGCTATGCCCATTATACCCTCTAATTCTAACTTTTACTCTTGTTCTATGCTTCTAAAACTGTATTCTAACTTTTTCAAACTCTCTAATAATGCACCATTACAATCTCTTAAAGATTGGGAGCGTTAAATTACATTCTGCACCCTCTCTTTTCCTTCCCTATGTATGGTATGCTTTGTATAGGGCGCAATAATACTTTTCACTGGATACTAATACAATACATGTGACAATAAATCAAATCAAAAAGATGGCACTGTTAAAACAATACCATCGTTAAGGTTCTGAAGCAACTGCGAGCAGTGCTGTGTTCCTTCCAAAAAAACAAACGCATTACTAGGCGTGGGGATGACTCTACAGATTAGAACATAGAACATAGAACATTACAGCGCAGAACAGGCCCTTCGGCCCACGATGTTGCACCGACCAGTTAAAAAAAAACTGTGACCCTCCAACCTAAACCAATTTCTTTTCGTCCATGAACCTATCTACGGATCTCTTAAACGCCCCCAAACTAGGCGCATTTACTACTGATGCTGGCAGGGCATTCCAATCCCTCACCACCCTCTGGGTAAAGAACCTACCCCTGACATCGGTTCTATAACTACCCCCCCTCAATTTAAAGCCATGCCCCCTCGTGCTGGATTTCTCCATCAGAGGAAAAAGGCTATCACTATCCACCCACGTGATTGGTATCTCGATCTCAACTTGGTCATTTTGTATAAGGAAGAGTACAGAATGCAAACAAAATATTAACAGCTTTCACACTATCAAAGTAAGGAACATAACTAGGCGTGGGGATGACTGTACAGATTGGCATCTCAATCTTATCTTGGTCATTTTGTGTAAGGAAGGGTACAGAATGCAAACAAGATATTAACAGCTTTCACGCTATCAAAGTAGGGAATAAAGTGACAATGAATTTTCTGTTGCTCTTACTCAAAACCATATGGCTGGCAGATGGTTGGCGCATGTTATACTATTTTGAGTTCTGCAAGAATTAAATCTGAAGATTGAGCATTGAATAAGGAGAATATGTTGAGAAATAATCTAGGTTCATGTCCCAATTTGTGCTGATTAATCTGATTTCAACCAGAACTGCAGTTGTTGAGGACAATTTCGACACCCAATAGGCTGGGGAGGTTAAAATCAAAGTCCCTGGTCCTGATTGCAGTCTGGTCTCCTACTATAAGTGCATGCTTGGAGGTTGGAGTGAAATCTGGCATGATTTAGAAAAAGAAAAGAAAATCCACATGAATTTTTAAATCTCAAGGGATGAGCAACAAATGCTGGGGCTGCCAATAGCACCACATGCTGAGAGAAAAAAAAGTTTTTAAAAGCAGTGTAAGTGATGGGAACTTATTATAAGCGATACTGTGCAGCATTTCTGAAACCCCTGTTTAGTTTTGCTTCCTTGAATTCTTCCTTGCACTCTGTTTTGTACTGCGTAACATTCAGAAACTTAAATCTAGTGTGGGCTATAGTAATCGTTGAGTTTAATTAGTTACAAGAGCTGTTGTTCAATAGGTATTGTCCTGGCAACACTACAGTTGATCACCAAACATTTAGTGAAAGACCTGAGAACTATTTCCTGGAGAGTATTATGTGGCTTTGCATTTTCCGCTAAAACTATTGTTTCTACACCTGCAACCTTGTATTATCTGTGGCAATTAATCCAATTTTTCTGTCAGAATTGAGCATTGGAATAACATGTATTCAGGGAACTAGTTTTTAAATTTGTTCACAAGATATAGGCAATGTTGGCAAGATTCCATTTATTCACCTGAACTGTGTTTCATGATGCAGCAGTAGTTACTTTTCAGTGAGGGATGGGGAGAACAGAATAACCACCTAATGGTCAGCCCTGCATTCAGGAATCTTGAGGCTGTGAAAGGATTTATCGCTGCTCTCTTTTCATGCTGGTGTGATCAAGAGATATGTATACTTTTCTGTCTGGGTAAATAGATTAGAGAGATGAATGCTCAAAGACTGGTGTGGGAGAAATTGGTTTCAATTCTGGGGTTACTGGGGCCAGTGGGAGCTGAATCATTGAGACAGTCTTCATCTGAACAGTGCTGCGACCTGTGTTCTGGTGGATGGTGTAACTAGGGCAGTAGAGAGGGCTTTAAACTAAATAGTGGAGGGAGGGATTAGAGAGGAGATGTGATAAATCAAAGGAAAACACTTGAGGCAGTGTGACAGGAAGGGACACTATGTACAAGAGTGCACCAAAAGATAAGGCCAGTGATTTCAAAAATAGTAAAAAGACAGTGTTAAAGACTTTGGGTACAAAGATAGCACACAAGGCTTTCGTGACAGGCGCAAGCCAGTCTTGCACCTGGCACTGTTTTGC
This sequence comes from Mustelus asterias, assembly GCF_964213995.1. Classification (NCBI taxonomy): domain Eukaryota; kingdom Metazoa; phylum Chordata; class Chondrichthyes; order Carcharhiniformes; family Triakidae; genus Mustelus; species Mustelus asterias. The sequence goes on along the minus strand of NC_135807.1, from coordinate 41,468,505 downwards.
CAGCACAATCTTTTGGGCATGAAGGTGATTTAAATATTAATGACAGATTAGGGCCAGGGGGAATGATCGGCAATGCACGGGGTGGGGGGTAGTCAGCAACGGGGGGGCTTGTGTAGGGTGGTGTGATTGGCGAAGGTGGGGGGGAGCTGTGGAGGGGATCATGAAGGGGGACTCATCAGGAGGGTCCCGATGCTGGCAGCCATCTACTTGACAAGTCTGATTTTATAATTTAAGATTGTGATGAGGGAAACATTCTCTGAGGGTTGTTAGTCTGTGGAATTCTCTTCCCCAGAAAGCAATTGAGGTTTTGAATTTATTCCAGGCTGAATTGGATAGATTTTTGATAGACAAAAGAATCGAGGGTTATAGGGGAAGACAAGTGGAATAGAGATCACGTGCAGATCCGGCCATGATCTTATCGAAAGGTGGAACAGGCTGAAAGGGCTGAATGCCCTACTCCAGCTCTAAGTCCTTTGTTCAGATATTTGAAACCTTCAACTGTTTGACTGCTATCGATTGCCTTGTTCATTGTGACATAGTGTCATGTATTTTATTTTGTTCATCTTCCTTTAGCTGTTCTTCATGCATCTGTTGCCCAACTTTGCTGAATGCTGGTGGGATCAGATCATCCTTGACATTCTACTCTGCAACGGGGGTGGTATTTGGCTTGGTATGGTGGTCTGCCGCTTCTTAGAAATGAGAACCTATCACTGGGGAAGTTTTAAGTAAGTGTCCTTGGTTATCATTTGTTGCATATTTAAGTGTTAACAGCACATTATTCAGCCCCACGTGTTTATCCTCCATGTGAGCGTCCTCCCACACTTCTCCATCAACAAATATTTCTATTCTTTTCTGTCTCATGTACTTAACTAGCTTCTCCTTCAAAGCATCTAGGCTGTTCTCCTCAACTACCCCTTTTGATCACCGATACTTGACCACATCCTCATCAATGTGCCTGCCATAGATACATCTGTCCATGACAGTATTAGTAGGAGTGACCACGGCATAGTCCTTGTGGAGACAAAGCCCATATTCACATTGAAGACACCCTTCATTATGTTGTGTGGCACTACCACTGTGCTAAATGGGATAGACTTTGAACAGATCTAGCAACTCAAGACTGGGCATCCATGAGTTGCTGTGGACTATCAACAGCAGCAGAATTGTACTCAACCGCAACCTGTAACCTCATGGCCCAGCCTGTCCCCCACTGTACCACCAAGCCAGGGGATCAATCCTGGTTCAATTAAGAGTGCAGAAGGACATGCCAGGAGCAACATCAGGTATACCTAAAAATGTGATGTCAACCTGGTGAAGCTACAACACATGGCTATTGCACGCTAAACAACATAAGCAGCATGTAATAGAGCTAAGTGATTCCACAACGAACAGACCATCTTGATATCAGGAAACAGTTGAAGGAACTGGATACTGCAATGGCTATGGACCCTGACAGCATTCTGGCAATAGTCCTGAAGACTTGTGCTCCAGAACTTGTCGTGCCCCTAGCCAAGCTGTTCCAGTACAGCTTAAAAAACTGGCATCTATCTGGCAATGTGGAAAATTGCCCAGATATGTCCTGTACACAAGAAAAAGGACAAATTCAACCTGGCCAATTACCACTCAATCAATCTCCTCTTGATCATCAGTAAAATGATGGAAGGAGTCATCAACAGTGCTACAAAGTGGCACTTATTCAGCAAGAGCCTGTTCACGGGCACTTAGTTTGGGTTCTGTCAGGGTCACTCAGCTCCTGACCTCATTACAGCTTTGGTTCAAACATGGACAAAAGAGCTGAATGCCAGTGGTGAGGTGAAAGTGACAGTCCTTGACATCAAGGCAGCTTGAGTAAAACAGAGTCAATGAGAATCAGGGAGAAAACTGTCTGCTGGTTGGAGTCATACCCAGCACGAAGGAAGATGGTTGTGGTTGCAGGAGGTCAGTCATCTCAGTTCCAGGATATCACTGCAGGAGTTCCTCAGGGTAGTGTCCAAGGCCCAATTATCTTCAGCTGCTTCATCAAGACCTCCCTTCCATCACAAGGTCAGAAGTCGGGATGTTCATAGATCACTGCACAATGTTCAGCACCATTTGCGATGACTCAGATACTGAAGCAATTGGTATCCAAATGCAGAATGAACTGAACAATACCCAGACTTAGACTGACAAGTGGCAAGTAACATTCATGCCATGCAATACCAGGCAATGACCATCTTCAACATGAGAGGATCTAATTATCACCCCTTGATATTGAATGGCATTACCATTGCTGAATCCCCCCACTGTCAACTTCCTGAGGGTTGTCATTCACCAGAAATTGAATTGGACTAGCCATGGCTACCAGAGCAGACATGATGTGGAGATGCCGGCGTTGGACTGGGGTAAACACAGTAAGAGGTTTAACAACAACAGGTTAAAGTCCAACAGGTTTATTTGGTAGCAAAAGCTACCAAATAAACCTGTTGGACTTTAACCTGGTATTGTTAAACCTCTTACTGTGTTTACCAGAGCAGACGCAAGGCTAGGAATCCTGCAATGACTTACTCTCCACCTGCCTGTTCAGGTGGATGTAAATGGTCCCCCTGGGGGCTCTGTTTTGAAGAAGAGCAGGGGAGTTATCCACAATGTCCTGGTGAATATTGATCCCTCAATTAACATCACAAAAAATACAGATGATTTGGTGATTTGCTGTTTGTGGGAGCAGTGCAAATTAGCTGCTGCATTTCCTGCATTATAACAGTGACTACAGTTTACAAAAGGTACTTAACTGTCCGATAAGCACTGAGACTTCAGGTGGTCATGAAAATGTATATCAATACAAGTCATTCTTCTTACTTTATCTGTGGAGTTGCATTATTGTCTTGTTTGTTTTATGTGCAATATATTTTTCTTACTCTATTTGTCCCTGTTTTAAGTGGTTTCCACCGCTATTCTATTTCTTCTTTTGTTTCTCAACAATTGTTTTCCACTTATTTTCCCTAGTTCCATTCTCATCCTTCTCTACCTTTAATGTAATATGCTGTGATCACTATTGCCTAAAAGCTCCCCTACACTTTTCATTGTGACCTTTCCTGCAAGTTAGGTCACTTGGTATTAAAACTACTGCAACAGTTAATAAGATGCTATTCAGAATGATTTGCAATAAGTTATAATGGATTTTTGCTTGGGGAATGAAAGGGCTTTCTGTTTTGTGTTACGTCCATACTAATAAAATGTGTTTTCTATCAGGGCAATTCACACTACCAGTGGAAAGCTGAAACGAGCAGTACTGCAATTTACTCCGGCAAGTTGGACGTATGTTCGCTGGTTTGATCCAAAATCTTCCTTTCAGAGGGTGGCTGGAATTTACCTCTTCCTAATTATCTGGCAGGTAAAGAATGAACCCGGAAAGCACGTATGAGCTCTCATCTGACAAAGATACTTCTTTGTGACTGATTGGGTTGGCGCGGGTGTAAAATGTGTGATAACAGGTCAGTCACCACTTCTGCCCTCTGTTGTTTGGATGGCTGATCTGCTTTTGCCTGTTTTACACCATCGCTGATGTTGCAATCCCCCTATTTATGGAACAGCATTTCTGCAATCAATTTATGATTTGGTCTGTTTTATTATGCTGCTAGCTAGGTTACGGTCAAGTAAAACTGATGTTTTCGTATAACTTATGCAATTATGGTGATTTCTGAACTATGGGGGTGAGGTGGCCTAGGGTGGGTGTTGTGAAAGCGTGGGGGCTGCGTGTGACTAGGTTAGCTACAGGGCACTGACACACTAACAGTATTTCCGATATTTATTGAGTGACTTGCATTCAGAATGAATGCTTTGCCCTTTCTCCATTGTTAGTGCCTCACACATGCTGGGCTCTACAATAGCAATAGATTGAGAGGCTCTCAAACTGTCCTCCTTCTCTTCAGTGCTTGGTTTACATTACCATTTTTGAATGATTTTAGTAGCCTAATGATCTTTGTCCTGATTTATTGGTTGTGGGATCACTTTGCTCTGACTGTGTCATTAATTACATTCACTGTTTAGCAAATCAGTCCATGTTCTTTTATAGCCCTATACATAACATAATAGAGAAGAATAGGAATGAAAAGACACCTTTCAATCGATGTAAATAGTTTGGCTGGTCTACTTTATGACCTGCACTCCAGTCTCTTTCCATCTTACAGTAGCTGCAAACTTGTAACCTCCATTCCTCTCAAGTGTTTTCATTTTGGCCAACTCCAATCAGCCAACACCCTGGGAACCCATGTTTGCTGATACTGTTAGTACATTTCCCTCCACTTCAAAACAACTGCCATCAACATCTCCTCAAAACAAAACCCATCAATCATCTCTCCTCATCACCTCTTCTCTAACCTCTCTTAATTACACAAATGTATTGTTGCTTGCTAGCTCAGGCCTATTGTTCCTGGAATTGAAATGTCCTGTACTTGATTCACTTCTGTTTAGCCCCATGTGCAGTGTTAATATTGTAAGCAGGAGATAAACAAGGAAAGGGAGAAAACACAAATGAAAGAGAGAATGTAGTGGGAGAGAGTAAAACAAGTGCAGGAGAGAGAAAGAGAGGTTAGATGTGCAAGTGTGATGACTAAAAACCTCAGACCTTTTTGTTGACTCCTATAACTCATATGAGAGTTCTTGAAATCTTTTTGGGTGTGGCCTGATCGGGACTTGTTTGAAAGCACTGCACTGCATCATTAATTAGTTGAGCATTCTGCTCATGTTTGCTATCTTGGACATCTATTTGACACTTGGGACTGTAAAGTTTGTGAGCCTGTGTTGCTCCCTGTGGGAATTGTGATTGACACCCAGCTGAGCAGCACTTCGCTGAATGTGGAGCCTTGAACTGGTGGGATAATGAACCAATAATTGAAGTATCATTTGGCACGTAGGAATTAATGTAAATTGAATTTTAAATAGCGGGGGAATGGGGTGGTGGAGGGAGGGGGGGGGGGGTGGCATTTGGCTGGGGAGGGTGAAAGGAGGTACTTTCAAACACGCACAATTTTCAATATAGGTATTATGATGAGTTACGGTTGACAACCCTCTGCAGCACATTTCATTTCCCACTCACAGTACTGGGACTGAAAATTCATATCATGATTCTGAAGGATATAGTCTTATCGAGTTTCATTGGTTATCTTTAATATGTGATGAAGGATTTGCATTTAAACCACCCATATGCTATTCATTGATCCCTTCCTCAAGTCATTTGCTGTTGATGCACTGTTACCTCTGGACTGGACTATTTCCAATGCATTGCTGGCTGGTCTCCCACTTTGTACCCTCTGTAAACTTGAGTTCATCCAAAACTCTATTGCCAGTGTTTTATTTTGCAAAAGGTGCCGTTCCCCTATCACCCCTGTCCTCACTGACCTACAGTGGCTTATTGTAATCAGTGGTTGCAGGTTTAGAAAGATGCTTTTGTAATTAATTCACACCTATATCATTACTGGTTTCATATTGGTGATGCGATTTTGAGTGTATCCAACGATATTTGATTTGAGAGCTTGTACAAATATCTACCAAATTGCATTTGAAAACCTTGGACACTTTAATTGAATATTTTAGCAAGTTGAGTAATTTGGTCCGTGGACAATCCATGGTGTAGCTTATGAAAGTCGTGCATGTATATTTCTGTTGTGAAACATTTGACCTGTTTTTAAAATCTCCACAAAGCACAGTGAAATGATTTATATTTTCACATAATGTTAGCTAAAGCATTATTGGAATTCATTAAGCATTTGTGTGTTTTTTTTCTCTTTAGCTAACTGAA